>NC_140591.1:225085048-225725762 GCF_964204655.1 Triturus cristatus
CTGGGAACCAAAACCGGCCCTGGCAAACAGCTCGGCCGGCCCCCTGGGCTGAGGGGTGGTAGTGGAAGGCACCACTCCCATCTCACAGCTGCCGCTTTTGTTACAGGGGACCGATATTGCAGCTATGCTGCAAAACTGACCCCGGCAAACAAAACCAGCCCCTCAGGGGTCCAAAACCAGCCCCCCACCCTGGTGGCCCATCTGGGACACACTCGGTGCCTGCTACAGCCAGTCTGGTCCTGCCGGCGAAGCATGCTGACACACATTTGTGAATTTTACTGGTACTTCTGGTTTTTGTTCACCTGATTTAATCTGCCACACTTGGTTTTCTTTTTAACGCTAACTTTGCGCGCATTTCTGTATATTTTTGTAGCATCTGATCATTTGCTCTTTTTGTCTCTACCCATTTTATTTAATAGCTTTGTCTAAGAATTATGTAATCATTTCGTATTACATGGGTCCTACTATACTGTGCTACAGTTCACAGTATGTCTTTTCATTAGAACATGCTTTCCTTTCATATATATTACTTGAAACACATATTTGTTTTTGCAGAAACAGAGATGCGCGCTTGGAGTTGGAGACTTGGGGAATGCACCTTGAACCACAGCTCAATCTGACAGGCCGTGTTGTGCCACCAGAGAAAATCATGTTGCAGGACCATATAGTAAGTGCAAGCTTAAGACTTTCAATGTGAAAACTTGTTTGAGTGTGTGTATACCTTGTAAATTCGAATAAACGTAGCAGGTTATTAAAGGAAAAACTATTTTTTGTAAATATTCAAGGATTTAGTGATTAGTAGGAGTTTGCACTGGGACTTACTTGAACAAAGTTGAAAAGCTATCCCCTTGCAGAAAAAGTATATTTTTTAAAAATGTTAAATTGTACGGGCTTCCTTTGCATGCATCCACACCTCCTGTGCAATTTTTGAAGTTGTCAAAAGTTATATTTCTTAGTGGCTTCCCGGAGTCTTTTAAAAAACAATGTGAAAAGTGGTACAACTGATGTTTCTCTTTGATGCACAACACCAGATTACATCTGTGATATTTATACATACATTTTTTTTGTTTGAAGTGTAGCGTTACATTGTTCGTCCCTGGACTGCTTTTAGTTCTGTTTGAACAACATTGGCTTCCAAGGTGTGGGCAAGTGCTTTGGTCCTCATAAGGGATATAGAAAGTGATATATAAAAATTTGGGGTGGGTGGTAAAGTCTGCTTCGCGGGCAGAGTTTGTGCAGTTTTGCCACTCTGTGCTCCGCTTGGAGCACAGAGTTTGGCAAAAACTCTGTTAACCCGCCGGCAGACCAGAGTTTACCGGCGCGCTCACCCTAGTCTTAGCAATTCCTCTGTGGGGGACTTACTTTTGTCAACAAGAGGGGTTCTTAGCCCCAGCGTTCCTCAGCAGCCAAGGGGACTTCATCCCCCAACCAGTAGTGCCTTTGCAGAGTGGTTGAGAAAGGGGGCGCGCCTCCAACAATGTCTCAGCAATCCTGCTGTAGAGGGCTTACTTGTGGCAACAATAGGGGTTCTTGGCCCACAACGACCCCCAGCAGCTAAGGGGACTTCATCCCCCTACCAGTAGTGCGCTGGAGACCCATTAGCAGCGTGGTTGAGAAAGGGGGAGGGCCTCCGACAACATCTCAGCAATCCTGCTGTGGGGGACTTGTGGCAACAATAGGGGTTCCTGGCCACCAACGACCCTCAGCAGCCAAGGAGACTTCATTCCCCAACAAGTAGTGCGCCAGAAGACCCCTTTGCAGAGTGGTTGAGAAAGGGGGCAGCTCCTCCGACAATGTCTCCACAATCCAGCTATGAGAGACTTACTTGTGGTAACAATAGGTGTTCTTGGCCCCCAACGACCCTCAATAGCCAAGGGGACTCCATTCTCCAACCAGTAGTGCTCCAGGAGGGTACTTTGCAGAGTGGTTGAGAAAGGGGGTGGGGCCTCCGATGACGTCCTAGCAATCCCGTAACAATAGGGGTATTTTGCCCCCAATGACCCTTAGCAGCCAAGGAGACTTCATTAGGGGTGGTGGAGCAATACTCTGCTTACGGAACTCCACAGAATTTGGCAGAGTTTTTCAGCAACTCTATGCATGGACCACCTTTTGTTTTTTTCTGTAATTGACCACCCTGCTTTTCATAGTGGTGGCAAATAGAAAGCAACGTTGAGAGACCTGCTCTAAATATGGTGTTTGTTCGAACACAGTTTTGCTGTCTGCCCTTTGATAGAGGCGCCTCCAGCAAAGCATGTCAGATGTCAGTCATCTTGAGGCTCCATTATGCTAAAGTTAGTCGCTTGTTTATTCAGAGGCTTAAGTTAGCCTCTTATTCGGCCAGCAACTTGTTGGCAGGCTCAAGTTAGCTTCTTATTCAGGCTCCATCTTATTCACTAGAAGCATTTTAGACAAAACATATTCCATTTACTGAAGATGAAATGATTCAAGCAGTTCCACTTATTTAGAATTTACATTGTCATACTATAAATATTTAAAACACTCCAGCCATACCCCTGTAAGATTTACCCAGAATCAAGCATCCCTCTACATTACCTTTATGTAAATTGTTTGAGCTGAATTAGTAATCATACTTGCCCTATAGGAAAATCACATTGCCTCACAAATGTTTGTTGTTTGTCATACACACCACACCCACCTAGAAGGTGAATGAGGATTTAGCCTGAGCCAAGCTACTTTTCCATCAAACCATGTCAATTGTGCCACCCACCAAAAGTTGCATTTCTAGAGAGTTTTAGATGAATAAATAGCCATCTTTTCTTTCACGTAGATTAGCTTGGCTCACCAATATTCATATTGATCCTTATAAAAGCAACCTCCTCCACACTACCTGCATGCAAATTGTCTGAGCTGAACAAAATTTGTCGCAAGTTGCACCAAACCAGTCACCTTTACCTCAATGCATTCCTATGCAGAGAAAGAATATATGATGGCATTCCTTGGCACCCTTATACTGACTTTAATGAACTTTACCTTTGATCAACCCTTGGAATCCCATAGACCACTCAGAATTTGATCCTATTTGAAGCCTGGCAAGAACCACCCAAGGCAAATCCTGGCATGCAGGCTCTGCTACCAGCATGCTTGGCAGCTAAACGACAATGGACCATTACAAATATGAGAACAAGCAGATCTAGTTAATGGCGGACTTTCCTATGAAACCATCCTCAAGAGGAAACAATTTCTGGCACTCTAGCCTAGACCGTGGAAGGAAGATGGCAAGTATGGTCTGCTTAAACCAGCAACCATGATAGTCACACTCAACGGCCATACAACAGAATGCTATGAACCTGACGACCTGGGGAAGTTCCTGGAGGAAATTGCTGCTGCAGAATGGTATCAGGAAGAAAAATTACGAACTTGGAAAACAAGAGGAATGACGATGTCTGGCGACAGTCACACTGAGGTGGACGCATGGCAATAAACAGACAACTGAGCCTCTACACTGAACAAATCATGCTCGCCAATTAAACCTGGAGAGACAATCGAGATGTGAAGGATGGGAATAAGAAAGACAAAGGCCCCCTGCACCTCAAATCACTTTTGACTCTTAAATCAAGAAGCCTTTGGTAGGTAGAAGATATGGTGGAGGACTTAGTGGGGGACAGCATGTCCCTGGTGAGACACTTACTCTAATCTGTGTATCCATACCTGCATCTGACAAAGACATACTCAGGTAAGACTGTGATGTGAGCTTTTGACTACCCCATAGACGCACCATGAAATACCTGAATCATGCCTACTCGCACAGACTTTGGCCCTATTGACCTATATTGAACACCAGGTGTTCCATTGTAAACCTGTGCTACAGGGGTCCGGGGGGGCGGGGGAGTCTATGCTGTAACAGGTCCGATTAGGCCACGTGCGACCCGCAGCAATGACCACCTTCCCCAGTATACTGTCTTGATCATTTCACTTTTGTGTGTTGTTCTAAGGGCGTTGTTGCTTCTGATTGAAATGTTACATTGTGGCTTCGGCTCTTGGGCGATGTAGTTTTGTCATCACCAATAGCCCCTGGTTTATAGTTTGTTTTGTGGCCAATATTTGATGGACTTAATCACAGTATTAGTTTGGATAGGGTGTTAGATTTCAGTATCCTCAACACTCTTATTACAGATCAATTGCCATACAAGGGATACGGGACCAAAGTTACTGGGATACATTTTCTTACAACATACAGGACTGCCCTCCACCTGTCTACAAGTCCGAATCAATTGGTGTTGCCCTATGTAACTGGAGGGTGTTACTTTGACATGCACATGATCAAACAATAACTGTACAACATCAGCTGAACAGATTCTGACATTGCCTTAAGTGTGATTAATACAGGAACGGCCCACAAATACATATGCTACTTGAATGGAGCCTATCAGTTGCATTGGAGTTATCTTACGCCAACAACCTGTAGAGATTTATATAGCGAGCGATGCAACAGTCCGCCCAATTGTTAGCAGTAGCCTCATTAAACATTAACGACCTAACTCGTTACATAAAAAGGCAGAAAGTGCTCTCTTTCCTTGGCAATAAGAGACCGGATACAGCGCTGGTGCATGAGACGCATCTCACAAAGTCAGAATGCGAAAAGGTGTGAGGAGAGATTGGTGGGGCGGGCTTTCTATGCATGTCCCACTGCACCCAGCCACCACCTCTAGCCATCAGTCAACAAAAAAGGAGTGGAACATTGTTTCAAAAAAACTTGCCATTTAAACTCTACAACACATAGGGTGGATGAAGGGGGCAGTTAAATACTCATCAAATTGCAAATTTGAGACTCCTAACTGATTATTGAGTCGGTTTGTGCCTTAGTTGGGACAAATAAAATCCCTTTTCCAAATTGGCCAGACTAGTAGGGGGGTGGTGGGGGATTGCAGGGACACTGGACCCGGACCTGGGACACATGGAACGAGAAATTGAACTTGTCACTTGACTTTTTGGCTAGGATAGCAATTTTGCATGATTCCCATTCTTCCAATCCCATCTGAAAGATGGATGCTAACAGCCTTGACTGCAGCCAAAATAAATATGTTAAGAAAACTGGAAAACAACCACAATACTGGCACAAGTGGCTGGAAGATATGTATGAAATAGTGCCATATAAAAAGCTGATATATAAGATGAACGACATACTGTGAGTGTGATGTGTACTTCTGCAAGTGTGTAGGTGAATGTGGGGAGGTTGTTGCCGAGGTGGGTTTAGAGGTAAGAGTAACGTTTAGAATGGGATGGTTTAGGGGTAACGGAAGTTTTAGTTTACCTGTTGAGTTTAGGGATATGGGAGGGGGTAGGATGGGTAGTGAGTTTAGGGGCAAGGGTGGTTTTAGGAGCAGGAAAGGATTTTGCAGTATTGGAAGAGACAGGTTTATGAGAGGCTTCAGGGGTACAGGAGGAAGTGAAATGGGCATTGGGTTTTGGGGTAACGGTAGTTTTAGGAACAGGGAGATTTAGGGGTAAGGTTAGTTTTAGGTTCATGGAGGGTTTAGGGGTGTGGCAGGAAGTATGATTGGTAGTGGGATTAGGGGCAAGGGTTGTTTTAGGAACAGGCATTGGTTTAGCGGTGTGAGAAGAGGGAGGTTTATCGGTATGGGAATCGGTTGGGACAGGGGAGGGTTTTGGTGATAGTGAAGGTGCAGAGCTATCTGTATAAGGTGCCATTAATGTTAAGTTTGCTGTTTGGGTGGATGCCTGCTAGTCTGTTTCTTGTGTGTGTGTGCACACACATGCAAGTACTTTTTTGTTTTGATTGTTGAATGTGTGTGCTGTGCTTTGTTTAATGTGTGTATGATTTGTGTTGGAAATAGATGAGGTAATAGGAATGGGGTCGGGCTTTGGATAGGGGAAGGAATGGGAAGGGGAGTGGGTTAGGAAAGAAGGGTTGCAGCAGGAATGGATGGAGGTGTGGAAGAATCACTTGTGTCACAATCCTTTCTGTAGAGCAGACATTGCAGACTGAATGCCATCCAGAATGATTGTCACTTGAATAAATTGTTGACCAACACTCTGGATGGCATTCACCAATTCTGTCTATCCAAAAGAGATGCTTCTGAAACCAGTGTTGCTGACATAGGAGCAGGGGGAGAGGTGCCTGGGACAAACGGAGACCCCAGCCCATCTAGGGACTAGCTGTGGTCTAACTACTGAGGGGTGGGTTTTGGCCAACTTCACATTTGGGGCTATTTACTGGATCTGTAGCCACTTCTGAGCAAAAGGACTGACCGCAAAATAATTGAGCTACCAAGGCACAGAGCAGTTGTACATAGCTGCCAAGGTTCCCACATCTATGTGTGATGTGCTGCTCCAGTCTAGTTATTTTTCTTTGAGTTCGGGGACTTGTAGTCTAGCTTTATTTTGAAATAAACAAGACTACAATTTCCAGAATTCAAAGAAACATTATACTGGGACAGCACATCACAAATGGACCTGGGAAACAAGGCAGTGCTAGACGTATTATCTCAAGCTTGATTTATTTGATCAACCTATCTGGCACCTCTGGCCCATTGACTGAATATTGTGATCACCAACCATAGTCTGAGATTAGAGACACAAGCGCTATCATAGATGGGGAATAACTCCTAAACTATTTCCAAAGGTATATGTGATTGATTTTATAGATGGCCTGAATAAAAATACAGTTAAAGTTAACATTGCCTTTTTCCTCAACTTGGTGACAAATCTTAAGATTTTGAAGATGCTACTTTCTGATGGTACTTTGAAGACCCTTAAAGTGATACAGAAATACCCAGCCCCGTTAATTAATAAATCCTGACTGATATTTGCATATATTGATAAAAATGTTTAAATTTACTTTAGAATGTTTTTGCAGTAGCTTCCCTTAAACTGTCATTGTTGCGTCCCTTTTTAGTGCCAGCCCATGTCAGCGGCAGATTGGTCCAGAGAAACGCGCGGCTCAAGAGTTATTGGTGTACAGCCGTTAGAGAGGTGGTTGATGGTGTTCGGGAACAGAAATGGAGATGTAGCAGAGAGATTTCTGAACTGCTTGAAAAGAGCTGGTTCTGGGATGGGATTTGACATTGAGTACCCAAAAATGTGAGTATACAGGAGTCAGTACTGCAAGGTTGGTTTGCTGTGATATGTTTGTCCAAAATATTCACATGCATCATTTTTAACAAGTTTTCAATTGTCTTTATATATCAGGACCTTTGCATAGTCGCTGCTTCATAGTGCTTGGGAAGAAGTAAAAGGAGGGTGACAGATGGGGTTGCAGAAATGAGAAAGACGGCCATCCACACATTAAGTGATGGAAGGCTGTGGTGATCAGTACTGTACGAAAGAGGCTGAGATTCACTCTTTGTAGATGCCAGATTTGCAATCACTTTCAGATCACTCTGGTATGTTGCACTGTACTTTAAGGCAAAGAGGTAATGGAAGCATGGTGCATGTAGAGTCCCATATCCAATATGTTTGTATCTCCCAAGTTCAATTATAGATCTAGTTTGGGTAGCCATCAGGTGTCGGTCCGAAACACGAACCAACATCAGTTCACGAAATAAGCTCCAACTGTGCCGTGCCTTGTGTACTCAGTAGAGTGCCTTAAATTCTACCTGTCAAGCCTAACAATGTGTGTGAGTTGTAGGCATGTTTCAGGCTCAATGTTTGGTGCAATGTACAGTTTATGCTTGTTAGGTTGGTTGTTGTCTTCAGTGCCACCTCAGTAACCAAAGCAAACGTGTCTGCGATAACTGGCAATTTTAGACAGGAGAAGCAGAGACCAAATCATGCAAAGGACGTGCAGTTGTCAGACAACATTTTTGAGACCCAGTTGACATGAGGTGGCAGAGATGAGATGGTATCAAGTTAAATTTCCAGGTGGTGTACTTTGAGAGTGTTGGCAGAAGGCTGCAAAGGGAGTCTGGTTAAATGGAAATTATGTTGACTTTGATTCTTCAGCTGCCAACATCAAGCCCTATGTGCTTTAAAGCATTGATATGAAGCCAATTCTTGTGCATCTAATACGAAGGAGAGTCTATGAATTATGAACTATTTCCAACCTTCTTGGATACCGTGCACTATGCACCTCTCTTCAGTGCAATTACTATACGAAGGCACACTTTTTCAGGAGTCTGGATGTATTTTGCATGTGCTGCACTGCTGGTCCTGTTGTGTGGATATGTTGCTGGGTCTTCCAACAACAGGTGGGGGAACAGCAGGAACAGTTATTCCAGGGGCAGTAATCGTCTGTACTTGCAACCATGCTTTCTTAAAATAGCAGGTAAGGAGCGGGTCCTTATATTGAAACATACCAGCCATAGAAAGGAAAGGCCACTCAGAATAGGAAATAACTCAGGAATTAGAGCAATTTGCACAGCACATTCAAGGCTGTGCCCTATTTAAAAATGTTGTTGTTGAATTATTCCCGTCTACCAGGTTCAGTGGTTTAATCATTGGCACAATTGGCTCCATCCAAACATAGAGGGCTCGTCCCTTTCCCCCACAGCGATCTGTCTTGTGTTTTAGATGTACAACGACTTTCCAGTTTTCGAGTTGAGAAATTCGAGTTCAGTAAAAGTGCAGATTTTGAATAGGCTTTCTAGACAGATCACTGATCCACCACACATGATGCATAGTTTTGTTGTTTGAATCTGTTCCAGCATGAGTATATAGCAATCCTTTCATCCTGACTTTATGGGGTCCTCTGAAATGTGTGCTGTGTAACTGTGGGTGGGAAGGATCATGTGTGTGGTGAAGTTTATAAGCATTGTGAAACAGCCTCTCTAATATTGTATTAGACTAAGGGCGTCATTTAGAGGAGAGTAGTAGTAACACTATACCTGCCAGGATAAGGAGATTGTCCTATCATGCATCCTATTCCTTTCCTTGCCTCATGTACTGGTGAAAGCGGAGTTGCCAGTGGCGAAACACTGCTGGCTCTGCCAATTCGGGACTCCCTTCTAGAGATGTTAAAGTTAACCAGCAAGTTTCTAGCTTGCCTGCACAGTCATGTCCAGGGAATTGTTGCAAAAACTTCCTGCAAACACTATATCATGCAATTAAAGCATTTGTAAGTGACTTTCTCTCAAATGGGACCAAAGATACAAATGTTTGGCTCTGGAATCCTCATCGATTACACTTGATGAACATGTGTAATCCTTTTCCTAAATGATCTCTGCGACCTATGTCGCAGTCAACCAAATAGCGGGCTGGAATCTAAAGCATTGTCCTGGAATGAGCTATAAAAAGCTGATCAGCATTAGGTGTGTGCAATTCTAAAGTGTAGGGCTCCTTGTAGTGACCCTCGCAGATGCACCATTGGCCTAGCTAGCCAGGGGCACTTTATAATAGCCGATTCTGGAATTGAATGATATTTTGGGGTCCCTGGTCAAGTTAACAAAATGCCTGTGCAACCACAATTGGAAGTAGGAGGGCTTTCTGCAATCAATCAGCACCAGTCCAGAGATCCTTGGTCTATGCAGCTCACAGGGTGTATGTAATCACAGTTTTTAGGCTGTGGGAGAGAGAGGTAGAGCACAGTATTGTTGTGGTTGGTGACCTAGCACCATTAGGTGAAAGCTGTTTGACTCGGAAGGGTACACTGTTTTCAGTGAAGAATGCCTGGTTCACCTTTTGTAGCTAGACTCAAACAGCCGGGATTTTCTCAGAAGAAATTATGTGGTATGTTTGCACCAAATAGCAATACAGTTATGAATTAAATACAAGTTAGGTAAGAGGATGACAATCTAATACGAAAGTCGAAAAATTGATGACAAGTGGATGCAGAGATCATAAGATGTAAAGAACACAAAAAATACCCCATTGCAAAAGCATTAGAAAAGGGTACTCATTGTTATTCTGTGATAAATGTAAAAACGTGCCTTCCACACATGAATGGGACCTATGAACCTTAAGTGTCTGACACACAAATGAAGACTTGAATGCAATGCTGTGTTTGGCTTTCTGAAAGTTATACCCTTTGACTTAAAACTTTTCTTCCAAAGTATATACTTTGATGGTAAAACCTTCCTGCCAAATAGCTCAGTGTGAGAAAGACAGCAACATTGAGGATACCAAGGTGTTTTTTAGGGAGTGTATGCAGGTTTTCTCAGTTTTTCAGTAAAGGGTTCTCAAAACGTCCAGAGCTTTTTCACAGAATTTGGTGGTGGTGGTACCTGAAGAAAAGTGATCGGACCTTCAGGACTGGCTACCCAGACTCTGGTCTGCATACTTCAGTTGTTGGGGGCTTTCCACAGCTTTACTTCTGATGGATACTTCTAATTGCAGATTCATCAAGTATACAGTATCCCCAGAGGCCAGACTGGATTTGGAAGATTTTTCAGCATAGCCCCCTGTGCCAGTCGACACCTGCTCTGCCCCTGAAGTGACGACTGGAGCCTCGTACAATCTCAACCCAAGCACTCTGACATTAGTTCCTTTCTTTCTACTTCATCGTACCGTTCCAATGCGCCCAGCCCCATCTCACTCTGATTCAGGTAAGACAATCCTTGTTCCTAGGAGCTGCCCTCCCGTGCTCCACCAACTTTTTGGATCAGACTCTGACCACAGTCAACTAGCCTCAGTGATGATAGGGATACATTTTGCTCCTAATGTGATGAAAATGTTCATCTGGATCCTCAAGAGGCCATTGGACTGGACACTTCCCTTGACATGAGGCTGTGTTGTCCCCCTGGCCCTTCCACAGGTGAGCTAGTCTTATTCGCTGTAGTCAGACGAGCAACTGAAGTTCTGGACTGGCACTTACCTTGTGTTGAGGTGGTAACCAACATCCTTACAACCCGTACAGACCTCACATGAACCTTTGCTGCTGTTCAGCGAAGCATTGACCAACACCCTCATGGGTATTTGATCTAAACTCTGCTGCTGCCCACCTGTGAACATGGAGGTGGGCTGAAACCACAGGTGACCCTGCCTTCCTGACGCAGCCTAATCCTAATAGCCAGGTAGGGCCCGCATCTACTAGCAGGGTTAATCCCAATTCATTATGTTCGACCCACCCAGACAGAGACTGGAAAAAAAAGAAAGGCATTCAATAAGAGGATGTTTTTAACACCTAGCAGCGCCTTTAGGTCAGTCAGCTCCAGCTGTTTACAGGTAGGTACTTCTACATGGTCGCAGAGATCTTATCAGTAGTCCCAGAGGAGTTTTGAGTCTACTTGGCAGAGAGCCTGTTGATCTCATTAATGCATGGTGCCCCTAACATGGTGCTACGGCGCCATGATTAAAAAGATCTACAGGCTTTTTGTAACTTTTTGGAACAAAACTGTTGGGGATACTGCCTTGCGACAAGCAGAGTTGGCCTTCTTGCAAAATAGACAAGCAACATCAAAAGGCATCTCCAGGAGTGACGTTCAGACTTCACTCCTGGATATGCCTTTTGACGTTTCTTGTCTATTTTGCAGGAAGGCCAACTCTGCTTGTCGCAAGGCACTATACCCAATGATTTTGTTCCTTTGGAAGTATTGCTAGGGGTTTGGCCTACAGGCACTATCAAAGCCCACTTCCCCAACAACAGGAACCTCTGTCCTTTCAAGGTCAGGGTAGGGGATCCAGCAAACAATATCCAGGCTCAGAGGGACAGCAAATCTCCCAAACGCCTTCCACTCTGGCAGCAGCCTCCAAGCTGATTTTGTTTGCCATCACGGCTCATTGCCCCCCTGTGGGAGGGAATCAGTCACTTTCTAAAGTCGTGGCAGGCCATAACATCTAACAGGTCAACCCTGAAGATAGGCCAACAGGAGGGCTAGCCTTTCCTTTCTGCCCCACTGCCTCTTCCACCTACATGGGGTTGGCTTTTGGAAGACCATTTGTCCCTTTTGCAGGAAGTCCAATTTTTTCTGGTGTAGGGAACCACAGAGAGAGTCCCGGCCTCAGAGATCGGAACTGGGTGCTACTCCCTTTATTTCCTAGTGCTGAAAAATGGTGGAGGCCTTTCAACAAGGTAGGCTATGAGCATTTTCAGTTTGCCGTGCTTCCTATCGGCATCACCAATGCCCTTTGGGCCTACACAGAGTTGATGGCGGTTGTCACAGCATACATTCAGAAGTCAGAGTTACAAACCTTCTTCTATACAACTGCCTGCTCAAAGCAGGCCCGCTACAGTCAGTCATGGATCAACTCCAGACAATGGCAAACCTCCGTACATCTCTACTATTCATAATCAAGGTGCCAAAGTCACATTTTACTTCTTTGCAAAGGCGCCCTTTCATCTGAGCTATCCTGAATAGGGTACATTTTCAGGCTTTCCCTCCAGATCAGCAAGTCCAGGATATTCAGACTATCATCCTGATGTTTCAGCAGAGGCCTGGGTCGCAGGGAGGGTGGGTCTGACACTTTTAAGCCTATTGACCTTCTGCATGCTTTTCGTCGACCATGCCAGATGGCGAATGCAGGACTTGAGTGGGGTTTGAGGTTTCAGTGGGCCCAGCACCTAGGGAACCTGTCAGATTCCATTCAGGTTTCAGAGGAGTCTGCAGAACATCTACAGTGGTGGCTGTTCCACAACAATTGTAGCAGTGGCAGATCCCTCTCCCTACCCCTTTTAGAGCTGAAAGTGGTGACAGAGGCATCTCTGCAGGGTTGAGAAGATCACCCAGGAGAGGTGGGGATGAGAAGACTACATGTGGTATTGCAGCAAACAGGGCAGTGTGGTTTCCTAGTTTCTGTGCCTGAAGGTCTTGCTCCTCCGGAACTGGTTGAATAGTCAGGGCATTTCCCTGATCATGCACCACCTTGGCAGGATCTTTGAACACCAGGATGAAATAACTCATCAGCGATACCTTCTACAAAGTCGTTGTACGCTGCACGCTGGGACACATTTGTGTCCTGGTGTGCCACCCGTTTTACAGACCTTTGCAGGACAACCTGTGGAAGTCTTGTTGTTTGTTGTGTTTTTTGCCCAGCAAGGACTTACAGTGGGTATGTGTAGACTATCTGTACGTTCTTCTTGCCTTTTTCGCTTTAACCAAATGTGAGGAAAGTAGTTTAATCTATAGTGTGGTTGTGAGACCTCACTGTGTAATAAAGGTTGAGTCAGGTTTATTTGATAAACCATAGGCCAGTCCGAGGTAGCTGTGGCTCAGAGTAGTCAGGCTTAATCAAAGGAAGAAATGTGAAGCATTTAGAAGTACCAAAAGAGTTAAATACGTAGAAAATGTAACAGAATAAAAATCTGACAACAATTTATAAAAATAGGTTTAATTTAATCTTTAAATAGAAACCTCAATGACAAGGGTCCACTGCAGGGTTGCGGGGATATTACATTTTTAAAGAAACAATAAATCACAGGTTTCCATTTAGTGCATTAAATTATTGTAATCTGTCAGCACCCCACGGTTTAGGGTTATCCACAATGAGTAACTTGAAATGGCTATATAGGCACTCTTGTGGCAGGCAACTCCACCAGGGAGGCATCACAGGGACCAACAGGGCCCAATAAAACTTCGACCTCTGAGTCAAAGCAGTGACCAGTCCAGTTCTAGGCTCAATGGAGTGATCCTGATGCAAGGGATGCAGGAAGGTTGCTGGGGGATGCTGCGCTGGTGTCGGGTCTTCCCGAGGCCACCCCTCAGTACAAGAACACAGTGAGGTGACTTTGGCCACATGGTTCAATGTCCCTCGAAGTCTGGGTGATGGCCAGCCAAAAACCAGTTGCCACTGATTTACTGGTCTCCTGTTACAGCAAAACCAGGTTTTCCCTTTAACTGTGAGTGACTTCCTTGCTGGGTGACCAATCTGCACTCCTTTGGCTCTCCTGGGTCCAGCAGATACGGGCGCAACTTTTTAGGGTCAGATCTCGGTCTCCCAGGATGCACTTTGATGGGCAGCCCCTTGACCCTGTCTTCAGGCAGATCGCTCCCCCTCACCGCTCAGCTCCACCAGTGAGACAGTGTGTCCCTGCTGCGCTCACCACCGCCACCGCAGGTTCGAGGCTCCTCTCTGCCTAGGTAGGCAGGTCCTGCTGACTCTCATTGCATTTTGCTTTATTTTTCACTGCCTTTATTTTGTTCACTGTTTACTGTATCCATGTGTACTGTGTTCTGCTTCTGCCCTCATATTGTTTCCCTCGCTTCCCCCCTGTGACCCTTTTTGCCTTCTGTTACCCCTCGCCTCTCCCATTTCTTTCCTGCCGCTGCGTCCCCTGCGGCCCGCCCCCTGCTCTCCCATTCGCCGCCCCGCTCCCGCCTCCCAGCTGACCTTCCCTCCCACCTCCCTTCATATGGCAGCCGCTGGCGCGCCGGAGGCACCCCTAAGGCAAGCCCGTCTGCGCTTGTCCGCGCCTGGACCGCGCCCAGCGCCAGTACCCCTGGCCCCCACGAACGCCACGACGCCCGTCTCCGCTACGACTCCAGCACCCTCCACGCACTCAACGCCGGACGATCACGCACCTACTACCTGGCCACCCCGAAGCGCACCCAAGGACCCTTCTCCTGCCGGAACTGCAGCTTCACCAGCATCCGGCCCACCAACCCACCTACCAAAGAACCCAACTACCTCAGATGCATCCTCCTCAACACCCACTCTGCACACAAACACACCGTTGAACTCTGGGACCTACTCGACTCAACCTCCACAGACGTCGCCTTCCTGATGGAGACCTGGCTGAACCCCGCCTCGGCACCCGACATCACCATAGCCGTCCCGGAAGGCTACAAGATCACCTGCAGGGACCGCACCAACGGAGTAGGAGGAGGAATCGCCATCGTCCACAGGAACACCCTCAGAGTCTCGACCAACACCGACGACATCCTCAGCACCGCCGAACACCTGCACTTCCAGATCCACACCGATCCTAACACCACCCTCAGAGGAACCCTCATCTACAGACCCCCCGGACCCCGACCACAGTTCAGCGACTCCATCGCCGCCTTCATCAGCACACACGCCCTCGCCTCTATGGACTACATCCTCCTCGGGGACCTGAACTTCCACCTCGAGAACAGCAACGACACCAACTGCACCACCCTGAACGACAACCTAGCCAACCTTAGACTCAGACAACTCATCACAACACCCACCCACTCCGCCGGCCACACGCCTAACCCCACCTTCTCCGCAAGCCCCCACGTCTCCTTCAACCACACCACCGAACTCCACTGGACCGGCCATCGCTGCATCCACTTCACCTTCAAGAAGCCCACCATGCACCACCGCACCCAACAGATGCCTTGCCGCTGCTGGAGCAAAGTCACTGAAGACCAGCTAAACACCACCCTCACCCAGAGCCCACCCGCCGACCCCGACACCGCCGCCCGCAACCTCAGACAGTGGATTAACAACTGCGCTAACACCCTCTCCCCGTTCAAGAAACCCTCCAACAGTCACACCAGCAAGAAAGCCAGCTGATTCACTGAAAACCTCCAGGCCTCCAAGCAAACCTGCCGAAAACCGGAGAAGAACTGGCTCCGTGAACGAACTCCGGACAGCTACGCAACCCACAAGAACGCCACCCGCAGACACCATCACCTCATCAGAGCCTCCTTAAAAGACCGCCTAGACAACAACATGCAT
The DNA here is from genome assembly GCF_964204655.1 of Triturus cristatus. Classification (NCBI taxonomy): domain Eukaryota; kingdom Metazoa; phylum Chordata; class Amphibia; order Caudata; family Salamandridae; genus Triturus; species Triturus cristatus. The sequence goes on from NC_140591.1 coordinate 225,100,544, forward strand.
AACAGCAAAGAGCTCTTCAACATCGTGAAGGAACTCTCCAACCCCAGCTCCAACACCCCACCTTCGCAAGACCTGTGCGACTCGCTTGCCACCTTCTTCCACCGCAAGATCGCAGACATCCATGACAGCTTCAACGCCACGACCGCCACGACAACCACTGAGACCTCCGCTCCCACAACCACCATCCGCACCAACTGCCTGCTCTCCTGGACCAACATCAACGACTACGACACCATCAAGATCATGAACACCATCCACTCCGGATCTCCGTCAGACCCATGCCCATACCACATCTTCAACAAAGCCAGCACAGCCATCGCACCCCATCTCCGGAAAGTCATCAACATCTCCTTCGAGACTGCAACCTTCCCGGAGAGCTGGAAGCTCGCCGAGATCAACGCCTTGCTCAAGAAACCCAAGGCGGACCCCAAGGACCTCAAGAACTTCCGGGCCATCTCCCTGCTCCCGTTCCTGGCAAAGGTCATCGAGAAGACCGTCAACAAACAACTGACCCGCTACCTCGAGGAGAACAGCATCCTGGACCCTTCCCAGTCCGGGTTCCGCAGCAACCACAGCACCGAGACTGCCCTCATTGCCGCCACCGATGACATCAGGACCCTGCTGGACAACGGAGAAACAGCAGCCCTCATCCTCCTGGGCCTGTCAGCCGCCTTCGACACAGTCTGTCACCACACACTACGAACACGCCTCCACGACTCACCTCCTTCCTCTCCGGCAGAACACAGAGCGTCCGCCTTCCCCCCTTCCGCTCCGAAGCCATCGAGATCATCTGCGGCGTACCCCAGGGCTCATCCCTCAGCCCAACGCTGTTTCACATCTACATGGCACCACTCGCCCACGTCGCCGGACTGCACGACCTCAACATCATCTCCTACGCCGATGACACCCAGCTGATCCTCTCCCTCACCAAGGACCCCCACACCGTCAAAACCAACCTCCACGAAGGAATAAAGGCCGTCGCCGAATGGATGAGGAGCAGTCGACTGAAGCTGAACTCGAACAAGACAGAGGTCCTCATCCTCGGATCCATCCCTTCGGCCTGGGATGACTCCTGGTGACCGACCACACTGGGAACAGCTCCAACACCCACCGACCACGCATGCAACCTAGGAATCATCCTCGACTCCACCCTCTCCATGACTAAGCAGGTCAACGCCGTCTCTTCCTCCTGCTTCAACACCCTCCGCATGCCCCGCAGGATCTACAAGTGGATCCCCACCGAAACGAGAAGAACGGTCATCCAGGTCCTCGGCAGCAACAGGTTGGACTACGGAAACGCCCTCTACGCAGGAGCCACGGCCAAACTCCTGAGACGGCTTCAACGCATCCAGAACGCCTCTGCACGCCTGATCCTCGACATCCCTCGCCACAGCCATATCACACCCCACCTGAGAGACCTGCACTGGCTCCTCGTCAACAAGAGGATAACCTTCAAGCTCCTCACCCACGCACACAAGGCACTCCACAACACCGGACCAGCGTACCTCAACAGACGACTCAGCTTCTACACCCCCACCCGCCAGCTCCGCTCCACCGACCTCGCCCTCGCCACAGTCCCCTGCATCCGAAGAGCGACCTCCGGTGGCAGATCGTTCTCCTACCTCGCCGCCAAGACCTGGAACACCCTCCTTATCCACCTACGGCAGACCCAAGACCTGCTGACCTTCAGGCTACCTGGCTTTTCGAGCAGTAGCAGCATTCCCCACCCCCCAGCGCCTTGAGACCCTCACGGGTAAGTAGTGCGATTTACAAATGATATGATTGATTGATTGACAGGCGTTCATGGCTACCAACTCGACAAACTAGGCTTCTTCAGCTTTTATGACCAGTTGGCTGTAACAGATAGTCAGCCAATTGACTCTTTAAGTCACCTTCTCTGCCTTGGGGTCTGGGACTGCTTTTCCTTGAGCAGGACACCACAGGCACATCCCCCTCTATGCTAGCCCAAAGTGCAGCAGGTGTGGTCCAGTCTTTGGTGCATCCTCTCTTTGCCTGGTCCAGGGAACAGCAGGGCAGTCCTTCTTTGGTCTTCTCTCCAGTACATAAGTGATCTGAGGTCTGGGTGCCAGGTGTTCAACTCGTATGGCCAACTCTTGTCGTAAGGGGATGCAGCGAGTACTAGCCAATGTCTCCTCCTACCTAGTGATGACTTCCAGCAAAGCGTGGCATCTGGTTGGCCCAGAATGCACCATTCTTGGTGTGTGGAGCTCCCAAGCCCATCCCAGAGGTGTGGCTACATGGGGGCTACATGTCCATGGAAGATACGGTTTGGTAACAGCTTCTCCCTGTCTGTCCGAGATGCCAGCCTGTCTGCTAAAAACAAAATTAATATAATTTGCTCTTCAAAGGTGGCTTCCTCTTTGAAGGTTACCTCTAGGGCTCGAATATATACTTTTACTATGCGGTTTTTACACTGCAATACCATCACAACGCGGTTGTTACATCAACCGCGTTGCTACCACATAGTGCCATTACAACGCAAGTTGTTACAACGACTTGCCTAGATGACGCGCTGGACTTAGGAATAGTATGATTTACTATTCCAACTCCACTGTGTTCAACACTAGGGAAGGTGTTGGAATAGTAAATCATACTATTTCTTAGCTAGAGCGCCATCTAGCGCAAGTCGCTGTAACAACTTGCGTTGTAATGGAACTGTGTGGTAACAACGCGGTCGATGTAATGACTGCGTTGTGATGGTATTGCGGTGTACAAACTGCGTAGTAAAGGTTGTTTCCCCTGGGGCTCACACCCTGCTTGGCTTCCTGCCTTGGCAGATCCTTTGTGTTCCTCCCTGGGAGTAATTTACACCTCTGTCAGGAGGGTAGAAAACTGTCTTGAGGACAACAGGCTTGTGTGCAACCATAAACGGTCTCTGGAAAACTTTGGGCAGCAAAGTGGCAACTTTCTAAAGTTGCCATTTGTGCAAATGTTACATTAAATTTGACGTGTGCAACAAGTCGGGTTTAATGCAATGATTGTTTTGATACCTTGTAGAACTATATTTAATCTTCCCATTCAGGAGGAAGCACTGCTGAGTTGTCAGCGTGTATCCCTGTACTCTCCAAGGAGGCTACTAATCTTTGTCCAGTAAAAATGACAATGTGGGATTTTTACTGTCAGAATATGTAAAACATATGCCCTGCTTTTTAATACACAGCACCCTGCCTTAGGGCTTGTTAGGCCTGCTTTAGGGGTGACATATATATTAAAAAGAAAGGTTTGGGCTTTGGCAAAGTTGTGGTACCACTTTAAAACTGCTCTGTCAGCCTTTAATGGTGGCTGGGAGTCATGCTTTGCTTTGTCACACTGGCCGTGGCACAATAAGTGCTACAGCCCACAAAGGACACTTTAACTTACTGGCCCAGGGTACCCTTGGTACCATATACTAGGGACCTATGTCAGTTAACATTTGCCAATTGTGGGTGAGTCAATTAGACATTTTAAAAAGAGTAAGAGCTCTAGCACTGACACCTGGTTGGCACTTACAGAGTTGAAAAACCAGTAACATCAGGATAAAAACTTAGGGGAAATCACGAAAAACAAGGTATTTCCTTACACCGACCTACCGGTCTTGTTCAAATCTCCTGCTACTATGTGATTTCTAAATGGTTTATTCAGTGTTTCCTGCTAAACCCTTTGTGATGCCACAGTGGGACCTTAATTTAGTCCTTAGTTTTCTTTTGTGCACCACTTTTGAGCCGTAGCGCGTCTGGCCTCTACTTCCGGTGGAAGGTTAGCTCTTTATGGGGTTTCCTGGGTGTAGAAATGAAAGGCAGTGCAGCAGGTGCATAACACAGACCCTTAGAGCCCCCACAGTGTGGGGGGCCCCCTCAGCACAGCACTTCAGCCGGAAAGCTCCTGATAGAGTCCAGAGGGGGGTCCCCTCCACTTACCTTGCAGGGGGGCCCGTCTAGTTTTGTTACGCCACTGCAGTGCAGAAAAGGACTTTGCCCAGATGGATAGTCCTCTGCATTAAGATCTGCTATGCATTAGTCAAGAAGCAGCCTCCAGAAGAATTGAGGGACAATTCCACCAGGAATACCAACTTGCTAGCACTAAGTTGGCATGCAGAGTGCCTGTCCTGGATATTTGTCAGACCACAAGGTGAGCATCAGAGCACACATTCACGAAGCAGTACTGCCTTGACATCCATATCTGAAAATAGGAGCATTTTATCCATTCCGTCCTGAAGCTCTTTTTGGCCTAGGTCCATCTATAGACCTACCAGCCTGGAAGGTACTGGTACTGCTTTGGTGTCAATTCTAAAGATGAAGAATCTGCTGTTAGAAGTATCCATCAAGAGAACAAGCTGCTTTCCTTCGGTAACGCTCTTTCTGGTGGATACTCTAGCCGCCCTCTCGCCTCCTTGTTCTGCGGAATGGCTTATTTTCCATCCAAAAACTTTCCAAATTAAAAACATCCACATTTTCACAAGTTATTGTTTTTTTGGGCTTCTTGTCCACAAGCGCGGTTAGTGTCCAGAATAAAATTAACATCAGCACTCTTGAGCTGCACCTATATGTGGTTTTGGCCATCACTTCTGAGGCAAGGCAGGGTCTACGCAGAGCTGCGTGATGCCACCTACCGGCGCTCAGGGGCTATGCTGAAAAATCTTCTGGATCCAGTCTGGCACCTCAAGATATTCCGAAGGTGAGGAATCTGCAGTTAGATAGTATCCACCCTTGTTATCAAAAGTACGTAAATTGTTGCTCTAGGACCACAAGAAGTATCCAGAAGTACCTGAATAACTAGTATTCTGGGCATGCAACAGCTTCCTGCCCATCTGGGGCTTCCAAATGGGAAGTACCACAGTGAAAACCTGGAGAACTGGCAGTCCCTTGATTGATTTTAACCCAGTGGGTCAGGAAAAGACTGGTGTCAGCGGTCCTGAAAGAAAAAGCTGAAAGGAGAGGTTCCAATAATTTCTGGCAGGGAGGTGGGAATTTTCTGGGCAGTGGACCTGGGACATTTCATTTCAACTTAAAATCCAGACCCATTCTCTACTTGGAGTTGGTGAAACAGAGTGATTTATTGGGAAAACCAGTCATTCATTGATGCTGATAATATCTCCAAATGATATTCTCATGCCTCCCACTCCAAAGATGGAATATAGTGGTGCACATGCAGTCCTATTTATATGCTTTGTGACAACAAATCAGGTACCTAAAACCTAAATAAGTTAATCTTTGTCTCAGTTATGCAGAGTTCTTTCCTCCCACCAATGAAAAATCTCAGCTGCCACTGACCACGTGTGAGTCATGGACCCTCAATATGTTGCGACATCAGAGAGATGCAGTTAGATGCGAACTCAAAACCAGCATTTACGTACATTTTAAGACTAGTCAGTCTTACTTCTTATTTTTAATCCTGTGGACTCCGTTTTGTGACTTGCACAACCATCCCCTAAGTAACTGGACTCGTATTGCTTTGGGAACTAGTCTCTACTACTATGAAAATCTTAATTTTGCCTTAGGTTATTTTGTTATTTTATGGTGGTAGTTTTTTTTATTACTTTACTTTTGGGGGAAATTTATGTGGATTTTCATCTGCCTGGTCTCATACCCATTATATTTACCAGTTATGTACACAGTGCTTCTGACAAACTAGGGCAAAGCTTAGATGTTCTAGCATACTTAAAACATTATACCATTAAGCCTGGCTTCTTTACCTCATTGACTGAATATTATAAATACAGGCCATGGTAAAAGACTTGAGACTCAAGTGTTTCTGATTGTAGCTGAAGCTGCCTGAACCATTCCTTATAGACCATCATTGGAAGTAGCACCTGTGTCATTTGTACTTTAGCACCTAACTGCATATATTGCATTTTCCAGCATTTATTCTTTTATACATTTTTCATAGATTCAAAAGTTATTTGAAAAAGTTGAGTCTCACAGCAGATGATGCTGAGAAGCGTAGGTGCAATAGACAATAAAAGTGAAATAGAGGAGGGACAGCCAGGACAAATTGGCAGGACAAGATAGATGCTTAAGGGAAAGGAAAGAAAATGCTTCAGAGAGGAGTTGATGGCTAAGGATAGACCAGTGCTTCTTGACCCTTTGAGGATGTCAGAGGCGTATGCTACATCCCTCAAGATTATTCTGAAGGAGTTACCCAGGTGTTGAGGGTTGAGGTCAGGATCTGGTTCAGGCCCCTCTAATAGCTGCTGTGCAAGGGGTATCTTGACAACCTCCCTTAAAGAGAGTAATGGGGATCTGGAATATGATGAGTAATCTATGCTTTTCCTTGATGATGAAGCAGGATGGAAGACTGTCACACTACTGTTTCCTTCCCTCTTAAGTCAAGAATTAGGAGCTAACTGGAGGGACAGCTCCTCCCCAGATCATAGACTTATACTGGCACATGAGAAAACAGCAATGTTGAAAAACCAGGGTGCATGTTGAAACTCTACCCAGAAGCTTTTGCTGCATCCGTCTGTTCTTGTTGTATAAATGCAGTAAATATAGCTTAGTAGATCCTCACTTTATATTTTATAAAGTGGTTGCTTAAAGTATGCTTCTCCACCCAAGTGTGTTAACTGGCTTTTTAGGCTAGTGCAGTTTCGATGTTTAGAGTTCCATTTTTTGATTGACTTAACAGGTAAGGGTAATCTGGTTTTTGCCCTTCTTCCATCGCTTTCTGTTATATTTTCCAGGTGGTGACCCTACTGAAAGTGATCCAGTATCTGTGCAGTAGCGAGTGAATGATGATCTTGCACCCCCATGTTCCCACTACTGGAAACATTGGAGGCTACTGAGGTTCAGGATAGGCCTTGGGCACTGACAAACCGTTACAGTGGCTCTTATGAAGGCGTAGAGATTTCTGCTGGGCTGGAGTCCACTAGGGCAGCAGAATGCATGGCTCCGCTGCAGAAGCCTATATGACGCAATTAGTCTCTAGGAGTTGGTGTCTCTTGTATGATCACCTGTGGGCATAGATGGTAGTTTCCCCTTTGCTGCCAGGCAGGAAATTAGGTGAAAGGCTATTGTTGCCCTCTCTGCAGCATGGTGCAAAATTAACATGCCGAGCCGCTTGCACAAGTAGTACTGGTTGGATGTAGAAGTGTGCGATGTAGTAGGCCTAGTACTTGATTTTCCCATGTCCCTTTCCAGTTTTGAAAACGAGACTGTGACGTGGCCTCATCCAGAAAACAATTTCTACTATGACGGCAGTAGTAACCCTTCCATCATTGAAGACAAATTGAATTCCACCCTAGTTTTCTATAAAGCCTCTCCTGCATACCTATGATCCAGTCGAACTGCTGCAGGCCAGACAGGTGTGGATGCTTTACTTTACTTCCTTCACAGCTGACTGTAGATTCCTAACAGTGGTGTAACCTGTTATCGTGGCCATCCCTTGATCAGAGCGTGTATCCATCTGACTTACCTTGTGTTGCTTTCTTGGCCAACAGTGCTCGGTATCTTCAGATAATAGGTTCTCCTCTCCCACTCATTGGAAGGCCTTCCTGAGCCTAGGGTGCTGTGACAGAGCTGGTAAGAACCAGAGGTTTCTGGACTGGCTAACTCTAGCTTCCCTGGTACTTAGGCCTCACTGTGACTTCCTTCCTGTATGAGGAGCCTGGATGGCCACCTTTGGAATTGGGCCCAAAATGGCCGCGTCCTTCCAGTATTTTGTGAGCAATGCGGAACTAGGAGTTCTGGAACTTGCTCTAGTTCTTCTAATTCTTGGAGCTTCACCACATCCTTCCTCTGTGTTAAAAACTGGTTGGTGACAGTTAGATTTGGGTGAATTCTGGGTCCGTCCATCAGCATTCACGTAACAAGCCTTTGTCGCCACCCTGATGCCTTTCCTGGACTGGTGACGCACTGGAGAGGGTAAGTGTACCATAAAATTGCACCCACTGCAACCAGGTGTTGCAGGAGAACTGCATGAACAAGAAAACGGCTGAGGGAAGTTGGGGCTCTGCTCTAAAGATAAGTCTCTATGTCTAAGGATCTGTAAAATTATGTCTTGAGGGTTACACCTTAACCTTGTAAACCTACAAAGTGTGTTTCATTTCTTTACATAATACTTAATCGGGGGTTTCATTGTGCAGTAAATGTATTTTGAATTATGCTACATTTTGTGTTCTTGAAGTAATTCACTGAATGATATGCATTATCTCTCTTTATGCAGTATACAAGTGGAGGATCATCCCACAGGCTTCCTCCGAGCTTTGCAGCAACATGTAAATACAGATTTACAATTGGTATGTGCAGAACAATATCATGTCTCTTTGGATAAACCTGAATATATAGTTGTTTGCCTTGGCTAAGAGGAAGTGTATAAAATGGTGGTTTAGGCAGCAGCCATGCAATATTTATAAGCATAATGCCTCACTGCAGCATCACTTCACAAACATTTTGTGACATCCTGTGTTTTAGAACTATGTGCCTTGCCTCTAAATAACAGTTGTTGACAAACAAAACAGTTATGTGGCCATTCTTGCTATATGCGAAAGAGGTGGGGCGCCGCGGCCAGGGCGACTGACTCCGGAATCTGGGGATCACGGTTCGCGGCAGATTAGCCCAGCACCATGTGACTCTGGGCAATAGCTTGCTTAATCTTCCCGACGGCCCCCAGCGCCTAGAGATCCTAACGGGTGATTGTTCGCGCTTTACAAATGTGGATTAATATTATTATATGCCCAGATTCCCAGGAATGCAAGGTTGTGCCAGAATTTTGAATGATCACAGGATATATGCACTCAATAGGAACACTGACTGCATACACTGAATATTTTCATTAGAAATCTAGCAGCATTTTCTTTGCATATTGCAACATTAGTATTGGCAGCAAGACATATGCAGCACTTCCCTGCAGGACTGCCATGCTTGATGCAACACAGCTGTAGCACTTCCATGCAGGACTCCCATGCTTGGTATAACACATTTGTAGCGCTTCTCTGGAGGCCTGCCATGCCTGGTAGAAGGGAGCTGAGGCACTTTCTGCATGGCTTCCATGCTTGGTACCAGAGACCTGCTTTATATTTGATGTTGGCGGGATACCTTATACATCCTTGCACGCATCCTTTTCTGTTATTAACCTTAACCCCACCCAGGTTTAAATAAGCTTATTGTTCCTGGAAAGGAGGTCATTTTAGATCATTGTTTGACACGGAACCCACACAATCTCTTTGGTCTGAGAGAAAACCTCCTGGTGGAGGTTAAGACCCGATGATGACGCTACCAGTTATTAGTACATCAGTGGTGAAAATATACAGTTGTCCGAAAATAAGTGTTGAGGGTCCCAAAGAATTTTCCAAAGAGATCCTCCAGCAACATCTGATCCCCCTCCCTTTGATATTTTGGTATAAACGTCTGGAAGCAGAGTGGGGGGTTAGACATTTCTTGCTTCTCTCTCCCTCTTTTGATATTTATAGATGGTATCCGAGAGCTGCAGCACTCTGCACAGTGGCATAGATCACAATGAAGCCCACACCCCCTGCAGAATGTGAAAAGGGCCCAATAGTCTCCCATATCTCATGGACATTCATTGGTCTTGGGGTAATGAGGCCCCCCAGAAGGGTTGATGGGCCTCTAAAGGGTTGGGGCCCCCACTGCACCGCTGGGGCTGCAGGGCCTGTCGTTATGCCCATCACTGCTTATCTGCTGCATTTTAAATGCAACAGTATAACGACTTCTGATAGAGACTTGTAGTCGCAATTTCCTTACCTTTTGAATATTCCCCAGGTGTCAAAGTGGAACCGGAAACTGTTTAGCAGCACCTCTGTGCGCCGGTGGGTGGCACCATGCGGCCCTGCACTGATGCTGTTCTACCCTGGAAATGACATGCAGAGCCTATGTAGGTGGCACTCCAGTGCACTGACATCAGCTCCTTTCTTTCTGTACTACCAGATTCGGATCCGGAGCGCTCTCCTGTCTCTCAGAGACATTAACCTCAGTTTGTTTTGTAGCAGTCTAAATGGCAGTACAAGGTCTGGTCCTGTTCCCACTCCAGGAGTCACTGAAGATGTTCCAAAGGCCCGTCTTTGTTGAAATCTGCATCTTCGGGTGAGTCAAAGAAGAAGCATAAAAAATTGAAGCAGGACTCTGCAACCTATCACCACTCATATTTGCTTTAGCAGATGGTTGGTTGGGGCTCCATGGCTCTAGATCTCGCTCCCTGGACTGCCTGACTTCAGAGCCGATCCCACAACTGGTTCCGGAACAACTCGAATTTCCAGGGCCATCTGCCACTCCACAATAGATTGAAGAGTTCAACTCGGCCATGCTCTCGCTCAGGGTTTTCCAAAGTCAGTCCTGGACGGCCGGATCCATGCCGGATTTTTAAGACAACTACATTTATGTAAATGGGGATATGCTAAAAATCTGGCATGGATCCAGTCCTCCAGGACCGACTTTGGAGAACCCTGCTGTAGCTCCTCGTATCTTTGCCGACTGCCTCTGACATGCCTTCAAGCCCCAAGGAGTCGAGAGGCCTTCCATCTGAAGTACTGCTGTCAGATTCACTCTCAACACCAGTTGGCCCATCCAAGACAGTCATAATACCCCCAGCTCTGATCATGACTCCGCCTCCACCGGCACAGTCCACACAATCCCTGGATCTTGAATGCCAGTGTGGAATCCATTGACGCTGGATGAGTAGATACCCATAGTATTCTCCGACTCCAATTTGGTGCTGGTCTGACTTTGACAATTGAGGGGCTGCATCCCCCACCTGATCTGCTGCTTCCACAACTGAGAACTCACACCCTACACTCCCTTTTGGGCACAAATTTAGACAATGATTATGATGTGGGTGTTGAATTGGCTCGGCCCTATCAAGATGACAGTTGATATGGTGGCTTGCAGGAGGCTAGTGGTCTCGATACCTCCTCTGAAACAGATCTTCACTCGCCTCGTTGGTCCAGCCACCGAAGAATCTGCTTTCTACGCCATGGTAATTTTATGTTATGTTATATGTCTTTTATATAGCGCAAAATCACCTTCAGGTCTCTAAGCGCTTATAGAGTAAGTGAGCAAGTCACTAGGGCAGATGGAAAATCAGCAATGGTGGCAGAAAATTACACTGTAGTTAACACCTCTCTAAATAGGAACGTTTTTAATTGTTTCCTAAAAGTGAGGAGAACTGGTTCCCTACGCAGGTACTCAGATAAGTTATTCCAAATTTGCGGAAGCAGAACAGAGAATGCTCTACCCCCTTTAGATTTGGTGGTGTACCGGGGGGAAGCTAAACAGCAGGCCTCAGATGATCACAGTGTCCGGCTGGGAACATATTTCTCTAGGCGATCTTTTATATACCTAGGTGCCTGGCCATAGATTGCCTTGTGGGTAGTGCATAAGCCCTTAAATTGTGCTCTTTGTTTGATGGGGAGCCAGTGTAGTTTATTTAACAGAGGGGTAGCACGTGTCTTTCTAGGAAGTTTGAAAATAAGCCTAGCCGCATCATTCTGCACCACCTGCAATCTCCTGATAAGTTTCTGGGAAAGGCCGATGTAGAGGGCATTCCCATAATCCAACCTAGAGATGACGGTAGCGGAAACAATTGACTGTAATGAAGATGCTGATAGGAGAGGACCAAGTTTCCGTAACTGACTTAATAGTTCTATAGAGGTTCCAACCACCGTGGTGACCTGGCTGGACATGGATAACTCAGAGTAAATTTTCAAACCCAGGCTTTTTACAACCGGGACTGGTGCCGGAGTGGCACCTAGTTCCGGAGGCCAGAAAAGATCACCCCAGGGGCTATTCCTAGTTGGAATGACGAGCACTTCGGTCTTATCAAGATTTATTTTCAGTGAATTGGCCGTCATCCAGTTCACTGTGAATCTGAGCAACTTTTTTGGCCGACTCCTGAGCCTGACGGGAATTGCTAATCCGGATAAGGAGTCGAGTATCGTCGGCATAGTTAAAAACATGACAATCCATGTGAGCCAGGGTCTCCACAAGAGGTTGCAAATAGATATTAAAAAGGAGTGGAGACCACGCAGAGCCCAGGGGTACCCCGCAGGCAAGAGTGCCCAGGTCTGATGTGTGCTCACCCAACTGAACCCTCTGAGTACGGTCAGTCAGAAATGACTTTAGCCATTGGTGTGCTAGCCCACTGATGCCCAGGTTGGTAAGACGAGTCAGCAGTATATTATGGCTGACCGTATCGAATGCCGCTGATAGATCTAATAAAATCAGGGCACTCAGCTGTTTATTGTCAGCCATAACTCTGAGCTCGTCAAGAACGGACAGCATTACTAGCTCCGTACTATGGTGGGCTCAAAATCCCGCCTGTCTAGCTTGGAGTAGCTGGTGGTCCTCCAAGTGATTAGAAAGTGTCTTTAGTACATGTTGTTCTAACACTTTGGCCAGAAAAGGGATCTGTGAAATAGGTCTATAGTTCTCTAGAGTCAAAGCATCTGCACATGGTTTCTTCGGCAGGGGGGTAACCCTGGCCTCTTTTAAATTGGTCGGCAGGTAGCCAGTTTCCAGGGAATTGTTTAGTAGCGCAAGGATCCGTTGTTCCAGCCCTGGAAGGGCCATTTGAAAAATCCTCGGAGGGTCGGGGTCTGCTCGAGAGCCTGATGTAGTGCGGTTCACTAATAGAGATAATGTGGCTGAATCAATTTTAGAGAAATTAGTAAGTGGTGGGGTGGGGTCTGGTGAGGGGAACCGAGGTCAGTCGAGGTGTTGGCAATTTCTAAAATGATGTCTTTGACTTTCTGAAGAAAGAAATCCTGGAAGACATCATAGTCTAAAGATGCGACTGTAGATTTCTTCTCGGTCTTTTGGCTCAGTTCTTTCAAGAATTGCGAAAGTCTCTTTCTGTCTATTCGCTGCCGCGACAATCCTTCCCTCATAGTATTCCGCTTTCCTGATTAAAATGGCTGATTTATAAGAGGAAAAGAGGGCTTTGTAGGCATTAATTTCTGCTGCGTCATAGCTTTTACGCCACCGCCTCTCAGCTTTGCAGAGATATTGTTTTCAGTTGGTCAGCAAAGCTTCACTCTCTTGGTCAGTATTCGCTATCTTACTCCTTGGGGGCGGAATTGAATGCAGAGTAGCTATTAGACGATCTGCCTCAATATTTTTCCAATAATGGGTAGGGCGGCCAAAGTTCTTGAACTCCATATCCAAACTTAGGAGGTCAAGACCTATGTATTGATGGAAGTCCTCTCTCATCACCATTCCCTTGAAAGTTTAGTAGTTCAGGCATCTGCAAACACATCTAACCCAAACACTTTTCCGACTACTCCCCCGAATGGGAGTTCAAACGGGTGGAGACATTTGGTGGATCAAGTATTCCTTGTGGTCCCTGAAGACTATCCAAGACAATTGTGATGGGTCCAAGTTCACAATTCGCTGTGACTTGTAAACCACCAATTCCATTGGGTGAGTCATTGGCACCAGTGCCGCCATTCACTGCCATCTGTGGCTCTGATCAACTGGGTTTTGAGGTGATGTTCATACCTCCCTTATGGACATGCCTTTCTTAGGGACCGATTCTGCTTTAGAGTGATTTCAGGAGAGCAGATTTACTGCATGATCTATTGACTGATCTGCTCCGCCTTACCAACTGCACAACCTTATGGCTGCTTTTGCGGATTTGGTAGAGCTTTCCCATACTACCAGCCTGTTTAGCCTCAGCAAGGAACCCAGTTCCGTGGTGGAGGCCTTAATGCCCACTGCTTTACGGCCAAGGTCAACGGGCCCCCTTGCGGCCCTGCCTGCTAAACCCCTTCAGCCAGCTGTTAGGGGAGCACAGTCCCTCCAGTGGGAGGAAGGATACGATGATTCTTCCCAGGTTGGCAAGCTATAACACCAGAGAGATAGATCCTGCTGATAATTTGCGGGGGATATGCCTTAAGCTTCTACTTTTTCTGCTGCACCTTCCACCACCCCCCAGTGTCTGACGGAGGATGACCTCTCAATTTTGCATCAGGAAGTGCAATCAATTTTTGGCCCAAGTTGCTGTCGAGAGGTTGTTAGCACCAGAATTAGGTTGTTTTTGTCATTCCCTCTATTTTTTGGTGTCCAAGAAGGACGGAGACCCTCGTCCTATTTTAGATCTGCACTCTCTCACCACCTTCCTCTGTAGAGAGAAATTCAAAATGCTCACCCTGGCCCAGGTCTTGTCTGCCCTTGACCCTGGCTACTGGATGGTGGCATTGCTTATTTCCTCAAACATGTCCTGCGGCCCATCGGCGCTAACTGTGGTTCGTGGTGAGACAGGGGCATTTCTAGTTCTCTGTGCTTCCCTTTGGTCTCATTATTGCCCTTGGGTATTTCCAAAAATGATTTCGGTGTTGGCAGCACACATTTGAAGGACAGACAGTCATCAGCAGTTGATGTCTACATATTGCACTTAAATGTCTAATTTTGTCATTTTGCCACTTTGAAACGTAATCTCCTCCTTGGTTGACATATGAAGTCAATTTGGCTCAAAGGTGCGGACACAAATTAATTTTTTGCTTGAGAAAATGCAAGCTGGGCATGAATGCAATCTCAGTTTTTTTTTAAACATTTTATTAGGCATTTCATTTAACTAAAATAAAATAACAAATGAATGGAAGAGGCGAGAACTAAAGGCAGTACAATAAGTTTTCGTTTAGCACCTGTGAGTCTAACAAAAGAGAGACCAATGATATCGCTCTAGCATTGAGCTTATTAGTAGAGTATAGGTCAGTGAGAGAGTCCAGATGACAAAACTGCGATCATTGCAACCACTGCCTACATTATTCCAGTTGGGGTTAACCTCTCGTGGAAAAAGCAGTGAAAGAAGAAGAGAAGATAGGAGAAAAGCAGTGGAAAGAGAGAACAAGCATTTGCAATGCAATAGGTCTCGCATTTACGCAAGGTTGAACTATTGGCATTGTAAATGACAATTCCTTTTATTTATGTTTTGGTTTCTAAAACATAAATAAAAGGCTTTGTCATTACAATGCTAATAGCTTAAACTCGCATAAATGCGAGACCTACTGGATTGCAAATGCTTGTATTACTAGCGCCCATGCAGCACTTTCACATTTGTGAAGGCATTGCACCTGTCTTTCGACTAGCCGAGTCTGAAGGAAGGGGCATGGCCGACCCCCCTACTCCTTGCTAAATTATCAGTGGCAAAACATGATGACTCAGGACTTCTATTCTTATCTAAGCAGCATATTTCAGTAATTCGCAGATATGTTACACACATCTAATCTTGCACACATTTTTGTGGTGCTTTTGTTTCTCTCATTTTACCGTGCATAGATAACACTCTCAGCTGCTATAATGTTTACCCTTTTCTCGCTAATAATAGACTATAATCAGTAATTTGCAGCAGTATATGTATGTTGCCTTCTTATGTGTACACACATGAAGCAGCAGGGCATGATAGCATAAATATGAGGTTATGAGAAAGCGCAAATTACATAATAAGAGGAAGCGTTATTCTCTCAACTTGCAATTGATCTTGCCATATTCAGGAACTGTTTTGCTGGCCTTTTACCTACAAGTAACTGCATATACCATGTCAGGCACACGTATTAAATGATAAATAAATGTGAGTTACGCTTAAAGGTGGCAAATACACGGCTTTGCTAGGAAAGCTCAATTGGTAATGCAATGACTTCAAAAAAGGTTTGTGTATCTGGAGGGCACAGATCTGAATCCTGGTTGGCAGGCTGAGGAGTACTATTGTGCATTTATTTATAATTCTAGGAGGGTCCAGCCCGCAAAAGAAAGCACTGTGAATATATGTCAGGAGATTTCAAATAGCATCACACAAAGGCTACCAAAGTTTAGAAAATGAAATGTATTGCACACAGCAGAAGACAAGCTGCATGCAGCATAAGAAAGGCTGCCACAAAATGTGTAAAATTATTCAGTATATAAGGGCTTACTTGGACTTCCAAAGATGTATAACAGAGTTCAACGAGCATGGCAACGGCAGATAAGTGTGGCAACAAGGGAATGAGAGGATGATGGCAGAGGAAGGTGAGAGGGAGGGAAGGGCCACGGAAGAGATGGGGAGGGGACACAAAACTGTTGAGAAAAAAAGTGAACAACAGGAGGATGGTAGCAGAGGAAGAGAATACCAGAGAAGGCAGTTGGCAGAGATGTGATGGCTGAAGATGGTGATGGCAGGGTAAATTAATGGTAGGAGACAGTGAGGTTTTGACAATCAAGGAACACTAGTAAAATAAAATATTGAAAAGCTGCTGCAAAATAAACCGACTTTGAGCCTCAAAATCCCAATTTTGGTGCTGCCAAATCCGGGGAAGGGGTCGAGGGTCTGTTTAGAGGAGAGAATTATAGAATGAAAACTCAGAAACGAAGCAGGCCGTTTTATATTGTCTGCTCACACGTGAAGAGTATTGAGAAGTGATATTGCAAAATTCACCACTCTACCCTTTAATTACACAATAAAAAAAACTTTATGTGCTCGGTACAAAAGCCACATTAATAATAGGACGCCGAAAGTAGCGAATGACCAAAACACATCTTACAGGAAGGAAAAAAGTTAAGATTATGATTTTGGATTTTAAAAACAGCATATGAAAGAAGTGCTATCTAGGAAACCACCTGAGTTGGAGCTCAAAGGATAGCTGTGGCTGCATACCGATGTGAAGCATTGCGACTGCCCTCAGTCTGATTCCAAAGCATCTGCAGGAACGTCCGCATCTAGGCTGGCGCATACTGGGGCTGTGCGGAGCATACTAAAGCGAACACCTGAGAAGAAGAGTAAGATGGGAGAATTCCAAAAATAAGTATGGACATGTGGTAGACATGTTAATACCACATCTGTGCAGGGACAGCATGCTTTCCCTGGGACTGTGCTTCAAATATGGCAGGAGTCTGTGCAATCAGAGTCCCCTCTACGTGAATTGACTTTGATTGTTTAAATAACTTTGTTTAATTGTGTGGTGACAGGGGTAGTAGAGCCTACCTCTCTGCAGCGCTGGTTGGAGCGTCCGCTTCCTCAATGTAGGTCGGGCGGTGAGCAGCGGACCCAGACTGCTTGTTCGGCTCGTACTGCCCCTGTAGCCACTTGCTTCATGACGGAGGTAATCCAAGCCTATAAATATATTTTGTTTACATCCTCTGCTGAGCTATGCCTTGGCCGCTATCATGTTGAGCAGGTCGAGGTACCGTCACTTCCGGAGCAACCTTGATGGAACTGAAGGGCTTTCCGGTAGTTGGTTCGATAACGGAGTGCAGCCGCTGGTGATTTTGGAGCCTAATACAATAATAGAACATTTAAATTGGAAATTGGGCTCACTAACTTATAAACACGAGATACAAAAACTGAGCATTTATGAAGCAAGCAATGGTAAAAAGAATGACCGCGTTAACAAAAATGCAAGTGACGGGCTGCTTGGGAACGAGCCTCTGCATAGGCTTAACATCGGTAATTCTCGTAAAATATAATTAATCTCCCCATGCCTATCCAAAAGTCAATGTGTCTGTCTGTTATGTAGCTGGTGGCCTTTTACAGCACTGAAATACCATTCGGTCAAGTTTGCGCTATTGCAATGCAATAGGTCTCGCAGTTACACGAGTTAAAGCTATTGGCATTGTAAATGACAATGCCAATAGGCATTGTTATTTGCAATGTCAATAGCTCAAACTCGCGTAAATGCGAGACCTAATGCATTGCAAATGCTTGTTCAGTGTAAGAGTCTGCGTCCAACGGAGATTGCTTTCACTTTGTTTCCCGTCACCCCATGGCATATTGGAACAAGAGCGCACTGAAGCTGACGAGGAGGGAGTGGGAGGGGGGAGTGGGGGCGGGCACAGTGGTGCGGCCGCAGTTGTAAAAGGCAGGGAGAGGGTGAGATTGAGAAAGGGAAAGATAGGGATCAAAGGAAACAAGGACGAACAGGAAGGAGAAACAAAATAGATAGAAACCACACGAGGCAGCGCTTTAACACCTAGCTAGACAATAACAAGCAAGAAGGGGGTGGCAAATGGTGTGCACTTTGATGTCCTCAGTGGCCGTGCGGCTCACTGAGGACATCAAAGCAGCCGTGAAAGTGATCAGGCAGTGCTTTTCAGGCTGCCAAATGGTGCGCGCGCCTGGTGCACATGCACTGTATTTGAAGGCCTGAAAAGCACTGTTTGCACTTCCAGATCCCCCTTTTACAAAAGCTCTCGCGAGAGCAGCGCTAAAGCGCTGTCTCAGGCGAGACCTAAAAAGGGGAAGTGTATATGGGAAGAAAGGGGTGGGGTGGCAAAGGGGGAGGAAATATCCCAAGTATTTAGTTGAGATGAAACCAAAGTAGTCTCAATTTATCACAATTAAAGTTTCGGTTAAGGATAATGTTGTCTGCCTTCCTAAGAAAGCAGACCCAGGACCGCCAAGTTTGGTAAGAAATAGATTTGAAATCTTTAAGATCGCGAAGGATCGTTTTGTTACCCAATGTGAGTAGGAGTTCTGTTGTACTGAGTGATGGAGGGTTGGGGAGAGCCCAGGGGCCTAGGGAGATTAGTACTTGGTCCAGCAATACTTTACAGTGAAAGATGTTGTTAATATTTTTGTTACTGTCATCCCAAAAGGGGAGGAGCAAGGGAAAATAAAAAATGGTGTACTCGAGGTCGCCAACTTCTGAGAAACAGTTCCGACATTTGCTTGAGTTTAGTAGGCTCAATGTGCAAAGCTTTGGTGGGGTCCAAAAGGATCTGTACAATAGCCAATATTTGCATTGGAGTATGACAGGGGAAATCTTGAGCTTAGTGGCATTTGTCCACTCCAAATAAGTGGCCAATTGCTTACCATTAGGTGAGAGTAGCCTTCCCTAATTCAAGAGTCCGACCATTTGCTTTGCTATTTGTGAATGGGGTTAAAAGCGAATTCCTGGAGGATTTTGAGGCTTGGTCATCTTGGGAAGAGAGTAAGGTAACATTTTAAAGGTTTTTTGGGTACTGAGGGTTCCGAAAACCTTGGTTGTGATTGATCACCACTTTGAGTTTTAGAAAGTTATAGAATTCTTTTTTAGGGATACCTGGGTAGGCATGTAGGGGGGAAAAGGGAATGGAATTGGCTCTGTCGATCACTTCTTTGATGTGTAGGATGACCAGGAGTGCCAATGGAGAGCTTTACAATCAATTATTATTAGTGGGTTGTACCAGAGTGATGCATAGTAGGAATGCTTGATTTTGAGTGCAATTCTTGTCTAGATGTTTACCCAGCAAGTATCTTACCTATAAGTATATTTGAGGAGTGTTGTGGCTTGCAGGTGGGGTCCATTGAGACAGCTGCAAGAGGTTTAAATGGTAGGAAGAGGTCTTTCTGAATGCCTGTTCAGATGGGGGAGGACATATTGGTTATGGAATGAACCAGTGTATGAACTGTTTAAGGAGAAAAGCCATTTGCATTTTACTAAAGTTGGGAAGACCCACTCCACCTGTCTCTTTGTTAAGTAGTAAGATCTTGGCAGCAAATTTAGGTTTTTTACCTCGCCAGATTAAGAAGTGTAAAGAAGGAGTCTGATTTTTGAAGAGGTAACATTCTGTTTATAAAGTTCACTTACAGAGCAATTAGCATGCTGGTGCATTTTAGTCTGCCCCACCAAGTCATATGTTTGGGTGACCGCGTTTTGATGAGGTTCCTGTATTTTTTTCAGCAGCCTTTTTAATGTGCTTGCGAGATTGGGACAATGACTTGCCTACATGTAGGCCCAGGTATTTCAAGTGGACGTTTTGCCATTTGAGGCTGGTGTTTCAGGTAATTGTGGGGGTACAAATAGGGTTGAGATCGAAGACCTCAGTTTTGTCCTTGTTTAGTGTGTAACTGGAGGTATTGGATTAGGCATCTAAATTAGACTAAGGATTTCCAGAATAGCTGGTTCTGCATCTTCAGACAAAATAAGGACGTCATACGCATAGGCTGCTACCTTGTGGATTGTAGAGCCAAAAGGGATGCCTTTGATGACGGGGTTATGATGTAATTCAGTAATGGTGATAGGTGGCACCCTTTCCTCATGCCTTGAGAAAGCTTGAATTGTTTAGAGAGAGAGACATTTACCTTTACTTTGGCCAAGGGATTATCATATATTACAAACACCATCGGTTCAAAGGAGGGGCCAAGGTTTAATACGCGGATTGCTGATCTTATAAAGGCCAAGAGGTCTTATCAAAGGCCTTCTTGGCATCTAAGGCCATGGTTATTGCAGGGAAGTGGAGAAAAGGGGGGGTGCTTTTTCTAACACATGCAAATAGTCTAATGTTATCATAGGCCAATCTCCCTTTATTAAAGCCCATTTGTGAGGGGTGTATTAGTGATGGTAGATGTTTTTTCAATCTGGTAGCAACCATATTTGCATACAGTCTGCAATATGCGTTGAGTATTGAGATCGGTCTGTAGTTCTTGGGTGTCTAATGGGTCTTTGTTGTCTTTATGATTAACTAATTATTGCTTCAGTGAATTACGGGCTAGTTTTGCTGTTGGAGACATAAAAATCAAAGAGGGAGTTCAGGTGTGACGTTGAAGGCTTTTGTAAAAGAGACTAATAAAGCCATCTGGCCCTGGAGCTTTCTTTGTTTTTAATGTTTTGATCACCTTATCTGTTTCTTCAGTTTCAAACGATTTATTAAGTGAAATTTGGTCAGCTTCTGCAAGTGAGAGGAGATATATGTTCCTGAGGTCATTCTGGCAGTCTGAGGTGTTAGGATTCCAATCCGGATTATATAGTTCTTTATAATATTGTGCAAAGCAGCTTACCATTTTTTGGGATTCAGTATCATCTACTTTGCTTTTCTTTGCAGTAATCGAGGATCTCTGGCTTTTCATTCTTAGGTAATTGGCAAGAAACTTCCCACCCTTGTTGAATTTCCACAGTTGTTTGCTTTGTATGTGTTTAGCCAGATATGCCCTCTCTCGCTTATTAGTTTATAATATTGATATTTTAGTGTCTTGAGTGCGTTTCTATAGAGTGTCTTGAGATAAGGAGGTTGACTTTAGATTTGAGTTCCCCCAGGGTTTTGTTGGAAGTTTTATTTTTGTTAATACTGATCATTTTGCCCCTGAGAGTGACTTTCATCACTTCCCAGAGAGTTTCAGTGGATACGTTTGGAGAGGCATTCTCTTTCAAATAGTTAACAATGGTTGACTTTATTTCTTCTCTGCAAGTGGGATCGTTTAGACGTGTGTCATGGAGGCACCAGAGTCTGTCAGGATTTTGGAAGTTAGCTATCATGACATCTACTGAGATGCAAGCGTGGCCAGATATAATGATAAGTTCGATCTTAGGGTTTGAGCAGGAAGGGGTTAGATTCTGATTGGTAAGTATATAGTCTATCCTCAGGTGAGAATTATGAGGGTTTGAGTAAAAAGTGAACTCGCTACCTGTTGAGTTAAAAAACCTCCAGATGTCGGTAAGATTGTGTGGTGGCAAGTTTTTTCATTTGTGTATGGGATTTTCCAGGTCTAAGTTAACAGGGGGATAATCTATCAAGTATTAGGTCCATTGGGAGGTTAAAATCCCCGCCCACTAGAATCCTTGAGCCATTTCGGATTTCATGTAACCTTTTGTCCAGGTCGGCGCAAAAATTGCGGCAATCTGCGGTTGGTGCATAGAAGTTGACAATAAAGAGTTCCTTGTTACCTTTGATGATTTGTGAGATGACCCATCACCCTTCTGTATCATTTGTATTCTTGATTACTTTAATACCTACGGATCTGGCAAAGATGGTGATGACACCATTCTTCTTATCGGAATTAGGGAAGGAAGGCAGATCAGAGTACCAATTGTTTAGTAGACTTTGGGCGATGTCCTTGTCTATTCTGGTCTCTTGAAGCAACAGGATGTCCCCTCTCAGTTTGTGACAATATTCTACTATTTTCATTAATTTGACCGGGAGACTGAGGCCCTTTACGTTTAGTGATAAGGTCTTAAGAGTGCTGTTATACATGTTGCTTGATGTGTTGAGTTTGATCGCAATTAGAGGCATCTGATAGGTGAGTGGGAGGTGTAGAAGCCCTGTTTAATGTGATAATCCAAGGTGTGGGAGGGCCCGTTCTTGTATACCTGGAATATTCCAATGGAGGGGAAAGAGGAAGATGAGGAGTAAAGTAGGAAACAGGAGAGGCGAAGGAGCAGAGAAGTGTAGAGAAAAGTTTTAAAAAATGGATTTTCAAGTATCCATATAGACACTGAAAGTGGAACAGTGGTCGCCATGGAGCCAAATTGGGGCTTTCACATGGGGGAATATGCAAAATGGGGGGAAGGGATGTCACAGCCAGAGGAGGAGTTAATATATGTAGAGTGGTCAGAACAGTACAATGCTTTGCTTAACAAATAAATGCTGGCAAGTGGGAAGTCCCAAAGTTGGTGATCAGAGTTATAGGTATTGACTAGAGGAAAACCGTGATTCTGAATTTGTACGAAATATATATGAAACGTTAACTAAGTGGTCGCGTAAAGTATGTAATACAAATGTACAGTGCAACAGTAAGTCAACAGTTATGAAACCCGTAAAGAAATCTGTTAAGATCATAAAACATTGTGACCCAGAGAGGACTCAACCCTCCATGAGAGGGGCAGATGTTTTTAGCCCTGTTTAGGTACTTGGGCCAGAAATGGTAATATCTGAATGTATGATGGGCGATGTATGTGAATGGGCAAATGTGTAAAGGAAGCATGGAGAGGGTGAGTCAGTAAGTGAGTACAAGTGGATGTTAGAATGAAGCTCTTGTGGTTGGTGTGGTAGGTGCTGATGTGGTTGAGCAGTAATTCCCAGAGGAAGTGTCATGTTTGTCATATGAGGGTGTGGAAGTAGGAGAAGGCAAGTCCTGCTTCATGAAAATTGGGGGTGAATGGGAAGAACAGGGTTCCTTGAGCTCGCGCGTATACGCGTACAAGCGTGTGAGAGAGGATGGGAAGGTTGGATGTGGTCAGCTGTACATTTTCTGTCCTGAAGAATTAGGACTATATTTCTGTTGGCTGTCAGCAATTGGTTGTAAGTGTAGTGCATAAACGTACATTTTGAAGCGTCAGCAGAATGAGACGTAAGCACCTTATTACAAAATATCTTAATGCTATCAAATTGCTCCACAGTAATAGAACAGTAATAGAGACATCAGAAAAATCAGAAGAATCAGAAAACTCAGATTCCTCAGCTACAGAAACAAGCATCATCAATACCCCAATACATCGAGATGATTGAGAGAGAATGTAGAGACAATGAGGTATATTCTCAAGAACGTGTGATAACCATTGCAAAAGTTACTTAACGCAACCCTCAACATCGCAGTCCATCGCGGGGAAATTTACGCCGCGTTACCCAGGTATTCACAACACGGCGGTACCATGTAATATTCCCCAGCTAATGCGTCAACTGACCGTGATTAAATCAACGCCATGCCGCAAAAATGCAAACGCAAAAAAAGCTGCGATGAGGCCAATTGCGATACAAAAATCAGTGAAAACCAGCTACAGGCCTGCAATTCACACGCGTCAGGCGGGAACAATCACCGTAAAAGTAGAAAAAAAACTGACAAACAAATGCCAAACAACAGCAAAGCCCAATGATGGTTGCCAGAGCAAGTACGGAGGAGAACCAGAACCCCACAAGCCCCCCGGAGGACCTGCCTGGGCCCTCAGGGTCAGGGAAGTGCAAGGAGAAGAAGAGTGGGAAGAAGCGTTTCAGTCCGCAGGAAAACAGGATCCTGATAACGGAGGTGGTCGAGCACCATCAACTACTGTTCGTCACCTCCACTGTGTCATTGGCAACAAAAAATGGATTATGGCAGTCCGTCGTGGACAAGGTGAATGCAGTCGGAGTGCTGAAGAGGACAATGGAAGAGGTCATGAGGGGCTGGAATGACTTCAAGCGCAAAACAAAGCTGAAACTGGCCAACAACGGGAAGTCAGCAATGCAGACTGGAGGTGGGAGTCCTGCACCACAGGAGGACCTGGACAACATGGAGGAAATGGTGTCCACAGTCATCAGTGGGGAGATGGTGGCAGGAGTCGGGGGACCGGACACTGCTCAACAGGACCAGACACAACAGCACCAGGGTGAGTAACGACCAGGGACTGGGGGGAAGGGGGGAGATGGTCACAATGGCACACATGCACAATTGAGCTGAGCACATCTGCGGACAAACCATGCCCCAGACCCCAACTCCCACCAAGAGAACAATGTACCCAAGTATGCTACATGTCAGCACTGTACAAGCACAGAAGTCAAAGGCACACCGCATGAAAGGGATAAGGGGCAGCAAAAACAGAGCAGCAGGGACCACCCCCCCAATGCAGCACACACACATAACATGCAGAGCACATCAACATTGACAACATAGTGGCACAAACTCCAACACGTCCACAACAGAACACAGGACACAACTGGCGCCCATGGGGTGTAGACACTGGCCATCACAAGTGGCATTCCAGGGAAATGTGAGTAGAAAATGCACAAGTTCAAACACTCATCCGTGATGTTGTCGAAATGTCCACTGTCCTGCAGCAAATAGGCAGTCCCTCCAAAACAGCCACGATGTACACAGTCATGCAGTCTGTATGTGAACATGTACAATCCGACAACACACATGTGAACACATTGTCAAAATGCATCTCCCCTTCACATTGCAGAGGTACAGTCAACACCTCCTGTAGAGCAGCCCGAACCTCTCTTCTCTGATGACGAAGAGGACCACCACAGCTTCGACTCCGACGCCCTGCGAGAGTTCATTGACAGTCTCTGCAGCCCACCTCCAGGAGCAGGGCAGCCCAGCTGCAACGGGGACACCCCACCCCCCAGACCACACAGCAGGCAGCACCCACCACCACGGCTGCCTCCCAGGACCCCCACGAAGAACACTTGGCCTTCCAACGCCATGTGTTGGGATGCCAGGAGCAGCTGGCTGAACAGGTGCGGGTGGGCTTCGACCGTATGGCAGACAAACTAGATGCCATACGTGGGTGTCTAAGTCCCATCAGGGACCACTCACAGTCCCTAACGGACACCCACAGTCTGCTCCATGCACTCCAACGAACCATGGCTGACATCGCCAGAGTCCTGACTCTGAAACAAGAACGACTATCTAGTCAGAGTGGCTCCAGCGAGCTTGCCTGGGAGTTGGGACTCATGCGGAGGCACATGGAGTGGGCCAATGTGGAAAGAGCGGCTGACGCGGCTGCACACTAGCGAGTGGTAGCTGGGTTCCACAATGACCTTAACACCATCCTCATGGCATTGCTGCCACAAGGCCTGGCGCTGATGCGTGCTGCTGCTACCACTACATCCGGTCCCTGAGGTGTCACTGCCCACAGTGCTGGAGAAAGGCCAGCACCACCCACACGTTGAGGCACATGACGCAGCAGAGGACGAAGATGCGGATAAAACCGCCTTACTGGTATGGAGAAAACTGTAGCATTCATCTCCGCCACATGGCCGGTTTCAGCTTCAGCTTGCCCTCTTCATCATCACCTTCCACTGTCCCTCTATACACTCTGCAACACTCGCAATGGACTGCCATTTTCTGTGTGATCGCCAATGACACAGCTATCAGACTGTGGACTGAACTCTTCCTCTTCCTTTTCATTCCCTGAAGGACTCTGGCTGACCCTCTATGGGCCAACATTTTAAAGTGGGGTTTGCATGGCCCTGTACTGCTCCAGGTGCAACACTCCACTGAATGTGCAGTAAACATTCCGATTCACACAGATGTGTCATGTCTATGGTCTTTCAAGTGTGGTAGTATGGATGAATGTAGGGTCAGTGAATTCCTCTTACGTCCATGTGGCTCATGTCGTTGGACTTGGGTCACAGGGTGACATATTGCCGATTGTTGTCCGGGTGGCGCCGACACAACAACAGTGACATGCATTTGTTACTTCCTTGTCCAGCCCCGTACGGAACACCGCCCAGAGCCCCGGGGTCATTGTTCAAACCCTTATGCTGGACTGGCATACGCCAGGCCAGCCCACTCCGCCTACGTTCTAAGGGGGGGTACAAGTACGCTACAAGTCCCAGGTCTTCCCTCTAGGGATCTGCTGGTCACAGATCTAGTTGTCAGCATGCCACAGCCACTCCCTCACGGCTGGTGTACACCCACACCACACCCATCCAGCACACGCGTCACAGGCACATGTGACCCTGCCAATAAAAAGGGCCGGGCGCACGTGCTCGATGCCATTTCAAACCTCTTTCGGGTGTATCTGTGTGGTGTGCATGTAGACATGGGGGCCCAGAGGCCTACGACATCACATTCCGCAGGCCCGGAGGTGGCATGATGGCGTCCGCACCACAATAACCAAATCATAGAGGGTCCATGACTTGCGGGGCACAGACATGGTGGCACCGGATACACTGCGGCCGGCACAGGCACACCGCCATGGGACGGTGGCTTTGGGTGCACTGAGGTAGGGGCACCTTAAGTGCTGAGCGGATGTGCAGCCTGTGATGATGTCCCGTCCTGGCGGTCCGGACTGCTCAGGTTTTGTGTAACCTGCTGGACAGCAGTGTTGGCCTGAGCCAGCGGACAGCGGGGGCCTACCGCCATGTGGCGTGGCCTCCCGGGTCACAAAATTAGTGGCACCTCATGGACTGAGCGGGTGTGCAGCCTGCGATGAGACCGGGTGCACTGGTATGTCCTCTGCCATGGTGAAATCAAGACCCAGCACCAAAAGTGAGACCTGGTGGCCTGCGGAGCGGGGCTGCATGATGTGGAGGGTGCCATGTCCGCAGGCCCCGGGCTTGTGGCCTGCAGCGGCACATGGTGGGCCGTCATTGCTACACGCCAAGGGCGGAAGGTGAGCAGTGAGGCCTCGGTGCGCAGGGGCAGGCATGCACCGCTGGGCGGCTGGAGGGGCTGGGGGGCAGCTGCCTGGGTGCACATGGGCAGGCATGCACTGCTGGGCGGCGGGAGGAGCTGGGGTGCATCTGCCTGGGTGCGCAGGGGCGGACATGCGATGATGTCCTGTGCACTGGTATGTACTGTGCCATTCATGTATCTCTCTGTTACAGATGACGGGTCTGTCTCAGATGTGGGACCTGGCGAACTGCACTACATACCGGCACGTGGTTGGAGACACACCGGTGGCAGCAGGTGAGCAGTGTGGCCTGGGTGTGCCTGGGTGTGCCGTGGCGGCACTCTCTCTCCCTGTCCCTCTCTTCTTTTCTCTATCTCTCTCTCCCCCTCTCTGTCCGTCTATCTCTCTCTCCCCCTCTCTGTCCGTCTATCTCTCTCATCCCGTCTCTGTCCGTCTATCTCTCTCTACCTCTCTTTCTCTCTCTACTTTGCTGTCTCTCTGTCCCTTGATGTGCGCAGGACACACCTTCTCATCATGATTTTTGTCTTGCAGGCTGTGGCCTATGGAATGTCCCGAGGGGAGCTAACATGTGTCTTCATTTCTGTTCTGTGTTTATTTTAATACATTTTCATTTGTTGCTTTGACGGTGAATGTGTGATGCTCATTTTTGTGACGGCACATGCATGTCACCAGATGTGATTGTGCGACATCAGGCGGATTAATTGGTTCATAATTCCATGTAGTTGATGTGGCATGTCTTTGGCCGGGGAGGAAGGGGGGTGCCGGGGAGGGGGGGTTCTGGGGGTGGTGGTGGTGGGTGTTGTGGCCCTCTTGGGTGCCCGGCACGCATGTTCAGTGGCTCCATGGCATCTGTTGTTCTTCAGGTGTGGCTCTGGGCTGGGATCCCTTTTCTGTTGCAGGCTGCCGTCCGACTTTGCACCAGGTCAGAGCAGGTTTCAATTTTCTGCTGCTAACGCGCCTTATCACATGTTTCATGGTCTTTTCGCCGATGTGGCTGGTTGTTGAGAATGTTGTAGAGTGGTATTGTCGTGGCTTTTTGCACGGGAACGCCTACTCTGCATCTCATTAGCAATAGTTGCCCGGATCATCTGTGGCGATGTTTTTTGCGGCTGCTATCGCAGGTAAACTGGTGTTATGGGCTGTTAGAACCAGCTTGTGAATGGGGTGATAAATTTATCACGAGTTTGGCTGAGCTAAAGTGCCGTTAACTCGGCGATAGCTCCTTGAGAATATGGCCCAGAGTCTTATCTGACTGAGTGAAGAGAGTGTCCGAAACTGTCATTGAGTGATCCTGGCCCAGGATCAGAATTGATGGTGAGTCAAGAGGACATATCCTGTTGTTGCTGGTTGTGCCTGTAAGATTCAAGTTCAGAGGGATCACCAAAAATTAAAGTCTTCCCCATGTTGATGATTCTGCATTTGTCTGGACCGATGAAGAAGTTGTTCAGAGCAGTGAGTGAATTCCGCAGCACTAAAAAGCCTTTCCTACTACAACCGTCTCTTTAGCATAGTCTTGGGCTATTCCGATCTTCTCATTCCAAATTAGCACTTTTGATTTCCTCAGGTGTGACAGGATAGAATCAGAGTGCTGGAATATGAGAGGTCTGAAGATAAGTGGGCATGGGTTTTTTGCACCTCAGGTAGGTCTAGTCGGCACGCACTCTGTGGTTTTGAATGGTCTCTCGATTGTAATACCAAGGGTTTGTGGGATCCATTGTTCTAAGAAGGAGATGCACCATAGCCACTTTTGAGAATCGGACATTGAGCGTAGTATCTGGGCAGCTACCGGGGAAATGTGTACAAGTATGCCCTCAGGGGATTGTCTGAGGTATTATCTTGCCATTTTGGAGGAGGTTGCCAGCAGGTTTATTTATTTATTCAGTGCATTTTTATAAAGCGCCGACATTACCCGAAGGTGTCAGAGCGCTGTACAATAGAACCAGTTACATTACAAAGATACTTAAAAGGAAGGGTACACAAACACAAAATCCAACACAGCGCGCAAGGGTGAGAAATGTACAAGAAAAAATACAAATTTACAATGATGCGCAAACTTCCTAGAGGGGCCTGAGAATGAAAGTATTAGTTCTGAAAGTGTCTTTGGAAGAGAAGAGATTTGAGGTCAGGTTTGAAGATCCGGGTAGTGGAGGTGGCACGGAGCAATGGGGGAAGCGAGTTCCAGATTCGCACCGCATTGCCTAAGAAGGATTGCGCCACCGATCTTTCCCTTTTGAAGGAGTGGGGCCCAAGCAGAAGCTTTTACGCATTGCGAGAAGGTCGAGAGCCTCCGGACAATTTCAATTTATTCGCCAGGTAATGAGGGGAGGACGTGTGCAAGGGTTTGTGAGTGATGCAGGCAGTTTTGTAAATAGATCTTGCCTCAATTGGAAGCCATCGAAGAGAGGACAGGATAGGAGTGACGTGGTCGCTTCAATTAGACCCTGAAATTAAGCGAGCTGCTGAATAGAGGATGGATTTGAGAGGGGAGAGATGGGATTTGGGAAGACCCATGAGAAGAGAATTGCAATAATCCAGTCTAGAGAGAACTAGTGATTGTACCAAGGTTTTTAAGTCTTTCTCCGGGAAGAACCTATGGATCCCCCACAGAAAGCGCAGCTGGTAATGTGCGTTCTTAGCAATACAGTTTATGTGGGAGATTAGGTTGAGTCTTTTGTCAAGAATGACACCTAGGGATTTAGCGCTGTCGACAATGATGGGTTTGTTGTTGAGTAAGTTCAGCTGATCCATCAATGATTGAACAGGAGGAGGGGAGAGAGAGGGAGAAAGGAGGAGGAATTCAGTTTTGGTGGGATTTAGAATGAGTTGGTGAGCTAACATCCAGTTGTGAATAGAGTTGAGAGTAGAGTTGAGTAGTGAGAGATTGTGTGCGGAAGACACCTTGATGTAGATTTGAGTGTCATCCGCATAAATATGGTAATGGATCCCAGATTTACTTAGGAGGTTCCCTAATGGTTCCAGGTAGAGATTAAACAAAGTGGGTGCCAGGATAGAGCCTTGAGGGACGCCTTGACCTACAGCCAATGGAGATGAAAGACTGTACGCTATCTTGATCATTTGGGATCTGTCTGAGAGGAAAGTGGCAAACCATTTAAGCTCTATGCCATCCAATCCCATTCTCTGTTGAAGAGTGTTGAGGAGGGTGTTATGATTAACAGTGTCAAAGGCTGCAGAGAGGTCTAGAAGAATCAGAAGACCCGATTCCCCAGAGTCGAGTATATGCAGCGCATCATCAATCACCTGCAGCAGGGCTGTTTTAGTGCTGCAATTTTGGATGAAGCCAGACTGGAAAACATCGATGAGATTATTGTCCATAATATGTAGGGAAAGTTGTTTCGCAACACATTTTTCTGTGATTTTCGAAAGAAAAGGGAGGTTGGTGATAGGGCGGAAGTTGTTGAGGTCGTTCGCATCAGCAGAGGTTTTTTTTAGAAGAGGGGTAACCTGTCCTGATTTGAGGGCAACAGGGAGGGAGCCTTGACTGAGGAAGAGATTAACTAGCCTGGTCCAGTCCCTTGCTGCAGTGCACTGGGTCATGTGCGAGTTGGGAGGCTTCTGGGAGGGTGGTTTTTCTCTAGGCGGTTGATGATGGCTGGCTGATCGGGGTGTCCACCTTGGGCCAACTTTGCCCACCCTTGCCTCTGAAGTAGTCGGAGGGATGCGCAATCAGTTACAGGATGTTTGGATGGGTACTAGTTTGGAGGTAACTGTCCTTGGGAGGGGGGTTGGGGAGTTATGGGGTGTTTTTCGGGGTTTCCGGCATGACTGCAGTGAGCTGACCTTGAGACACTGGATGTATTACAAAACATGGCTACGCTGAATGACCTAAAGTGCATAACGTGGAATGTACGGGGCTTGCATACCATGAGCAGACGACATAAGATTCACGCATACCTGATCAGACGGGGGGGTGCATGTGGCGTTCCTCCAAGAGACGCATATTGCCGGTGGCGAGGGGTTGGCGCTCCGCCGCAGATGGAGGGGGCAGGTGTACCACACCTCCTTTTCGGCATTTGCACGAGGAGTGCTGGTGTGGATCAGGGCTGGTGTCCCCTTCCAGATGGCGCAACAGATCGTGGACCCGGAGGGGCGGTATGTGCTGGTGCAGGGCAGGCTAGATGGGCGCGACCTTACCCTGGGTGGTATTTACGCCCCGAATACTGGGCAACAGGCCTTCTTTGATTCACTATCCAGTAGGCTTTCCTCGTTCTTGACTGGCCCACTTATGCTTGGGGGTGATTTTAACTCGGTGACAGATGTTGCGCTTGACAGGTCCCACCCACCGCGTTTGATAGCGCCGTCTGTTGGGGCAGCCAGGGCCCGCGGTGCATGGCAGGCCAATTGGGGGTTGGTGGATACTTGGAGGGAGCGCCACCCGGACGAGAGGGATTACTCCTTTTTCTCCCCGATTCATGACTTGCATGTGCGGTTGGATGCAGTGCTTTGTTCCCCTGATGTACACGTGGCAGTCCAGAACAGCGAATATTTTTCCAGAACCTTGTCAGATCATAATCCCCTGTTGTTGCGGCTGTGTTGGGCCCCGCGGCGTCCGCCCGTGTCTGCGTGGCGGCTCAATCCTGAGCTGTTGGACGATCCGGTCTATCTAGATGCGATCGGCGAGGGGGTGTCTCGGTACTTCCGGGAGAACGAGGGCACTGCCTCCACACTGGCGGTGGAATGGGACGCCTTCAAGGTGGTAGCGAGGGGGCTCTGTATTGCGCAGAAAATAGGGGTGCGGAGGGACCTCCTGAAGGACATTGACGCTGCTGACCAGCGCCTGCGCGTCCTAGAGCGTGATCGCCCGGAACGCCCGGAGAGGCAGGGGGACCTATTGGAGGCCCGCGAGGCGGTGGCGGTGGGGGTGGAGAGGCTACGTTCCTACGACCATAAGCGATATCTGACCAGAGCTCATGCAGAGCGAGACAAGTCTGGTGCGTTGTTGGCTTGGCTTGCGAATCCCTTGAAGCAGTCGGGCCCTATCTTAGCACTGACAGGCCCAACAGGGGAATTGTGTTATACCCAGCAAGGTATAAACTCCATATTCGCTGGCTACTACGAGACACTGTATACCAGTAGAGTAACCTTAGACGACGACCGGCTGGAGCATTTCCTAGTTGGTGGCGATTTGCCAGCCCTCAACAAAGGGGAGGCGGACATCTTGGGCCAGGAGGTTACGCTTGGGGAGGTCCGAGGGGCGATTAAGCATATGGCGCGGAAGAAGTCCCCCGGAGTGGATGGGCTCCCTATCGAATTCTACGCGGCTTATGCTGATGTCTTGGCACCTCGGCTGGTATCCCTCTATAATCAGTCACGGGCTGCGGGCAGGCTCCCTGCTACGATGCGGGAGGCGCTGATTGTGCCTTTGTTGAAGCCTGGGAAGTCCCCCTCTGATGTGGCCGCATACCGCCCGCTGGCAATGCTCACCGCCGATTATAAGATCTTAAGTCGGATATTGGCCTCTCGGCTTCTGCCCTACATGACTCGGCTGGTGCACGGAGATCAGGCAGGGTTCATCCCCAGGCGTGATACGGCTGGTAATGTACGGCGTCTCCTACGTGTGATAGAGGCTATGTCGAATAGTTCGCAAACTGCCACCATTTTCTTGGTCGACATGGAAAAGGCCTTTGACAGCTTGGAATGGCCGTATTTGTACCGGGTTCTGCGTGCCTTTGGCCTGGGGGATCGCTTTGTGTCTTGGACGGAGCTGTTATACAGGGGATCCACGGCCCGAACTAGAACGGGGGACTGGTGTCCCCCCCGTGCGCAGTGGGCAGGGGAACGCGCCAAGGGTGCCCCTTATCGCCACTGCTGTTCGCGCTAGCCATAGAGCCGCTGGCGGCTCAGGCCCGAAGGGGAGGCTGGTTCGAAGGCCTCCGGGTGAACGATGATACCCACTATATCGCGTTATATGCGGATGACCTCCTCCTCTTTTTAAGCAATACCCAGGGTGATCTGGAGGGAGCCAAGAGATTGCTGGGTTGTCTGGAGGACTTGGCAGGCCTGAAGGTGAATTGGGCTAAGTCGTGCCTCTTCCCCGCTTCCAGAAAGACGGGAGGTCCCTGCTCTACGGAGGGGGTCAGCTGGGAATATACTTGCATCACATATTTGGGGATGCGCATTTATCATGACCGCGCGGATCTAGTGGAGGGTAACATCGGCAGGGCGGTGCGTGGCCTTCGAGGTACTATGGACTTCTGGCAGACGTTGCCACTCTCCCTGATGGGACGAGTGGCTCTTCTCAAGATGGTGGCACTCCCTCGGCTACTATATTACTTCAGGACGCTGCCAGTCTGGGTCCCGGCGTTGACGTTTAAGCGGCTCCAGCAGTTGATCACGGGGTTCTTATGGAACTCTGGCCGACGTCGGGTAGCTTTGCACAAGCTGATGAGACCGCGGGGGGAGGGCGGCCTGGCGGTACCCGATCTAGAGACTTATTACTTAGCTGCTCAATTGCAGTGGCTGACCCAGGCCGTGGCTCGAGAGTTCAGGGGAATCGGCGAGGGGGCGGATCCCGGCCCCTATCCTGGCAAAGATAATCCTGCAGCAGCCGCTCCGCGTGGGGGATTTGCCTGCTGAGGTACAGACTTTTCGGCAGTGTTGGTCCAGGAGTCAGCAGAGAGCGCGGACCGCCCGTCCTTATGCGCCCGAGATACCCCTATTGATGTGCCAGC
Organism: Triturus cristatus; assembly: GCF_964204655.1. Taxonomy (NCBI): domain Eukaryota; kingdom Metazoa; phylum Chordata; class Amphibia; order Caudata; family Salamandridae; genus Triturus; species Triturus cristatus. The sequence goes on from NC_140591.1 coordinate 225,133,964, forward strand.
AGCTTCTGCATGGGGGCAACTGGGCGGCGTTGTCGGAATGGTGCGACGCGGGGTTGATGACGATAGGGGATCTATACGAGGATGGTGTGCTTCTGCCTTACAACTCTATTCGTGAGCGTTATGGACTGCCATGTGGGGATTACCTGCTTCACTCGGCCCTGGTGTCGGCTATTCAGCGTCGGTGGCGGAATGGCTTGTCGGAGCTACAGACCTCCATCTCTTGCCAGTATGTGGTATTGGCGATGGGCATACTCAAAGCGGTTACGTGTTTATATCGGCGGATGACGACGGAAAGACTGACCCCTCTTGACAGGTTAAAGCAGCGCTGGGAGGAGGATCTTGAACGGGTTATTCCTGATAGAGTGTGGGCCGAATTGCTAGAGCGCCCTTGGAAATGTTCTAGGAATGCTCGTTTTCAGCAGATTCAATTCTTTATTTTGCCCCGGGCTTATCTTACCCCAGCCAAGATTCAGAGTTATTTCCATACTCTCACGGCGCCCTGCCCCCGCTGTCGGATGGAGGGTGCTGATCTCTGCCACATGCTTTGGGGTTGCCCTCAGATTAGGGACTACTGGCGGGGGGTGTGGACATTACTATGCACTATTACGGACAGGGAGATTGACTTTGGTATCAGCCCGAGCTTACTGCATTGGTTTCCCCACACCTCCAAGAATAAACTGACTAGTAAATTTATTGACCTAGGGTTGGTATTAGCCAAGCTGGAAATAACTGCTAACTGGAAGCTGCAACGAGGACCACGTTTGCAGAAGTGGAGGGCAGAGTTCACTCGGTGGGCGGACTGCGAGGCGGTCCTTCGAACGCAGTCGGCTACCCGGGCTCATAGTGACAAGGCGTTGGAGTCGGCCCGAGCTTGGGGTGTATTGGTGGAACTCTTGAAAGTTGCTGACCCTGTAGGGGGTGGGGCCTCTGATGCAGAGATCGGGCAGGCCCCGGCCTCCCCTGCATCTGATTAGGGAAGAGCTTTGGGATTAGGAAATAGCACAACTGGGTGGTCGGTGGTCCTGGGTTGGGAAGGTCAGGGATGTAGAGTCCAAGAGTTGAGTGTCTTGCCATGTATCCTGTCAAGCAGTCATGCCGGTGGGGGGGGTGGGTGTGGGGGGGGGTGGTCGGGGGGAGGGTTGTAGCATGGGGTAGTTGTTTGAATCTTGTTTGGTTGCTCCAATTACACGGGGGTACCTCCTGCATGGGGACTCCGCGTTCTGCGAGTATATGGTATGCCTATGGGTGGACGCCGGGTGGCGGGCTTCTAAGGATTATCCTGCAAGGTTGCTGGGGGGGCAACGCTTTACACCATATATTGCGGACTCATAAATGGGACGTTTATGTGATGGGAGTTGTATATTGACATGCCCAGGCAAGGGATAGTTGTTGATTGTACTGCTTTTTGAGTGTTTAAATGCAAATAAAAATATTTACCAAAAAAAAAAACTAGCCTGGTCCAGTAAGAGAGAGTATGGGTGTAGAAATCGATGGCGATGACACTAGGGATGGGGTCAGAAGAATGGTTGGAGGGTTTGGTTTTGAGGATGCATTTGAGGTTTAAGGCTGATGCTGGATGCAAAATGTCCTCGGCTGCCGGAGCTTCCAATTTAGGCAGCCTTCTTCTCTGGACTCGAAGCATGCCCCCATGCAAAGTCTAATGGTTGGGGGCAATAGGCAAGCACTCCCAGTTGAGTAATGCCTTCTGCAGCTGACTTTCGGTTGACAGGCAAATGACACCTGACTTCTACAAAACCCATCATAGCTGGTATTTATGCTATGCGATATGCGCCTTGGAGTGTAATATGCACAGGGCAGTGTTGTGTAACATAACTAGTCTCTAAAGTTGTAATATAAAATATGTGCTGGGGAGTGTAACGTTGCATATGCACTGTGACAAAGATATGGATCCCAGATTGTAATATGTATGGCATAGCACTGTGCGTTATAACATAGGCATCGAGGAAGGCACGTTAGATGGGGCAATATAACCCGTGCGAAGACAAGTGTGGCATGACATATTCACGGGGTGGTGTTACAGTGCACATGGGCTAGAGAGTGTCATAGCATATGCACTAGCTAGTGGAATACAACACAGAGGTGTGTGGCACTCAGCAGGCAATGGTGGGTGTAACACAGCATTGGGCTCTGCCAGGAGCGCGCTGTGACTCTCAAGTGATGTTCGTCCCCTTTCCAGAGAGTAAAATAAAAAGTATTACACATCCGGCAGTGGATGTGTGTTTTATTAACCGTGAGGGGGGTTTCTTGCATAGTTTGTCGAATTTTTGTCGAATCCCCTTTGAATGGCTTGGTGTGCATGTGTATTAAATGTGCCCGTCAATAGCTATCCATGTTTGTATAAATAAACAACAAGGGTGTCTACCGGGATTAGGTACGGTAGGGCATCAGACATGTCAGAGCTTCACTAGTGGTGTAAATACATTCCACGTGGATTCATGGTATGCATAGTCGCCTTTTGATGAATATCACGCAAATCGTCATGGTGATAGGTACGTACGGTTTGTCCAGCATGTCCTAGGTGTGTCTATAAATATATATTTTTTTAAAATAATAAAAAACAGTGGCCGGCCCTGGGGATTGGGGTCAAAAAAATATAATTAGGAGACAGGCCCTGGGGGATGGGGTCATCAGGGCCAATAAATTAGAATAAGAAGGGGAACCACACATCCCCCCTTCTTAAAAAATTAAAATAAATAAAAGACTGGCATCGTGCCGGAGGCCACGCCCCCTCCTTGCAGCACTCTGCAAACGCGCCCCCTGGCGAGTTGTAAGTTGGGGAATTAATTCCTCTTCAATACTGAGGGTCCCAGAGGGCCAACTAGCCCAACAGGCATCTCCAGTATGCGCCAGGGAGCTGCGCTGCAGACAGGTGTTCTGAGGCCAAGCCCCTTTTTACACCTCTCTGCAACGCAGCTCTGTGGCGCTTACTGGAGGTACCTAGTGGTCTAGTTTGACCCTAGGGATCCTTAGGATTCAAGGGGACTTAATCTCTCAACTTAGAACAGCCACAGGGCGCGTTTACACAGTGGTGAAGGGAGGGGACGGGGCCTGAGGTGACGTATGCAAACACGCACTATGGCACGTTTTAAATTGGGGATATAATTTCCCTTCAATTCTGAGGGCCCCTGGGGGCTAACTAGCCCACCAAGTGCTTCCAGTAAGCGCCACTGAGCTGCATTGCAGAGAGGTGGTCCAGGCCGTGCCACTTTTTACACCTCTCTGCAACGCAGCTCTGTGGCACTTACTGGAGGTACCTAGTGGGCTAGTTGGATCCTAGGGACCCTCAGGATTCAAATGAACTTAATCTCCCAACTAAAAACGGACACAGGGCGTGTTTACACAGTGGCGAAGGGAGGGGACGGGGCCTGAGTTAACGTGTGCAAAAACGCCCTGTGGCCTGTTTTAAGAGGTAGTTTTAATCCCCCTGCCCTATTATATACTAGGGGCTTACAGAGGAGGTCATGCTAATCACAGGGGGACCCCAACGCATAATGTTCCCTAGTGTATGTAGGTGTTTTCACTGTATTCTAAGTGTCTTTTAACATAGCACTGGCTCTAGGACTGGTTAGTCACTCAGTTACCACCAGTATCCGTCTGAAAAAGTTGAGGGTACAGGATGATTTTGCAACAAGGCTTCTTTCTGCTCTTCTTTTTGTTCTTTCTGCACGTTATCCTTCTTCCTGCACTTTTCTTCGTCTTTGAGGACTTCTGTTGCTTCTTTCTGCACTTCTTTTTTTTTTTTCTGTGCATTTTTTCTTCTTTCTTCACATGTCCTATCTCTGTAGGCATAGTTAGAAATTAGCATTTAAAAAACCTTTGAAATTCACAGAAAAAACCATAGGTTTCAGGCACGTTATAGTTAGGAATTAGCATTTAAAAAACCTCAGAAATTCACTGAAAAAACCATAGGTTTCAGGGGTGTTATAGTTAGCTGGACTTTTCACTTGTACAAAACCATTGAAATTCCCCCGTTATAGTTAGTTCAGCTAACTATACTCGCGCGCCCGCAATGCACTGCTGATGACGTCACATATTACATCACTCATGACATGGTCAGTGACATCACTCATGACATCACTGATGACATCTCATATACTATACTATATACTATACTAATATAGTTAATATAAAATAATCATAAGCATTTCTTTACAAAAAAAATAATAAACAACAATACTAAAAATAATAACAATTCACTGTAAGCAACAGTAGGAAAATTGTTGGACTTCAGAGGGGTTAGATTTACTATTCCCACTTTAGGCAACGGTAGGGAAAGCATTGAACATAGGAGGGGTTAAGATTTAGTATTCCCACTCCAGTCTAAGCAACAATAGGGAAAGCGTTGAACTTCTAAGGGGTTTGGTTTACTATTCCCACTTCAGTCTAAACTACAGTAGGTGAAGCGTTGGATTTCAGATGGGTTAGTTTTACTATACCCACCCCAGTCCAAGCAACAGTTCAGAACACGCTGGACTTTGGAAGGCTTAGATTTCCTAATTCCACTGACGTCCAAGCACCAGTATGTAAAGCGTGGGACTTTGGTACAGTTATGTTTACTATTGCCATTACAGTCTAAACAACTGTAAGGAAAGAGTTGGACTTAAGAAGGGTTAGATTAACTATTCCCACTGGAGTGTAAGTAACAGTGTGGAAAGTGTTGTACTTTGGAAGGGTTCAAACGCCCTTCTAAGCAACAGTACGGAAAGCAATGGACGTTGAACGGGTTAGATTTTCTATTCCCACTCCAGTGTAAGAAGCAGTAGGTAAAGTGCTGGACTTAAAAAAGGAACTACATATAAGAATACATGTCCTAATCATTTGCTAAAAATATTTCAATACCTATTAAAAATTATAAACTATAGTCCATGGAAAAAATAAATATATTATTGATGAAAACATTTTAAAATGTAGAAAAGAAAAACACTTCAACAAATTGCCAAAATGTAAAAATTCCAACTTAACTTTAAATTAATACTAAAAAAGCAAAATCTAAAAACAAAAATCAGACCGCAGACAAACTTTCAAAAACACTTACAATTGAAATAATTGATAACTCAAATAAAAAACAATAATTATCATAAAAAGTATAACAGTAAAATTACACAGTCAATTATCAGTTGATCCATTTCATATACAAGTTAATAGACACAATTTTAAAACTTTGATATCTTTCCAAACTATTCCACTACAAAAACAAATTAAAATATATTAAAAAGCACATGTATAATAAACACATTAATAATTAAAATATACGTAAAAAAACACTTCAATGAAACACGAAAAAATAAGTAATATACATAACTAATATTCAATTAAATATGTAATTATCAAAAAAGTTGATATAAAATTTAAATTCATTGTTATTTTAATTAATTTCCCACCCTATCATCCTACAAACACAACAACCTGCTACTAAAATATAACTTACTATTGCTAACGGAGATAGTTGGACATTTTCTGTTTCGAGGCAGGGAAGGCCTCTCAGGCTATAAATGTTTGGCAGGAGTTTGTTTGACAGTAGTTCCTTAGAAGTGGCTTTAAGCATCTGCTACTTCGTGAAAAAGTCCGACGTGAGTTTGTCTTTAATTGGTTTTGCTTCCCACTTATGGCAGTCTCATGTTTTCTGGTCTGGCAGTGCCACCAGCTGGCCAGTCGCAGGTTAACATTTACTCCACCTTTTCTCACTCATCTGGATGTTAGTATTTTATTCGGACAGAGCAAAGATGCGATAGTCTGGTCGATGGTGCTGCTAACTGGCACCTTGGTTTAGGGATAAAAAGGAAGCGAGCACAAAGAACACCAATATTTTTTCAATTTGACCAAAAATTAACTTTAAAAAAGTAGGGAGGTCCTGTTGGGGAATTCCATGCATGAGCAAATGCAGATAGTTTCATGTGTATGCATTTTTCGGAATCTACTTGTAATAAATTATATCACGCATTGTAAGGGTCCCCTCTCTACAAAGTGAGCGGTGAATGCAGTGAGCTGATCAGTGGTGTACCCGACGGGTTCAGGGCCAGGGGCGTGAGTTAGATGCATTCTCCTGTTAACCCCCTTAGCAGTGCTGTATGCGGCTAGGGGGTGGGATACCCTGCAGGCAGCAGAGAAGCATTTCTGATCACTGACTGGCTGCCAGCATTTGAAAAGTGCGCACTACTTGACTTGGAGTCTTGGGGGCTTATTACGACTACGAGTCTGGTGGTCAACAGACCACCTTATTATTACTAGGGCGATCCGGCCGCTCTGGGACCACAGCAACCCTGGCGATGTTAAGGCGGTCTTCAGGCCGCAATATGCAGCGGCCCATCCAAAGCATATTACGAGTTTCCTCACAGCCATACTCTTCATGGCGTCGAGACCGCCATGAAAAGTCTGAAGTGAGGAAACAAAGGGGCCCCTACAGGGCCCCCTTGTGGCTCTGCACCATGTGCATACCCCTGTGTGCATACACCCCAGTACCTGCATGGCGTTCTGATTTTGACGTTCTCATCACGGTGCCTATTTCATAAGCACCACAATGGGAATGCCAAAAAGCGCCCGCCAGACAGGAGAAATTTCCTCATCTGGTGGGCGGTTCAAACATGGGTTTGGCAGTGCGGGAGTACCAAACCGCCAAACTCATAATAAGGCCCTTGGTGTTGGTCTTAAGAGCAGCCTCACCAGGCAAACTTGTCTTCAAAGGTGTGCTCAAGTGTTTCTTTAAGATTGTGGTAGAGGGAAGGATCCTTATATCTCTTGGTAAGGAGGTCTAAATATTTGAGGCCTGGGCTTAAAAAGAGAGACCTCGAAGAATACACCAGGTTTTTTGTGGGTTTAAATTCTGCATTATCTGCTTGGTGCTCTACTAGTGGTGTGCAGGGAGAGACAGCCACCAATGAGGCTTGAGGAGAGAGAGAGGGAGAGTTTGGCAGATGGGTGGATGAGGTGTTTAAAGCTTGCTGAAGCCAGAATGTTCTGATGGTAAAAGCCAGTTTGTCAAGACACACTGTTGGTGTTGGTGAAACAAACCATTGGGGCGCATCTGTAAAAAAGGACACTGACTGAGGAGGAACTCAGGAGATGCACAGGTGTTAAATATAGCTTTAGCCACTGTGGCTAATCACTTGAAATGGCCCAGTCCCCTACTCTTTTTTCAGAGGACAGTGCCCTGGCAGGTGACGCAATGCTGAGGAACCTATAATGAGAGGACCTACTCCTGTAGGCTCACTAACCTGGTGTTTTAGTGGGTCACCTCTTATTCCCCTACCCTTGGTCCAAAGTGGTTGGTATCCTATCTTGGCAGCAAACCAGGCACCACCAAAGGCTTCCAATAGATGTGTGTCATCAATACCAAATTGCCACGTACCTGTTTCGTAAAGAGTGAGAAGGTTTACTTGCAGTGATCTGCACTTCCTTTCCCATGAGGATGTCCCTCATTTACTTTAGCAGGTGAGAAAGTCCAGAGTTTGAAGTATCACAAAATACCTATTATTTCCAAGAAATGAAATCCCAGAGTCCATTCTTTGAAGGATTAGACATTTTTTTCAAATCAAATCAGTGTTATTGATTTAGATCTCGCCAGGGATCAAAAATATATTCCGTCATACATAATTACTTGCAGGACTCATTTGAGTCATAACAAAACTCCACATTTGCATCCTGCATGGATAAAAACGCTTTTAAAAATGTACGCAAATTGTAGCACACAAATTCATCAGGGGGCGACTTTGCTAAAGCAATCAGATCATTAATTTTAAACACACCATATTTAAAACACAGAGGTTTTAAAAAACGATTCCTTTCTTCAAGCATTGTATTATAGGGGCAGACGAATAGCACATGCGTTATATCTTGAATCTCATCCTTGTAGAGATCACATGCTACAGTTTTGTCTCTTGTATGCGACCAATGCTTTTTAAAGTTGTTTAATGGAAGAATGCCAAACCTTAACATAATTACGAATCACCTGTGATCTAGTGTCAAAAGTCTTGTTGAGTCTTGAATGTTAGGCTGTCGAAGTAGGGCTTATAAATTTCTAACTGGGAACAGTGTGTGGTATCCCGTGTGTTGCTTAATCTGGCTATCGTGTTTTCTTAGAAACAAACTTTAATTGTACTGGTGTCCATGATTGCAAATGGGCAACAGTGTATTGAAAATTAACAAGTGTGATCTCAAGGTTAGTATTAAAAGTATAAGAGCCTGCTTCTTCCTTAAAGGTTTCATTCCTCAGGAGGTCTCTCAGAGTACCTTCTGATGCATGCAGAAGATTATATCTAATCACATTTGCCAGAGATATGAAATGGGCACTGAGGAGGGAAAACTCTAAGTGCAATGCCTGGATGGGAGTGGCTTGACTCGGGGAGACCTTCTTACGGAGGAGCCTTCCTAAGAATAAAATTAAACTAGACCACTTCAAGCGCATAAGAGAGGATGTAGGGTATCTTCGCCAGATAAATATCTAAAATAGTTTTAAAATGTCTCCTACCCATAGAGTAATAAAATGTTTTAAGGCACCTATGTGAGATGTTGCCTTGAGTCCTAAATGGGAAAAGTGAGAGGTGCTTTCTAGGGTCTGGGAAAAGACCCTCCCTAAATATGTATATGTTGTTTCCACCTCCATGGGCCTTCTACCCAACTTACAATCAAAGGGACAGTATTGTCTCTTTCCTCTGAAAGTTACCATCTTGGTTTCAGTAATGTTTATTTTCAAAAAATTACCCTCTGCATACTTAAAAAGCACATCCTGAAGACCAATGGGTGTAAGGTCGAAAACGACCACGTCATCGGTGTACATTGAAGCAAATATGTTTTGAAGTGTGATTTTTGGGGAGGAAATTATTTATATCATTACAACAGGCAGGTAAATCACTAAGAAATACGGAAAGGAAAAGTGGAGCTAGCTAAAACACATTCCTGTTACAGGCCATTTTGAGTTAAAATCGTGGGCCCGATTCACAAAAGTAATCTGAGACAAAATCCTAACTTTACAGCTTTCGGTAATCACAAAAGGCATTTAGGAGTAGTTTGTCTTATATTTTGGTCTAAAGACAAAATCCTAACTTAAGTTAGAATTTTGTCTTAAGACCAAAACTTAAGACTAACTTAAGTCAAAATCCTAACTTTACTACTCCTAAATGCGTTTTGTGAATACCGAAAGTCGTAAAGTTAGGATTTTGTCTCAGATTACTTTTGCTAATCGGCCCCTTAGTAGTCAACCCCTTGTCTTCCCCCATCAGGACTCTGCACCAGGTAGATGTGTGAAGTACAATAATTAGTCTTAATAAGGCACCAGAGATCCCTAATCTCACCAGTTTCCTTCACAGGGTCAGTCTATCAACCTTATCAAATGCGGTATAGACGTCCACAAACATACAGTATACCACTTGCAATTTGTTCACCACATACTTATCAATTACAGTTTGCATTACTGCAATATTATCAGTCACAGAATGTTTAGGCCTAAAGCCCGTTTGGACTGTCGGTATTGCACCCTTCGAAAAAAGGCCAGTCCTTGAGATGGTCCAGAACGCTTGAGGCGAAGATCTTCCGTTTGCATCAAGCTGTGTAGTTTGATGATAATTATAGGGAGAAAACCAGGAACTTTTTTGCTTTTTTGTGGAGGGGGACTACTACACTTCCAGACTATGAACATGGAATTTGGCCCGTTGTGTAGAAGCCACGTTTTGTGGTGATACCAAATGCAGCAAACTTGTAGGCCCTGTTAAGTTAGCATGGCAAACTCTGCATATTAGCATTATTCTGCTACACAGACATAGCTTCAGTAACGCAAGGCTTGCTCATAAACAAATACGTGGCAGGACAAGATGCTCGCTTCAGCACGTACACTCGCATATCGCATTTCTCAACCATGTCTTTGGACATCTCTATTGCTGTTGCAATCATTAACTGGAAAAGCACCAGACTGATATCTTGCATTATAATGGAAAGTCCCAGAAGCAGATTTGGGTCACGCAGCCAGCAATAGTACTTCTCGGTCCTTAAATGGTATGCAACCATTTAGGACCTCGCTAATTGGTCAGGCGAACTATGCTTAATTTGTGCAACGTATAGTATGATGCTACATCCTTTGTGGTTTGGGCCTATAAAACCTGTCAAGCACGTCACCTCAGTGGGCACTCAGTATCTAGGCTGGTACCCCCGTGCTGCACGTTACTCTGTTGTTGGTTCTACCAATAAACACTCATATCTCACCCTTGACTGAGAACTCTTTGTGTGGATTCATTTCTTGTATTTATTTCAGGTTCCACATTTGGTGGAGAATGCTGCTTCCAGATCATTGACGATTTCGCTGCCTGGCGGCTTGGACTCCAGCTTCCTTCAGGGTTCGGAGACCTGAGGTTCAAGGACCTTTACTTTGCCTTCCTCTCTCCTCCGCCTCCCTTGGAACGCTGGGGGCCTGCCTGCCAGTAAGTGGACTTCGCTTTGCCTCTGGTATCCCCCTCCCCACCCCCTGCTTTCCCTCTTTCTTTTCTTTCCCCGTCTTGTTCTCATGTCAAGGGTTGTTTGCGTGTGCCCTGGCGGCATCTCTCGAGCCTGTGTTACTGATTGGTCAGATACGCAGATGGCCATCATTGCGCCTATCCTTATTACCTTCTTCTGTGTTCTTTTTGTGGCCCTTGTAATTTATGTTTCAGTTTGTCATCATTCGCGTGAGGACTGCGCTCCTGTTTAGTGTCTGCTTATCGTTCATAATAGCCGTCAGGTTTTCTTTGTCTCTCTTTCTCTCTCTTCTAGTACTGGGCGTAGTTTTTGATCTCTGACATCGCTGCCGCCCTCTTCCAGGATACTTTACATGTGCATCTTTGCCCTCTGATACAGTTTTTTGGTCCGGACACCCTCCCCACCTGGCCGGCGACAGCGCCCTTCTGCACGTTCCCAGCCCGCAGTGACTCCCCGGTGCACAACGGTTCCTACCTGACGGTGCATCACGGAGGGCGACCTACTGCATCCCCGCCCGGCCGGCAGAGAGTCATCGGCCGATGGGGGTGGTGGACCTATATGGATTCTTTCCTTTGATTGGAACAGAGGTCGGTACGCTTTGCCAGACTCAACGGACGCCGGTAAGTCTCTTTTGGGAGTTCTGTACTCCAGTTTGGGTGGTAGCAGGTAGCTCCTCGTTCTAGAGTGTAGCGGTTTGGCTCCCCAGGTTTTGGGTGGTAGCATGTAGCCCCTCGTTTTAGAGTTGTGGCAGTGGGCTCCCCAGGTTCAGGGGGTAGCGGCTTTGCCCCCCTGACTGCGCGCACCCTGTTTGGTACAGGTACGATATCGTGGGAGTGGCGGTCCCTAGACTGCCTCTCCCTGGTTGCAACAGTTTCTTGGGCGCCAGTTCTCCAGGTCACTGTACTCCGGTCCCGGCACTAACTGCCTCGCCCCAGCGCCACTGGACCCGGGTACCCAGTGGCCCGCTGCCTCCTCCTGGACGCCTGAGGCGGCCTCCAGCTGTGCCTTGGGGGTTGCCCTGGGCACAGAAAGGGGGGAGTACTAGTTGACCTGTCTGTTATTAGTCGATTGATTGTTATTTACTTGCTTATTTTGTGGGTTCCCTTGCATTTTATCTTGCAGTACTGCAGAAGCCTCTTCATCTCATGACGTCATTTAACTAGGATTTTAGGGCACAGTGCAGTCTCTGCCAGACATACTCTCTTCTTTGGGTATTACGACCCTAACATGACTGACACCCGATGCTGCTAATGTGTCTGACTGACCGACACCTTTTGTCCAGTACGCCATCACCCACCAATTATAAACAGGGCAAGTGACCCCGGCGTCCTGTCCCTCAAACGGATAAAATTGCCCTCCCTTCTTCGTCTGGGATCAGTGTAAAGGCATTACACATACGCTAGGACACAGCCTCTTTGACAGCGCTGCGCGCAGGGATCCATTCTGTTTCATGTGTGTGCCTGCCTTGAATGTAGAGTTCACCACCTTGCACTATTTAGTGAATTACCTGAAAGGCTCCAATACCGCCTAGCCGCCCCTTTCGCCCGATTATGGGATAACGGAAGATTGCAAGGAGGCGGAATTACTGAACTTCCTTCCCCCAACTATTCTGTCACCTTCTCTTCTGTTCATGGGACGCCAGTAATTAGCACCCAGAACTATTCCTATATCTATTCTATCGTCTTCTCTTCTGTTCATGGGACGCCAGTAACTAGCACCCAGAACGACCATTTCCCTTTCACTCATGACCGCTTGGGTGGACTTGAATTAATTGCTCTGTCTGTTTGCCTGACGAACGGCTTTGCTTCTTATAACATTAGCTGGAGAGTGGCTGAAAAGCAGATGACTACGTTCGTCAACCTACTGTGGTGGTGTCTGTCCAGTAAATAGCGCGAGGCCCCACCAATCTGTCCGGTGTGTTTGCCCTGTCCCCGTTTAGCGCTTGCACACCACTCACTGCACACTCATATCTCACGATGGGAAACTCGCTAGGTAAATACAAATTGGATGGCAGTCAGCCAGCCCCTCCCAAGGACTCCCCGGCGTACAATGTGGCCCTAAGCCAAGGACTCAACTCCATATTATTTATCCACAAATGGCATGACATGACCGCTAACAAACCAGACCTGCAGTTCCCGCGGCAAGGAACATATGACATAAAAAAACTGATATATTTGAGGCAGATGCTAAAATTAAAAGGAAAAAAGATACGCCCAATTGAATGGGAGTGTTACCATAGCTGGGACATCGTATTGCGCGATAGGCGCGCAACTAACGACGTAAAATCAAAGGTCCACAAAGAGCTAGTAGAAGTGAAAAATAGGGTGCTCAATGAGATCAGTAAAACTAAAATAAAAGAGGATTGGAGAAAAACACAATTGGATGTGGTAGGGGTATACCCATGTATACCATTGGCAAATGCTAATAAAACAGCAAAGGAAGACCCGGGGGAAGAAGACACAATATTAGAAGACTTACTGTTGGGGCGGATGCGACCAACGTCAGCATCACACTCTGCTCCCACAGACGAACCTCCTGAGCTAACAAAGGAGCAGCAGGCAGGCGCCATAGATTTAACGCATAAACTTATCAATGAGGAAGTTACTAAAATACACTTGGACGCCGTCCAAGACATTGCGGTTCTGCAGCTGATGAGGACGGAAGCAGTCCTCGCAGCAAGAAAATACCATAAACAAAAAAAACAGTTGCTGTCTCAATGTACAAAGGGAGGCATAACACAACCGAAACTGATAGACCATAAATGGCAGCAACAATTCGACGACGAATCAGGAGACTACGCTAGGCATCTACCAAGGTGGCAGGCCTTGGTGTGGGACCTGTGCACATACATATTACAAACAAAGCATGACATAAAACTGCTCGAACAGGCGGCCGAAGGCCCTTCACAGGCGCAGCAGGTTGCACCCTCAGGCAGACGTGACAGTCTAGGAGACACACACTCACCGCAAACACATAGGAGAGTACTTAAATCAGACACAAAGAAATGTCAGGACTTATTACAGAAAATGGTGGACGACAAATTAACGGTGGCCGCCCTCATATCACAGTACAACAGACAATATCTAACAGAAGTACTGTCACTAGCGCGCGCTCAATTACTGGACAAAGGCGCACACGTTCACAACATATATATACAGAAGGGAAAAGCAGCCTACACAGGTACTACAGGAATAGCTCCCCAACTACCTCAACAATATGAATGGGACACGGCACAGTTCGGTTTCACAGACTCAGACCTGCAGACATATACAGAAGACGAACTGAAAGACAAACTACAGTATGCAGTGCACAAGCTGCAACAGTGGAAACAGCTGATACAGACGTTTGCCGTGTTAGAAGTAGCACAGTCCCTCTCCCCTCAGGTAGGGACACCAGCGCCATCCACAGCCGCCCCACACACACTGGTAATGCCCCTCAGAGAAATACCCGGTGGCTCACATGACGAATTAGCGTATGTCCATGTCCCCTGGTCCAGACAAGACATTATGTGTTTTACTAAGGACTTCCCGAAGCTTAGAGATGAACCAAGGAAATGGTACACCGAACTAGATAGGATGGCGGGCCTGGGAGGACTCTTATGGCGAGATTTTGATGTCCTGTTCAATATAATAGTTCCAAAGGACCTGTGGGAGGACTGTAAAAAGCATGTGGACTGGCCCACGGGGGAACCAGCCAGAGGGAAGGGTGGGGCACCAGGAGATGAAGTAAATGACAAGTACAAAGAGATAGTAAAATATCTAAAAGACAAAATACCAGAAGATAAGGTGGACTGGAACAAGATCACACACACCAAACAAGACAAGGATGAGAGCGTGAACGCGTATTATGACCGCTTGCTACAGGTCTATCAGCAGAATAGTGGGTTGAAAAACCCAATGGGGGAAGCAATGCCAGCTTTCGTAACCACTTTTGTCCAAGGTCTGAGGCCACCCATTAAAACACACCTACAAACTTCTTTTGTTTGCTGGCAGCAAGAGCCTGTAGAAAAGGTGCTCGCAGCAGCACGATACTGCTCTGACTACCAGTTAAACGAACAGTCAGTGGAGGCAGAAAAGATAAAAAAGGAAAAAGTAAGACTAATGGTGGCACAGGAAAAATTCTATTCAAACAGGCCAGGAAGAGAGAGGGGTAGGGGTAGGGGTAGGGGCCTAGGTAGGCAACAGAATAACAGATCCACCTCCCTACCACCCCCAGGTACAGCTTGCTTCAACTGCAAGGACCCGAGCCACTGGAAAGCAGATTGCCCCCTACTGAAAAAGAAATACTCGGCAGAACGGCCAGGCCAGAATAGAAGACAAAATGAGCAACAATATCGGCACAATGCCCAGCACACAGAGTATAGAAACAATGAACAACAGGGATACCAGTCAATAGATATGCCCCCACCACCACAGGACTGGGCTGGGAGGGATGGGTGGGGACAGCAAGACAATTCTTTCCCACCGCCACCACAGAATTTATTTTAGGGGTGCCCGAGAGTGGAAGACTGCATAATTGCTCCAGTAATTGCAGTGGACCAATCAGGTCCATACATACAAGGGACGGTCCAGGGCAAGCCTGTGACCTTCTTGATAGATACAGGAGCGCAAAGATCAATGCTAATGGCATCAGTGATGCCGGAGGCACCACTCTCGGGAACAAAGATTACTGCAGTCGGAATGACAGGACAGCCAATAGATGAATTCCTCACACAACCATTACAGCTACTGGTGGGTACAATAACTGTCAGCCACCAGTTCATCCTCAGCAGATTTTGCCCAGTAAATCTGCTAGGGAGGGATTTACTTTGTAAAATGCAATGCACCATCCACTGCTCACCAATGGGGGTATTCCTGGAGAGTAGGCCACACGGCCTAATGTTGCAGGCCTTCATGACCTGCACTGACTTCGTCATCCCACCAGAATTGCGAGACAGTGTGCCACCCCAGGTCTGGGCCACCAGCGCAAATGATGTAGGGCAAGTGCTGAATTACCCCCCAGTACAGGTCACCTTGAAGCCTGGAGCACCCCTCCCGAGAGTACCACAGTACAAAATATCAAAGGAAGGGGAGGAGGGCATAGCACCAGTGATCAAGGACCTCCTGAGGCAGGGAATAATTAAAGAAATACGCTCTAGCCCATGCAATACGCCCATACTCCCTGTAAAGAAAGCATCCAAGGGCCCAGATGGAGCCCCTGTATACCGTTTTACACAAGATTTGAGGGAATTGAACAAAATAGTGATTCCCTCTTTCCCAGTGGTTCCAAACCCAGCAACGATATTGTCTAACATCCCAGTCACAGCAACACACTTCACAGTACTGGATCTGAGTTCAGCCTTCTTCACCATTCCACTGCACCCTAACAGCCAGCCATATTTCTCGTTCTGTTATAGGTCAAAGCGATATACATGGTCTCGACTCCCCCAAGGTTTTACAGAATCCCCCTCTATCTTCACAAATGCCCTGAAGACAGATCTAGACACCCTAGTGCTAGGAGGCGGCTCAACTCTTGTCCAGTACATAGATGACTTGCTACTGGCTTCTCCTTCAAGAGAGGCCTGCATACAGGACACCATCGCTGTCCTACGCCATCTAGCGATGAAAGGATACAAGGTTTCCCCGAAGAAATTACAGTTCTGCCTCACCGCTGTGAAGTATCTAGGCCATGAACTCTCGGAAGGGACAAGGAAATTATTACCGGACAGGATCTCAGCTATTACTCATTTTCCCCGACCACGTACACAAAAGGATGTTAGGGCATTTTTGGGAGTGGCAGGATATTGCCGCCACTGGATCCCAAATTTCTCCCTCATCGCGAAACCATTGCAAGCACTGACACACAAAGAGGTCCCAGACACAGTACCTTGGCCCCCGGATTGTGAGACAGCATTTAACAAGCTAAAGAGCGAACTGAGTGGGGCACCAGCGTTAGGGCTCCCAGACTACAGCAAAGACTTCCACCTGTTCTGTCACGAAAAGGGTGGATGCTCACTGGGAGTACTGAGTCAGAAGCATGGATCTTATTACCGCCCAGTGGCATACTACTCAGCCACATTAGACCCCGTGGCTTCTGCCCTCCCGCCTTGCCTCCGAGCGGTGGCGGCAGCTGCACTAGCAGTAGAACAGTCAGAGAACATAGTGCTGGCACACACCATGATGTTGCACGTCCCCCATGCAGTAGACACCCTACTGACGTCCACAAAGACCCAGCACCTAACAAATGCACGTCTCACTAGGTATGAACTCATACTATTAGCACCACACATAATGATCAGGAGATGTACCACTTTGAATCCTGCATGCCTTTTGCCAACAGAACATGAGCTGGACGACCTACAAGCAGATGATGCCTTTCATGATTGCGCTTTAGCAATAGATAGACATACTAAGGTACGCCCAGACCTACGGGACACACCACTTCCCGATGCACAAAGAGACCTGTTTGTAGATGGGTCATGTCTTAGGGACGGTCAGGGAATATTGCAGGCCTCCTATGCCGTTGGCACAGCCCATAAACTGCTGGAGGGTGGTAGGCTAGTAAAAGCTAGAAGCGCACAAGCAGCCGAACTCGTGGCACTCACGAGGGCATGCACATTGGCCAAGGGAACAAGAGCAAACATATACACCGACAGCCAATATGCCTTCGGGGTGGTCCATGACTTTGGCCAGCTCTGGTCAATGAGGGGATTCCTCACATCAGCAGGCCAGCAAATACAACATGCACAATTGATAAGCGACCTCCTCCATTCCCTGCTACTACCTTCAAAGGTGGCTGTAATAAAATGCGCAGCACATACTTCAGCAAAAGATTATGTGTCGAAAGGGAATGCATTCATTGATGGGGAAGCACGGAGAATAGCACTGACCGGCTGCCAACTAGCTATGCTACAAATGACAAGCCCAAGCAACAACACAGAGGCCACCGAGGATACTTTACACTTTGACCCCATACATATTCAGAGCAGAGTAGGGAAAGAAGAAAAAGATGAGTGGGCAAAGGGTGGGTGTGTGCAAAACAGCGAGGGACTGTGGACAGGGCCCAATGGGAAAATATGCCTACCTTCATCAATGCTCCCCTCCATGGCGCGCCTCTTTCACGGCCCCACACACATTGGCAGGGACGGCATGATCAGACTATTTGCCCAATGTTGGTACAACTGCAAATTCCGCCAGACTGCTGAGAGA
This sequence comes from Triturus cristatus, assembly GCF_964204655.1. NCBI lineage: Eukaryota > Metazoa > Chordata > Amphibia > Caudata > Salamandridae > Triturus > Triturus cristatus. The sequence continues at coordinate 225,151,612 of NC_140591.1, forward strand.
CTTTGCAGACAGTGCACTGTTTGCGCACAGTACAATACTGGGAAGGGCACGCAAACCGCACCTGGTCATTTCCCCCCTCCCCACGGACCATTTGAAAGCCTTCAAATGGACTTCATTGAAATGCCCCCCACCCACAAGTACAAATACGTGCTAGTGATCGTATGCATGTTCAGTAAATGGACAGAAGCATACCCGACAAAGAACTGTGATGCACATACGGTTGCTAAATGCCTCCTCCAAGAACTGATCCCACGCTTTGGAATACCTGCCCTTTTGAGCTCCGACAATGGGCCAGCATTCATCTCCCATGTCATAGGGGGAATATGCAAAGGACTTGGGGTAAAACAAAAATTACACTGCGCCTATCACCCCCCTGCTGCGGGCGCAGTGGAAAGGAAGAATGGGGTGTTGAAAAATAAAATTGGGAAAATATGTGCATCAACTGAACTTTCATGGGTAGATGCATTACCACTAGCTCTGCTGGCAATGAGAAGCACACCGGACAGAGTAACGAAGCTCAGCCCCCATGAGATACTGTTTGGCCGTCCCATGAACATTGCAGGCCATATGTCAACAGCCCCACTAGCAGTCACAGATGATTTACTTTTATGTTATTGCAAGAAACTAACTGAGACTTTACGTTATCTTCACCGTCAGGTACTGCAGGCTCTTCCAGAGGCAATAACACCACAGCAAGTGGCGTGCACAACATAGACCCGACTCAAAGTATGACACTGGGGCAGATGAAGAAGGAGAGGAGCTGGGGGTAATAGCATAGGGGATGGTGATTTGGTATCAGATGGGGCAATGTAGAAGCCACGTTTTGTGGTGATACCAAATGCAGCAAACTTGTAGGCCCTGTTAAGTTAGCATGGCAAACTCTGCATATTAGCATTATTCTGCTACACAGACATAGCTTCAGTAACGCAAGGCTTGCTCATAAACAAATACGTGGCAGGACAAGATGCTCGCTTCAGCACGTACACTCGCATATCGCATTTCTCAACCATGTCTTTGGACATCTCTATTGCTGTTGCAATCATTAACTGGAAAAGCACCAGACTGATATCTTGCATTATAATGGAAAGTCCCAGAAGCAGATTTGGGTCACGCAGCCAGCAATAGTACTTCTCGGTCCTTAAATGGTATGCAACCATTTAGGACCTCGCTAATTGGTCAGGCGAACTATGCTTAATTTGTGCAACGTATAGTATGATGCTACATCCTTTGTGGTTTGGGCCTATAAAACCTGTCAAGCACGTCACCTCAGTGGGCACTCAGTATCTAGGCTGGTACCCCCGTGCTGCACGTTACTCTGTTGTTGGTTCTACCAATAAACACTCATATCTCACCCTTGACTGAGAACTCTTTGTGTGGATTCATTTCTTGTATTTATTTCAGGTTCCACAGTTGCATAACAGTAGGAGAAAAGTTGAGTGAGGAGCCCAGGGGCGGCTCCTCCATTAGGGCGGAGGAGCGTCGCCCCACTGCTTTCTTGCAGTGCGAGAAGCAGAAACATAAAATGTTTTTTTAAATACCATTTTATGTTTCTGCTTCTCGCGCTGCGAAAAAGCAGAAGGCAGGGTATGCCTGGTTGGGGGCGGGTGGGAGGGTATGCCTGGTTGGGGTCGGGCGGGTGAGCAGGTCGGGGAGGAGTTGCCTGCCCACTGTTGTGGGCCCTGACTGTTTGGTCGGCCCTCTGGGGCTGACCAAACCAGTCATGCGCACTCTACATTTTCTCTATGTAGGCAGCCTACATAGAGAAAATGTCCTCCCTACAGGGGCCAAGCTGGGCGCTGTCTGCACCAAACACAACGCTGCCTTTGCAGCGTTGTGATTGACTTAGGGGAGAGGAGGGAGGATGCATGTTCCTGTTCCTGGAAAGCAGCAGGAAAATGCCAAACGTGGGACCTGGACACGAGCAGAGGCGGTGCGGGACCCGGTCAGGTACGTTTTTAAAATTTATTTTTTAACCCTCCCCCGCATGAGCAAACCCCCGTGCGGCTCCAAAACCCGCCACCCCCCACCCGTGAGTCATGCGAGCTGCGACTGGAGGAGCCTACTTCAGGCTTCTGGGGCACCCTGTAATACTATTATCAGAATCTTGTCGGGCCTATCGCTGCAGAACATCTTGCTTTCCCTATATTTAACTCAGTCTGTTTCTCCTTTGGAGCTATTCAGTGCTGATCAAGCTCAGGAGCAGACTTAGAGGACTCCTCACAACTTGGTGGGGTAGGATTAATCACATCAGAAAAATAACTAATCCATTCCTGCTGTGGGATCGGAATTGCAGACATTATTTTCCCCCTCTGCCCGTGAACTTGGAAATGAGCTGCCAAAGGTTTGGCAATGTATTTTTGTAGGGCTGCCTACCGTAATTCTACACAGTTCTTATCTATGGTGTTTTTACTATTTATAGAACTCCTTTTCTTTCACAGAGCTTGCATTTGTTTACCCATTGAGACTGAGAAAGTGGTCAATTGGTGGCAAATGAGTTTATTCAACTTTTGAGAAAGTTCAGCTTCCTTTAACTCTTTCTTTGGAATTGCCAAGTGTTTACGGGTTTCACACCTCCTCTGAATCCTATAGACAGCATCCGAGATTGTCTCTTGAAATGTCTGCATAGGATTTCTTTCTTCTTCGTGTACACACGGTGGCTTGATTGCTGCATTCATCTTGATTATGTTATTAGAGCTCCATATAATTCGACCTTGCTTACAGGCTGTAAAAACGTCCCCATTTCCTTATGCTAAGGACCAATACAAGGTTAAGGGTAGATGTCATTTGAATTCAGAGACATTTTAATTCACATTGCACTTCATAGAGATGGATTTACAGCGAACACGTTTCCCTCTGACTACGTTAGCCATGGAGCATTTAATGGCGTTTCCTTCAGTACTTATAACGTCAGAGCATGCTGGTTATACAGTGTACCTTAAAGGTAGCAGTGTATGACTCAGTACCCCTTGTCGCTTTGGCTCGCTTAATGTTTTGTCTTGTTCTTGTCTGGGAGGAAGATCATCCCTAGTGGGGGGACTGCCATTTTACTAAATGTTGAAGTTCACAAATTATTGGTGTTGCAGCGATATTTTCAAATATGAGTAGTAATGACAAGTACCAGTCACATTGGAATTATACACTTCAAATGTGTTTTGTTAAACCCAGAAGTTTTGGCTTCTGAAAGCAGCTGAAATACTCTGATGAAACACAAAGGGCAAATGAGGCAGTCAGACCTAGAAAGAATGTCTAATTCTGCAGGCAATTCCTCCTGTAAGCTCCATTAACTCCCCCTACTGAGTTACTGACACTCCATTAGTGGGCGTGGTCCGAATGGGGAGTCATTTGGGCCACTTGTAGCAAGAGTCTAAGTCCAAAATAAGGACACCCAATCCAGTTCATTAATAGTGCCTTTGTGGTTATGATTTTAGTCAGATTTTTGTGTCACCTGAGGGCCAAAATGCAGTGGAAGGGGGTCACGAAAGTGACATATCCATTTTTAACTCCTATAGGGTTCTTAGTTCCTCAAGACAGGAAAAACAGCTAGACGGAATTGCGCAAATCTTGGTATGTAAATCAAACTTTACTTAAGGAGCTGTCTTTTTATTTGGTTTGGCGTAAATCAGTTTAATAGTTTTTGAGAAAGTAGCCCCTAAAAACTGTTCTGCCCTGGGGATGAAGAAGTTACATTTTAGAGCCACCTGGACCGTTAATTTGAAGATTCACAAACCCTCTGATGATTCACAAATCTGATTAAAAAACATAACTAGAGGAGGAGCCTAGCGCGCAACCAAGATGGCTGCGTAGGTGCGAGGCTCCCGAGGACCTCCGCAACCTCCTACGTTTATCCTGTCTTCATCCTGCATCAGTTGAGGGGACTGTGTCGGTGAGCCTGAGCCGAGGTGGTACCCGTTTCCCGTTTTCGAATCGGACCTCGGGTGCCGGAGTGAGCACCGACTGAAGTTTGCGGCCTACTTCTCTCCTGACCCCGGATTCACGTTTGGGGGCGACCCAGTGGCAAAGTGAACAACAACGGCGGGCTGGGCCTGGCGAGTCGCGTACCCCACACTTTCACTTTCACTTTTGAGTCCCCTTGCCGTTATCGCAAGTGGGATCACGGCGCTCTTTGTGTCGGGGTGGCCTCACTGGGAGACCCTGCCTGCCTGCCTGCTGTGGCCCGCTCTGCCGTCCTGGGGTGGCCCCCGGGGCTCGCGGCCTTGATTGCTTGCTCTCCACTGCGTGGCTGGTGCGGGTGCGAGACACGCGACGATGGCCACGAAGCAGGATGGGGATCGGTTGAAGGCCAAGTCGACCCGGCGTGGCACCGCACATCAGACCAACATCATGGACCGCTACAATCTCCCGAAGGGGTCTCCCGGCGGATCGCACAAGTCCTCTGAGTGCCCCCCGGATGCCCCGGATTTGCCTACGGATCTGTCTCTGCAAGACGTCATGGGCGCCATTGCTGAGATGAAGGCCTCAGTGGGCCAGCAGTTTGACACTTTAGCACACAAAATCGACGCGGTCCTCATTGATGTCAACCTTGTGAGAGCTGATCTCTCTAAGACTAACGACCGGGTCGACTCTTTGGCCCACACCGCGTCGGGCCTCACGACTGAGGTGGCGGCCCTTCAAACGGAGGTGCACCGGCTCCGTCAGGCAAGTGCGCTCATGGATCGGCGCCTGGAGGACTCCGAGAGCCGGGCCCGGAGGAATAATATCCGTATCATCTGAGTACCCGAGGGACGGGAGGAGTCGGCGGCGGATCTCTTTGTGGAGGACCTGATCACTACTCATCTCCAGCCTCGAGGACTGAGTAAATTCTTTGCTGTGGAGAGGGCCCATAGAGTTCCCGGGGGCAGACCGAAGGTCGGAGCCCCTCCGCGGCCTCTTATTGCCCGTATTTTTAACTTTCGGGACAGGGATGCGATTTTGCAAGCTTCCAGACTGCAAGGGCCGATTAAGCTGGAGAACATGGAGGTGAACTTTTATCCCGACTTCACCCAAGCGGTCCAGAAGCAGAGACTGAGTTTCCTGGGCGTCAAGCGGCGGCTTCGAGGCATGAACTTAAAATACGCCATGCTCTTCCCGGCCAGGCTGCGGGTGGAGGTGGATGGTCGCACTCACTTTTTTGACCGTCCTGAAACGGCCGGGGACTGGCTGGACACTTTGTCTGGGGGTCATGGTCGGGATGGCGGGGGGGGCAGCGGGAGGAGAGTGCCCACCGGACCGGGTCTGAGGTACTGATGCGGGGGCTCACTCCGGATGTTGCCACTTTCGGCCAAGCTTAGGGTCTTTTGTCTGTTGTGTCTTGTCTCCCCTCCATTGGAGGTGGTGCGGGGTCTCGAGGGGGTGCTCTTTCCTCCTCTAGGGGGTCTTAGCAGTTTAAATTACATAGGGGCGACAGGCACACTGCAAGTTGGGGGGGCTGTCTGGGCTCATGCAGGGGTGCAGGGAGGGGGGAGTTTTGTTGGGGCGGTTGGGTTGGGGTGGGGTATTGTTCATTTGTACCACAAGGCAAAAGTATTGTTGTGCTATTCCTAAAGTGCTCTCTGGGGGGCGATTGATCGCTTTCGGCTATGATGGGGGGTAGGGGACTGAGTCTTTTGTCCTGGAATGTTAATGGACTGGGGGACAGGATAAAACGGGGGGTGGTCCTGCAGTTCCTAAAACGAATTTCACCTGATATAGTCTTTCTGCAGGAAACACACCTCACTGGAAACTCCTTTCGTGCTATGAATAGACGGGGCTACCGCCTTATGGCCCACTCGGGCTTCACGTCTGGTTCAAGGGGTGTGGGCATTATGGCTAAGACCTCGCTCCCGTTGGAAGTTGATGAGGTGCTCCATGATGACAGGGGACGGTACACGGTTCTGGTGGGTAGATTGGAGGGCAGAGTGATTGTTTTCGTTTCTGTTCATGTCCTGCCAGGGTTGCAAACGACTACTTTTGCGGATCTGGGGCACCTCCTCCTTGGCCTTCCGGAGGGGATTCTAGTGGTTGGGGGGGATTTTAACGCTTTGGTTTCCGGGACTGAGGATCGTCACCCCCCTAGGGATCTCCCCCGTGCCCAAGCGTGGTTGTCCGGCCTCTTGGATACCTTGGGGCTGGTGGATTGCTGGCGTTTGAAACACCCTACGCAGATACAGTACACCTTTCATTCCGGGGCCCATGGCAGTCTTTCGAGGCTAGATTATGTCCTAATGCCAGCGGCGCATGCGGGGAGGGTCGGGGAGGTGCGCCATTTGGCGCGGGGTATTTCAGACCACTCCCCGCTCCTGTTGCACTTCGACATTGTCCCGAGGGGGGAGGGGAGGATGGTCCCGATTAATCCCTGGTACCTGCGTGACCCCACCATTCGCTCAGAGTTGGTTAAATCCCTTAAGCGATATTTTGAAGATAATGTGGGGTCTGTGTCCTCGGCGATCTCTCTGTGGGAGGCGTTCAAGATGCTACTCCGGGGGGAGGCCCTGTCCCTTATTTCCCATTCCCGGAGGCGCGAGCGGGAGGAGGTGACCCGTATTGAAACTGAGATAACTGAGTTGGAGGGTGATTTGGAGTGTGGGGTGACGGAGGACAAATTGCATGCTCTCCGACTCAAGCAGGCGGACTACAAGGCCCTCGTCACGGAGGCAGCCAGGGGCCTCAGTAGGGAGCAACAGGGGAGACTGTATGATGTGGGTGATAAGGCTGGTAAACTGATTGCGTGGCTGGATAAAAAGGAGAGAGCGAGTCGAGTTGTCCCGTCGATTGAGCAATTGGATGGTGTGTGTGTCACTGACCCAGGAGAAATTGTCGATTGCTTTGCAGAATATTTCCGTGGGGTGTACTCCCCGGTATCTTCCCGCTCGCAAGAGGACTCCCATGCCTTACTTAAAGACATTGCGTTGCCTTCCCTTTCGGAGGAGGATAAAGCGTTGTTGGACGCGTCCCCAACATCTGAGGAGATTGCCCTCGCCATATGCTCAGTCGCCTCCGGCAAGGCCATGGGTCCTAATGGCCTTCCCATCGAACTATACAAACTACGGCCGGATACGCTGGCGCCACATCTCCGTGCTATGTTCCTCGCGGCCCGCTCGGCGGGTTCCCTCCCGCTGGACCAGCGTCTGGCCACTATCGTGGTGATTCATAAGGAGGGGAGGCCGCGGGATCGGGTCACGTCCTACAGGCCCATTTCGCTGCTGAATGCGGAACCCAAAATTCTCGCCAAGGTGTTGGCTAATCGGCTGGTTGGCGTGGTGTGCGATCTGATTCACCAGGATCAGTCCGGCTTTATCCCTCATCGCAACACTGCGCTCAACCTGCGGCGTTTGCATGGGGTGCTCGCGCGGGTCCCGTTCATACTAGAGCCGGCCATTTTGGCGTCCCTGGACGCCACTATGGCGTTCGACACGCTTGAGTGGCCATACATTTGGGCGACACTGGCGAAGTTCGGTTTTGGCCCGGGATTCATCGGTTGGGTGAAATTGTTGTATTCCGGACCGCTGGCGCAGGTGGCGGTGAACGGTAGAGTGTCGGCTCCGTTTGAGCTGGGTAGGGGCACGCGGCAGGGCTGCCCGTTATCACCGCTCCTCTTCGCGCTTGCCTTGGAGCCCCTGGCGGAGTGGCTGCGGTGGCATCCTTCTATCCGTGGTCTCCGATGGACCCCCGAGTATGAGGATCGCGTATCCCTTTACGCTGATGATATTCTTTTATACCTTGCTTCCCCGCGTAAATCACTGATCGTACTAGTTGATGTTTTGCACTCATTTGGCCGCAACTCCGGCTTAGTCATCAATTGGGCTAAATCTTGTGTGTATGTCCTTTCCGGGGAGGCCCCTATCCTTCCGCGGGGTTGTCCAATCCAGATCGCTCCGCAGGGATTTAAGTACCTGGGTATCTTCATTACCCTGGACGCGGAGGCCCGATATAAGCAGAACTTGCTCCCCCCCCTCCAGCGCCTGAAGGATGACGTGGCGCGTTGGAGGCGCTTGCCGCTCTCACCGCTCGGCCGTGCGGCATTGTTTAAGATGATGTCGCTGCCACGTTTCCTGTACGCTTTACAGAATACGATGGACGTTGTCCCGGCGCGCTACTTTCGCGAGGTGGAGAGTCTGCAGCGACGCCTGTTCTGGGAGGGTAGGCCGCGTATCGCCCTTGCGAAGCTGACGCTCCCGTGGTACGACGGGGGGGTCGCCCTCCCAGACATCAAACGGTATTACTGGGCCTCCCAGCTGGCTGCGATAAACCACGGCCTTTATGGGCCCGCTCTTAACCCGGCCTTTGAAATGGATAAACTATTACTGCCGGGTGGCGACTATAATCGGGCGCTGTATTCTAGATCGCTTGATGCGCGTCTGACGGGCCCTACGCGGGTCGCGGTACGGGTGTGGCACGCGGCTAACTTGGCGATGGGGTGGAAGGATCGGTTGACCCGGGCGACGCCACTGTATGCATCGGAGCGGCTGGACTCCCTGTGGACCTCGAAGGGCTTTGAGAAGTGGGACATGATAGGCATCAGCAAGGTGGCCGATCTCTGGACGAGGGGGGGATTTAAGACGTTCGAGGTGCTGCAGACGGAATTCCAGTTGCAGGACAAGGAGTACTTTCGATATATGCAGGTCCGTCACGCGCTGTGCTCCGTATTCCCGGATGTTGCCTCCATCCCGGAGTACTCCCCTCTGGAAGATAGAGTGCTGGATGGGCATGTACCGGACGGTACGATTTCATTAATTTACAAAAAGCTCATCAATGATCGCTCGGGACTGCTGACTAGCCTTCGTGAGGCGTGGGGGGCTGATGGACTGGAGCTGGATGACGAGGACTGGGTGTCTGCGGTGGCCTCCCCGAAAGAGGTGGCCATACCGGCTCGCCTTCGCTTCGTCCAGCTCAAGATACTCCATAGGGTCTATGTTACGGGGCCGGGTCTGATGCGTATGGGCTATGCCGTGGACGGGTTGTGTAAGCGTGGGTGTGGTTCTTTGGGGACCTTTCTCCATATTTTGTGGGAATGCCCGGAGGTGGCGCGATTCTGGCGTGGTGTGCATGCGGTTTTGCAGGCAGTCACGCATGTGACGCTGCTGCCCGAGGCGAGGAGATGTCTCCTAAATGTGTGGGAGCCAACCGACTACTCAGTGCCGCAGACGTGGTGGGTGACTCTGGGATATATGGTGGCCAAGCGTGATATTGCGCAATTGTGGGGTTCCCAGAGGTTGCCAACTGTCTCGGCGTGGAAGGACAACATGGATTGGTGTATGTTTCGGGAAAAGGTAGTGTATGTTGCGAGAGGTAAGCCTGGGAAATGGGTGAAAGTGTGGGGCCCCTGGAACACCTACCGTGGGGGAATCTGTACCCCGCCGCTGATGCCTGATCTGTCACCGGCCCCGTCTCCTTAGCCTGCTTGTCTCCCTGGTTCTGGGTATTGAGTTCACTTTGTCTCCGTCCCAACCTATCCCCCCCTGCTATTCCTGTCGATCGGTAGGGTCCTCCCCAGGGGAGCTCATGCTGCTGCTTCGACTGTTGGTTGCCTTGTGGATTTGTTTTTTCGTTTCTTATATAAAAATGAAACCGTTATGTGGGGTCCGGATGGTGTGGCTGCCGACGCTCCTTTCAACTCCTGTGACCTCTCTTCTGCCGCAGCGTGTGTTTTACTGCTTGTATTATATGCTCTTCCTGTTTGCTAGCGGCCGGCCTGAAGGTTGTAGGCCCATCTTTGTACATCTTTTGGATTCTGTAATAAACGGTTTAAAAAAAAAAAAAAAAAAAACATAACTAAAGGCACGCGGTTGGGCGCCATAGGGTTTTCTTCAGTTTTGAATCCTTCAGAGCTCTGATTTGATGGTTATCACAGGAACATTTATTTTGCAGCCATCATTACCCAACACAGTGTACCAAGCACCGTGCTAGGAAAAAGAAAAGGGCAGGGATTGGGTCCAGCTGACTCTAAGGCACAGGCCCCTTGGCTGACCCCTCTGCACATGGCCAAAGTCAGTTCACTGTGGTTGGAAGCCACCAATAGAGGGTTAGGCTCAGTAAATACTTGGATATGGCATATGATTACATAGAATTACTGATAAGATCAACTATCAAAGTTTAAAATTAAGTTATGGATGTCGTTAGTAAAACATCTCAAATAATGCTTAAAAAAACAGAAATTCACCTAAAAAACACAGTCAGATTGCAGTTGTGGTTACAATTTAATATTGAAAAAACACTGAAATTCTTGTGTTATGGTTAAGAGTATAATCCATACCAGACACAGCAACCACGCAAACCATAACTCGCACACCAAATGCAATGTTTATGACTTTACATGATGTATAACAATGAATTACACCTGAAGTGCGATGCAATTAAACAGTAACACATAATCTAATCAAATGATGATGCTGCATTCGTAGCTGTCTGTCAAAGTGGTATGGTATGGGTAATGTGATATTTAATCCCATCAACATCTTAGAAGATTTACAGCACCTGTAATTACATCTGTTTCAGTATGGGTAAGTTAATTAGTATTGATTCTGGTGGGAGAGTTATGGTTTGCATTGTTGATATGTGAGTTGTGTGTAACCATACCTTGCAAATTTCAGTGGTCTTTTTTTGTTTTAGTTTGTAACCATAACTCCACTTATCTGTGTTTTGTTAGATCAATATACATATCTCTGCTTCTGTTTCATGGGAAGTGAAGAGTCCATTGAACCAGAACACATACTTTATACGTTTCCATGCCCTAGTGGATGAACCGAACATATTTTAAGGGTCCTTGTTATTCACCCCTTAGTAGTAGTAATCTTTATTTTGGGATCAAGCCTATAGAACATGTCATACAATAAAAAAATAAAAACACTCATAAATACATTCTTAATTAAAATAAAAGGTACATTGCACCTATCGTTCATTCATCACGCTAATAATTCGTTACAGTGCAACATTGGAAAAATATGGACAAATGCATGCAATTTACTAGAATGTATGACGTTACAACGCATGCTTTTACAACGCAGTTTTTACATCGCAGCATCCTTTACAATTCATTCTTTTACATTGCATGCTGCTACATCGCATTTTTAGAAACTACAGGCCCGATTCACAGAACTAACTTAAGACAAAATCCTAAACTTACTACCAGTTGGGTATTCACAGAAGGCACTTACTCATTTTGGTATTCACAGAAGGCACTTACTCATTTCGGTATTCACAGAAGTTAGGAGTCCTAACTTTAGGACTCCTAAATGCCTTCTGTGAATTCCGAAAGTCTTATAATTTGGATTTTTCTCAGTTTAGGAGTAGTAAAGTTAGGACTCCTAACTTTACTACACCTAAACTGAGAAAAATCCTAACTTTACGACTTTAGGTATTCACAGAAGGCATTTAGAAATCCTAAAGTTAGGAGTCCTAACTTTACTACTACTAAACTGAGAAAAATCCTAATTTTAAGACTTTCGGTATTCACAGAAGGCATTTAGGAGTCCTAAAGTTAGGAGTCCTCACTTTACTACTGAGAAAAATCCTAATTTTAAGACTTTCGGTATTCACAGAAGGCATTTAGGAGTCCTAAAGTTAGGAGTCCTAACTTTACTACTACTAAACTGAGAAAAATCCTTATTTTAAGACTTTCGGTATTCACAGAAGGCATTTAGGAGTCCTAAAGTTTGGAGTCCTAACTTTACTACTCCTAAACTGAGAAAAATCCTAATTTTAAGACTTTCGGTATTCACAGAAGGCATTTAGGAGTCCTAAAGTTAGGACTCCTAACTTCTGTGAATACCGAAATGAGTAAGTGCCTTCTGTGAATACCAAAATGAGTAAGTGCCTTCTGTGAATACCAAAATGGTAGTAAGTTTAGGATTTTGTCTTAAGTTAGTTCTGTGAATCGGGCCCTACCTTTACAACGCATTCCATTACATCGCATTATACCATTACAACGCATACCATTATATCGCATTTAAGGTAAGTGTTGGATAGTGTAGGGGTAGTAATTACTATTCTAACTCCAGTGAGTGCAACATTAGGGTAAGTGATGAATAGTGTAGGGGTAAAAATTACTATTCTAACTCCGGTGAGTGCAACAGTAGGGTAAGTGTCAGATAGTGTAAGGGTACTATGCGTTGTAATAGTACGTGTTGTAATGACTTGCGATGTAAAGCCTGCATTGTAGTGACATGCATTGTAATGACATGCGTTGTAGTGACATGCGATGTAATGGCTGCATTGTAAAGGTTGTTTCCCAATTTACTACAATCATGTTGACCAGCAATGCACAGTATGATAGACAATTCAAAGAGCTATAACAAAATTCTCACTGATTTTCTTATTCGCCAGATGACTTGTAGGTAGTGCAATCGAAATACTATAATCTGCCTATAAAATTTGGTTAGCCTCTCTCAAGTGTTTTGTGTCCAAGGAGATACAACTAGGTCTAAGCTAGGACCTTCTAGGTTTAGCATAAGCTGGGCAGAAGAACAATAAATGTTTTACATCTTCTATGCTATTGTTACAAAACGGGCAATTTGTGATTTAGGATGATTGGGTTCCCAATTATGAGTAAAATTGTTCAATAGGAACCTTAGTAAATAACCACCTGTATTTAGTTTTCTCTGTTTGAAATTATCACTATTTTAGGCCTTTGCTTAAACCATATTTTCTGATTCCTTCACAGGTGTTCTGTATCCTACCATCAAATCAGAAAGATTGCTACGATGCCATTAAAAAGTATTTAAGCCTTGACAGCCCTGTCCCAAGTCAGTGTGTTGTTACTAGGACCTTGAGCAAGCAACAGATGATGATGAGCGTTGCTACCAAAGTTGTCATGCAGATGATGGTCAAAATAGGAGGGGAGCTGTGGGCAGTGGAGATACCGGTGCGTACTCAAGCAAAGAGTTTTATTCTACAGGCTCTGAAGAAGGCAAAAGAGAAAACATTGATTATTTCACTGAATGGTGTCAGTGCATGTGTGCATGTTTGTGTCTGTGTGTATTTACACACCACACAAATGCGCGCGCACACACACTTGCTACCTCTTGTGCAGTCCTCTGTGTGTCTGGCCTTGTCCCCTCTTGGTTTTGCCTAAAGCTGCCAGTCTTAAGTTCCTTACATTCCCACTATAGCTGAAGAATAGTGTTTGCTTTGCAGTTCTTATTGCTTTTATTCAGCATGGCGGCAGTGCTTCATTTTGGGTTCATCAAGGGTTTTCTAATTTTAGCTATTACGTCCCTCTGCTTCACTGTACATACGAACTTCAAAAAGGGAATTTTCTTCCTGAAATATCTCTGTTTCTAATTACCTTAATCTTATTTGTTGTATACCTGCTCCTAACTAACAGCTTTGCTGGCCGGGTCTTAGTGCATTTCTGTGCATCTTTGGTTCTGTCCATGCCCAGCCAATGAAAATAAACATACAGGTCAGCCAAGTTCTAAACCGCCTAATGATGGTGGAACTCCCGAAGCGAGGAACGTCATAATGGATTCCCACCACGTTCCATGATTGCTTACAGGGTCAGAATGACTCTTGGCAGTGTTCTTGTATTTGTTTGAAGAATCTTTTTAAAGGGATGCTGAGCCCTTCATCATCAATTCCACTCTTCAACCGTTTTGGGAAACGTTTCAACAAGAATGGACTCCTCCCCAAGTGAGAGCTCTTGAAATGAGGCATTTTCATTTCATATACATGGTTCCAGAATGCAAATAATGAAACATTTTCTCAGCATCTCAAATGATATAGGATACTGGAGGGAGGGGCCAGTATATAAATAAAATGACCTAATGGTCAGCTATTCAAATATTTATTTTTGATTCTTATGTTTACAATTAAGAATTCTGGGGAAATTTCAATACCTGTGATCAACATGTTCCTGCCTAACCCTAGAGTTTATTCCGTGTATAGGATGTTTTTCATAAGCTAGATCCTTACACATCGCCACTTCAGCTGAAATAGGCACGCACACTGTTTAGATGTTTTAAGCACTATTGTGAGATCTAAATGAACCAGTAAGTGAACAGGTCTACTGTAAGATGACATTCCTACTCCAATGTCTTATTTCCACTTTCCTCAAAAGCATGAGTAGAATCTCAAGCATGAAACTACTGAGGCACAGTTGCTGCAATGTCCAGAACTGGCTGAGCTACACATGTTTGATCACATACATTGACTACACCCAGCATTGGTTTTTGGACATCTTTGAAGTACCACCACAGTGGCAGCTTTGTAGATCACATTAGTAGGTCTTGCTTTGTAGATGACATTAGTAAGGTTTTATCTAAAAGGCTAATGGTGTAGTTATCATGCATTCATGAAAGGAGAAGAACATCCTGAACGAAGCAGTAAGTCAGGACTGTTACTACACGGAAAAGCTTGCACATAATAAGCTTACATGTACCTTTGCAGTGACTACAGTATTCATAGTTGCTTTTCTCCCAGTTCCACTTTGTACATCTTCTGGCGCTTCATTTGTGAAGGTTGTATGTTCCATTCTGGCAAACCCATAAGGGTTCCTTGCAGCTACTTGAGAGCTACTGGCATGATGGCTTAGCTAACTTACAACTTGTCCCAACACGGGACCTGTGAGACTCAATTTTGAAGCCCATCAAAACAAATTCAGCATTCCATACTTCCTCTGACTACCAAGAAACTGTGTCACAGGAAAGCCTGTTTTTCATGTGACTCAAAAACAGCTGAAGTTGCCAGGATTAGAAGTCATATAAATTCACGGGGGCAGACACTTTTGTGCCGCCATTGCGTCACTTTTGTGACGCAGCATCTGCGTAAAAAATGCGGCCAATTTATGTGACTCATCTAGGGAGATGTGTCATGTTGTAAAGCCCTGCATCACATTATACCTGCATCAGGTATAATGTATGCAGGGTTGGCGTTCCCACGCAGGAAAGCCTCGTAAAAGTGACGCAGTGAAATCTACAAGATTTCACTGCGTCACTTCTAGGACGCCACTGGGTCAAAACCTTACGCCTGCTTGAAGCAGGCATAAGGAGTGACGCAGTGTAGTGGGAATAGGCCTCAAAATGCATTGCTGGAGTTTGGTTGTGCTTGCGACAGGACTCCAACAATGCGTGACTTTTGCCCCAAAAGAAGCGTCAGAATGTCTGACGCATCTGTCAATCCTTGTGCAATGGTACGCCGTATTGTAAATACAGCGCATCCATGGTGGTGCAAGTGTTTCTCAGGCTGACGCAGGAAAATTGACGCATCTCTACAGATGCGTCACTTTATTGTAAATCTGCCCCACAGTGCTTTATTTTATTTATTTTTTGATATTCTGCTTTTGAAAGAGGTGGTCTCTAGTGGGATGTGGCATTTCAGGTGGAAGAGGGAAAGCGGGCTTCAGGAAGTTCCATGACCACCTCGCCAGCACTGATTACCAGCACTTGGACAGATAAGAAAACATCCAGGATAGGCCGTCACTCAGTTCATCTGTCAAGAGGTATTTACCACTAAGTGCCATTCTAAGTAGGCCTAAAGAAAGTAGTAGCAACTTACTCTGTCTTCCTTTTTAGGAGTGTTTTCTGTTTTAAAAAAAAGGGAAATGTTTAATTGTAAACATGGATCAGCTCCCTGTGGCTTGTCACTCACCATCCTGAAATAAGGTTGCCAACAAAGGAGCTTTTGAGGACCCAACTGTGGTTCAACACTTGAGAAACTGGGCAAGTACTGCTGGCATTGGAATCCCAATTTCTGACCGGGAAACAAATGCCTTTGCAAGCCTTGACTCAAGAATGGTCCAGATGAACTGAATCCTTCATGAAGGTATGAAGGAGAATAATGAATAATTCACAGAGAAGTCAAAACTGAATAGACACCTAAGGGCTAAAGGTAAATCAGAAGCAGTAAGCGCCTTTTCCGAAGCCTTCCTCAGGCAATCACCCCAGTAAGGGAAGCTGAAGAGCTTCCAGACCAATGTACAAGGTAAGCAAATACATGCTCAGCAGAATCCTGGGCAGAGGTTTGTTTCCATCAGTCACAGTCAAGTGCCTGGACGCAAGCCTTGCAGTACAAGTCTACTGTGTGGACCACGGTGTGCTATTATTATTGGGTTACTGCTTGCCCCGTAACCTCTGTCCTCGCCGCCGCTCCACCTTCCCGAAAGAACAGGGTCCGATGGAGTTTCTTTTTTCCCATCTATTTCTGTTACCTGTAGGGACATAGAGACTATTTTCTCTGTCCTATACCAGTCCAACCCCAGTCTACTTGTTCTGTACTTTGTGCTTCAACAACACACACTCTTAGGCAGTAACCAATTTGTAAATCATCGCTACTCTCCTTTTTGTTGGTTGTGACTTTGGGGTCAAAATGTGAAAAGATGTAAAAAATAAAATGCATGATACAGCACTAATACCATACGATTGCCTTATTCTCCATATTTTTCAGGCAGTTCAAAAATTGGGCAGTAAACATCAAGTGCAGATACCATTAGCATTTGAGGAACTTATTTATGAGCCCCTGTGTCTTTTTTGCGCTGCCGTTGCATCACTTTTTGTGACGCAGCAGCGATGTAAACTGTGTGCCACGTTGCGCCCTATTTACAATGTGACACATCTAGGCAGCTGCATCACTTTGTAAAGCCCTGCGCCCCATTATACCTGTGTCAGGTATAATGTATGCAGCGTGGGTGTTCCCCCGCAAGTAAGCCTCTTAGAGGTAGCGCAGTGAAATCTATGGGATTTCACTGCGCCACTTCTAGGATACCAGTACATCAAAACCTTACGCCTGCCTCATGCGTCTTACGACGCTACTCCAGCAACGCGTGGGTTTTGCACCGCCAGATGCGTCAGGATTTCTGATGATACTGTCTTTCATTGCGACATGGAGCGCTGTACATTAAATACGGTGCATCCATTGTGTTTCAAGGATGGCACAGAGAAACTGACACATCAATGCCGATGCGTCAGTTTCTTATAAATGAGGCCCTGAGTGTCTTTGTGCTCTGTTTTTTGCACCAGGCTATAATTAGAGTTGTTAGTCCGCTTGAAGTGTAAGAAAAGATCTAAACATATATTTTGCTATCTCTCTTGTTTTCCAGTTGAAATCACTGATGGTGGTTGGTATTGATGTCAACAAGGATGCGCTTAACAAGGGAAACTCAGTTGTTGGATTTGTATCCAGCACAAATCCCAAGCTGACCAGGTAAGCCTTTTTTGGTTGATAATTGCAATCATTGTAAGATCCTAACAAACTTTGTTAATTTGGTTTTGATATGGATTTGCATGGTTATCCAAGTCGCATCTGTGGTCCATAGTGGACACTTTCAGGTCTCCAAATTTTTAAAAAACGCCTCTTTGAAACAATAATCTTGCAGTTTGTTATTAATAAATGCTTGCTGTTTCATTGTACTTAAACAATATTGAATCTAAACCCTGAGCACGATGGCCCATTCAAAAGCCCAACATCAACTAGTTGTGCAAATAACGCAAAATCATAAAAATATCCCAAGCAGCTCACAGACTCCGCACCAATACAGCAAAGTCAGATTACTGCTTCAAAGCCCAACTCAAGTGCAACTACTCTTGCAAAGCACTTAACAAAGCAGTTAAACATCAGTCTCTCCTTCAGCAACTAGCCCATTCACTGAACTTCATGAGCATTCAATCCCTGATCATCCAGCTCATAGTCACTATCATAAACTCCATAACAGCTGGCAAGTATCGTGACAACGCCATTGAGGCTTTCTTTGATAATCTGATAAGATATAAGATAAAGCACCTATATGTTGGATCAGGGGCAGTGATAGCCTCAAGAGTGTATGAGGTAATGCGCCGGAACAGTATCAAAATTGTCATTAAAACAAGTAGCATAATCAGTTAAACAGGACTTCTTGAGTCAAAGAAAAATTAGAGACTATGAGGGTTTATTGATAGATCAGTAGTTATTACAAAAAGTAAAATGCAAATAATCATTCATTGGCAAATAGGGAATTAGCATAAAGCTCAGTCAGATACAGCATGCGGTGACTCGGTTCATCCTAAATAAAATTTAGGTTGAAAATCTGCTCCTTAGGAATGAGAGAAATGCTCTCTTAGACAGACTGGGCAAATCCCCAAAATAGGTCTGGCTTTTCCTCCAAAATGAGTCTGTTTTTATGTAGGAAAACACACAGCAAAAATCACAGTCAGCTGTAGATGAGCAGATTTTACATAGGCTCAGCGAGTCACAATTCAGAATAAAATACGATAATACATAACACCATCCCCTAAATGAATAATATTTAGTCCCTTCTTGACCTAAGGCCATCGGATGTGACAGTACAAATCTAGTTACACACAAAACATTTCAGACTTATGAAATGAATAGGCCCATTGAGTTGTAGGCAGAAAGGACCTTGGACAGAGTTACATTTGAAGGTAAAGCTTCCTTTGGAGCTTACCAGAACAACATGTCATCACACAGCATTTCATCAGTGCATTTTTTGCTGCTTGTGGGAAAAGAAGAAATGAAAACACAACCATGTTGAGTTTCAGAATGGCATCACGCCCATGTTCTCCAAGTTTGGCCAAGCTTAGGAAAAAAGTTCTGTAAAGTGCAACACAATGTTTGTGATGGAAAATGTCCATGACACCAGGCAAACATTATTTGTTAATTAGTAATATTTTTTACAACGTCATACCCTGTTCCATCATCAAAGACATTTTCTCTTGGGACCCACACTCCTATTGCTCAGAAAAGACAAATTCAGCCTTGACACACCCTTCACTTATCAGCTTTTCAGTGATCTTGCTAACCTTGGACACAGCATCCTCCACTTACACATCAAATAATGAGCCAGTTTGGGCTTGACCCTTAGTCAGCACTGAAAAGAAATTTTAGGTAGTCAATGACACTCCACAGATATGAAGAATAGAGGTGCTAGGCTCTTGGTTCTGCTAAACATGTCAGCTACTTAAATACATATTATCCAAACACCCTCATTAGCCCTCGCCAAAGCATGGGTCTTACAGACACTGCCATATCCATTCTGTTGAGCCGAGAATCGTTTGTCCAAATGGAAACCTCCATATCATCCACCATCTTAGTCCCCAATTACCTTTAGTCTGTTCTGCATACACATGGAATTCATGGTATCGACCATGCCCAACAAGACAATATGCATAGGACACAGCTCTTCTGTAAAGTGTCACCATACAACCATATCAATTGCCTCTAAACATGCCTGAACTCAAACCATCCTACATCTTGGCAGACATGAACCTTAAAGGCTTCTCTCACCTCATCATCTCTTGATGATTCAACTAAATTCTGACTTATTCTTCCTGGAACTTGTAAGGAAGAAACCCCAGACAGTCTGTTTCCGACTCCACCTCGTACATAGACCGATTCAAACTTTGAAAGCCATTCAGCAGTTTCTACTCCACTGTCCAGGTCTTCTTCCCAATACTAGCAGTGGGTGAAAATGGTGTTTGTAGTACACGCTGCTGTGCATCACATACTCTACCTACTCTGATATCTAGTGTTGGGTCCCAGGGGCGGTTGAGGAGGCCCCTTTAACTCAATGCTATGAGTTTTTTTAGACTATGGAAGTCTCTGGGGTATTCAGCAGAGAGGGGCCCATCAGGAGTTTGCGGTCCGGGGCTAAATTCCTTCTTAATATGCCCTGCTTTAGGAAAACATGCCTTGTCTCATCTGGCTCCTTTATTTGAAATCATCTATTCACCCATTTACGGAAGTGCACGGACCATCTACATTTCAGAAAGCTTCTCAAAACAGAGCTTTTCAGATATTTAAGACTGCAAGCCTTTGGTTCACTGCTGCGCTGAGATACTCCTTCCGGGTGATTCATGTGCATTATAAATTATATTAACATAACAACAAATTATATTAACGTGTTTCATTACATTACTATTAGGTGCGGGCGTTTGCAAGTTGTTTTTGTTGAAAGAAGTCTTGGGTTTCCAGATACTGTATGTCTCATCCTTTAGCCCATAAATAACCAAAGGGTGTAGGGGGGTGAGAAGCTAAGAAGCTAAATAGGGGCAACCCTCAGTCTCCCTGAATATGTCCAATAATTACACAAGAAAAGGTTAACCTATCGAGCTGTGATTTCACTGCACCCATTATAGCTCATAGTTGTAAAAACTTCACTTTAAGATCGTTAGTACGCTTAATCTCTACTCCATTGCATATATTATCAAAGAATCAACAAATTAGTGTAGTAAATCAAAAAAGTAAACATAACAAAATATTGATGAATAAAAACAAAAAAACTGAATCAATGAAAAAGCTAAGGTAAAAATGTAAATAATAAATTACTAGCCATATATCTCTCAAAAGTAAAATCTCACTTAAAAACACTGAAATTATGACCTTCATACCTTGAGAAGTACTGTGTCTAGGGTCTTGACCCATGATGCTTTTTGGTATGGGAAATGGTACATCCAAAACCCTAAAGAAAAATTAATTGTGCAAGATTTCCCAGAAAGATGTTTAGCAACTGATAGCTTTAGGTCCTTTGTATGAATATTGGGCTTGTGGTATATCCACAAAATCATCCATGACTTCTGACTCACATGGTGTTATCTACATGAACAATATAAACCATGAGTATATATATTTTGTATGGCTTTTTGTAAGGCAATTAAAACTCACCCTTTCCCATTGACTTAGGATCTGCATTCATTCTGTAGCCTCCCAATTCCTGCCGGTTAGCGCTGGGACGCCCCTTTGCTGGGGCAGCTATGCGCTATATAAAACTCCGTAACATAACATAACATCACTAGTGTGAATTTCTCTTCTTAAGAAAGTGATCATGTATCCGCAATCCCCCTTTGCTGTGCCGACAATAGAAAAAGGTGGTAAAAGGATGCTTATTGCCCTTTATTCTCCAAACTTGTAAACAGAATGACTCCAATCACATCTCAGCGAATCTCCCTCAAAAAGGAGTGGTCTGGGGCAGGAAGAGAGCAAAGGTTTTCCTTGCTAAAGAAGAGTCTCTTGAAGGAGCTGATGCACCCCATGCTTTGTAGGTACAGGGTTAAGAAAGGAGTACTGGGAGTAATGAAGATCACCCATAAGGAATCTTAGCATTACTTGCCATGAGCATGTACAGAGAGCCCCACAATTTGCACATACCTTTATCGTGTAACAAGATCTATAGTTCTCTTGCCAGTCCTAAAATGCTGTGTTTCAGGTGATTACCTTACTCTTTTATTTGTGCAGTATCCTTAAGATGTTTTGAAGAAACTACTGTATTGATTTTATTAAATATATGTAAACGTTCAATTCTATCTGTACTCTCATTGCAGGTGGTTCTCCCGCTGCATTATTCAGAGTTCAAACACAGACATCGCAGATTGTTTAAAAGTCTGCATGAAAGGTACAGTATTCAAGTAAACCCATGCCTCGGCGGCTGATAAAACACAATTCGTAGTGGCCATAATTATGTGGCCTGGATTGGGGAGAAAGAAGGTATTTACTGCACCTGGTATGTACAGAATGTTTTTGTTACTGGAATATTATACATACATTTCAGATGTCATTCACGCTTGTTGATAATGGTTTTTCAAACTCCATATTCGAAGCAGCACTTTATCCAAAAATGTACCTGACACAATTTAATGAATTATTAAGCCACTTTACAACGCTTTCAAGAACAAAAAGTTTGTTGTTTGGTTTCTAGATCTCCTTCTAATAAATCATAAGACATTTTTGTTATTTTAGGAATGTTCAATGTGGGAACAACATGTAAGTGAGATTACGCACAGGACAAGTAGTGTGTCCAAGTGGTTTGACAATTTGTCTTGGTACATTAATGGGAAGTACATGTGCATGCTCCTTACAATATGGTCTTTGTGACCTGAAGGAACAATATTTACCTTCCCCCTGTGTTTATTCCATCTTCTTGCACCTCTAACTCCCAAACCAG
Source organism: Triturus cristatus (assembly GCF_964204655.1). NCBI lineage: Eukaryota > Metazoa > Chordata > Amphibia > Caudata > Salamandridae > Triturus > Triturus cristatus. Next base: position 225,173,450 of record NC_140591.1, read on the forward strand.
TTGCTTTCCAGGTGAGATGGAGCCAGTCAGCCATCAGAGTAGCTTCATTGGACAGCGGAACCTTTAACAGAGGCCCTAGTCTGGAACAGTCCCATGTCCAGGGATAGGCCTCACTTAAAGGCATCAAGGACAAGGAGAGACGACAGAGCAGACATCCCCAATTGACTCCCAGTGTCAGGTCTGACCTCCTCAGTACACTCTACTATAAAGATAGGGTTCCCTGAGATGAACTAGATAGGGATTTTTCCAAGCAATCTGTGTTCCTCTAGGATTGGTTTCTCCACTGGGGGAGAAGAGGGCCTTCAGGCTGTCATCCTGCTCTTCAAGGGATCATTCTTAAAGGAAATGGTGCTGCTGTCCACATGCACTGTAGGCCCAGATTCCTCATGCTGCCAGTCTGAAACCTCAAGGGTTCTTAAGGAAACTGGAGTTCCCTGAGATTGCTTTGCGACAACTGTCAAGTTTGTCCTGCTGTAGATTCTGCACTAAAATTCCGCTCTGCATCCAGTCGCACATCATCAAGAGACAAGAAGCGTTCTGTTTTTCCTTTGCTTACCCACGGAGGAGAGGTCCGTCACCCTAATTGATTGAGTTGGTAATGGCTAGAAAAAGGAAGTGCATGGCGACGAAGTTTTTAAAGATCCATTTATTAAGATTTTCACTACATTTACTTTGAATCTTGTACAAGGAACAATGAAGTGCTCTAACAGGTGACCTGTTTTATTACATAAATTAACCCTAATCACTTCAGGATTGAAGGCACCATTAGCAGCCAAGCATGAGGTTGATCACCTGATACACATGCCCACAGCCCAAACCCATTCCGTGTTCTTTTCTCCGTGTTCAACTGTACACCATACATATCCACAGAATCTTCTATCTTTCGTGTGGGCTTGTCATCCATTTTGGCTTCCATCGCTAAAAATAAGGTCCCCCATTCCATGGCAGTTACTTCACTTCCCCGTACCCTCTGCTGCACAGCAATAGCTGCTTCTCCGATCTTATCCATCTCAGCAGTGCATGATGCAAATAAAGTTAGTTCCACCTTGGTTACCTGCTCCAGAGAGGCTAGAAAAATATGTCTGATTTGTTTTACCCGCAAAGAGAATTAGCGTCTTTGGACAAAGAAAAAGTAAAGCTGATGGTGAATTTGAGGGAAGCTAAAAGAATCATTAGACAAACTGTTACTGAAAGTAACTAACTTGTTCTTCTAATGAATCAAACATCACAAACCAAATTTCATCTTAAATTCTGCACTAGCTGCATGTCAGCAAGTGGATTATTTTTGAATTCCTTGTGCATAGCTGTCATGACTGTTGGTACTGCACTTGGTAAAAATTACTCCCTGAGGTATTGTACATACTAGGTGCAATAAATACCTTTACCCTCCCCAATCCAGGCCACGTAATTAAGGCCACTGTCATGGCTGTTTCAAATTTGACACACTCGGCACTTAACAGAGTCCCAGTTGGCATATGCAAATTACAAAACAGTGGTCTGGTCTAGATTTCATGAAATCAATGTTGTTACAGGCTAAATGATGAACAAGAATGATTTTACTTGCATGCTTCTTTAGCTTCTACATCCCTACGTTTTCTAAATATTTTGTTTATCTGAACTGCAATTTTAGCCAATTTTATTAGACCAATGTATTCTGTTTCTTTGCATGAACATATTTGTATTCAGATGTATACTTTTTATTAAGAAGTAAGCAGTTGTTTATTAGTGTTTTTAGTATGAACATTTGATAATTTGCCTAAAACTGGCCTACTCTAGTGTGCCTTGATGCAATAACCAAAATGAAACTGGAGCAACACTTATTTAAGATTTACATTAGGTTGCCAATCTTTTCTCCAATTTAAATATCCATTCCAGTAGATAAAATGTATTGTGTATTTTTACTGCAGGGGCTATTGAAAGGTGGCAAAAGTGCAACAATGATTTACCTGCTAGGATTGTCGTGTACCGTGATGGGGTCGGAGATGGTCAGCTGAGAATGGTGGTTGACTATGAAGTTCCACAGCTTTTGAATAGTTTCAAAGAAACCAGCATTGAATACAGGTACTTTTCAAATTCCTTTTCCTTGTTCGCACTTTATAATATCGAGTTTCCCATAGATGCACAAAGATTCACATGTATGTATGTCTTTCCTTGCTGTGTTTGAATGAGAGCTGGAGTTGAAAACAGGCATGTAGTATCCGTGGCTCCTGCATCAACTATAACTTGGGGACTGGCGGGAGATGACAGCTTCCCCTTTAACATCTTTGACTAGGTGTTACAGGAGAACTAAGAATCAAAGTTACTCACTTTCTGAAAGTGAGTGGGGTGGCTTTCAGTTTCTGCACATGCCCCTTCATTATTTTCATCTGTGTTCCATATCTTTGAAGCTTTTGCGTTGCTCCCACCCTACTTCCTTGGATGGTTGCCGTCATTGTATGATAATTGGGGCAGTATATGCAGCTCATGCGCCAATGCTGAAAGTAGAGCCTATCTCAGGAGCGTAGGATGGATGGAAACTAGACCTGTGGTGCCTATGGAATGGCGAGCTTCAAACTGTACTTTAAGGAAAATGTGGGTAAAGTGGAGTCAGTGGTCACATTGTGGGAGGCCTATAAATCAGTTCTGCGGGGTCAGGCCATGTTGCTGATAGCAGGAGAAAAAAGGAGGAAAAGGGAATGGGCGCAAAGGCTGGAGGGGGAAATATTAGACCTAGAGGCCAATGATGGGAGCGCCCTTATGCTAACGCAGCATATTACGTTTTGATTCAAGCAACAGGAGTATTGGGATTTGGCTGAACATACAGCCTTCAGCATTGCGCTAGTCACTCAAAAGAGGGTGTACAAGATGGGTGATAAGGCGGTGCACCTACTGGCCTGATTTGGGAATGAGAGAGATGGAGAGAAGTTGGGTTCTTGACCTGTGAAGAGGGACGGGGGTGATCAGAGGCAATGGGGATATTGCAGAAGAATTTGCAGACTACTCCTGTTCCCTATATAGTAAGTCCACCACGAGATCCGAAATACATTTTAGAGAGTTCTTGATGGATATCAAAGTACAGGGGCTTAGTGCTGAGGTGCGACGAGACACGGGGGCTGATATGTGCTAAGAGGAGATCATACTGGCCATCAGGGACATTCAGACGGGGAAAGTGCATGGCCCGAACAGGCTGTGAGCAGAGCTCTATAGAAAAATGGCAAGAAAAATGGCAAGCAATTTGGCCCCATATATGTGCAACATGTTTAGAGCTGCTAGGCATCAGGTTATCCCTCCTTGCTAACAGAGGTTAGCCACCATTGTAGTGATCCATAAGGAGGGCAAACCCCAAGCAGATTTCACCCCCTGCAGGCCGATCTCACTACTGAATTTGTTGTGTAAAATTCTTGCCAAGCTCATGGCCACCTGGCTACAGAGAGTTCGATAGACGATTATGCCTAATAGGGAGACATGGTTGAATCTCAGGCAGTTATACTCTTGCACTGAGGGTATCAAGGCAGGGACAGAACCACTAGTGGTCAAGGCCAAGGCTTTCAACACTCTGGAGTGGGTGTTTCTGTGGGGGGGGGTACTTAAGAGGATGGGTTTTGGTCCTAACTATATTGGATAGGTCAAATTACTTCATAGCGAACCACTGGCACCCATTATAACCAATGCTATTCACCCTAACACTGGAGCCCTTGGCGTGCTGGGAGCGTGTCGATCTGTTGCTGAGTGGTCTGGACTGGTGGAACGGGATGGGAGGATAGAATCTCCCTATATGCATACAATATCCTTCTGTAAGTGGCTAGTCCTTAAGTTTCTATCCTCAGGCTATTCCATATTTTCCATCTTTATGGGACCTACTCGTGATTCAAGATTAATTAGGGAAATTCCCTACCCCAGTGTGCTTAGACCATGGGGCAGAGCCTCACAGATGGGCTAGTGATGGAGGAAGTGGCCTTCAAATGTCATGGCCTCTACGTTACCAGGCAGCCTGATCTTTTCATCTAAGCTAACCTATAATCCTTGCTGGAATGGTTTTGAGCAGATATGCAACAGTGGAGATCACCCCCGTTGTCACTCCGTGGTAGAGCGGCAATTTATAAAATGGTTATCCTGCCCAAACTCCTCTATGTGCTATGAAATATGCAGTATCGCATTTCGCTCGAGTTGTTTGGAAGGGTCAACCAAACAGTTCAGCAGCTTTTATGAGCCGGTAGCCGGTAGCTGAGCCGGTAGCTGAGCCTACTAGCCCTACACCGGCCATATGTGAGGCCTTGGCCTCACTCCCTAGTTTGTCGATGGAGACATTTCATAAGTTGGCATATAAGATAAAATCTGGCTCGCCAGCGGATCCTGTGAGGCCAGCCCAGTTCAGAGACTCTGCTGATATTTGTCTTCCTCCACTGCGCCACCTCATAAATCTTTCTCTTGCCTCGGGTGTTGTTCCAATTAAATGGAAACAGGCTGTTGTGACACCCATATTGAAAAAGTCTACAATGGACCCCCTTAAACTCGAGAGCTATCGCCCGATCTCTCTCCTTCCCTGGGCCGCGAAAGTTGCTGAGGCCTATGTGAACGGGGTGCTGTCTGAACGTCTTGTGAGGGCAAGCATTCTGGATTCCTCCCAGAATGGCTTTCGTGCTGGTCACAGCACCGAGACAGCCTTGCTCTCAATGACGGAACATCTTCGATCTGTGCTTGACTCTGGTTAGACTGCGGCACAGGTATTACTTGATCTTAGTGCCGCGTTTGATACGGTCTCGCACAGGATCCTACTTCAACGTCTCAGAGAGGCGGGTGTTACGGACACTGCACTCGACTGGTTCCGCTCCTTCCTTGCTGATCGGACCTTCAAGGTTGCTACCCCGCCTTTTGAGTCCAAGTCCTATCCGCTGGAGCTGGGTGTGCCTCAGGGTTCGTCGTTGAGTCCCACATTATTCAACCTTTATGTGAGACCGCTAGCAGCTGTCGTCAAACATTGGGGCATGACTATGGTCTCTTATGCTGACGACACGCAGCTGGAGGTCGCCCTGAGTGGGGACTCCGACCTTGACGCCCCCAGATTCCGGGATGGACTCCTGGCGGTAGCTAGCTGGATGAATGCCAACTGTCTTCAGCTTAATGCTAAAAAAACTGAGGTCATGATTGTGGGCAAGCGGACGGATCTTTGGGGTGACATGTGGTGGCCTCCTGAGCTGGGTGTAACTCCTATTCCAGTTGCAGAGGTAAAAAAATTGGGGGTGTGGTTAGATCCTGCCCTCAGTTTTAGTGGCCACACAAAAAAAGTGGCGGCCACCTGTTTCGGCATTTTACGAGGGTTGAGACCTATCTTGAGGTTCTTTGATGCTCCTACCAGGCAGTTGGTCATACAGGCATCCATACTATCTCGGCTTGACTACGCCAGTTCGCTCCTGTTGGGGGCCAACCAGGCTGAAATTGCCCGGATGCAACGTATCCAGAACGCCGCAGCAAGAGCCCTGGTAGGTTTACCGAGGTTCTGCTCTGCGGAAAGTACCATCCGTTCTCTGCACTGGCTGCCCATGGCACAGAGGATCCATTTTAAGACCTTGTGTCTTTCTTTTAAGATCCTCAAGTGGGCCTCTCCCCAGATTCTTGATAATCTTTTGGTGCCTTACGTGCCCTCACGTTCTTTGAGATCCCTGGGTCAAAACTTGGTGGTGGTCCCACGGTTCAGGCTATGCAGGTCCGGAGGCCGGTCCTTCCGGGTTTTGGCTGCAAAATTGTGGAATTCTCTTCCGTCCCACATTCGTGAAATGGATGAGCTTTTGAAGTTTAGAAGGGCTATTAAAACGCATTTGTTCCCTCATTCATCTTAGTACTTTGATCTGCGCACTTCTGCCCTTGTACAGCTGTGTTGTGTTTGGGACCTCTCTCCAAGCGCCGGGACGCCCCTTGGCTGGGGCAGCTGTGCGCTATAGAAGTGTTATTAACATAACATAACATAACTTATGGGATGGGGGGGCGGTGAGGATATCACTCACCAAACTCACAAGGGGATGGTTTGATGGTGGCATTCCCCTCCCTGATGTGGAGAAGTGCTATTGGGCCTCCCAACTGATACATGTTAATAAATGGGCCTTCACCCACCAGACTGTGCCCTCAACCATGGCGGATCATAGTTGTGTACTTGGGGCTACCCAGGTGCATTATAATCCAGGAGGGGGTGCAGGTCTCTTCCGCCCTTGACGAGGGTTACTGCCTCCATTTCATGGGTGGATAATAGTTTCCTAGTTCCTCGGTTGGCTGGGAAGGCTCAAATTATGACACCACTATGGGACAGTGATATGCTGGCTGTGGTGGGGAGACTCAGAGGCTTCTCTAGTTGGGACTTGATTGTAATTTTCGTATGGGAGATCTGTGGAAGTGGGAGGGTCTGGCCTCCTAGCAGACATTATGAGGCAGGTATGTATGAGATGGCTCCCACAGAAATGTTTCGGTACTACCAGCTGTGTCACGCACTGATTATTCACATGGAACGGGACCTGGAGGATGCCTCGCTGTTAGACCTGGCACATTGGCGTGGGTCTCCCTTCCATTTTTCGCTGTTGCCTCATGTGTTTTTGCTGGTGTTAGTTGCTCAGGGCACTCTGCCACTGCTTTCCAGTGCCACAGTGCAAGTGCTCCCTATTGTAGATTGATGTATAATTTGTGATTCCATGATTGGTTGGTTTGGTTTACCTGTCAGACCCTAGTGCAGTGCACCAGGAGTGCCCAGGGCTTGTAAATCCAAATACTGCTGGTGGGCTTGCAGCACTGGTTGTGCCACTCACAGAAGCAGCCTGTAAAAGTGAGTCTAAGGTCTGCCATTGCAGAGCCTGCGTGCAGTCTGGTACTGTCATGCTGACTGGGCAAGTGCATCAACTTGCCAGTCCCTAAACCTTCCCTTTTCTTCATATCAGACACCCCTATGGTAGGCCCAAGGGCAGGGTGCATTGTAAGTATAAGGTAGGACATGCCCTGGTGTGTGTGGCATGTTCTAATAGTGAATTACAGCCATTTTCGTTTTTCACTATTGCAAGGCTACCTGTTCTCCATAGGCCAGAATGGGCAGTTTGGTTATTCCATCTTATAATCCTAACTGACTCAGGGAACATGGTAGAAATTCGAATTTAGTATGCCTGAACTCAGAATGATAAAATACATCTTTTAGTGCCGTTGGTTTAACATTCTGTGTTTGAAAATGCCCCTTTTAGGAAGTAGGCATTTTCTTGTCTAACCATTCAAACCTGCCTCTGCTAGGCTGTGTATTCTTTGTCTGAAGTTTTAGTGACAGGGCTGGGGAATTCCAGGAGACAAGGTGAGGTATCCCAGTGGTGAATAGAGAGATCTGCATCTAGATGGGAGGGAGGAGCTTCACCTGGGACCTGAATAGGGCTGTGCCTTCCCTCCACAATGCTGACTCCACCTCCTAGGGTGCGTCTGATGTCTCTGCCCTGCACTCTGAAAGGAAAGAAGGAGTCAGGTAAACAAAGTGCTCCAGGACTGACCAGAACCGGTTTGAACAAGGCAAATGCCCCTCTGCCTTCAGAGGACAAAGGATTTTGGGGGTATTGGGACCCTGATCCCAAGAATTTAGATCACTTTGGGAAACAAGAAGAAACTCTGCTGAGGAGAGGAACCAAGAAGAAACTGGGGAGAGACTATCCCTGAAACTGGGGAATTGGCCTGCAGGGGTTGCCTACTGCCAAAGAGAGGACAAAGGAACTTTGTGTGTACTTTTGCTCAACTTCTGAAGGATCTCCAAGGGCTTGGAAAAGAGCTTGCCTCCTGCTGAAGTCTGTCTCAGGAACAACAGACTTCACCCCCCAGCTAACCAGAGTTCTTTTGAAGTGCCTGCTGCTGTTGTTGGGCCTTCTGCGGGACTGCGTGTCACAAGGAGCTGCAAGCGCGACTCAAGAAGGAGAAGCGTGCTGCCGTCGGAGCTGTTGTCGTCGCATCGCTTAAATTGTGTCGCCGCTGCAGCTGTCGCATCGAGCGGAAGTGTCTCGCATCATCCAGGAAGTGTCTCGCAACGCCGAAGAAGCGTGTCGCCATCGCAGCCATCGTAGCTGACGCATTGCACCGCATCAAGAGAAGAGTCTCACATCGAGGAAGAAGCGTGTCGCCATCGCAGCCATCGTAGTTGTCGCATTGCACCGCATCAAAGCACCATGCATCCACGGAGAAGCATGCCGCCGTCGGTGCTGTTGTCGTCGCATCGCGTAAAGTGTGTCGCCGCTGCAAGCTGTTGCATCGAGCGGAAGCGTCTCGCAAACGTGGGAGAAGAGTGTCGCTGCCAAGGCCGCTGTCGTCGCATTGCGTAAAGTGTGTCGCCGCTGCAGCTGACGCATCGAATCGAGTCTTCTCGCAACATCAGAGAAGCGTGCCGCATCTGGAATATCTTCAAGTCTTTATTTCTTTGCACCAAAATCTTCAACGCATCAACATCGTTGCAACACTTTCGTTGCCCTGCGTGTCGCATCTAAAAGGTACATTGACTTAAAGTGTCGCATTTAAGAACTAAAGAGAACTAATCAAAATTCTACCATCTAAAGTAACAGTATTGTGTATTTTTGTCGTTTAATGGTCTTGTGGTAAATTATATAAAGAATACTTATTTTTGATATAAAACCTGTGTGGTGTCCATATGTAGTGTTGTCACTTGATTACTGTATGTGTTCACAAATGCTTTACACACTGCCTCTGAGATAAGCCTGTCTGCTCGTGCCAAGCTACCAAGGGGGTGAGCAGGGGTTATTTTAGAAGTCTACCCCTTTACCCTGACTAGAGGCGAGGGTCCCTATTTGTCACAAGTGCATACCTGTGCCAACTAGAGACCCCCAAGTCTAACATTGGTGGTCAGCGGTGAGGATTCTGGACTTGCATTTGTGACTCATGTACAGTGATTGGTGAACACTACTTAGTGAGTGCAGACCACAACGCAACCAATACTTGTTGGTAGATTTATTTTTGGGGCTTTCTATTTTTGAGTACTGCCAAGCTTAACCATGGTGGAGAAAGCAGCATCCATTGTCTCTGTTGATAATGAGTTGGAGTGAGAAGAAGAGAAATTGGACAGCTACACTGCCAAGCAGCTGAAATTCTTCTGCAAGGAATTTAATGTTTGCACTACTGGATGTAAAAATAAGGCATAGTTCTACAAGGCACTGAGGGCCTGGGTAGAAGCAAGGAATGCCACTGATAATGCAGAGGAGCAGCTGGAAGGGCCAGTGGGTCCAAGAGGAAGGAGAACCCCTTCCCGTCCCGGAAGCGGCATTTCTGGTAAAAGTCTATCTCCAGAGGAATTGGCAGATAGAAAAGAGTGTAGGATGCACGAAATTGAGCTGACCAAGCTCAAGTTAAGTGGGCAGTTAGAATTTGAAATGCAAAGTCGAAAGTTAGCTCTAGAAGAAAAGAAGCTACAGTTTGAACATGAAAAGGTTTTGAGGGAGTTGGAGTTGAAGGCCACCGTCAATGCCTGTGGAATCAAGAGTGTACATCCCTAAGGATGTGGCAAAGGAATTTTTTTTAAATGATGATATTGGGCAGTAGTTCAAGGCCTATGAGGTAACCATGTCTTCCCACCGGGTCCCTGAGAAGGATTGGGGAGCGGGATTGAGGGGGCGGTTCCTTAGTGAGGGGCGGGACACACTGCTAGACTTGCCTTCTGATGTCTATAATTCCTATCCCCACATGAAAGATGCAATAATGTCTAGATATGGTTTGACTCCTGAGATGTACAGACAGAGGTTCAGGGGTTGCACAAAGATAGCAAACATATGTCACTTTTTTCTGCAGAGCATTGGATGGTTGGGTGAGGGGTAGCAAAGTTGATAATTTTCAGGGACTTCTTGATTTAATTGCATGGGAGCACTTGTCAAGTAACTGTTTTCCTGAGCTACGCCAGCACCTGATTGATAGTAGGCTGACTAATCCTAGGAAGCTTGCTGAGGAGGCGGACCGCTGGGTCAGTACCAGGGTCTACAAGGGTCACGTGGGAGACTCAGCCAAGTGTGGGCAGGGTCCCCAGCAGAAGAGTAGGGGGGACAAGGGTAAACAGAGGGAGTTCCATAGGAGGCCCCAAAGTTATCCCCAAGGTAACCAAGGGAAAGGTTCTCAGCCTCCCCCCAAGAAACCGTCAGGGGCCCGACAGGTCCACCTGTTCAAAGAGGGCCCCCCAAATGCTACAAATGTGGAGAACTGGGTCATTGTGCCAATGATCCCAAGTGTCGTCCGTTTGGAAAACCAGCAGCCACTGGTGCAGCCCCCCGGCAGATGGCTAGTGTAGCCCTGGGTGAGAAGAGGGGTGCTCAAGGTGGGTGGGGATGTCCCTTGTCTCTTTAGGAGACTGTGAGGTGGTCCCCAGGACCCAGCTGCCTGATAACACTAAAAAATACAGGCAGTGGGTGACCATCAATGGCCATAGAGTGGAGGCTCTTAGAGATACAGGAGCCAGTGTGACAGCTGTCAAGTGTCACCTGGTGTCTCAAGAGAAAGGTTGTCCCTGGAGCATTCTACCCAGTTGTTGCCGCTGACAACACAGAGAGTCACTGCGAGGTGGTTCAGGTTCCCTTTGAGTGGGGGGGGTCTCTGGTACTCTTCAGGTGGCTGTGAGGCCCGCCATGCCTGTTGACTGTTTGTTGGGGAATGATTTGGAGAGCTCCCCTTGGGCAAAGGTAGAGTGAAGTGCTCATTTAGAAATGTTGGGTTTGCCTGACTGGGCGTGTGTGACCACCCGGTCCATGGCAGCAAGTAAAGGTGCCCAAGAGGACCTGGAGCCTGAAAGGGAGGCCCAGGTACCTGCCGTCAAGAGTAGAGGCAGGGGGTGTGGGAAACCGGCCCCCGAAGATCCCACGGTCCTGGAGGGAGCAGACGCTGTGGGGGATGCCCTGGAGCCTACAGGGGAACAGGTAGCCAAACTGGGGGGCCTGCCTGAGCTGACCCATTGGGAGCAAGAAGGAGGACCCTCCAGTGAGGAATTCTGCAAGGAGCAGAAAGAATGTCCTTCTCTTGTGGGTCTGCGGCAACAGGCTACAGACCAGGCAGCAGGTGATCAGTCTGGGTCACATTGGATCTACTGGGAGAATGATCTCCTGTATACAGAGCCTAAGGTTGCTGGGCCTGGGTCAGCCCGTGTGCTGGTGGTACCCCAGCGCTTCAAAGCCTTCCTACTGGGGCTGGCTCATGATGTTCCATTGGCAGGACATTTGGGGCAGGACAAGACCTTTGAGAGGCTTGTCACCCATTTTTATTGGCCCCAAATGCTCAGGTGTTCAGACACTCACTGCAGGACATGTCAGACTTGCCAGGCAATGGAAAGAGTGGGAGAAAGCGCAAGGCTCCTCTCCAGCCATTCCCTGTAGTCAGCACCCCCTTTGAACGGGTGGGTATTGACATTGTGGGGCCACTGGACCCCAAGACAGCCATGGGCAACAGGTTCATCCTGGTCTTGGTGGACCATGCCACCCTTTACCCGGAAGCCATACCTCTAAGGACAGTGACGGCCCCCGTGTTGGGACGAGCACTGATGGGAATTTTCTCCAGAGTGGGATTCCCTCACGAGGTAGTGTCTGACCGGGGAACCAACTTCATTTACAAGTATATGAAGTCCCTGTGGCAGGAGTGTGGTGTAACCTACAAGTTCACCACTCCTTACCACCCCCATGGAAACGGGTTGGTTGAGAGAGTCGACGAACCCTCAAAGGCATGACACTGGGTCTTGGGTGAGAAGCTCAAAGGGTTCAGCTCCTTTGAGCTTCTCTATGGACACCCAGTAAGAGGACCTCTAAGTCTGGTCAAAGAAGGCTGGGAGCAATCTCCCAGGAAGCCTCCCCACAATGTATATAGCTACATGCTGGCCTTTAGGAACCAAACTAGGCGTTTCAGACAACTCGCTGAGGCGAATCTGGAAGCCAGCCAGGAGGAGATGAAGCGGTGGTACGACCAGAATGCCACTCTGGTTGAGCTTCAGCCTGGATAGAAGGTGTGGGTCATGGCCCCAGTGTAGCCCTGTGCACTCCAGGATAAGTGGACCCGCCCCTTTGAGGTTGTGGAGCGCAAGAGTCCGGTTACCTACTTGGTGGACTTGCGGTCTCCCAGGAACCCCTTGAGGGTCCTGCATGTCAACCGCTTGAAGCCCCACTTGGAGAGGTCCCAAGTGGGCATGCTCTTGGCAACAGATGCTGGGAGGGAGTAGGAGACTGAGCCTCTTCCTGACCTCCTGTCAGCCAGAGAGCAAGACGGGTCAGTGGATGGTGTCAACCTCTCTTCCACCCTGACCCCTGAGCAACAGAATGACTGCCACCAGTGCTTGGGGCAATTTTTTGATCTGTTCTCCCTGGTTCCTGGTGTCACTGATTGGTGCGTCCATGAGGTGGACGCTGGGGATAAAACACCTGTAAGGCACAAAGCCTACAGAGTGACTGACAGGGTGAGGGCTTGCATCAAGGAGGAGGTCTCCAAAATGCTTGTACTAGGGGTAATTGAGTCCTCTAGCAGTCCTTGGGCCAGCCCAGTGGTCTTGGTCCCAAAGGCTGCCGCGCCGGGTGCCACACCCGAACTCCGGTTCTGTGTGGACTACCGAGGGCTCAATGCAGTCACCAGGACTGATGCACACCCCATCCCCAGAGCTGATGAGCTCATAGATCGGCTAGGGACTGCACGGTACCTCAGCACGTTTGACTTAACATCTGGATACTGGCAGATCGCCTTGACCGATGTGGCAAAGGAGAGGTAAGCATTCTTCACACCAGATGGGCACTACCAGTTCCGGGTGATGCCCTTTGGGATGAAGAATGCCCCTGCCACCTTTCAGAGGTTGGTCAACTAGGTGTTGGCTGGACTGGATTTGTTCAGTGCCGCCTACCTGGATAACATCCCAGTGTTCAGCGCCATTTGGGAAGAACATCTGCGCCACCTCTGGGAAGTGTTGATGGTGCTGCGGAGGGCAGGCCTCACGTTCAAGGCGAGTAAGTGCCAGATCGGGCAGGGTTCCGTGGTGTACTTGGGACGCCAGGTAGGGAGCGGCCAGGTGGCGCCCCTGCAGCCCAAGATTGAAACCATCCTGGCTTGGGAGCTGCCCAAAACCCAGACAGAGGTGAGAGTCTTTTTAGGACTCACGGGTTACTACAGGAGGTTTGTCAAGGGGTATGGCAACATTGTTGCACCCTTGACAGTGCTGACTTCCAGGAAGCAGCCCAAGAAAGTGATTTGGACTGACACCTGTCAGAAAGCTTTTGAGGCCTTAAAACTGCTATGTGCACAGCGCCCGTGCTCTTGGCACCCAACTTCTCCAAAGAGTTCATAGTGCAAACACACGCTTCAGAGCATGGTGTGAGGGCTGTTCTCTCACAGATGAATGAAGAGGGCCTAGATCAACCCGTAACCTTCATCAGTTGGAGGTTACTTCCACGGGAACAGAGGTGGAGTGCTATTGAGCGTGAGGCTTTTGCTGTGGTCTGGGCACTGAAGAAGCTGAGACCATACCTGTTTGGGACTCACTTCCGGGCTCAGACAGACCACAGGCCCCTCAGATGGTTGATGCAGATGAGGGGAGAGAATCCAAAGCTGGTAAGGTGGTCCATTTCCCTACAGGGGATGGATTTTACAGTGAAACATCGGCCCGGTACAGAACACGCCAATGCGGATGGTCTGTCCAGATTTTTCCGCCTTAGTGATGAGAACTCCGAGGAGGTAGGGTACTTCTCCCCACATTTCAGCTGGAGGGGACACATGTTAGACCTGGCACATTGGCGTGGGTCTCCCTTCCATTTTTCGTTGTTGCCTCATGTGTTTTTGCTGGTGTTAGTTGCTCAGGGCACTGGCCCAGTGCCACAGTGCAAGTGCTCCCTATTGTAAATTGATGTATAATTTGTGATTCCATGATTGGTTGGTTTGGTTTACCTGTCAGACCCTAGTACAGTGCACCAGGAGTGCCCAGAGCTTGTAAATCCAAATACTGCTGGTGGGCTTGCAGCACTGGTTGTGCCACCCACAGAAGCAGCCTGTAAAAGTGTGTCTAAGGTCTGCCATTGCAGAGCCTGCTTGCAGTCTGGTTTTGTCATGCTGACTGGGCAAGTGCACCCACTTGCCAGTCCCTAAACCTTCCCTTTTCTTCATATCAGACACCCCTATGGTAGGCCCAAGGGCAGGGTGCATTGTAAGTATAAGGTAGGAAATGCCCTGGTGTGTGTGGCATGTTCTAATAGTGAATTACAGTCATTTTCGTTTTTCAGTATTGCAAGGCTACCTGTTCTCCATAGGCCAGAATGGGCAGTTTGGTTATTACATCTTATAATCCTAACTGACTCAGGGAACATAGTAGAAATTCGAATTTAGTATGCCTGAACTCAGAATGATAAAATACATCTTTTAGTGAAGTTGGTTTTAACATTCTGTATTTGAAAATGCCACTTTTAGAAAGTAGACATTTTCTTGTCTAACCATTCAAACCTGCATCTGCTAGGCTGTGTATTTCTTGTCTGAAGTTTGAGTGACAGGGCTGGGGAATTCCAGGAGACAGGGTGAGGTGTCCCAGTGGTGAATAGAGAGATCTGCATCTAGATGGGAGGGAGGAGCTGCACCTGGGACCTGAATAGGGCTGTGCCTTCCCTCCACAATGCTGGCTCCACCTCCTGTGGTGCGTCTGATGTCTCTGCCCTGCACTCTGAAAGGAAAGATGCCCCTCTGCCTTCAGAGGACAAAGGATTTGGGGGTATAAGTATTGGGACCCTGATCCCAAGAATTTAGATCACTTTGGGAAACATAGAAGAAACTCTGTTGAGGAGAGTAACCAAGAAGAAAATGAGGAGAGACTATCCCTGAAACTGGGGATTGGCCTGCAGGGGTTGCCTACTGCCAAAGAGAGGAGAAAGGAACTTTGTGTGTACTTTTGCTCAACTTGTGAAGGATCTCCAAGGGCTTGGAAAAGAGCTTGCCTCCTGCTGATGTCTCAGGAACAACAGACTTCACCCCCCCAGCTCCCCAGAGTTCTTTGGGAGTGCCTGCTGCTGCTGTTAGGCCTTCTGAGGGACTGCGTGTCGCAAGGAGCTGGAAGCGCGACTCAAGAACGAGAAGTGTGCCGCCATCATAGCTGTTATCATTGCATCACGTAAAGTGTGTCGCCGCTGCAGCAGTCACATCCAGCGGAAGCGTCTTGCATCATCCAGGAAGTATCTCGCAACGCCGAAGAAGCGTGTCGCCATCGCAGCCATCGTAGTTGTCGCATTGCACCGCATCAAGAAAAGCGCCTCGCATCCACAGAGTAGCGTGCCGCCGTCGCAGCTGTTGTCGTCGCATCGCGTAAAGTGTGTCACCGCTGGAAGCTGTCGCATCAAGCGGAAGCGTCTCGCAAACGTGGAAGAAGAGTGTCGCTGCCAAGGCCGCTGTCGTCGCATCGCGTAAAGTGTGTCGCCGCTGCAGCTGACGCATCG
The DNA here is from genome assembly GCF_964204655.1 of Triturus cristatus. Taxonomy (NCBI): domain Eukaryota; kingdom Metazoa; phylum Chordata; class Amphibia; order Caudata; family Salamandridae; genus Triturus; species Triturus cristatus. The sequence goes on from NC_140591.1 coordinate 225,188,860, forward strand.
AATCGAGTCTTCTCGCAACATCGGGGAAGCGTGCCGCATCTGGAATATCTTCACGTCTTTATTTCTTTGCACCAAAATCTTCAACGCATCAACATCGTTACAACACTTTCGTTGCCCTGCGTGTGGCATCTAAAAGGTACATTGACTTAAAGTGTCGCATTAAAGAACTAAAGAAAACTAAGCAAAATTCTACCATCTAAAGTAACAGTATTTTGTATTTTTGTCGTTTAATGGTCTTGTGGTAAATCTATATAAAGAATACTTATTTTTTATATAAAACCTGTGTGGTGTCCATCTGTAGTGTTGTCAATCGATTACTGTATGTGTTCACAAATGCTTTACACACTGCCTCTGAGATAAGCCTGTCTGCTCGTGCCAAGCTACCAAGGGGGTGAGCAGGGATTATTTTAGGAGTGTACCCCTTTACCCTGACTAGAGACGAGGGTCCCTATTTGTCACAAGTGCATACCTGTGCCAACTAGAGACCCCCAAGTCTAACACTCGCCAGTAGAGAATAATTGTTTACAGAACAACTGCACAAAAAGTGATCTCCCCAACTAAATTTGAAAGAGACCGGGAGGCAGATATAGCGGAACTAGGGTAGGAGGAATGGAAAGAGGCGATTGGATCACCCAGAGAAGCGGCCATTAGAGTGCCTTTTCGCTGGTATAGTTGTGTCTTGCACAGGTCCTACTGCATGAGAGTGCTTATGCATAAGATGGGACTGGCTACCTCTGGTAGGTACAGTAGGGATTTGAGCTGCAGAAGGATTTTCTTCATACTCTTTTGGACTCTCCACGGTTGGAGGGCTTTTGGACGGGGGGAGGAGAATCTCCAGCAAGGGGCTGGCCTATGCACAGAAACCTCAGTCAAGACTATTGTATTGAACGTTTCAGGGGAAGAGATTCTCAGCAAATATCCCACCTTGGGGTTTGCAGTGGATAAGCGCAATGTTGTTTGCAAGTGGGGAGTGACTAATCCACTCAGTGTAGAGTAGTGGCAAATGGACATGGATTGGTGCAGGGCGGGAGAGTGGCAGGTTTATGAAGGCAGGGGATGCCCCCATTAGTGAAAGAAGGTATGGAGACTGTGAGAAAGCTGCGGCCTCGCTGATGGCCTGTTGGTACTGGAGTAACTATGTCTACAGGGTTGAAAATTGTGGGTGACGTGTACCCTTTGTCTGTGAGGGGGGACTTTCGATTTGGATGGCAATACCGGGTAGTTTAACTGCTCTGTTATTGTTATCCTGCGAGATACATCGTGCCGGGTTTTGGTTGTGTGTTTCTACAAAATATATATTTTTTTTAAATAAACCCTACAAGTGGAGCGAGAGGTAAACATTTCCTTTTACTAGAAGTCTCAATACGTGTGAAGCACCACCAAGCTTACTCGTGTATTTCTACTACCTACCGTGGCAGCTGTTTTTCTAAAAGGACAACTAGGGTATGCACCACTTACATGCAACTTGTTCTACAACTGTCAGATGGTTGTAGCAAGGCCTAGTGAACTGATGCATTCTCCTAGGCCTTAAAATAGAGTCCTTGCAATACAGAAATTCATATAAAAGTTAGGGCCTGCAACCTAAGCACTCGATTGGCTAGAGAATTTACTCTTCCTCAGCCTGTTCTAACATATAAGGCCTCTCACCAGCCATTTATCTTTACTTTAATTCCCACTTTTCATTTGGTGCTATGTGAATTTGTGGTTTCTCCTGTTTAACATCAGTAATATTGAAGTTATCCTATTCTGGAGGCTTCCATGGGAACCAGAAGAACCTATAGAGTAGGTATCTATAGATCAGATGAGTTGATAAAAATGACACCTACTTTGTCCAGATAAAGGTGCTACACTTTGTGGCTTTATAAGAGCACCGAAAATAGATAAATCCACCAACATTATTAGATGTGTCAAAAGTGCCTCAGAAATGCTGTTCTAAATCATCTTGTGGTATGGAGGAATATAAGAACAGAACTCGGCTTTCTGAATCAAAGAAGGGTTGTACTTGAACTGCATATGCCAGAGGCAATATATTTTTTTTGAATTCTTGGAACCCCAGATCATTAGCGGGACATACAGTACTTGGCCAGCACAAATCTATCCCTCGTACGAAGATAGAAGAACTAATCAATCAAACGTTATTGTTGTCAGCCTGGGCCATAACAATGCAAAACTATTTCAATATAAAAACACCTTTTGTATTTACAACATAGTTTTTGATATGTTATGTAAAATGATAATAAAAACAATATGTTAAACGGAACTATAACCAGACCGCCAGTAAACTTGCTTTGTTGTTATTAAGACACCCTATTACCTGCACAGCTTTATCAACAAAGCACTGGTGAGAAGGCAGCATAGTTGCACTTTTGTTATTAGACTGGCTCTAGCATGCCTTTATTTGCCTCAGTGGTTTACCATACAGATTAGATATTGTACAGGGTGTACTTTCATTATTAGACTGTCATGAAGAGGATGGCTTAACTGTAGCTTTAGTGCATCTGGATCCAAAAGACGACCTCCAGCATACTGGGGAAAGGACAATAAAAAGTTAACAGCAAAGAAGGACAAAGAAATGAAAAGGAACAAGAAACAACAAACAGAGAAAAAAGACTTCATTGTTTTTCCTTTCCGGGCTTAAACCAGGAAGAGGAAGAAACAGAAAGCAAGTAAGGACAATGAAGGACCCAAGGAAGATAGATGCTCCAGAGGAAGGAACATCACCTCCACAGGCCCGCTGGCAGGACCAGGACTCATTCCTGCTAGAGAACGAGACAAGGGAGGTAAACTGAGTCCCTAAGCACTAACTAAAGGAAAGAAAAAGCAAACATTTGTGACTGCAAGTTTGATTTATTTCCAAGACAGTCTGTTTTATTTCTCTTATGTCTCATTATCCTCAGAAGAAACTGGGAGGAGAGAAGGGTCTAAAAGATGGACCAATTTTTGTTTTATGTTTAAAGGTTTACATTCCTGGCACGGCCCTAAAGTAAGAGTAGTAGGATTTGAAAGGAAGACAGAAAGGAAGAGTTGACCAAAAGCCCTATATTTATGAAAGAATAATTAGTAAAAGAAGAAAGAGACAAAAGAAGTGATAATATTAAATCAGTTTCAGGCAGAAAACCTGCCTGTACTTTTTCTGGTCTTCCAAGGCACTCTAGCCCATGGCGGTACCTGAGAAACAAGTGAGGAAGAGGCTGATCAAGATTCTTCAGAGTGGGAGTAAAACATAGACTCTTGTATATTATATTCATAATCAACTAACATATATCGAGGACAAAAACGTTTTCTTTCTCTTCTGCAATCAAGTATTGGTACACCAGTAAAAACGTACTACAAAACCTACGTGACCTGAAGATAATAACTTTCAAGACTTGATTGATGGGCACATGTAACTCAAGCAGAGCAGTACCAAGATCTTCTCCTATTTATGAATAAATGTAAGGCTATATACACAATGATAAATGAAAACTAAGTGTGTTTTTTAATCTCATTTTGATGGATTGGTACAAAACCATATACTAGGGCTAAAAATAAAAAGTACAATTTGTCAATTTGTGGACTTTTTCTTTGTGTAATTTCTGAAAAAGGAGAAACAGTTTCTTGCACATCATAATGCAAAACTGTCCCTTTCTCCCGTAGAATGTGGTGTTAAACTTGCTGATAGCAGAGGGGGCCATTGATGACAGTGACGGGGCTTGTAGGACAGCTTATAGAACAGCACGGGCTGAACTTGACATCATGGGTTGGGTTGTTGGCATTAAAGCATGAGTGCACTCACACTGGGTCGCAGCATCAAGGGATTCTAAGGCTGCAGAAGCGGTCTGACTCTTGCCAGAGCAGGTGATGGAACAGGTCTTAAAGGAGTTAGTATCTCATCATATACTGTATCATTCAGAATCAACAGCTGCATGGCAGTGCAGTATGATTACTGAACTCTTATTGGACAAATCACTGCTCTCATATTGAATGCAACTGATATTGGCAACTCCAATGGAACATCCAAACAGGTAGTATCAAAAGAAACCGTTCATTACCCAAAACCAATGTCTCACTCTAGGTGTTTGGAACTTGCAAAATTATAAAGTCCATTTTGAAGTTATTGCATTCAATATTTCTCCTCCAAAGTAAAATGACATATTTTCATGGCATTGCTGTTCAGTTAGACAGATGTAATTTCTACTCGCCTGGGGATTCATGCTTATGTTATTTCTTTACTAGATGAAAAATGAGAATTGCACAACCAAATAACAATAGGGTACTTGACAATCAAATAATTTCTACAGACATGAAAACAGTGAGGTGAAGAATGAAGGAATCAGTCCACAAATTACTTTTTAACCAGTCAGAAAGTCAAATGCAGTGATTTAGAAGACTTTAGGGTTTGATGAGTAAAAATCAGTATGCAACAGATGGATGGAAACTGCATCTGCAGGAGTATTTGTATTTCAGATGCAAAATGGTCTGTTTGCAAGGCAAAGGTTTCTGCTGCTGACGGTTAAGATAACTCTTTCTGTTTTAATATTGCAACAAGCATATTTAAATTATCAAAGTGCATACTTACCATACATAATTTTGCCCTTGAAACACGTAAAAAAACTTTCTTCAAGGAGGATATAATATGACAACATCTCACAGTTTTCAGAATAGTTAACAAGTAGGTGAATCCAGATGTCATGCCACAACAGCTGTCATTTGTTCTTATTAGGGCCAAATTTTGAGGGTTGAGGGGTTAGGATTGAATGCGACCATATGACCAGCAATTTGCAGGCAAAACCTGCCATCATAGTGCTACAATCTCCGTGCAGAGTGAAAGAATCTTAGAGGAGTGAGTGTCCTAGAAGATTGGAGCATCCAGATGTCTTTATGAATGTTGGCTGGTCTTTTATCCAACAAACGGGAATTTCCATTCACGATAAAAGGAGGCATCATGTATTTATTCAATACCATCCTAATCATGTATGTTTTTGGCAGTCCCAGAAATAAAAGGCAGTAATTGGCAAGGAGATTATTCCATGTAAGAGCCAGGTAATGTGTGGACCTTCTGCCAATAAAATGTGTTGTTTTCTGTTTCCGCTTGAAAGGGTATTCCGTGTCTCTTTTATGGCCAATCTTTTCTGGGTTGATGTCAAATTGTAAGGATCAAACACAGCACTCCTGTTTATTAGCTGCCGGGACAATTTGCTAACTTTAGAGGATTGTAATGCTTTATTTGTGTTATTGCACTTCTCTGAGCTCCTACTTGTAAAAGACTTAAATCTTTTTTGAGTTGATGAAATTATGGTGGAGATTGTGTATACTAAATTTTGAAAGAGTCTTGAAAGCCATTATTGATAACTTTAAATGTGATCTGCATTATTTTGTTGTCAGTTTTCCCAATTCTATCTGCAGCTTCCCTTTCTGAATATGCCTACTTTTCTTTAGTAATAGCATGTATTAGAGTGAACACAAATCATTTATTTTTTACTGGATGGGGATCCATTAGATAAACATTGGATGCCATATCTTCGCTCATTTTATCCAGGTGTTCTTTAATAACAGTTAAAGTAGAATGGAACTAATTCATGCATCCATCAGTATTTACTGGCCATGGAGCACGCCCATCTGTACCAAATCGCAGTCATATTATAAGTCATATTTGAATGATATTAGGGGGCGCTAGAGGGCGCGCACGCAGTATGGCCGCACTTCGGTGAGGCTCCTGCTGCCTGGACACACTATCCTACAATTATCCTACTTAACTGATCGCCTGCCGGACCGCGACCGGGTGTACCTGTGGCTGCTGGTCCCCGGCGGCCCCGACGGAAGTTTGGGAGCCGAGAGACCCTCGAGGACTGAGTGCGAGGCGCTGCAAGTTCTGCCGGACCAGTGGCTGAGACGTGTTGGTGGCGGCGGCCGGGATCTGGAGCTACGCGATCCCGGTGCTGTCCACGAGGCAGGTAGGCCCCGGCCTGCCCCTTGCTGTTGCGGCGACCGTTGCGGGGGGGATCGAGGAGGCTGCACGGGGGACAGACGCGGCGAAGAGCGGAGGGGCTCCGGACTCTTCTTGTACTTGGCTTGCCCCCCCCCCACCCCCCCTGCTGCCGTGTGACTTGCCTGTGCCCGGCGGCGGAGTGAAGTGATCCTGCGCTTTGGGGGACGAGCGGTGCTGGTGGCCGGAGGGGTCTCTCTGCGTGGCGCCAGAGGTGAACAGCCCCCCGTGCTTTACCTGGGCCCTGTTGACTCGCCGCCGAGGGTGCTCCGGACTCCCCGCATCCCTCCTGCTGAACTCGCTGCGACGGGACTCTGAGGCCTGATGGAGGTGGCGCTGAGCCGTGACTTCGGCGGGGCTGATGGCGGAAGAGGGATACGCCGCGATGGCCTAGTGCTGCACGGACCGAGACTGCACTGCTGCTGGGGACCCCTGGGGCTTCCTCCTGAACGACTCCCCTCGCCTCCCCTCGCTGTGGCCTGGAGGCCCCCCTGCTGGTGCTCTGCTGGTGTCCCTGACGTGGGGGCTACTCTTCGTGGGCTTGCCTCCTTCCTGTGCACGGGCGGCCGGGGCCCGCAGCGGAGCGCTGACTGATTCCGCCCTTGGGACGGTGCGGGCTGTCGTGAGGCTCCCTTCCTGGGCTGCCCCTGCGTTGCCGGGTGGGTCCGTCGTCTGCACCGGCGCCGACCGGGGCTGAACTGCCCTTTGCAAGCCCCTGTTTCTGACCTGCCGGCGACGGGGGCGACCTTGGCTACTCTGGGGTGTGTGGCGGCCCCCTACCAAGTGCCCAAGATGGGCAAGCATGACGCTAAACAGGCGAAGCTGTCGTTTGCTGCCCCAGCTGCGAAAACCGGGCTGCGGAGTGCACCGGATGATGGGGGCGCGCGGGCCCCCCCGATGCTGGATGTGGACGCGGCCCCGCCGCCACTGGATCTGCAACAGATGATGCGGGAGATGAGGCAGGGCTTTGCCACCGTGGTGGATAAGGTGGACCGTCTTACTTCCCGTATGGATGCGTACGCACAGAAAATCGATGCCCATGATGAGCGCCTTAATGAGGCCGAACGGCGGATCTCGGAGAACGAAGATACGACTGCTTCCCACTCTACACAGCTCACAAAAATGGACAATGTCCTGCGCATTATAGCAGCTAAGAATGAGGAGTTAGAAGCCCGCAGCCGCCGTAATAATATTCGCGTGGTGGGTGTGCCAGAGTCCACCAATACAGGGCGCATGGAGGATTATGTGGAGAGGATTCTCATTGCCTCTATTGGTGCGGACGCCTTCTCTAAACAGTTCATCGTGGAGAGGGCGCACCGGTCACTTGGCCCGCGACCGCGTCCCGGCACCCCACCCCGGCCCATCATCGCGCGGCTTCTAAACTACCGCGACCGAGATGCTGCGCTGTGGGCTGCGCGTATGAACCAGAATCTGTTATGCGAAGGTGTCAGCTTCACCGTCTTCCCAGACTTCACGCCTGTTGTGCAGGAACAGCGTCATAAATTCGTTGATGTTAAGAAAAAGCTGCGAGCTCTCCAAGTCGACTATGCGTTGCTTTATCCGGCGAAGCTGCGTGTCACCCATCAAGCGAAGCAACATTTCTTCACGAACCCGCAGCAGGTGGAGGACTTTTTCAAATCCCTGCGGAAAACGCGTCGTGACCGGCCTGATGAGGAGGATGCGGCCCCAGAGAACGAACATTGACTGCTAACCTGCGGGTTGCCGGGATCACTCCCCTACATTACTGTACAGCTTCTCTGTGCTTCTCCTGATTGCCCGCCCCTGCGGGCCTCTTGATGGGCTGCGTACTGACTGAGCGAGCCTGGCCTGGTCGCGTGCTGGACAGGGATCGGTAATGTATGCCAGGCACCACCCTTCTCCCTCCCTCTATGACTATTGTGGGCTACGGGCAGGCATGGGTGGATCTGTGTGCCCTCTGGATGACCCCCGTAGGGTGTACCCCACTGACTCTATTGACTGGGTTGCTCCTGTTGAGCTTTCTGATGGTTCTGACGGGTGGGGGGTGGGTAGACATTTCTGGCGAGTTGGGGTTGCTTCAGTGGGTGTGGGGTGGGGTGGTGGGACTCTGGGCTTTGTGGAACTCCTTCGCTCTGTGGCGTTGTGGGTCTGCTTTCGGGGCAGTAGGGTGGGATCCGAGGTCAAGGTTCTGGGGGACTGAGTGTCTCGCTTCTCCCCGTTGCTCGGCATTTGAGCCTGGTGCTGGGTACCTGCTGGGGCAGGCAGCCGGGTTGGTTGGGAGATCGGGGATGTTTCTTAATGTTGTTGCTATGTTTGATACAGCTGTGTTCAGGACGCTGCCGTCCATGGAATTATCTCGCGCTATTGATGTTTGTCTGCGGCATGGGCCCCTGAGGGTACACATTTGGTGAGGGTGGATTCTGCCTTTGCTTGGCCGGTGTTGTAGACTGGGGAGCGCTAGTGGTTTGGAGCAGGGTGTGTAGAGCAAATTGCGCGCGCGACGGATGGGGGATGACTGAGAGAGGCCCCTTTGCCGCTGCACTTCCTGCCTGTTTTGGGTCGACCTGGCTATGGGGGACACTGATTTGAACGTACTCACGTGGAATGTCAGAGGCCTGGGGGACCCTAGAAAGCGGAGACACATCCTCTCCTACTTAGATCGTCACGCCATACACATTGCGTTTCTTCAGGAGACCCACTTCCGGGCGCAGGCTGCCCCTACCTTTGCTAATAGATGGGCGAAGTACTCTACCTTTTCTTCTTACTCCTCATACTCTCAAGGTGTTGCTATATTAGTTAAACGGAACACCCCCTTCGTGCTGGCGGGTACGAAAAGCGATGCCCAGGGCCGATACTGCCTGATGTGGGGGAGACTGGGACATAGAATGGTTACTCTGGCCTGCTGCTATGGTCCCAACGTGGACGACCCTGCCTCCTTCGTTGACCTCGGTGCGGATATAATAGGTGTGGGTACGCAGCACCTCATATGGGGGGGAGATTTCAACGTCACACTTGCCCCGGCGCTTGACAGGTCCCACCCGGGCCCGCAGCATTATACGCGATCCCGGGAGGTGCTTCTGGACATCATTGCGGACCACAGGCTGATTGACGCATGGAGACACCTCCATGCGGAGGGCCACGAGGGTACTCACTTCACGGCGCAGGCGCGCTCCTGGGCCCGGCTCGATTACGTCCTCCTGACCCCACAATTTCATGTGGCGCTGGTTGGGGCGCGACACCTTCCGCGTACATTCTCGGACCACGCGCCGGTGCGAGTCACACTGAGGGCGGCGGAACTAGGCCCCCCTCTGGCTGCCTGGCGTCTGCAGCCCATGATGCTTCTCGATCCCCTTTTTCAGGAGGAGCTGCGGGAGGAATGCTTGGCTTTCTTTGAGCGCAACAAAGACTCTGTGCAGGACGTTGAGACAATCTGGGATGCTTTCAAAGTGACCCTGCGGGGTATGTGCATTGCCAAGGGGTCCGGTGTCCTGAAGAGCATTATGGCGCGCCTGCGCACCTTGGAGGCTGACCTTCGGACGCTGGAGACGTCGCTGGCGGCCAGCCCTGATGATGCCAAGCTGGCAAGTATTCGGGACAAAATTTCTGAGTATACTGCGGAGGCCGCCCGGGAGGCAAACTTTAGAGGCAAGTACTGGGTTGCCCGGAGTTACGGTGAGGGTGAGAGGCCGGGGAAAGCCCTGGCTGCAACGATGAGGCTAGCACGACCGCCTAGTACGATCATGGAGATTGTCGGGGTGGATGGCACACGGTACAGTGAGACCGCACATATCCTCAACGCATTTGTAGCCCACTATAGTGTGCTGTATGCGTCCACTAGGGTTGGGGAGCTCCAACTACATGATTACCTTGACGATGTGTCCCTGGGGTGGCTTAGTGATGCGCAACGGGAGTTTCTGAGCTCCCCTTTTGAGCTAGACGAGGTGAGGGAGGCCATTATGCAGATGAGGTCGGGCAAAACCGCCGGACTCGACGGGATACCCATTGAATTTTACAAAACTTATATTAACTTTATGGCCCCAGTGTTTAGAGAAGTCTACGAGGATGCATTGGAGGTGGGTCATCTCCCCCCATCGATGCGCATGGCCCTCATCACGTCGCTCCTTAAACCGGGGAAGGAGGCCAGTGACTGCGACTCCTACAGACCTCTCTCCCTCCTCAATTGTGATGTGAAAATTTTAGCCAAGCTCATCGCCAATCGCATCAATCTGTTACTCCCCAACCTGATACTGCCCGACCAGGCCGGTTTTGTGCCAGGTAGGGCCACGACTCACAACCTGCGCACTTTCTTCTCGATCCTTAATTCTGTGCATGAAGATCTACCCATGGCCGCCGTGTTCCTGGATGCCACGAAAGCCTTCGACTCCCTCGAATGGGACTATCTGTTCCAAGTTTTGGGGCGCATGGGATTCCCGGCTGTATTCATCTCATGGATTAAGTTATTATATACTGCCCCTATGGCCAAAGTATTAGTGAATGGGAGGTTGTCCTCTGCCTTCCCTATTACCAGGGGCACCAGGCAGGGCTGCCCCCTTTCGCCCCTATTATTTGCTCTGGCCATGGAGCCTCTGGCGGCCAAACTGCGGCAACACCATCGTGACAAAGCATTGCGGTGCTTCCAGAGGCAGATACTCATATCCATGTATGCCGACGATATCACCCTCTATGTGCGGGAGCCGAAGGAAAATCTTAACCCAATCCTCCGTGAATTCATTCGCTTTGGCATGATTTCCGGTATCCAGATCAACTGGAGCAAGTCTTGTCTGTTTCCCCTGACAGCCTCCACTGGAAGATTTGTGCCTGACTTCCCCCTTGCCTGGTGTGAAGGGGACTTTAAATACCTGGGCATCCGCATTGAAAAAAACAGAGATGAACTCATGAGGGCTAACTATGGGACGGCACTGTCCCGCATTAAGGATTCCATCACTCGATGGATCACCTTACCCCTTTCAATGGCTGGCAGGTCCTCACTGATTAAGATGGTGATCTTGCCGCAGCTGCTGTACCTCTTTTTGAATATTCCCTTTTATCCTGGTGCCTTTTTTTTTCGACAACTCCGCTCGGAACTTATTAGATTAGTCTGGGGCGGTAAGTCTCCCCGGCTCCAGTGGGAAATCCTGATCAGGCCCTTTGAGCAGGGTGGTTTTGGCATTCCCAACTTTGAGCTCTACTATCAGGCAGCCCAGGCGCACTATGCTTACTATTGGATGCGGCAGCCTCGATATATGCCCCAACTAGCGGCTGAACATTGGTTGGCACACCCCATTCCCATAGAAGGCGCGCTGTACATACCGGTGACAGGCAGAGATAAGACGCCCACTACACTGATCAGTACGGTGACTGCGTGGGCTAGGTTGGCTGCCACTCTAGAGCTGGATATGGTGTACGCTCCACTCCTGCCTCTTGTTTACCACCCAAGCATGCCCCTGCTGCAGGAGGCGGGTTTCCGAAAATTGCTTCATGCTATTCACGTGAAGACATGGGGCGACCTGTACCACAACGGCACGTTCCGGTCCATGGAGCACATGTATGCCACCATCCAGCCTACTCCCCTCGATGTTTTCCTATACCTCCGCCTCCGGCAGGGGCTGAGAGCCCTTATGCCCTGCTTCCCCCAGGAGCCCCCGCATTTGGCTCCGCTGCATCGTATACTGAGCGATGACACTCCAGCTAAGCTTGTCTCCAAAATATACCGATCGGTCCACTCCTCCACACAGGCGCCACAGTTGGCAGCCAGGGAGAGGTGGGACCGAGAGTTACATGCCCCGTTGACGGATAAACAGTGGCAATTCTGCCTGATGCAGACGGACCGCGTCTCCTCGAGTAGCCGCCTCAGGATTATCCATTACAAATACCTTCATAGGCTCTACTACACGCCCGCCAGACTTCACAGATATCGGCTTCGTGACGATGATAGTTGCGACAGATGCCATGCTCCAGGTGCGGACTTCCTTCACCTGGCGTGGACGTGTGATGCAGTTCACCGCTATTGGTGCCAGGTGTTTGAGGCGCTCTCAAAGATGATCAATACAGTATTGTTGCCCTCCCCTCTCCTGGCCCTGTTGGGTGATGTAGAGCCTATACAGGCGGCGCACCGCAAATTCATCGCGCTTGCCTTTCTGCTTGCGAAAAGGAGAGTGGCGTGTCGCTGGGGCAGGGGCAGGGCCCCAAAATTCAAGGACTGGATGCGAGATCTTGTTTACTGTCAAGATCAGATCCGAACGTACTCTGAGCTCATGCCGCCCACGTCGCGGCCCGCTGATATATGGGCCCCACTACAGTGTTATCTCCTTGCTGGGACGACGGCCCCGGATGGCAGTCAGGATGCTGAGTGTGCTCGTACTGGGAATTGTGACGCCTGAGGGTAGCTGCCCGAGGATGCTTCTTGGGTGTGCTGGTACTGTTTGCGCTTAAGGTGTGGGTCTCCTTTCTGGCTGGCGGGAGGGTGTGTTGATGTGAGAGGTGTGGTGTGGTGTGGGAGCTCCCCCCCCCCCCAAAGGGTCGATACCCCTTGCAGTTACCTCTTGGATTCCGTATTCTAGATAATGTTTTACGCTGGGTTTGTATTGCTGTCCACGCCACCCCTGCATGGAATGTGTTATCGTTACATCCTTCCGGCCTTCTATGTATCGCCCATATTGATCTGTGTGCGCAATGGCGCTCCTTGTAACACAGCTGTATGTTTACTTTGTCTTAAAAGGTCAAAATAAAATTAAAAAAAAAAAATATATATATTTGAATGATATTATACAATTCAACATTAGTAACGTTTTATGCTTCTACCAACCTGGAAACTGTGTCAAAAAAATTGTTTGCAAAAGATGGTGTTTTTAAATCTTTAGTGGATGCAAATCCCATGCACATTGTGTGCTAGATCCTGTGATTAGTAATCAGATGTTTTTAAAGATGTAATTGTCTTTGTATGTACATACGTATCTGATCTTTCCTCGCTGTTACAATAGGAGAACCTTTTCTAGATATATCATTACTGTTTGTTAAGAAGCACATTATCCTCATTTGAAACTTCCCAAATGTCAGACAATGTTAGGAATGTGCCGAGCTCTTAGATGCACTATAGGTCAGATTTGTATTCCACGTCAAGAGTGAGGGTCCACGTCAAGAGTGAGGGGGTCCCTGCTCTTTTCCTGGAACCAAGCTAACCTTCATCTGCACATTGGCAGTGAGTTGTTTCTGGGATTTCTGTTTCGGCCCAGGGGTTGATTTTTGTCACACTATGGCAAACACTTCTTTAAAGGGGTAGAAATCAATTTTCAAGGCCTGTGCTTTGTGTAATGAACAGAAAATATTTGTTGATGACCCACACAAATAGTGCAGGTACTGCCTATTTCCCAAACATGTGACCAATTTATGAATGTTATATGATTTTTCCTGTTAGAGAAAGGAGACTTGACTTATTTCTCCAGGACATAAAAAGGTTACCTACTCTAACGTGGATACCCCTTTATTAGGCGAGGATACTGTGTTCAGTGTTTCTTAAAGCACTTCTATGAAGGAGGCACAAGAAGAAGCGTCTGGAGTTGCTTCAGTGAATTTTCAAAGAAAGTACCTGGCCACATACCCTCTACGGAGAAAATCTATTATCCCAAGATATCATATTGAGAAAAGATATTGTAAAATCTTCAGAGCACTCAGTGCAGAAATGTAGCTCCTCAGACACTGACAACTTTCCTGCATAAATTGTCCTTAACAGAAGGCTTCTCCTCCACTACAAGGAAGAAACCGTCAGTAAATATTTCTGCTGGTGTGCCGATGGCGTTCACATCGGCCGGTTCTCCATTAGCACCTACGGCCACAGATCCACCAGCTCCTTCACAACCAACTCTCCTCCTTGCCTTTGCCACCGATGGCACATTCAGCAGTCTTTTGGTTGGCAGTCTTGCAACTGATGAATGGTCTGACAACCTCATCCATCCAAACACCTAGCTGCTTATCCAGTGCTGATGGCAGCCCCGTCTGCATTTAACTTGTCGATGGCTCTGGCAGTGTGCAACCATTTAGCATTTCATTGGCTATTCCACCAGCCCTCAACCAATGACATCTGTTAAAAAACAACACTTTCTTTATGATTTTAAGGAGCAGCTTAGGAAGTCTGTAAAATAGATCCCATTCTGGACTATGTTTAATGGAGGAGCTGATATGGATGAAAGACCCATCTAAGCTCCAACCATTAGTTACCCACCTGGCGAAGTATGTGACTTCACACTCAGCAGCAGTATGCCTCATCGCCACTCCAAACTAGATTCGATCATCACTACAGTGGCCCAAAGGAGATCAAGAAACCTGTGTACGATTTTTAGCAACCACTTCCATGAAAGCTGTTAATGCTGTTGTTCATGGTGGATGTTATCGCCATTTGCTGTGGAATAATATTTCTCCCAACATCCACTTTATAACTAAAGAAAAGTGCAGAGAAGCAAAGGGGATACATTAAAGGATGTATACAATGCTGGGTTCTTTCAAGTGGCTGAAGATGATGGTAAGTGATCAAATTGGCCAGCACATCCCCCTTGGCATCTTTCTTGCCCATAGGTCATGTTATATCAGCAAGGAGGGAGGGTTCTTTTCCAAAATTAGTTTGATGAGTTAGTCTGTGTGGTAGACACCTTTTCTGGAAACTGATGTTTGCTTTCAAGTGGAGTACATTTGTGTGCGTTGCATGCCTTGCACCAGCTTGGTAATGGAGCCTTGCGTGGTAGGTATTTTCAGTGTAGAGATTGGGTTATGCATTTCGTATGGGCACCCTACCTGCCTATTAAACACTGATATGTCATAGCACAGTTGTAAACAAATTTGCATAACTCATGGCAGCCATGTTTCAGCATGACAGGATAGTGAAGCCAACAAGTGTACCTCTACATCATCGTTGGGCTCCTACTGAGCCCTTAAGTTCTGGCTCCAAAGGCTCAAAGTGTGACAAAGGTGGATTTATTCCCTCACCTCGGTCCCACATTTTATCTTCATGCTTGGTCACTTTTTTTGATTGTCATAACCCTCCAGCAAAGGCAAGGCTGAACATAGTAGCTGGTCAGGGTTCCAGAAGTGCTAGATGCCTTAGCTACAAGGCCAAGTGCCAACTTTTTTATTTACTGCAAAAATGTCGGAGCAGGTTGAACGTGGAAATCTTGCCCACCAATTGTGAAAGCTTCCTTTTCCCAGTCGAAAACACAACTAAGTCCAAAAAGCTTCTGATGTTGAATTATCCATTCCTGGCCTTTCCTATAGCCCGGGTCCTCAAGGCAGGCTTCTAGGCACCAGGACTCTTCTCTGGCACAACAGGTCTCTCTCAATCAACTACAATCCACTCACTACTAGCCATCTGAATCTTCTTCAGAGGAGGGATGTCTTCTTCCTTTTGTATCCCTCTTGTAGCAACAGAATGCAAGCCTAAATATAAATGTAGAGCAGTTCCATTCCTTTAGTTTGGACAGGAGTCCTTCAGTCTTCTTTAATCAGCAGTCAGCTAATTGTTTTTATTTGTAGACGTTCTTCCAGGTCTAGGAGTGTGCTGTGGAGGTGGTGGTGTGGTGTCGTTCTTTTTTGCATGAATTAGCCAGTGATTGGAGATTACTTAAATTACGATTGAATTTAAGGAATCGCAAATTGCGATTCCTTAAATGCAATGCATTAACCAGTCAAAATGTGCGATTTTGCAAATAGGAATCGCAAATTACCGTCAATCCCAAATTGATGGTAATTTGGGATTTCTTTGAAAAATGCCCTTGGGGCATGTGTGTGCGCAACATGTGGATACATTGAAATTTCAGGGGTGCAACAGGGTGTTCTTTTGGCACCATTGCACCCTTGAAATTGCATGCGCAATTTGCGAATACCTATTGGGTACTCGCAAATTGCGCATGCAATTCCCATTTATTCCTATGAGCCTTTAGGCCCATAGTAATGAATGGGAAGCAATTCCTTAAATGCAACTCGCACTATGCGAGTCGCAATTAAGAAATGTGTAGGAATCGCAAATTCTATTGCGATTCCTACATGCATAGGCAATAGCTATTCTTTAATTGCTATTCCTTAAATATCGCAATTAAAGAATCACACTTGACTATTTTGATGCATGTGCACCAGAATGATTTCTGTTCCTGAGATCCCTGTTTGGGATTACCACTTGAAAGGAAAGGTTTTTATGTGCTTGTTCCGTCTCATTGACTTATCTTTCATAAGTGGTCGTTTCTTACATCACATCAGTCTGCTTGCTCCCAAAAGCAGTTGTATTTTCTGCTTGAAGGACGGCTAATTACACTTAATCTGTGATGCTAACTACAGCCACTGGAGTGCCAACAGCCAGCCAAACTGGTTTTAATTCCAGTTTGTGTTAACACAACATAAACTGCACTTTTTCAAAGTTAATTTTTCACTTCATTTGTCAAAAACTGTGTACATTCATCATTGAATTAAATTTGCAACATAAAATGAGAAATACCTGGATACATTTTCTGCTATTTTCCTAAGCGGAGTTATGAAAATTGTTCTTCATTCACAATCATCCCTTTCATTGAAAATGTAATTTGGCCCACACAGTGACAAACAGCTTTTCCCAACTTTTCACTACGAGGACAATTAAAAAAAAAAAAATGAGTATATCCCATTTTTATACCAACTGTATTTCATTATAAATGTTAGCGAAAGAGTCTAAAAAGACTTGGTTTGGAGGGTCTAATTGTAGATCAGCTTCAAAATCCTTTATTTGCAACCAAAGAAGGTCCCTTAGAAAATTCTCCAGGACTATCTTGCCCCAGTCAATTCTTCGATCCTGCTCCTTACATATAAGTGGCTCCTTGTACAGGTTAAAATTATTTTCCCTTAACCAGTGGCGTAACAAAAGTTTAAGGGCCCCCCCCTACAATATACACTGAGGGCCCCCCGCTCCGGATTTAACACGGAGCGCTCGGCCTAAGTACTGTGCTGAGGGGGTCCCCTGCAGCTCGGACCCCCCTCCCCCCGCACCGCGGGGGGCTGCGGGAGCCTGTGTTACACCCCTAACTTAGGCCACCTAAATTCCACCTTAAGCAGGTTTTGATCTCCGTGATCATTCCAGTCTGTCTTGAATCTAAATAAAAGGGGCAGCAAACAGGCCACTCCCTAAATAGTCAATACTGGAATTCAAAACTTTTCCCTTGAAAGTCGGCACCAACTCTGGCGAGTTATACGCAGACTTAGAAAGGAGGTTAATAAAGTTGTATTCTGATATTCAAAAATTGAAACTATCACACTGGCTGGAGTGAACAAAATGGACCCGGTCAGTGTCCTCATAGCAGGCTTCTTTTCTCTTGTCAGGGACACAAAGTGAGCAGGGGTGAATATTAAAATCTCCAGCTAACAGTATCCAGGGGGAAAAAGACTGGGCCTGAAAAACGCCTTCCAAAATAATTTTTCAATTGGTCTCCAAAGGATCAACAAAGGAAGAAGAGCTGTAAACATTAATAATTAAACACTTATGTTTTGAGGAAAAGTTATAAAGCATTGGACGAGAAGGAGGGGATTTGCTCTACTACACAGCCTGGGCTTAAATTTACATAAGTCACCAGCCAACCCTTAGCTCTGCTGTGTTGTGAAAGCATGGCCACATTCCAGCTAAGTATAACAAGCGAATTAAGAGGCCTCCCAGAGATCGCAGCCCCCCTGGTGTCCATCTGACTGCATGTCTTAGTGGAAAAAGTAAATCCTGCTCATCAAGAGCAGTTAAAGGTGTATATATATTTTTGAGCTGGATACCGAAGTGCAGTTTGGATTGGGGAGGGAGGTGACCCTGCTGCTAAAGAGTTGGAGGCCTGTTAGGAGTGGTCACTAGTTAAGGGCGCCATTTGAAGGTTAAATATAGCATCAGATATCTCTAAGCATTTAACTACGTCAACCAACCCCGCTACCTTTCATTGTCTTTCTTCAAGCGCATTAACAGCATCAGTCAACCCTCTTTCTACCTTTCTTAATCGGTCCTCTAATCTAGCTAAGCGGTTAGCAAGAGGAGACACGGCTTCAGTCGTAGCATTGGAAATGATACGAGCAATGTCCATGGAGGAGTTCAGAGGGCCCACTGCAGAAGCCACAACAGACTTCCAAGGGGCAGGCTTCTTCGACTTATTTCCTGGTAGCTTGACCCACAAAGGTAGCAGGGAAGAGGCGGTGGTTCCTTACTTCGCTTTACAGAACTAGGAGATGTGACTGGAATGACTGGGTGGGCAACAACTGAGAGTGGGAGGGCAAAGAGACAATAACCTCAGATCGGGTAACCGTCCGGGGCTTAGGACCAGCACCCAATAGAAGTAATGTCAGTGCTGGTAAGGACGCACAAGGGCCATTTGCACACTCTTCTGCAACTGGAGCATTCAAAGCAAATATGACCAGCTGGCCTTTCACCTGGGTGATATCCTCCGATAGCTCCCCTACTACATTTTTTTTTTTAATATAACAATTTTATTAAAACAAAAGCACAGAGTCATCATTGCGATATCACAGTACAAATCAAATATGATGAATTACAATACTTCAGTAGTCATGTATTACAGAAATTAGGCGGTTAGGGGATTATCTTTCTGTTCTTCTCCGCATCGCCATGTCTTCAGTTGGTGACGTGCAAATCTCCCCTCTAAAGGCGATCCACCCCCCCATTTCTTGTCCCATTTCTTGGGGCAACCTCGTAGTTTGTAAACCTCCTTCTCTGCTATCATGCATCTATCCTTTTCCGCCACCCATCCTATTGTAGAAGGTCATTTATTAGATTTCCATAGCATTCCTATAGCCCTTTTTACTAATAGGTATCCCAATGCCACCCATTGTTGCTCAATTTCCGTCAAATCGGTGGCCTCCCATACATTCAATATTCCCAGCCTTAGTGACAATTGGAGTTGTTTGCCCAGTGTGTCCTTCATTTTTTTGGTTGCGTTCTTCCATAGGGGGCGTATAGCAGGACAGTCCCATAAGATATGATAGAAGGTACTATCTTGACCACATCTTCTGAGGCATAGTGTGTCTGCCCGGCTGCCTATCTTGGCCAGGAGTACACCAGAAAAATAGGTCCTATGTAGGATTTTCAGTTGGATAAGGTGAAAGCCATGATTTATCGCCGTTTCCCATGGGGACATTAATGCGGTCTGCCAATCGTCGTCATCTAGCGGCCCTATGTCTGTCTGCCATTGATCCCGAAGAGTTTGAAAGGAGTCAGGTAGGTTATTACAAAGCTTCCGATATGTGCAGGAGGCAGCTTTTGTCTGGAGTGGCTCCGAAAGCAAGCGTCCTCTAGAGGGTAAGAGTCTGGTAAGGAGGATAGGTCTGGAATGTTGGTGAGAAGTGCATGTCAGATCTGTAAATATCAAAATACTTCGCCCAGTGCAAGGGCGTGTTTGCTTTGCAGCTCCTTGAAGGTGAGAAGTTTGTCTCTGTGCATTAGGTCCCCTATATTAGTAATACCAATAGTGTCCCATTTATTGAATGCTGCCTGATGATAAAGCAGACCCAGCCATTGGGAGGACCAAAGCGGTGTGGCTTTTGTAAGTTTATTCTCCCACCCCAGGCGCTTGTTGGTCTGGTGCCAAATAGTTACCGTTTGCAATATGGGTCCCAAGTACCGGTCCCTTTGAGTCTTACTCTAGAGGGTGCCTAAATAGCCCTCCAGTCCAGTTTGATAGCGTTCTAAATGAAAGACCGGATTCGACGGGGAGCCATGGATCCAGTGGTTAGTAGCCACTAGTTGTGTGGCCCAGTAATATAAGCGCAAATCCAGAAAGGCAATTCCTCCATCGTACCACCCCTTTGTCAGGGCAATGCGAGGTGTCCCTCCATCCCACAATAAATTGCGGATCTCCCCTTCAATGGTGGTAAAGTAGGTGTTGGCAATTGGGAATGGACAGTTTTGGAGCACTTATAAAAATCTAGGGAGTGCAAGCATTTTAAATAGGGCCGCTCTTCCCAGGAGGGATAAGGGCAGCGATCTCCAGTGTTTGACATCATCTTGTAGCCGACGGAGGGGGCACAGAAGATTACGGTCATAAAATGTTTTTGGGTCGGGCGTAATATAGATCCCTAAGTATTTGAAACCGTCAGTGGCTACTTCAATTGCATACCCACGCGGTAGTTGAGGTGGGGGCCACACAAAACGTAAAGTACCGATTTGGACCAATTGATAGTGTATCTCGCATATTTCCCAAAGTTGGTAATGACGTTTAGCAGGCTAATAATTAAGGCTCGTGGGGATGCCAAATAGATCAGGATATTGTCAGCATATAATGAAATTTTATCTTTCTTATCCTCACTCCAGCGCAGTCCACGTATCAAGACATCACGCCTTATCCAATGTGCTAGTGGTTCGAGGGTCAACGCGAATAGTAGGGGGACAGGGTACAACCCTGTATGGCCCCTCTTTGCAAGGCAAATGTACGTGACGTGTGATTGTTTACTCTAACCTGCCCCAGTAGTGCCGTGTACAGCAGTGCCATCCATTGTCGAAATCGAGGACCAAAACCCAACCTCGCTAGGACCTCAAAGAGGTAGGGCCATTCTATTGAATCAAACGCCATGGCAGCGTCTAGTGACAATATAACCGCGTCTTCCTGTACATATGGCTATCTGCCAAGGACGTTATGAACACAACAGATATTTAAAGCGGTGTTACGGCCTGGTACGAACCCCGATTGGTCGTCATGGATCAGTGAGGGGAGAACCGTGATCAGGCGTGACGCGAGGAGTTTGGCTAACACCTTGGCTTCTGAGCTTATTAAGGATATGGGCCTATATGAGCCACAATCGGTAGCCGGTTTGCAGGGCTTATGTATAATGACAATTGATGCTAGTCTTTGATCTAAGAGAAGGACACACCCCTACTACATTGTTGAGGAAATTTAAAATGGTATGCTGGGCTCTGGGTCTTTTATCCACTGTGGAGTCTGCATTTCCCTTTCGCTTACTTATCTCAGGAAATGGACAGAAAAGGAGATTTGGGCATGTGAGAAAGATCCCCAGGTCCTGCTAGAGTTACTACAAAAGTAAAGGCAATCTTGAGGGAAAAATCAGTACTCACAGTCAATACAGGAGTTAGAGGGGGGCCTAGCCCTGTGTCGTCCAGGCGCAGACGGGCCCGCTCTTGGCCCAGGCATGTCCCATGCTACAGGAGCACAGAGCAGTTCCTATCCTGGCACCTCCGACCACGTTGTAGTGGATGGACACTCTCGGTGTTGGAGCAAGACAGTGGCGTAGGTAGACATTTTGCTGCCCATGGTAGTCCCTGCGTCGGCCACCCCGCGGTGGGCGTATTTAAGGGGGATGCTAGCAACTCCTGCAGCGGCCGTCCCACAACTACCACAGGCAAGGGGGGAGGCCACCACCGCCCGCAAATCTTGTGTCGCCTGGGGCGAACCACACCCCCCCATCCTCCTTGCTATGCCACTGGAGCAAGAGCAGGTGCAACTGAGACCTGTGGTCAACTGCCCCATGTGCTCCTTGTTCTCCTTCCCTGCGCTGCGGAGCATGGAGCAGTCATTGTCCTGGTGCCTCCGGGTGCGTTGAGGTAGTGGACAGGCACTCCTGGGGATGGAGCAAGAGCTGGTGAGGCTGAAGCTAGTGGTCAGTGTCCCAGAGTGCTCCTCATTCTCCTTCCCCATGCTGCATGAGCATGGAGCAGTTCTTATCTTGGCACCTCCGGGTGCGTTGAGTTAGAGGGCGGGCACTCTGGGTGATGGAGAAAGACCAGGTGCAGCTGGAAACTGTGGTCAACAGCCCCCGTATGCTCCTCGTTCTCCTTCCCCGCGCTGCAGGAGCTTGGAGCAGTTCTTATCCTGGTGCCTCTGAGCGTGTTGTGGTAGTGGGTGGGCACTCCTAGTGATGGCGCAAGAGCAGGTGTGGCTGGGACCTGTGGTCAAAGACCCCTGTGTACTCCTCATTCTTCTTCCCTGTGCTGCGGGAACACAGAGCAGTTCTGACCCTGGTGCCTCCGGACGCATTGAGGTAGTGTGCGGGCACTCCTGGTGATGGAGCAAGAGCAGGTGTGACTTGGACCTGTGGTCAGCGGCCCAGTGTGCTCTGCGTTCTACTTCCCCATGCTGCTGGAGCACAGAGCAGTTCTGATCCTGGCACCCCTGGGCACGTTGAGAAAGTGGGTGGGCACTCCTGGTGACGGACCAAGAGCTGGTGCGGCTGGTACCTGTGGTCAATGGGACCGCATGTGCTCCTCATTCTCCCCCCCCCCCCCCCATCCTTTTATACACTCCGGACCAAGCTCTGTTGGTTTACAGAACCTACTTGGACGTAATTTAGCTGATAAGTAAAAATTAGTTGTCTCCAGGCAATTTCCCTTACCGTGTGTCACTGCAGTGGCTTAAAACTGCTACCTAGCCAAGACACAGTGACGTCCTTTGCACCCATAGTCTACAGTCATATGTGGGGGGTATAAATAAACACTCCAGACCACATATGAAATATACTAGCTTCCATGTCACTGGACCATTTCCTGTGTCAGTTCACCATAGCCTTTATAGAAATTTAAATCATCCAAATAAGTTTAACCAATTTCACAGTAGGTGTTGTAGGGAAAAGAATACATTCTACAAAACTGAGTGGCAGTCTCAGTGCAGGGATGTCAGCAAAACCAATCCAAAGAGAGTGGAGGGTAACTAGAAAAATTATTCATTTATTTTATTCACTCTGTGGGGAAATTAGGCAGACCTAACAACACAAGTGTGAGACGGTGCAAGTATAGAGCTGATAGTTCATTCTAGCAGTGATTGTCGCTTCACGGACAGAGGTGTTTTGACATCATCCATTGCCCATTTAATAATGGTTCATATTTATTTATAGATGATGGATCTGGAGGAAGATACAGGTTTCAATCAGAAATACAGTAGCCAGTATAAGTCACTTATTTTGTGTTACTTTGACCACTGTATTATCTGTGATGTAGTAGCATGTCGTGTGCCATCAAAGTTAAAGTTGTTTATTTTATTTTTTGATAGTCCAGATGTGTAAACTGCTAATGTTTCTTTTTTTCTTTTCAGTCCAAAATTATCTGTGATTGTAGTCAGAAAAAGATGTATACCCCGATTCTTTGCAGAATCAAACAGACAATTGCAGAACCCTCCACTTGGCACTATTGTTGACAGTGAAGCAACTCGCCCTGAATGGTAAGTAGAGTGTATGCACTATGAAATCCTAAGGCTTTTTAAGCATCTTCGGAGAACAGCAGCCAGCAAAGGTAGTGTTATGTATCAATCAATCAGTGTTTGTTAAGCGTGACTTTTCACCTGTGAGGGTCTCAAGGCGCTGGGAGGGTGGCTGGGGGGGCTGCAGGTCCTGATTTGTGCTGAGGTCCAGTCGAAGAGCCAGGTCTTGGGCTCCTTCCTGAATTGAATCAGCAACGGGGATAGCCTGAGGTGGAGAGACAGGGCGTTCCAGGTTTTGATGGTGAGCTAGGAGAAGTATCTTCCTCCTGACGTGATCTTGCATATCCGAGGGACACTGGCAAGGGACAATTCAGCGGAGCGGAGGATTCTGATGGGTACGTGGAATGAGAAGTGGTGGTTCAGATATGCTGGTCCAGTGTTGTGGCAGGCTTTGTAGGTGTGTGTGTTGTCGTAGTCGAGTGTGCTGCTGATGAGTGCAAGGGTGACTGTCTTTCTGGCCTCAGATGAGATCCATCTGAAGGTCTTTTGTAACAGGCGAAGAGTTTGGAAGCATGATGAAGAGACTGCATTGATCTGGTGGTTCATCGTGAGTGAGGAGTCCAGTATGATGCCGAGGTTTGGTGTGTGGTCCATGGGTGTGGGGGTGTTCTAACACAGCGGGCCACCAGGAGTCTTCCCAAGTGGAGGTGTTGGGCCCCAGGGTGAGGACTTTGGTCTTGTCCGAGTTGAGCTTGAGGCAGCTGCCTCTCTTCTCATGTTTCACAACTTTATGATTGGATTAAATGCACACTGAATTAATTTGTAGAAGTAATTAGTTTTACTTACAGATCTGATCTTAGAGCAGTGTTCATATGGATATGGAAGGAGGGGAAGAGGTGCAGTATCTAAGACATATACTTGATAACAGTGCATTGATTCAAAGGAGATGTGCAGAAGACATGTAGTGCTCTTATTGAGAAAATCACTTTTGTAGTTTACATAGCCTACATATTGTTATGAAAATTAATTAATTGAGACATTCTTATTCTATCTTTACCAATTATGAGATTAAAATTACTATATTTGGGATGTGTACGTAAAGTATCAGGAGTTTAAAACAAGTTTATTTGAATCTAGATTGCAGGGGCTTTGGTGAGGCTTAGTAATATCTATGAATAAACTATACTGTGAGACAGGTGACCACATTCTGGAGATGTCACAATGCAAAGCAGTAATTTATCTTGAGGGAGCTGTAGCCAAAGAGGGCTTCATGAGGTTGAATAGCCATTGGATGATGTCCTTGTGAAGCTGTTGGGTTTTGGTTGGAAAGCTCTGAGTGGGAGATATTTAAAATTGTGCCCAAGGAAGTTCCTTTGCCAGTGGAATACTTCTAATACATTCGCCCAGAGAAGATTTCTTTGTTTGTTCTTAGCCACTTTTTTTTTACCTCTGATTCCTCCAGTGGGGCAAGGCTGCACACTGTAGCCAAAAAGGACTTTACGGGGCCAGATACCTTCTCTGTGAGGTCTGGCTGAATCGGATTTGCTGCTGCGGAAAAGGTCGGGAGAAAGCTCGGGAGAAAACTAAATCTTTAGGTCAGCAGCCACGCACCTTGGTCGTATTGGTTCCACAGGTTTGTCCTGTCCTCCTGAGGTCTTCAGGCAAAAAGGTTTCCAAGTCTCAGGTTTTCAGGGATTATAGGAGAAGTCCACCCAGACCCAGCATAGGGTTCCTGGATCTCAGGAACAACACTTGGGGGCCAGGACTCATCCAGCAGAGACCATCAGCAGACTCCAGGCCAGGTCCAGCTGGAACTAACTGTAGGCTGGGCAGTTGCATGCAAGGTATCTTGTTATGTCCCTGTAGATTGAACTGGAGGTCAGCCTTGTGACCCTTGGGGTCCACTTCTTTGTCCTGGTTTGAAGACAGATTAGGCTTGGTCCTTCAGGGCTCCTCTTGAGTTTTCAACAGCACAATCAGTCCTTGTCAGATCGCACTAATCCCATCCTCGTCGCCAGATGAAATAGGATGGAATTAATGGAAGTAGACGAGGTGTAGCATATGAATAATGCTTTATTAAATAGATGACAAGTCCCAAAGGGGGAGCCCCACCAGGAGCAGCTCACTTGCTGCTCAGCCCGTCCTCAACTGATTCCCACTCAGGCATTCCAACACTGCATTCTAATCATGCACCAACATTCCACTCTGGCTGAGCAGCAAGACCTACAATACTAGACCACTACATCATGAAATAGGATGGAATTAATGGAAGTAGACGAGGTGTAGCATATGAATAATGCTTTATTAATTAGATGACAAGTCCCAAAGGGGGAGCCCCACCAGGAGCAGCTCACTTGCTGCTCAGCCCGTCCTCAACTGATTCCCACTCAGGCATTCCAACACTGCATTCTAATCATGCACCAACAGTCCACTCTGGCTGAGCAGCAAGACCTACAATACTAGACCACTACATCACCTTCCCCCTTTCAACAGAAACAAAAGAATTTTATAAGTACAGTACGATATGAATCAACATAGGGTAAAATTGCTAACACTCCATCTAAATGAAAAAGACATGCAATAATTCATTAAAAACACATTGCATTAATTAAGAGCAAAAACATAGCATGCCTCATCCCCATAAACTGAGTAAATGAAGGATAGAAATAGTAAATGGTAGAACAAAAGTAGGACAGATAAAGAAGATATTAAGAAGGTTGAAAACAGCACCCCGTTGAACTATAAAATAAGCCCAACGTGACAGAAAAAGGTGTGGAAACCAACATAAGAAATGAAACCCACACACTGTCACAAAATTAAAGAAGCCGTAGATTCTACACACAGTGGATGAATAAATCCAGCAAAGTAGGGAAGTAGAAACACAGCAGGTGATATCTACACGTACAAGAGAGTATCACATGACTAAATGGCAACCCCTTAACTAAACATGCCAGAAAACACTGTGAGCGATACACAATAAAAGGTGAGAAATCCACGCAACGGTGGAAAACCACATAGCCGAAAGGCTATAACAGTGTGTACCATCATAAATGAAAATTATAACCAAGCAGTTCAATAAAATAACTTACAGAAATAATTTATGTGACATTTCATCGTACAAGTGAAATGACACGGCCAATGTATGTGTACCATGAAAATCTTGTTACTGGCTGAGTTTAGCAGACTAGCTGTACTAAACTAATGAAAATTCCCATTAGGAAACTTGTAACAGATTAATTAGCTATGAAAAAGTGCATACTTCAATAATGAAAAAAAAATTTCTGTGCGGATGAATAAAATTCTATACTGTAAAAACGTATGTGACGTATCCACGTACAAGCGAAACGACACAGGCAATGTATGCGTACCATGAAATTCCGTTACTGACTGTAGTAGGCTATATGTATACCTAAACTAATAAACATTCCCATCTGAAACTTGAAACAGATAAATTACCTAAGAGGGAATAATTACACATAAAGAACCAACAAACTTTGCTGGAAATGCATACCTCAATTGATGAACATTTTTGTTACTGCAGGTTATTCACTCGTATACCTAAACTAATAAAAAGTTCCCTTAATGAAACCTGTAACGGATCAATATCTCTATGAAACATCAAAACTGTTATGCCAATCAAATAGAACATATTGCAGTAAATTTAAAATAAATAACTTCTATTCCTTTTTCTTTTTAAATAAAATAAATATGTCACGCCAATGAATGAATGGTTGAATTAACTTTTTAGATCAGCCTGAAAACTACTGATTATAACAACCCCAGAACCAGAAAGAATAACATTTTCCTTTAGAGATTAGCCGATGACAAATACATCAATGCAATCATGAAGATTAATTCACTACGAATTACGAATTAGGCGTTCTTCTGAAGGTGCGTAACGTTGCTACAGATGTATGTAGTTGCTTGCAGAAAATAAGCGAGACTGTCCGCATCCTGAAATTGTCACTGGATATCCAATGTGATTTATAACACGCTTCACCTCCATGCTGTGAAACAAATAGGTCTTGGCATAAAAAAAACGAAACTCACCAGAGCAGGCAGGTCTTTGAAAAACCCGAGTACAATGTCCTATTGCTGCACTGAAATAAAACTTTATTGTCCCCCAAAACGGAAAACAATCGTGGTTGGCAACAGCAGCGCTACAGGGTGAACATTGAAAGAAAGCATAGCAGAAATGCAGAGCTCCGGTGAAAATACAATATGGCGGCACGCTTCTTGACGCTGCCCCGGGTGGCTCACGGTGTGTCAGTGCACACAGGCGTCCAGGAGCAGCTCCGAACATCATGAAGGAAGAAACGTCACGCGAGGAGAGGCAGGTGAGCTCGAGCACACGGAGTATAGCTCGTGGTAAATTCAAACAGAGATGGCGGTTTAACAGCCCTAGAGTGCTCCACAGCGATGAATAAAAATAACACAGCTGACCAAAGTACTCACGGACAATGACTCCAAAAATGCCCAAACAGCATACGTAGACGAACTGCTCACCCGGGTCGTTAACCACAGCCAAGTAAATTAGTCAGTTTCACTCCTCGGATCGATCAAACAGTACTTGTAAAAAGAAGTACGGAGACACACTTTCAGGCGAATCAAAGTTCTTTTTAAATCCAGTAGGTGGCAGCATCCATCTATTCACTCCTGCCAGTGACAAATCAAATACAAAGCCCTCCGACCTGTCTAAACGCAGAGATTGTTCTCGTGCCTGCCAGTTCACTCTCTACCAGTTGAACTCTCCTACCGCTCCGATTTTCAAAATGTGCTGAATTCTCCTCAGACAGCTTTCACTTGACCTTGGCTTGACGGAGGAATGACTGACAACTCAGGAACTGCCAAACTGGCACAGTGCAGGTGAGATGGTTGCAGGAAGGAATCACAAGTCCTGACACCTTTCAGCGGGCGACCGATGTTGGTCACTGGTGGGGCCCCCTGGTGTCAGGCTTTTAAAATTGTAGATTTCCGTTTCAAAATAGGTGCTTTACCTTAGATAATTTCAGTTTTCAGTTTCCGTCAGTGAAGGCAACACAGGCAGGTTCTTCCAGATCGTCGCCAGATGAAATAGGATGGAATTAATGGAAGTAGACGAGGTGTAGCATATGAATAATGCTTTATTAATTAGATGACAAGTCCCAAAGGGGGAGCCCCACCAGGAGCAGCTCACTTGCTGCTCAGCCCGTCCTCAACTGATTCCCACTCAGGCATTCCAACACTGCATTCTAATCATGCACCAACATTCCACTCTGGCTGAGCAGCAAGACCTACAATACTAGACCACTACACTAACGTTAATAGGAAAAAACGGTTTTCTATGGAGACATGGTCCTAACCATAACTCCTCAGTGGTGTCTGCCATGTAGTGTTAGGCCTGGACTTTTGCAACTAGTTTTCTTTTTAGAAGTCTAGCCACAGGAACTGTTGTGAGTTAGTAAAACACCTAGCAGAGGCTCATCATAAAAGAGGACAGGAGTTGGTTGCTGAGGGGAAAACCATCAGTCATCAGTCATGCTAATGTTAGATGTGCCCTTGATGCAGGAGATGTGGCTGCATGGGGAGTTAACACCAGCATTCTTCTGCACAGGAATGTCTGACTTAGGATGTCTGGTTTTGGGCCTGAGGTGCAACAGCACCTCCTGAACATCCCTTTTGATGCCGAGCATATATTTGGCCCCCATGTAGACTAGATGTTTGAAAACTCTTTAAGGACACCAACATTGCCAAATCCATGGGCGTTGTACAGTCCCAAGTCAGTGTTTCGCAAGCAGCAGACCAGGGAAGGACTTAAGCCAGGGGGTGCAGGATCAATAGTACAAACGTTCCTTTCAGGACCCCGCAGCCTAAGACCTTCAAGAGAGGAAACAACATGCTAAACGGATGTGGAAAGAGCACAGATTGTTCCACATGAGGTCCTTCGCTGTAAAACATAGACTCTCTCTCTCCTCCCCCGAGCACATCACACCTGCTTGGGGAAAAGTGAGCAACCTCATAGCTTGGGGGCAAAACATCACCTCAGATCAATGGATCCTCTCCATTGCATGAGAAGGGTTCTGCCTCGAATTCCACAAAAGCCCTCCCAAAATCCCACAACACCATCACCTAATAAATTCAGACCATCTTCACGTTCTGGCGGTACAAGCGCCTGTAGGAAAGGCCACCAAAGACCAATGCAGGGGAGGGACGCACTACCTCTATTTTGTGATTCCCAAAAAGGACGGCTCCCTCAGGCTGATCCTCAACCTCCTACAAATAGAAGTGATCCTCTTCAAACACTTTATTAGGGTCACCTTGCAGGTCATCATCCCGCTGCTACGCCAAAGCAACTTCTAATCAGGTCTGCATCTGAAGAATGTGCTCTTTTACATCTAATCCAACTATCGCATCACTATTGCCTTCAGTTCACGGAAAGTGGACAACACTACCATATCAAGGTCTTGACCTTTAGAGTCACTAGGGTGCCAAGGGACTTTACAAGGTGCATAGTGATAGTGGCATTGCACCTGCCCAAAAATCCCATACATGAGTTTCCTTACTTAAACAGTTGGCTGATTAAGAGTGCAGCAAAGGGCAGTGCCTAGCACACACTCACACAGCAGGGACCCTGCTCACAGACTAGGCTTCACCATTAATGCAAAAAGGTTTGCTTTTCAGCAGCAAACAATTTAGCCCTACCTTAGTTTAGTTCTAAATGTGGTAACAGACAAAGCATACGCCAACGAACAGAGGATGATGGTATTCATTCAGCTGCTGCCTCTTTTTCAGATACACTATTCCATCACTATTTGAACTGTAATTTAACTTTTGGGAATGATGGTATCATACATAGCGATTGTACCATGCAGCCATTAAACGAGTGCCTCTCACGGCAGTGGCAACCAGCAGAAAGGCACTGGGAGGAGCTAGTGTTAGAACTGACCAGGGACCAGCACTCTCTGCTTTGGTGCAACAGCAACAACCTTGGGATGGCAGGCCCTTTCTAGACCCCTTTTTATAAGTGACCATTACCACCTATGCACCTGTAGTAGGGTAAGGTGCAGAGCTCACCTCCACGAGATTACTGTCAAAAGCACCTGGACCCCTCTGAGCACCAGGGCTGCAACATAAACTACTTAGTACTTCTAGCCATCAGGGAAGCCCTTATGGCTTCTGGACCTTTCAGCACCAGGGCTGCTGCATAAACTGCCTGGTGCTTCTAGCCATTGATAAAGCTCTGAAGGCATTTCTCACATTTATTGATGGGACTATTGGAAGGAGACAATATGACAGCCATGTTTTACATGCATAAACAGGGTGGCACCCGCTCCCCTAACTCTCTGCATTAGCTCAGGAAATTTGGCATTTGGCAAACTGCAACCAAATCCACCTGCTGGTAGAGCATTTTCCTACAGGGTAGTGTGTGTTTTTCACTTTTTAAAGTCCTGCAGGGATTCTAGGACCTCACAGGCCACGTGGCCATTCCAGTGCAGGTTGTTTTCATTTTTTCATTTTAATGAAAAGGGAAGGCCAAGAAATGCTCTCAGCCTTCCCGGCTCCACCAGCATTACATGATGGACAGGACTATTATTGTACTGCCTTTTCCTCTGGTACGCAGATGTAGATAGGGATCAATGTCTTTCCCTTTGGTTGCAAATACCTAAAAATGTAGCAGTTCTCTGCAGGGGCATGCCCTTGTACGGTGGATAGTAAAAAAGCACACACATAGACAGATTTCTTCGAAGACACAAGCTATTTGTTGCATTTTGAGATGCCTTGTGCAGTGCGCATCCATGTGCATCAAATTCTGTATTACTCTGCGCCCTGCCACTGATGATAAGGTGTATTCTAGTGAGAATCTTTTGAGTTGAGCACACACTGCTGAGCTTTGTTTGTAACCTGCCAGCGACTTATTTCAATCCCATTAGCGCTCACTCTCTCCTTGAACCTTTCATTTTACAAATTGAAGTCTATTGAGTTATGTTTGGAGGAGCTAAGATAAATGTTATCAAAATGTGGTCGAAATGGCTGCATAGAAATACAAAATGGTACGGCAATTACGGCTTAATCCATTCTAAATATTCCCTGCAGCTGTTCCCATTTCCACCTTCTTCTCCCATTTTCCCTGATGACACCTCCACCTTAGAAACTGCATTGAAATATTTTTTGCTGTGATGCTTCCCTCACTTTGCATCCGCCCAACACCGTATCGATATGGGAACCGCCCGAACATGGGTCGGAGGTTCCCCCTACCTTATTACGATGCGACCGTCCCTTTTCCCTATGGGAGCTTGTGCTCCGGCCATAGCACAAGCTCCCATAGTGCAATGGGAGATTGTGCAAATCCCTACACCGCGTGGCAGATACCTTACAGTGCCTGCCACACAGTGCAGGGATTTAAAGGGGCCACTATAGGTGCCCCTTTGGCCCCCAACCGGAGGCCGCAGGGAGAAGGGGGCCTGCTAGGGGCCCTAAAGTCGCTTTCCGACAGGATTTCCTATAAGGATTATGTGCCGGTTCCGAC
Organism: Triturus cristatus; assembly: GCF_964204655.1. NCBI lineage: Eukaryota > Metazoa > Chordata > Amphibia > Caudata > Salamandridae > Triturus > Triturus cristatus. The sequence goes on from NC_140591.1 coordinate 225,220,448, forward strand.
TAGCTGACGGGCTCCTTGAGCCCTTCGAAATCCAGCCAGAATCACCAGCCAGTTTCACTTTCGCCCGCTGGCATTGTAATGCTGCAGTCGAAAGTGAACCCTACGATGTGAGACTTTCCGACTCACATCGTAATGAGGCCATTAATGTGCAATATTGAGCCAATATGGTGTAGTTAGATGTGATCTGTGTGACGTCCTGTCACAGTTAATTCTATAAATGAAAAATTATGCCATAGATTAATTTACTGTTTGATGCACAAACTGCATTAAAGAAACGAAACACCATAAAGTGTCTGTAGCTCTTTTGCTTCTCTTTGTGTCTTCATTAATAGTTGTAGTCAAAACCTAGTCTAAAGTCTGCATGTGACCCACAACAACGCTCAAGACTCGATTCTCAAAATGTTGACTTGCATGCCTAAATAGACTTTGTCACTTTTGCTGTTCTTTGTGCTGACACAAGGATTCACTCATAGAAAAGGTTTTGTGTGTCAGGAGGTGGATGGGTGATGAATGTTAGAGGGCAGACATGCCCTATAAGTTTGTGAATAATTCTCAAACTCAGCTCAAGTTCCTTCTCATCCTGATAAAAGTTGTAGCTTTCCTCTTGTCAGGGGTGGGAGGAAAGAGGAAGGGAACATATCTATGTTGGTGAGGCTTTTATGGAAGGGTTCCCTGCATGGATCAAAATATTTTCTTTAGGGAGGAAAAATCACAACTGCATTTACACCGCTGATTTTCTCATGCAAACATTTTGTGCATATTTTTGCAAATTGAATTTGCAGAAGTTTTTCAGGAGTACATCTAGAAACCTGGGAACATAAGAAGCTTACTAACAGGTATAACTTGGAAATCTTTGATGAAAAACAATATCAGAAAACCAGATCCAGGCAAGGTCTGAAGCTTCATCTGAGAATCGGGTTCTTCTTTTCTAATGCTGTCTGTCTCTTCTGATTGATTTTTCTATTTCTGTGAGTAGGTATTCTGTGTCCTTGCTAAGAGTTGCAGGATAATTGCTCTCTCTCTCTCTCTCTCTTCTCTCTCTCTTTCTTGTAGGTACGACTTTTACCTCATCAGTCAAGTTGCTCGGCAAGGAACAGTTAATCCAACATACTACAACGTAGTCTATGATGACAACGGGCTGAAACCTGATCACATGCAGAGACTCACCTACAAGATGTGCCATCTGTACTATAATTGGCCAGTGAGTACTTTGCATGTTTATGAATAGCTTCCTCTTGCCTCATCCCGGCCTGATCTGATGTGATGTGTTGGGATCTGATGAGCATGGTATTTCTCTTGTCTTATATCAAGGCCACTGGAATTATGCAGCAAGGTAGGACCAAATCATGCAGAAGAGTTGACTAAATGATGAAGTCCGAAAAAGGCAAAATATACAAAGCAATAAATATTGATAAGCAGTATTACTTCACTGTTTTTACGCTTTTTCGCATGTTAACACTGTATGGGCAAGATTCTACCTCATTATTATAAGTTTAACACCGATATAAGCATAACAAAATGTCTGCCACTGAGTGACAACAAGTATGATAGTGTTTTAGTTACTTTTGATCTGTGTGAGCTAAAAACATTTTTTTTCTTAAAATCTGCAAATAATACAGAGGATGTTAGAATGTGTGGAAACTACAGCAAATCCAGAATTGTGCAGAAATGCAGTGGCTGGAGAATCAACTAAATCCAGTGGCCCAAACTATATCCTTATTTCACTGTTGTGTCTTTGTCCCACTTTGAGCTGCTTTTTAATTAATTTAGACTTGCACAACTCTAACTGCAAAGGTTTTTAAAACATCATGAACATAAAGGGCTGGGAAATCAAAAGCAGAAATTAGAACACTTCTACATTTGCAATAAACATGCATCATAATTAAGGATGTCAGCAGGGCTGTTGACCAGGTGCCTGCACCATAGCATATTGTGGTGCATTGTTTATAGAAACTAGCAGCAGAAATTGGGCACCAGGTGTTTTTAGCCTATTTCCTACCTTTTATTGCAACTGGAGGTCATATTTAGTCAGAACATACATTGGAACATGCATGCTTTTCGAAAATCTTTAAGTTCTACATGGTAACTTTTTGCACCTTGACAAATTAGCTCACTTGGAGTCAGAAAAATATGCTTTGAGCTCTTTTCGTGCCACCTGGTACCCTTAAATTTGGGCGAACACATCCCTTCAACCCCATACTGATGGCCCACAGTCTCACTCTGACATTGAAGAAGGCTCGAGCTGGAGGGTGTTCCTTTCCTCACTCTGCTCCAAAACTGGAAGGATCTCTCTCAAGCCCAGAAAGTTCAGACTAATTTTGCTTTTAGAGGCTCTGAAAACTTTACAACTTTATTATGATGCTAATCCTGACTTGACCGGGTGCCAAACTTCCTCTTCTGGTCTCTTTAGTGTTATGAAGCTGTTAGGTCTCCATACCCTTTCAAAATAAAAGAAAACAGTGACTATCCTTACCAATCATGGGTCCCTCATTCTGCCTTTAATCCCGTCGTAAAAACCTGGTTGCCTAATTTGCCTACAATGTATACATTATTTTACTTGGCAGCAAGAAGTTATCACTAAAGAGTAACCGTAATAATTACAGTTAAAGGCTGACAAGACATATTTTGAGCCTATTTTATTCTCCTGTAATAGCAGAAAAATATGTGTTGGTTACGATGGGGTAAAACTTCAGTGCAGAGTCTACATTTAGCGATTGACCAATGCATGAGAATATCTCTCTGGAGCACAGCATTTAAGTCCTGCAGCACAATGATTTAGACAACCAGAATGTGCCCTAACTAATACTTTTTGTAGCTGGCTTTGCCAATGTGAAATAATATAGTGTGCTAAAGGGTGTATGTGTGTCCTTCCATGTGGTACAGTATGCTCTCAGAAATAGCTGGTAAAAGCACTATATAATACGTTGTCATTTTACTTTTAGTCTCACCCATTCCTTTTGCGTGGGGACACTACCAATTAGTGGATATTAACATAAAGTGACAAGGAAAAGAAACATGAAGGCTATAGAAAATCCCCTTTCTTCCTTCCCATGTGCATGTAACCCTCATGTATTCATCCCTTGTATGTCTCACATCTCTGCTTCAGTTTTTAGCTGAATTAGAGCTTAAGGCTACACAGGGCAGCTCACAGTCAAATGTGTCAACTGCTGTTGCTTTCCACTCATGCTGCTGCAGCACAAAGCATACACTTCAAAAGGAGATTTGGTATGAGACATTAATGAGACCATTTTAAGAAGTCCGTTTACACCAGTTGCTGGAAGAAATGTATGACCTGGGGTGGAATGCACAAGACAGAACATTTACACGCCAAGATGTTTGATTGTTTTTTCTTCGACATAGCAAGAGCTTGCAGTGGGCACTATTAAAGGTTACTTCCGGTTCTTTTGGTCTTTTTACGTTTTCCGTACCAACCATCCCAGCATTACCCATTGTGATGCTGTACAATAAAGGTTTGACACACATAATCACTCGCCAGTCATTTGTCAGGCCACAGTGTGACTCTTACTTGGTCTTTTCGTACGTGTATTTGCCATGTAAAAGATCCCAAATTAGACATCAGCACACTGGCACCGTCAATTATTGTGTAATCCGCAACAGAGGGCGTGGAAAGAGTAAAGCAAGAAACTAACATCGGCGCGCAGGCGTGGCTTTTTTTTCCAAATGTCAAACGGGTTTAGAAAACAATAAGAAATCAGTATTAAGCAACAGCATATTTAGGATGTCCCTTCCCAATGCCAATTCCTTATGGCGTGTATATTAATAGAAATCTGGTCGGATAACATTAATATTTTACAACCAACTCAGAGGCGATGGGTAACCTATTTGAAATTGATAGGGGTGCCCAAGGGGTCCCTTCCCCATTGTGAATGTTGACAAAAACTTTTTAGGGGGTCGGCTGTGGTCTGTGGGACCCCTGTTAACTCCTATAAAAGGTTTGTTTAACTTTTCAATTTGTTTTAACGCAACCAGTTTTCCTTTAAGGTCTGCTGACCCCAGCAGGTCATCATCCGTGTGATTCTGGCCAGTTGTATTTTGCCGCAATTAGCACCTACCTCATGGATATTGATTAAGTGCGTCGAATTGCAATCCACTGTGAGTCTGTATTTTCTCAACATATCAATTAGCACCTCGGTGCATTCGCAAATTAAAAAACTATCCCATAAACGTCTGTGCACAGTTTGTGACCATTTTTACTGAATCGATAGTTCAATCAACTTTTGCCTTTTTCAAATCTCACAGGGGTCACTCTATCTCTAAAGCAGGCATTGTGACATGGATTGTGACAGACTTCTTGTGGTATGGCCAAGGGGCCACCCTAGCTCTTGTTGGGAAACATCCCGTATATGCACATCAGCCAAGTTGCTACTTAGTCAGTGCAAAACACCTTCAGGAAGCATTATCATGTAGACGCTTTAGCACATCAACTGGTTTGGTTGGCCAAGCCCCCATAAGAACACTCTTTCAATTATCTGCAGCAACGGCTTGCTAGGCACCGCTTTGGGGAGGAACTGCTTTATGTCTATGCAGAGCATGTGTATCTACAGCCACACATGCTACAAATTCAAAATGTTACACAGTAACCATCTGTTTGTAGCCTAGTTTCTAGTGCTGTAAATTCACATGTTCCCACCAGGGGCGTAACAAAGGCCCCCGCAGAGCGTGGGGGCCACGAGCTCTAAGGGGCCCCCACAGCACAGAACCCTGGCCCGAGGGCTCCCGAGTAAGTCCAGAAGGGGGCCCATCCATGCAGTTTGCAGGGGGGCCCCCTCCATTTTCGTTACGCCACTGATTCCCACCATCCTCCCCCTGATGCCAGCGATGATCAAAGATGTTTCTGTGTCCCTTTCACTTCCTTTATAGTGCACAGCACACTCTGTCATAGACACTGTTCACCACTTACTCGACTTGCCCGCCAAGCAGAAAACACCACTTACACTATTCGCCTGCTGAGCAGGAATCAATCTGAGGTGAAGCCAGTGTGCTGGTGCATTGTGGACCAAGGATGGTGCCACAACAGATCTTGTGACATCTTCGTGAAAAAATAAGTTGCAAAGGTCGAAAACCACCACTAGGTAGCAGGAGTATGCAGAGCATGTGAATCTACAGCACTACATGCCACAAATAAATAGTGACAGGATAACATTTTACATGTATAGTCTTTCCCTCTCTTTTGAATTATTTGCACTTTTGTTGTTGTATTTTGACAAATAAATGCGATCCACAGGAATGCTGTGTGGGTGGCACCTCTTTCCTCCATATGATGGCGTACTACTTAAAGGAAGTCTGATGATATATACATATAAAAAAGAACAGTTGAAGGACAGAATGCAGAACAATGTCATACATTCACCCCAGTAAAGAGATCTGGGCCTGAATCCATCGTTTGTTTGCTCACCATGCCATTCCAGTTTCAACCCAGACATATGCAAATCAGTCTTGAACCTGTGCCTCATGGGAACAGTCCAGCCCGAACTGCCAAGCCAGGTCCTCCCTGGACTGGAAACAAGCATCCTAGGACCGGTTTCGGGGTTTCACCCCTCTTCAGCCACGATAGCTTGATTCCAGTGGCATGGAGAACGCGGGACCCACGTCTGGGCATATCTGTGACTGGGGGTGAGTGTCTGTAAAGTTTCAGTCCTCCGTCCATCTCCTTGTGTTTGCATTATCTCCTTGTGTTTGATATATACATGTATACACAATTGCATTTCAGCTATGGCTACAAACAGAAAAAAGCAAACACAAGGAGATGATGGACGGAGCGCTGAAACTTTTCAGACTCAATCCCCCAGTCACAGATCTGGGTTGAATCCATCATCATTCTTTAGCTCACTTTGCCACCTCCGTTCAGACCCAACTATATGCAAATCACTCTTGACCCTGTGCCTCATGGGAACAGTCCAGCCCGAACTGCCAAGCCAGGTCTTCCCTGAACTGGAAACAAGCATCCTGGGACCGGTTTCTGGGTAACACCCTTCATCAGCCAGGCTAGCTTGAATCCAGTGGCAAAGTGAGCAAGGGACCCACGTCTTGGCATACCCTGCCAACTTAGAGTGAACAAGTGGAGATGTGTTATAATCTAAAAACTGGTTTCTGCACCTCCCTTCCTGAGTCTTTTAGAATGCTCCTCAAGTGCACTTTTAGAATGTTGGTGTGAGGCATTTATTGAAAAGAGACGAATCTGTATGTTCCTGAACACAAACAGAAATTGTGGACTTTGCATAAGTCCAGATCCTGATCTAAGGTGCAAACCCAGTGCTGGTCTCGAGGCCATTCCACGACTGCTCAACTTAATGCTTTGAGTTCTCCGGTAAGTCCAAGTCCAAACGTAAGTACAAGAAAGTGACTTACTCCCAAGAGACGGCACAAGGTCATCTCATGTCAGTCACTCCCCTTCGAGGTCACCAGTCATGGAAACTATTCGTCAGGCGGTCCTGATTTGCCCTGAATTTCCAGGGACGCCCTCGACCCCCCCCCCCCCCCCCCACAGATCTAGGCAAGAAGGTCTTGGTGCATATTTCCTATGCACTTATGGCTCCCTCTGGCGTGCCTTTGGGCCCACAGAACCGCAAGGGCCAATAGTCTAATTGCCACCATTGGGTCTACCCCAGAGCCATCCCTGACCTGTTAGCGGGGCTGTACCAACTCTGGTACAGACTTTCTACTTTAGTCCTTGTGTTCACAATGGTCCCTTCTACACCAATGATGGTTCCACTGGCTCCAGAAGATGACACAGTGCCCTTGTAAAAGTCAGACCCTGATCCAACATTGGCTCCATCCTGACCTACATCATGCGACAAAATTACAAAAGCACAACCTGTCATCTTGCAGCCTTACTCTAACCCAGTGCGTCTGCCACAGTGAACCTACTAGCAAAGGCCCCTTTATATTTTTGGTTCAGACTCTGATCCGATACAAGTGTAGGGGGTATCTCAATATGTTAATGGTGTAGGTGATAGCTTGTTTCCCCTTTGCTATACTGATGATGCTTAATACATTGATTTACAGAATACCAGCAGGCTTGATACCTTTCTTGAGGCAGAGCTTGGCTCACCACTTAGATCACCAATGGAAGATAATGTCTCATTTGCGGTGGTGGTCCAGAGGCCAGCTGAGGCACTGTAATCATGCTCTCAGCGGTGACCAAACTAAATGGCTTAATAGAGATCTTAGAGCCTGGGCCAGCTACTTGTGAGGCCTTGCGTCCCTCTAATGTGGCTCTCACTGATACTTTGCTGGCTACTTAGTCGAAGCCTTGTTATGGCTTGCAAGTAGGCAGGTAGCCAAACATCGCAGACTGTTGCCTGGGGATCCAGATTTTCTCATCAAGCACCCTTCTTCAGAGAGCCTCATTATGCAGACCTCGACCAGTAAAGTGATTCCTAGCTCAACTCCTACTACTCCGGAAAGAGAATTTCAAGGGTATTGTGACTTTTGGCAAACACATATTTTCCTCTGCAAGTCTACCAATTGCAGTCAGTAAATGCTATTTGTTTGCTGGGTCTCTACAAATTTTCCCTCTGAGACATGGCAAGTGAGATCACGTCTGCGGTCCCAGAAGTCCTTATGGCTTCTTTGGCTCGGGCGATTCATGATGGACAGAACATGGGCAAATATGTTATCTATGCAGGCCTTGGGAGTGCAGCCAGCACTAGTGTCCTACTTCATCAGCACACATGGATGCGTTCCGCAGGAGGATTTTCCAGTGATGTAAAGCCTCTGACATGCTCATGATCTTCGATGGCTCCCACCGTTTCGATGAGAAGGCAGACTCTGCGATGGATGATTCTAAGAAAAGTAGAGCTACTGTGTGCTCTTTGGAGCTGTTGATTCCTGCTAAACAGTTTATGCATTAATTGATAGTTTAATGGCTATTCTAGAGGTATATAGCGGTGTATAGAAAGAAACAACCTTCTCAACCAGCACAGCAGGCACTCTCATCCTTTCGAGGCCATGGGCAGGCGAGCAGGGATATCCGTACTCAGATTTCTCTTCCTGTGCTGCAGCAGTCACAAAACTGCTCGTGTTTGTCATTAGTGGACATGCCCAACCGATGGTGTGAAGTTTCAACATTTTCTCTTTTGTTGGTGATCAATCACATCAGACAGGTGGATCTTACAAATCGTTCATAATGGCTAAGCTCTTCCTTTTCTTTCGGTCCCACTCGTCCTACAACAGAGCGGGTTTCCAACAATCACCTGCACATTTTGTTAAAGGAGGTATGGCTGTTGCTCTCCAATGGTACCTATGAGAAGGTTTCAGACTAAGTGATAAGAGGGTGGGTTTTACACTCACTGTATCCTCATTCTCAAGAAACATGGAGACCTCAGTCCTGATCTGGAACCCCAGCCTCTGAATTCTTTCCTACAAAAGGACCAATTCAAAATGTTCACACTGGCTCAGATCTGTCTGATCTGGTCCCGGGTGACTTGATGGTGTTCTTGGACCAGCAGGAAGGGTATTTTCATATGCTTGTCCTTCAGCCCCATAGATGTTATCTATAGTTTAACGGAGGCGAGGAACAATATCAGTCTGCTGAGCTCCCTGTCAGCCTCATCAGCTCCTGTTTGGTATTCACAAAAGTTCTACAGTGGTTGCGGCCCATCTTTGAAGGTCAGGCATATCAGTATTCTTGTACCTCAATGACTGGTGGTTAAAAGGCAGGCTCGCCAGTGTCAGTCGTGGGCCGCCTCCAGACAATGGGGAATCTCTTGACAAAGTTTGAATTAGCTATCTATGAGCCAAAGTGCCACGTACTCTGCAGAGACTTCCATTCATTGGTGCAATTCAGGACTCGGGATTTCCGAACTGTCCCTCTGATGCAATGAGACATGGACATACAGGCTATGATAACAATATTTCAGGCTCGATCTTGGAACACGGTGGGAGCATCTCTGAAGCTTCTTGGCCTTTTAGCCTTCTGCATCCTCCTCATCAACTATGCCAGGTGTCACATGTGGACGCTGTAGTGGAGTTTAAAGTTCCTATGGGCCCAGCATCAAGGCAATCTGACTATTGTCATGCAGGTCTTGTGCTATGTAGTGGTGGCTGTTTGAAAGCAAATGGTCCCGCAGAAGACCCTTCTCCCTTATCTGCACAGAGCTGACGATGGTGAAGGTGACAATGGTGATTGGTGCTTCTCTGCTGCAATTGAGAGGTCATCAAGAGGAGGTGGAGATCAGGGTACTATGATTTTCAGTGGATGGCCTGCTCCACATCAGTCTGCTTTTGATGCAGTACATCTGTCTGGCTCTGAATTCCTTTCTGACATCTACAATTGGCAGATTCTGGTGGACAACACCACTGTCATATAGTACTGCAACAAGCAGGCAAGAGTGTAGTAGTGAGTCCTGTGTCAGGAAGCTCAACAATGCCTTTGGCAGTGGCTGGAACATCAGGGCATTCTCCCAATCACGAACCACTGGGCAATATCAGTCAATGCAGAGCAGATGAGCTAAACGAGCGGTGCCTGTACAATCACTAATGGAGTCTACATAATGAACTGTCACAGGGCCTCTTTCAGTAGTGAGAAGGCATTTGGCTGGACATTTCAGCCACTGTCAAAAACATGGAATGTCAAAGGGTTTATGTGTTGGAGGTTGCGCAAGACCATTTGTTAGGAGATGCATTCCAGCTGGAATGGAACACAGGACTCCTGTACACCTTCCCACTCCTGCCTAGAGTTTTGAGGAAGTTCAGGAACAACCACACCCAAGTCATCCGACTGGCTCCAGACTGGGCCAGGAGAGTGTGCTACCCGGTCCTTCTGGGCATGACCATCTGTGCTTTAATCAGGCTGCCATTTGAGAAGGACCTCCTGTCTCAGTATTAGGGGCTGAGTCCGCCACTCAAATCTGTGCAACCTACAAGCTTGGAGATTGAGCTGTGGCAATTGGCTGTGTTTGATCTTCTGCCTAAATTGGTTGATGTCATCCTTGCCCCATGGCACCTATCCACTAAATCCATTGGCCCCAGGCGTGGGGAGATATTTATGGTCTGGTGTGACATTCGCAAGACTGACCCCTTTACAAGCAAAGCTGTCAGACATTCTTTTGTTTGTTTTATCATTGGCCCAGCAAGGTCTCTCAGTGGACCCTATTAAAGGTTATTTGTTGGCCCTTTTGACCTTTCTGTGTTTGCTGGATCAACCGTTCTTGTTTAAATCACCTGTGTGATGAGATTTATAGCAGGATTGACACACATTTCTTTCAACACCATTTGTGGTGCCACAATGAGGCAATAACTTGGTCTTGACATTTCTCATGTGTACATCCTTCGAACCAATCCTTTCTGCGTCTCTTGCCCTTGAAGACCATCTTCCTCATAGCCACTAGTTCAGGAAATCACATGAGTGAGCTTCGGGTACTTTCAGTGCAAGCACCGTACACCATTTTTTACCCAGACAAATTGGTGCTGAGGACTCTGCCTTCCTACGAAAAGTTGTGATTCTGCTCCATTTTTGATAATCCATCAAGTTACCAGCGTTCTTTGTTTCCCCTCACTTTTAGAATGAGGAGGGAGAGGCTGTGTCGGCAGGACCCGAAACAGCTTTAGGGTCATGCATTGATCTCACCATTCATTGGACGATCAGCTTTGTGGGGTTCTCTGGATCTAAGAAAGGGATGGAGGTGCAGAAGAGGTCCTTGTCGAGGCAGATAGTCCCCTGCATTAAGATCTGATATGCACCGGCCAAGAAGCAGCCTGCAGAACGTCTGAAAGCCTAGTCTACCAGGGCTAAGGCTGCTTTCACTGCGTGGTTATGTGGAGTGCTTGTTCTTGACATCTGCAAGGCTGCATCATGGCCATCTTGTGGAAAGGACATTTCACCTGCTCAAGTCCTTTTGGTCTGAGCCCACTCCACAGACCCTGCACCTGGAGAGGTACAGCTTTGGTATTTATTCTCAGGTGAAGAATCTGCGGTTTGAAAAGAGTTGGAAATGCTCTTTCTACTGAAACGTCTGTCTAACTACATTCCTGTCTGCCCTCCAATCTCTTTGTACTGTGGAGTAACCTATTGATAACATCTACAAAGGTCTCAGGCTATTATTCAGCACACCCGCACCAACAATTGTTCATGCTCCTAGTCTGAGTGCGCAGAAGGAGAAAAGACCAGAAAATGACATTAGAGCGAAGGGGTGTCGCTTAAATGTGACATTGTTTCCTCACTTCTGAGGCAGTGTTGGGTTGGCATGGAGCTGCAAGGTGCCACCAAGCTGCATGCAGGAGCAATGCTGTGAAAAGTTTTCATGATCCAGTCTGGCGCCTGGAGAATATTTTATTCTAAAGTGAGGAGTTTGCTGTTGGATGGAGAATTCACCAAAAATAGCATTACCAATGGTAAGTAACTGGTTCATGTATACAACACTCAAGTGGTATCTCATCCTGCCAAGCTAAGCCTGCAAGCCATTTTGCATAAGAGAGTGCTTAAACCGCATACCTTAGTGGATGAGGGAGATTTCCATGCATCAGTGTAACCAATGAGAACATTCTGTTGTCAGGGAGAAATAAATAGAAAGACAATACTCACCTGGACTGCATTCCCAATAAATACCCAAGTCACTTTGCCTCCATTCCCAATAAATAGCCAACCTATGAGCAACTTGTGAGTAACTTTTGACTCTGATTTAAGAATCGTCCCTAAAGTCTTTGGAAGGAGAGAGAAACAAGCTTGTTGCTGAAGGTAATAGCACAAGTGGAGCCGTTTCATACTTGATGCATCAGAATAAATGTTTGCAACTTTCTCTTCTGACAATAACACACTTAATAAATACATTAAATGGGTCTGTACCTGAGCCTTTAAAGCATGTCATTGCTAGACCACATTTGAGGAAAAGCTCTGAGGCCCTGCATATACTGGTCAGTGATCAGCCAATCTCCAACCAGTGGCTGCTGCTTATCTTGTTGGTGAGTTGTAATGTGAGATACATCAAGCAAGCAAGGCGAGAGATCCTGGCTTCCTCCACAGGGGATTGTTAAGAGAAGTTTGAAAACATTGGACTGAACAAGGCATTTTTCAGAACTTTTTCACATACATTTTTTGGGGTTTTTAAGCTTCCGGGTGTATGCATGAAATTGTTCCAGTATTTTCAGGATTATGTCAAGCAAAGCTGATCCTCCCCTGGGCATCGGGGATTCACCTTTTTCCAGAAAACCTTGTGATAATCATTAATTTTTCAGCACAAATTACCTAGAATATTTCTAGAAAGCTGTAGTTGATACAGGTAGCTCAGAAAATGCAATTTCACATGGCCTGTATTTTTTCACTTCTAGATTTTTATTTCTTTCACTTAGAAATGTTAGTGTACAGTCAAAGTGCATTTTACAAGATCAGTGTTGCATCACTATATAGGCTTCAATGTATCACGCTAAAAGGTACTTCTGAAACTAATAGTATGGCTAGAACCGGGGCTTCCAGCAACACTGAATTGAGAAGCGGTAGCCAAAAAGAATAAGTTTAATCCTATGAAACCTATATTGGTAATAGTCAAACTCATTGAGGATTTGCAAGATTTGAGTTACTCAGTACCACAAATTAAGGCTCTTGCACAGTGGTTTTCTTACAGTACTAGCTTATAGAAAACCAAAGATGACTTAATGCACTTAAAATAGGTCCATGCCTGTATGCACATTTCAAGAACTTTAAACCACAGAAATGTTTAACATCTGGATTACAGCCTCAAACTTTATGCACATGTATGAAATGTCTTTTTTGGCAAGTACAAAGTAGTAGCAGATTAGATTTGTCTTTGTAATGTGATGATTATGTCACTTGTACCATAAGAGCTTGCCTCGTCATATCACTTTGTGTCCAAATCTAAAGAAATTTGGAAAGGTATTTGATGGATATTTTTAAAGTAAAATGTGTGGGAACACTTACATACCACAGGAAAATTGTGTCTACGGAGCTATTAGGATTAGGACTGTACAACACAATTATTTTGCTCCATTACACCTGTCTGCTATATTTTGCATAAAAGAAGTGATGTTTGGAAAATATGGAAAATGGGTTCCAGGAGACTATGAGCCATATTACGGAAGTGCCCTAGGGGCGCAACAGGTGTTTGCGCTTGCTTTGTGCACCTCGAGGTACTTTGGTATTACAGAAGGGGCCACAAACGCTTGAGCGGCCCCTTATGTAATATAGATAGTGCTGTCGCACATGTAGCACTTGCGCTATCATTGAAAGGTGTTCCCTCGTTTGCATGCGGGCAAGGCCCCATGCGAATGAGGGAATCACTTTGTCTCTGTGCCCGCGCTGTAATACCGACATGGGCGCAAAGGAAAACGTGCCCCTAGGAGGCGCACTGACAGTGCACCACAAAAAGGTGGCGCACTGTCAGTGCACCGCCTGGGGTTAAACCTCTCAAGGTATGAAAGGTGGTCCCATGGACCCCCCCTTGCTGGCGGATGCAGTCACTTGTTTCTCCCACCTGCAAGGGGATCTCTAATCCCTTTTCAAAGTGCAGGCGGGTGCCGCCTGCACAAAGAATCGTGGAGCAGCTTTAACCAATAGCTTCGTATTTCTCTCAAATGTGCTGCCCTGGGGACAGTGCGAGTTTGCGGCTGCCCTAAAGGCAGCACATTCTTCCAAATAGGGGGTACTTTCCTGGTTTGCCCTCAGCGCACCTGCTTTAAGGTACGCCGTGGGACAGACAGGAAAAGTACGCCCGATCTGTAATAGGGCCCTAGTTGAGCACCACTGCATATAGGTATTGACAGCAGTTCTAGCTCAGGGCCTAAATAACCTCAATGCAGACACTGGGTCTGTGCCTGGCAACATCTCCTAGTTGTTTTGTCTAACACTGCTCTCAATAATTCTTCAATCTGCTATTGTGTACCCCTTGTTTCTTGTTTTCTTCCTCTCTGTTCATGCCCCATACTTTCCTGGGTCTTCTCTATTTAATTTTGCTCCTGCTTACCTCTTGGATCCTCTCGGTGCCAAGCCCGGCCTTTCGAGTGTGTCTACAAACTCCTGTAAGTGCTACCTCTCCGCCATTCTAGTAGCAATCCAGTTGTGTTTACCATCCATTGGTAACCGTGTCTTCATTCGGTCAGCTTCTCTGGGAAGCATCCTTTTACATCACCGCAGTTCCAGGGCCTTTCTTCAGCTATTCGGTTCCAGGTCTGATTCCTGGTATGACTGGGGCTAACTACAGCCTTTCCCACTGAGCGAGAGTAAGTCGCAGTGCCAGTGGCAGTACATCACATTCTTGTATAGCTATTGGTATTGCAAAAGTCTAGCATTATATTTTGTTACTGATGGGTACTTCTTGCTGCGGATTCCTCACCTTAGACTACTCCCCAGATACCAGACTGGATTTCAAGAATTTTCCTCTTGCGATGCTTCTGCAAGCCCCTAGGTGGCGCTGCGGGGCTCCTAATTGATTTCGTACTACCTCCTGACAGATCGAAGTCACATGTAAATGCCACCCATGAGCGCTATCGCCAGCTCATTTCTTTCTGCACCTTGCGATGCGGACCTAGACCTCTGCTCTTAATTTCGTTTGCCTTGCGGGGACTTCTGAATAGAGGGCAAAACCATTTGCCCTAAGAACAATTGTCCCCTCCTAAGACTTTGGGTTTCAAACCATGCTGTGACTGTAGAAGATATATGTTGTAAAACACACAAAAGGTTATGTGAGTAATGCTTGCAAGAAGTGTATTCACTGGCAATAACACACAAAAGGTGATGGGAGGAAAACTTGCAATTAATCTTATCACTGGCAATTGCTCAGGTAGCATTCCAAACCATCGCTCTGTTGCCCACCATGCCACCTCTGTTTATACCCAGCCATATGGAAATCAGTCTCGAGCCTGCTCCAGCAGGAACAGTTCAGCCCAAACTGCCAGGCCACGTCCCACCTGAATTAAAACACGAGCATTCCTCGCATCACATTTTGTGTGTGTGATGTAACACCCTAAGTGGACAAGTGTATGCTCAGACATGTGCCCCTTTGTCACTGTGCCCCCGGAACCAAGCTGCGTGCGACTGATGAGACCCAATGAGGGCGAAACCGGCTTTGAACTGCATGTGTTCTGAGGTGGCATTGTGGGCAAAAGAATGATGGGTTTGAACGGTATCCCAAGCAATTGCTAGTGGTTCGACAATTTGCAAGCATTCCTTCCAACACCTTTTCTTTTGTTTGAAAATAGTTGTCGGTCATGGACGTGCATGAGGTGTGCCGCTGGTGCTCGGGCTCGGGACCAAACTCATAGTCATGTGGCAAGTGTGCCATTAATTCTTGGCACAGTTGTTTTTAAGCTCATGCACTCCACATGAGTAGTAGGTTATGCATTTACAAAAGAAAATTGATTCTTTCTTTTGGTGCTTTTATGTCTTTTTGTAGGTTCTCCACGGTTTATTATCAAATTTGCCATTCACAGTCTTCTCCAAACACAAGTGAATGTCATTTAGAGATTGGGAGGATGGAGAACTGTCATAAACCAAAGGTTTTCCTGCCCAAACTCACAGTTCTCTCACCTCGTTTAAAGGTGGGGAAACTGCTGTTCAAGCCAGAGCCGGTCAATCAAAGGAAGCAACACATTCACTACAGGGCAACCATCTTTCATGCATTGGGAGGTTCACCCTGATTATGGTGGCCCTACTCATGCAATTTTCCGCGCTCAGGTGTGCTGCCCATGCATGGTACACCCAGGTAAAACAAGCAGTTTCCAGTTACAGGGAGAAAACAGCCTCCACATCCGAGTCACTGTCATTTTGTTTTTTAGAAACAAACCTCCATTTTGGGGGTTTGTTCTTGAAAAGCGAAGTTAGATGCCATGCTTGTGACACCAACCTGGTGGCCTTTTAAGCATTCTGCTTGATGAAAGTCCATCCACATCATTGGCGGATACAGTAATGGCAGAGGGATTTCAGGCACAGCAGCTGTATCATCATCTCTGCACAAAATTGCATGTGCTTGCAGACTTTGATTGCTGTTTGAACCACTTAGCTTCGTGCACCAAAACTTAGCATTGTGTGAGCACGGGTCCTAATCATAAAGACGTGTGCATTCAGCGTTGTTTGTAGGCTGTAGTTAATTTCTCTGTCTTTAGGGGATGAGATCTTTTACACAGTAAAATGTAACTTAATATTCTTATATTCTTGTGTGGCTAGTTTACTGTAGCACTGCGGCACCAGGCTACCTCTTTATGAACAAAAGGGATAACATGTTAACTAACCTTGAATGGTCCATAAGTGAATTTTATATACTGATCTATGCCTCTTTTGTTTTTTAGGGTGTGATCCGTGTGCCTGCACCATGCCAGTATGCCTACAAACTCACATTCCTGGTGGGACAAAGCATACACAAGGAGCCGAGCTTGGAATTGTCAGACACCTTGTTTTATCTGTGAACATATATAGATCTCTATATGTACATGTATCACATGTTTTAATGAACAATTGGAAGACAGTGTGGAATTTATATCTCATTTATCAGTAGCACAAATGAAAGCTATTTCATTCTGACCTTAAAATATGGCCAATGCAAGATCAGTAGTGCAGGCTCCATTAATGATCTGGTTTTACTCCCTAAAAATTGTGAAACAATAGTATGGTTAAAAGGGGGGTGCCTCAACCCCCTTACACAGGGGGACCTACAAGAAGAGTAGGCTCCCTTCTGTGTGACTTACCTGGCAACGCACAGAGACTGTAAAGAGTGGATTGTATCTGCCTCATTGACAAAGTAAAAGGGTGCTTTTAGATTCCATATATGATGAATGTTTTTAAAAAAATAGTTTTTATAAGAAATATTTTTTTATGAAAATAAAGTTCACTCGAATGTAATTTTCGGCTTTTCTATTCTGTTTATGTATTATGGTTGTTCCTTAAACCTATCTGTTACTGTTTACAGTACCGGATAGTTGAAATGCAGTACACAACAGAGCACATTATAGAACACAATTTTAGCAGGCCCCTATTTTTTTATAATCAGGTGATGGTGGTTATGGTACAATGTGGATAAGTAACATCACCATCTGCATCACACCTACGGAGTAAAAAAACAAAGGCAGCAGTCTGGTTCTCCAATACAAGGGGTGAAGAAAGAGTGAAAATACATTACTAAAGGCTAGGACCAATAATACAGGGTCGAACAACAGCCCTAAGGTCTGGCTGCAAGTAAACTGTTAAATGCATTTTCGAAGAGATCAAGATTAAAAGTGGTCCGAGCTTTATCACGCCCAGTACTTGCAAGGTGTGATAAAGATTGCACCCTTCTTTCAATTTCAGCAAGTCAAACCAGCTGGTGTTTAACAAGTGGAAAATCCTAGTACTTACTGGGACAGGTAGATTTTGGAGCGATAATCACCAAACTCTGGATGTTAGTACCATAAACTTTGACTATGCAATAACTATCGCCCCTGACAACATCTTAACTCTAAACACCTTTTGATTTGATGAAATAGTTATTGTATTCAACTGTGCCTACTCATAATCAGGCTCTTAGTGTGTGAGTGTGGGCCAGCATGAAATAACCGAATAAGGCCCTTTTTTTATTGACATGAGAAAGTCTCTATTAACCAAATGTTTAATTTGCCATGAGTGTTCAAAATCCTCGTACCGTTCCTACTTCAAGTTTAAGCAATGTCAATGGGTTTGTGGGGCGCTCAATGCTTTGAACTAAGGAGGGTAGAAAGAAACCTCAACCATGTTAAATGGAAGTAAAAATCCACTCTCATTAGCTTAAGGTATGCTCAGCTTTTCTGCTTCTGATGGATACTTGCGACTACAGATTCCTTACTCTGTGGATCTTCCTAGGTGCCATGGTGCCTGTGCACTAGACACAACTCTAAATCCTATGACAAATGCTTTTAAATGAATCCTAAGGCCATCAGGGACAAGAATACAAACTTGCAATCAATCAATCAAGCAGGGGCTTTTAAAGCGTGCTACTCACCCGTGAGGGTCTCAAGGCGCTGAGGGTGGGGGGGCAGCTCCGGATCAGCCGAAAAGCCAGGTCTTGAGGCTCTTCCTGAAGGTGTGCAGGGTAGGGGAGCATCTGATGTTGACTGGGAGCTCGTTCCAGGCCTTGGCCGTGATGTAGGAGAAGGCTCTACCTTCTTCTCGGGTCCAAGGTTGTGGAGGAATTTGTAGGCGTGGGTGAATAGCTTGAAGGTTACTCTCTTCTCGACGGGGAGCCAGTGGAGGTCTTGCTGGGTCTTGTGCTCATGTCGTGGGGTTCCGAGGAGGAGTCTGGCTGCGGTGTTCTGGATAGTCTGGAGTTTGTGTAGCAGGGATTTGTTGATTCCAGCGTACAGGGCAGTACCGAAGTCCAGTCTGCTGGTTATGAGTGCGTGGGTGATGGTCTTTCTGGCTTCGGGGGGACATCCACTTGAAGGTCTTGCCGAGGATGCAGAGGGAGTTGAAGCAGGTGGAGGCGACAACATTGATCTGGCAAGTCATGGGTTTCCGAGGGCAGAGGGCCACCTGGTGTTGTCCCAAGCAGTGGGAGAGGGTCCAAGGATGAGGACCTCTGTCCTCTCCGAGTTGAGCTCTAGGCAGCTGTTGCTCCTCCAGGCTGCGACGTCTTTCATTCCTGATGGTGCAGCGTAGTTCGGGTGCTCTGGCGGCAGCTGCTCTGTGGAAGATGTGCAGCAGGCAGGGGTCTGTGGGGGCTCCTGAGTGGGTGCTCTTCATGGTCATGGTGGTATCTTCTGTGGTGACCGGTGTCCAGGTGCAGATGGTTTCTGGAGTCTGTTCGCTGAAGTTGTCATAGAGGGCCTTGATTTTCAGGTGGATGTAGGAGCCGAGCTTGTTGCAGCGGTCTTGGGACGGCATGACGTCTGTGGCTTTGCTGGGGGGTTTGGTGAACTGCTGGATGACGTTGAAGAGTTCCTTTGACTTGCTGGCTTTGGTGAGGATTTTGGTCCGGATGAAGGTCCTCTTGGTGGTTCTAATGCGTTAATGGTATTCTGTCATGGCATTCTTGTAGGTGTTCAGGTCTTCTGTGGTTTTGCTATTTCTCCAGCGTTTTTCGAGACGTCTGCAGGAGGATCTGGCTTATTGGAGGTCAGTGGTGAATCAGGTGGCGTTGTCTGTCAGGGTGACGGAGGGGTGCGAGCTTGTCTGCACAGCTGGTGATCCAGCAGTGTAGTTCCTTGGCGGTTGTGGCGGAGGGGGGGTTGTGGATGAGGGTGGGATCGAGGTGCTCCTCTGTGACCTTGCTCCAATTCCTTTGTGGCTGGCGCGGGGCAGGCTTGTGTGCAGTGGTGGTGTTGAAGGAGAAGTGTACGCAGTGGTGGTCTGTCCAGAGTGTCTGCAAGGTGTGGCTGAAATGGATGTTGGTCCCTCCTACGAATATCGGGTCAAGGATGTGTCTGACTTTGTGGGTGGGGGTGGGGATGAGATGCTTCAAACCGAGGTTGCCCAAGAGGGCTGTGGAGTCGGGGTCGCTACAGTTGTCGAGGTGGAAGTTCAGGTTTCCGATGAGTATGTAGTCTGTGGAGGGGATGGCGTGGGGTGCGATGAGGTCGGCAATGGTGATGGGGAATTAGGCGCGAGTCCCTGGGGGTCTGTAAGTGAAGGTGCCACAAAGCGTGGTTCTGGAGCTGTTCTGGATCGGGAAGTGGGAGTGTTCGGTGTTGGAGAGGGAGTCGCTTGTGCAGCAGGTGGCTAGTCCGAGGGAGCTCTTGTGTGCGATGGCGAGTCCACCTCCTGGGCGGTGGGGGCGATCTTTCCTCTGGATCTTGTACCCATCAGGAATGACGGTGACGATGTCGGGGGCGGAGGCGACGTTTGTCCAGGTTTCTGTGAAGAAGGTGACGTCTGGCGAGAGGGTCTCGAGGAGGTCCCAGATCTTTACGGAGTGTCTGTATAGGTAGCGCACGTTGAGGAGGATGCACTTCAGGGCTTCGGTGATGCGGGCGTCCGGCATGGGTGCGACGGTCATGGGGGTGCTGTGCATGCATGGTGAAGGATTGTCTGCAGTACCGGCAGGAGAACTGACCATGGGTGGTGTTCGGCGTCGACTGCTGGCAGTTGTTCCTTCTAGGGTTGAGTGCGAGGAGTCAGTTCCCTCCATGAGTACGATAGTGTTGTTTTATCTAGCCTTGCAATCTGGTCATTAAATACTGTCTGTCTCTTGGGTTATTTCACCCATGTCCTCTGAGATAAGGCGAGAGAGAGCTTACCCTTCCTGCCGGAGGTTTTCCAGACTTGCTTTACCCAAAATTTACATATGGCCAAGACACAGCAAGTCACATTCTGAGGTCCAGTGAACTGTGTAGTCGGAGCTTTAGACACCACTGTCGACATCAAATGCCACGCTTGGACACACACTAGTGAGTTTTCCTGGAACGTCCATGATTGTCTTATTGACATGCCCTTCCACATGTGGCATTGCAACAAAACAGGGCAATGAGGAGTTTGGACCCTGTACCAGAAGGGACTACACACCTGGAAACATCTGGACTATCAACGGAGCTTTCTGGTGGGGAACCAACTGACAGGATCTTTGAATGCCAGAACAGACGAGCTCAGCTGCTGACGCTTAGCAATTCACTAGTGACCATTACACCCGGTGGTGGCACAAGGTCTCTTCTACAAATGTTGAGAACCTAGGCCTGATCTAATTGGCACCGCCTAGAATGCTTAATGTCAGAAAATTCTGCTTGGAGATTTCAAGGCGTCTCTTGCGTTCTGCCTAGAGTTGAACTCAGGATGCCTGTATGTCGTTCCTCCAATAACACTACTGCCCTGAGTTCTGAAGAAGATGAGGAACAACTGGGCTCAGGTCGATCTAGTCGCTCTGAATTGGGTATGCAGACTTTGATATTTAGAACTCCTGGAGGGGCAACAACAGGCCTAGGTTCTGCTCCCAGGTTCTCGCAATCTCCACCTTCATGCATTGAGTTTGAGGGCGACAGAGGAACATCTTCAATTTTCCCTCAGAGGTGGTTGATGTCATCATGGCAGCCAGGCGTCCCTTGACAAAAACGATACGCCTGTCGTTGGGACAAATGTGTTATTTGGTGCAGCACGCGCCAGATTGACCCATTCCAGGCCAAGTCATCTGATGTTCTGTTGTGTGTTTTGTCTCTTGCCCAGGAAGGCTTTCCTTTGGGCACAGTTAAGGGTTGCCATTCAGCTCTTTTTGCCTTTTTACAGTTGCCACACCAGCCCTCATTATTTAAATTACCAGTTGTGGTGCATTTTTTGAAAGGTCTCCAACAGTTGTTCCCCAGCCTCTCTGTAATAAACCTCCAACTTGCAGTGGGCTAGCAACAGGTTTATTTAAGCTTTACTTAGAGAAATGCCGCATTCAGCCACCAGCTCTGGATCCTCTCTTAATTGTCAATCCATAGAACCTGCAGCTCCATAGAAAGCTCTCTCATTCCAGATGCCCACATTCCAAGATACCGCACATCTTTCCCCTTCTTTATATAACTAAACAAACACTAACACAAAGTGCAAAAGGACAAAAAGCATAAAGTACTAATTCTAATTTCTTTAACACTTTTTATCGTGCATTTTCGTGTATAGCACACATTGTACTGTTTCACCGCGTGCTACTGAAAGCAGATGCAATATTTAGTGATACTGCCCAGCATACTGCCATAAACTTGGATTAACATCAGTTTAGCTCAGTATTGCATTGGAGGATCTGTAGATTAATTTAATACTTCAATATCCTTGGATGGCTATTGTGAACACAAACAAAATACGAATCCGTGGACACATGTTAAGAGATAATAAATAAAACCCATAATGACATGTGATAGAAGTAGTCTGCACCTGTCTTCATCGTTCAAGGATAGTTGTGCAGTACCTTCCACTATAACAGCACGCGGGAGCATCACCACGTGACACCTGCCATGCCATGGGTCCCGGACTGCTATGTGCGACACCTAGTGGGTGCCTCGGGTTCTGGTGTAGGGCGGTGATCTCCGCCGCGCATGCCAGTCTGGAGTTCTGCCTGGAGGGCATTTCACACGACTGTTATGGGATACTTGCACAGCCCGACAGCCCCTTAGTGTCTTCTCAGTGTGGGGTCCTGCTTGGGCCTGCGCCCACGCACTCCTGGAGAGTGCTCCGCTGGACAGGGTGGGGTGATTAGGAGATTTCTATTTTCGTGTAATCTGCATTTACAACGCATGCCAATACCAAGCATTTTTTTATTTATTTAAAAACAATGTTTTTGTGGGGGGAGACCCCATAGCCCCCCAACTTACCTTAAATGTGTGGTATTGGCATGCTTTGTAAATGCATATTTGCGGTAAAAATATGCGTGACCGTAGATTGGTGATTTCCCAGCCTAAATTGCCATCCAGGAGATCTGATGGGGTGTGATGTATACGGGCTCCAAGTAGCGAAATGTGTCTGATTGCTACAGTAAGGGGGTCCTTTTTATTTGGAGCATGGGGTAAGTTGTGGAGCCCACGAAGGGGAAAAGACCAGACTTGCTCCATTTGACCCTGAAGCCATATACCACTGAAAATCTGGCACGTGCATGTGCTATGATGGAGGGAATTTCCCTGATATCTCTAAGATATAAAGAGCATGTTGTCTGAATAAAGTGACACAGAATGCTGCCCATCTCTCAAACAGGCCTTCTACAGGTCAAGCACTAGATATCCGCAGTTCGTCCCGGTGATGGGGGTGAATTCTAGGACCCAAAGAAACCTTTGGAAGTTAGCGTTCGTGGCCGGAACAAATCCATTCTGTTCTGGGTGTACCAACTGCAGAACCAGAGGGGCCTCCTGTCATCTGATATTTTAGTCTAGACTTGTAATCCATGTTGAGAAGTGGTAGTGGCCTGTAAGAGACCAGCTTCTATGTATCTCTGCCCGGTTTAAGCAATGATGTTAGGAGAGCCTTGCACAGTGACGGCGGGAGGGGAGAGGCAGCCATGAACTCGCCGTAAAATGCTTTCAGTTTTGGGGCCAATAGCGTGGTGTATGGCTTGTAGAATTCCAGCAGCGCTCTATCTGAGCCAGGGATTTTCCAACTGCTAGTGCCTTGATGGCCTTCTGAACCTCGTGAAGGGTGAATGAATTCCCGGTTGAGCTCCTCCCACTGATCAGGTGTTGCACCTGAAGCTTCATCACAGGTTCCAGGAAGGCCTGGATGTCTTCCGATGTAGCCTAGAGCATAGATTTATATCGGGATGTATATTATTGCATGAATGCTTCTTCTATCGTCCATTGTGTGTGCACACAAACTCCCGAGGCCTGGCGTATAGATAGTATGGGTCCTTTGGGTTGCTCCTGATGGATCAGCCACGGCAGCAGCTTTCCTTCCTTATTAGAATCTGAGTGCAACTTAGTGGTATGGGCCGCATAATTGAGGCAGCGCAACTATTCCAGTAGTGCCGCGTGCTCCTGTCCCGCCTGCCACAACTGCTCCCTGCCAGATGGGGTTTCCCGGGCTCGCTCCTCTAATCATAGCAGCCTCTGCTCTAATCCTGCGTTATCTTTATCCAGCGTGCTCCTCATGTTTGGGGTGTACCCTATGGAATGCCCCCTGATCGCCACCTTGAAAGTGCCTCACTCGATCAGCCCGGATGTGGCGGTGCCCGTGTTCATGCAATTGTCCAGGGAGGCTCGGAGGGGTGGGTCATCTAAAGCGTCTGCCTGGAGTCGCCACATGGGAATGGGAGGAGGCTTATGTTGATCCCAGCGTATTTGCAATTGTTATGGGTTATGCCTAAATAATCCACGTAAATGATGCGCGGCAATATGTCCACTTTGGCGACAAGCCATTCTGTGCATCGGTGCAGGTTGCGTGGATGTGAGTAAAATGAGTAGTCTCTCTTGTGCTTATTGTGGTGGCGCCAGACGTCCGTCAAGTGCCACTGTTGTAGCCAGTCTGTCAGGGTCTGTCTAGGCTCACATTGAGAACGCTATTCAAATCGGAAAACATCCATTACAACGCAGTCAATACATGGCACTACCTTTACAATGCAGCTGTTACAACGCAACTGCCTTTACATTGCATGCCATTACAATGCAGCCATTACAACGCATGTCACTAAAATGCATGCCATTACAACGCATGCCATTACAATGCATGCCATTACAACGCATTATAAGGTAAGCAATGGACATTTTTTTAAGTTATAGGGTGGGTATGGGTTTTGGGGTACATGGGGATACTAATTTTTAACCCTACACTTTCCAACACTTTCCCTACTGTTGCACTCACTGGAGTGGGAATAGTAATGTTTACCCCTACACTATCCAACACTTACCCTACTGTTGCATTCACTGGAGTGGCAATAATAATTTGTACCCCTACACTATCCAACACTAACCCTACTGTTGCCCTAAAGGTATTATGCATAGTAATGTTATGCATTGTAAGGGTATGTGTTGTAATGGAATGCGTTGTTAATGTAGTTTCTAAAAATGCGTTGTAATGGTAGCTGCAATGTAAAAATTCAATTGTAAATGTTTGCGTTGTACTGTCATATATTCGTTAAAATCACCCCCTATCCCCCATGGGATCCCTTCCAGAAGCCAGGACTCCCGATAAGCCGTGTAGGAGCGCGCTTGGTCACTGCTAGGCGCATCGATCGTTCCGAGTAGCAGCTGCTGACTCTCTAGGCAGTCTTTGACAAATACATAATGTCCCCCAGGGTCCGCAACAATAGTGTGAGCCACAACGGGAACCATGCATTTATCCACACCAGTGGAATAGTTGGTGGAGTAGACGTGCCCTCTCCTCCTTTTTTGTAGGTGTGGGGCTTCTGTCCGTGTGAGGTGGGATTCTTGGAGGAAGGTCATCCGTACTTTCCATGGCATGCACACCCCCTCCAGCAGGTATGCAGTCTATGCATACCTGCGTCGTAGGAAAATACAGATCAGTATAAATCATTTTTCATGTACATTTTTGTACTAAGTCCCTTAATCAAAAATCTAAAATACCTGCTAAAAAAACATATATATATTCAACCATATATGCTGAAAAAATATGAGGGATACACCTGGGTGCAGGAAGGGCTGGTTTGCGATATCACAACAGTAAGGTTGGCCCCCAAACATGTCTCGCAAACATATGAGTGATGGGATATTGCTTCTAATGTAATGGGGGGATGATATTTTGGGGATAAATGGAGTGCACTGGGTTTTCGATTAAGGGACTTTTTTTATACAAAAAATGGAAATGAAGAATGGGTTATACTAATATGTTATGTTATGTTATGTTATGTTATGTTATGTTATGTTATACATTTATTTTTATAGCGCACGGCTACTCCAAAGGAGTGTCCCGGCGCTTTATCGAGGCAGCTCAAAATAAAAAACATAACACCATACAGCGAACAACTGAAAAAAAAGAACAGCAGAAATACTAAAGGTTAAAAAGCCAGGTCTTCAGGCTCTTCCTAAAGTGAAGCAGATTAATAGAGGACTGTAGGGCCAAAGGGAGGGTGTTCCACAACTGAGGGGCCCTCAGACTAAAGGAGCGCCCTCCAGAGCGTGCCTTCCTAATTCGAGGAACCACAGCCAAGAACAGAGATTCGGATCGCAAGGATCTGGCAGGGCGGTAGAAGGCGAGCCTGCGTTGAAGGTATTTCGCGCCCACGCCAAAAAGCGCTTTATGCGCCAGCGTCAGAACTTTAAACATGATCCGCTTCCGGATGGGCAGCCAATGAAGCGACTGCAACAAACCGGAGGCTCCAACTCGCCTATGGAGGCCGAAAATAGCGCGAGCTGCAGCGTTTTGCACAGCCTGCAGCCGCTGAACAAGATAGTCCGGGAGACCACTGTACAGGACATTAGCATAGTCCAATCTGGAACCAACCAAGGCCTGTACAGTGATCTTTCTGTGCTCTTCCGAGAGCAGAGGCAAAAACCTTCGGAGCATCTTGAGTAGCCCGAAGCAAGTGCCCGTTAGACCACGAACATGTGGCACCAGTGTCAGGCTATTATCCATCTTTACACCCAAATTCTTTGCCACCAGCGAAGCCAGGGCAGGGGGACACATATCCGACGGCCACCAGGCCCGCCAATCAGGGTCGAGGGAGCAGCCAAAAAACAACACCTCCGATTTATCTGAATTGGCCTTAAGGCCATTCGACTGGAACCAGCTAAAGACTGACTCCAAGCAGCCCCGGATGTTCTCCCCATCAAAAGCCTGACCCTGCCCACACGCGAAAAGCAGCTGCGTGTCATCGGCGTAGGAAACGATCTGGGCCCCAGAAGACTCCACCAGTGCCGCCAGAGGTGTCATAAAGATGTTAAAGAGAGTCGGGCTCAACACAGATCCCTGCGGAACACCGACTCCCAGTGGCAGCATCTCGGCGGAGCTCGGAGAGGCCCAGACCGTTTGTCGGCGGCCCTCCAGGAAAGATGAAAACCAATCCAACACCGTCCCCCTCAGACCGATGTCATAAAGTCTGGCGAGAAGCATCTCGTGGGGGACGGTGTCAAAGGCCGCCGAAAGATCGAGCATGACAAGCATAGCGCGACCTCCAGAGTCCAACGTCTCCCTAATGATCTCAGACACCTCCAACAGTGCCGTCTCCGTACTTAAATTAGGACGGAAACCGGACTGTGAAGGGTGTAGCAGATCACTGGACTCAAGAAAGCTGGAAAGAACGCCGTGCACATGCTTCTCCGTGATCTTGGCCAGCGCCGGAAGGAGGGAGATCGGCCTGTAATTGGCCAATACCTCCGAGTCCAGCCCAGGCTTCTTGAGGAGGGGGATCACCATCGCCCTTTTCCAGGGCGATGGAACCTGCCCCTCCCTCAGAGACAAATTCACAAGTGGGTTGACCACAGGGTTGACCACAGTCGCCATCTTAGCCAAAAATTTGGCCGGGCAAGGATCTAATGGCGAACCCGACTTAAGATTGGCCAGAAGCGCCAAGGAAGCATCGGTGGAAATAGGTGGAAACTCTGCGAGGACCACAGCCTGTGAAGGCCGCCACACCGGTCCCACCACCACGCTCGCATGCACCACGGCTGAGCCCACTGCGAAAGAGTCCTGAATGGACTTAATCTAATCCGTGAACAATCTGGCCAGGTTACAGACCCACAACTCAGATGGAACCCCTTGGGGCAGGTTGGATCTGGGGGCCATAAACTCGCTAACTACCGCAAAGATCTCCTTGCATGAGTTTGAGGCGGCCTCAATCCTCCTGGCCAAGAAAACCTTTTTTTCACGGAGAATATCACAGTGGTAGGCTTTAACCCTTGACCTTTAACCCTTGACCTATAGGCCGCTCTGGCCTCCAGATCATAATGGAGGCGCCACGCCCTTTCTGCCACTTTGCATTGGCGACGAGTGGCCAGCAGTGCCTCAGTGAACCAGGGGGCCGAGACCCTCTTGATCATATTTCTCGGGGCCATAACTGGGGCAAGATCATCCAACCTCTCCGTCAACCACCCCTGTAGGGACTCAACGTCCTGCTCCAAGTTGCCTGATATAGGGCACGGATGGTCCTCGGCCGCCTGACTTAACATCTCAGGTGTAACTCTATGCAGAGCCCTCCGCGCCGTGCCATGCTGTCTCGGCCCACTACAAGGGGGTTTCTTGCTGGCTAATATCGAGAATCTGGCCAGCCTATGGTCAGTCCAAAGCACCGGAAGGAGCTCGATATCAAAGAGAGGGATTGAAGAGAAGACCTGGTCCAAGGTGTGTCCTTTATCATGAGTAGGACCTGTGAGAAAAGGGGCAAGGCCCAGAGAAGCCGTGATATCCTGCAGTTTATTGGCATCCGAATCACCGGCAACATCCATATGGACGTTAAAGTCTCCTGCCAGAAGAGAGTGCTGCGCACTCAAGACCAGCTCAGCAGTGGCGGCCTGGAGATCGTCGAAAAAGGATCCAACTGGGCCAGGGGATCTATACACCAACAGCCCTTTCAGGGCTTGCTGCGGGGACAGTCTGATGGTAAAAGCAAGGGATTCAGATCCTGCGATGGAGTTAAGAGGAGGAATAGAGCAGGAAACTGCTTTGTTCACTACCACCGCTACCCCCCCACCCCTGCCTTTGGCTCTATCTTGCCGGAAGATGTTATAATCCGGGGGAATCGCTGCCATGATGTCCGGATTAGACAGCTCCCCCAACCAGGTTTCGGTCAGCAGCAGGCAGAGTGGCTTTTCTTTCACAAGGAGATCAAAGATCTCCAGAGCATGCTTGCCTACCGATCTAGTATTGAGCAATAGGAAAAGATGTCTCACTCGATCCTCATCTCTCCCTTGTGAGGAAACGGGGGCATAATTAGGCACCCAACCACACCCCGGGCAAAGCCGCTTACCCCTATAACGTCCCGGGAACACGGATCGGCATGTACAGGAACATTTCCGCAATGTGAAAAGTTCCCTGGCAGAATAACAAATCATCTTGCCTAAGAACAAAATACCACCAGAGCCTACCTCCGCTCTGCCGCCTCCGAGACGCTGACGGACGCAGACGGGCAGGACTCTGGCAAGACTCAGGCAAAGCGAAGGCCGACCCGCTACGCGATCCCGCTACGCGATCCCGCTACGCGATCCCGCTACGCTCTGGGGACTGATTTAAATAGTGCCTCCAGGTGAGGGTCAAAGCGCACCACCAGGACACACAAGATGGCGCTTAAAGAGCGTCAATGCCCTTCCCAAAATGGCGGCCGTTCAACCAACTCGGGGGACCCCCGACCACCCCAGAACCGGGTCCGCTCGAGCAGCGGTGCTTCACAATTTAGTGTGCAGGTAAAGGGAGAGCCCAGTAAATACCTGTATTTTAAAAGCAGGGTCAAGCAAACAAAAGCGAACAGAAATGAAAAACGGGAATTTTAAAAGCAAACAGCCTCCCCGCGCAGCGCAGTAAACTATAATGAGCTGCCAGCACCTGAGCGCTGAGACCTATCAAGATCTGACACTAGAGGACCGCCTTAAATAGTGCCTCCAGGTGAGGGTCAAAGCGCACCACCAGGACACACAAGATGGCGCTCAAAGAGCGTCAATGCCCTTCCCAAAATGGCGGCTGTTCAACCAACTCGGGGGACCCCCGACCACCCCAGAACCGGGTCCGCTCGAGCAGCGGTGCGTCACAATTTAGTGTGCAGGTAAAGGGAGAGCCCAGTAAATACCTCTATTTTAAAAGCAGGGTCAAGCAAACAAAAGTGAACAGAAATGAAAAACGGGAATTTTAAAAGCAAACAGCCTCACCGCGCAGCGCAGTAAACTATAATGAGCTGCCAGCAACTGAGCGCTGAGACCTATCAAGGTCTGACACTAGAGGACCGCCTTAAATAGTGCCTCCAGGTGAGGGTCAAAGCGCACCACCAGGACACACAAGATGGCGCTCAAAGAGCGTCAATGCCCTTCCCAAAATGGCGGCCGTTCAACCAACTCGGGGGACCCCCGACCACCCCAGAACCGGGTCCGCTCGAGCAGCGGTGCTTCACAATTTAGTGTGCAGGTAAAGGGAGAGCCCAGTAAATACCTCTATTTTAAAAGCAGGGTCAAGCAAACAAAAGCGAACAGAAATGAAAAACGGGAATTTTAAAAGCAAACAGCCTCACCGCGCAGCGCAGTAAACTATAATGAGCTGCCAGCACCTGAGCGCTGAAACCTATCAAGGTCTGACACTAGAGGACCGCCTTAAATAGTGCCTCCAGGTGAGGGTCAAAGCGCACCACCAGGACACACAAGATGGCGCTCAAAGAGCGTCAATGCCCTTCCCAAAATGGCGGCCGTTCAACCAACTCGGGGGACCCCCGACCACCCCAGAACCGGGTCCGCTCGAGCAGCGGTGCTTCACAATTTAGTGTGCAGGTAAAGGGAGAGCCCAGTAAATACCTCTATTTTAAAAGCAGGGTCAAGCAAACAAAAGCGAACAGAAATGAAAAACGGGAATTTTAAAAGCAAACAGCCTCACCGTGCAGCGCAGTAAACTATAATGAGCTGCCAGCACCTGAGCGCTGAGACCTATCAAGGTCTGACACTAGAGGACCGCCTTAAATAGTGCTTCCAGGTGAGGGTCAAAGCGCACCACCAGGACACACAAGATAGGGCTCAAAGAGCGTCAATGCCCTTCCCAAAATGGCGGCCGTTCAACCAACTCGGGGGACCCCCGACCACCCCAGAACCGGGTCCGCTCGAGCAGCGGTGCTTCACAATTTAGTGTGCAGGTAAAGGGAGAGCCCAGTAAATACCTCTATTTTAAAAGCAGGGTCAAGCAAACAAAAGCGAACAGAAATGACAAAAGCGAAATGAAAGAGTGATATATCTATTTCTCTGTATTTTAGAATGTTTATACTATATATATACTTGGTCCCAATGAAGGTGGTGTGAACCATTTCGTTGTCCAAAAAAACACAGCGTCACAGATTAAAAAATATATATTTTTAAATCCATTATGTATCACTGTGAATTCTGAAAGTTTTTAATTGATTGTTTTAATCTTCTGTGCATTATTGTTAAATATAAATGATTGTAGTTGGATGCGTAATAAGCAAGAGACTTTTTAAATGTTGATTGTTTGTTTATATATGCATAGAGCATAGATGAATGCCGTGGTAAATAATTAAAAAGCATTTACAATGCAATGGTCTCGGCATTGGTAAAGTTAGAGCTATTGGCATTGCTCATGACATTATTTTTGTTTATGTTTTTGTTTTTAAAACATTTAAAGAAACGGCACTGTCATGAGCAATGCCAATAGCTCTAACTTTACCAATGCCGAGACCATTGCATTGTAAATGCTTTTTTTGTGTTTGAAAGAAGGCAGATCTCAGCATTCCAGGCAAATGCCGATTCCTGTTTGCTTGTTTAAAGGACGCAAAAATTCCAAAGTTAATGCACACCATTAAAAAAAATATATTTATATACAAAACACTATCTATGCTTGCTTGCAGCTCTGTATAAAACAAGGACAGTTATAATTGAGTGTAATTGTAATTACATTAATATCGCGATTGCTTCCCCTGACGAGGAGTCGAGGCGCTTTTCGGCGAGTAGCACGCTGCTCCAGAACCCAAAAAGTATTATTGGTGAATTAGTGTAGGTTTCACGCACAAACGTTTGACAACAGACCGTAGACAACCGCGAGTGGCCTCGCGCCTTACCTTCTGCAGATCATGCTCCGTCGGTGCAGAAATGTGCGCTCCACCCAGTGCGCGTGAGATCCGGCTGCTCCCTGCAGACCTGCACGTGCACGGGCCACAGAGGGCATCGCGCGCGCTCGCATTCCCTCACATATTTCTCCTCAGCAACAGTGCGACGACTCGTTGTGAATGGCAGTGCCCACTTAAAATGTGAGTGGAGAGTCACGACTCACGCGGAAGAGGAGGATATTATGAGAAGATGGGAAGTGGGACTGCAGTGAGCCTTCCGGGGTTGCTTAACTATTAATACAAAAAGTGAGATCAGTTTGGTGTTTTACCCTCCCCCAGCCCCACCCGCCCCCTGTGCTTCAGACACAGGGACATCGTTAACGGCATGTTACGCGCGTTTTACACACTCCTTAATATTAAATAACGCCTGTAAGCCTATGCAAATCCTACCTAGGGCCCAACCCCGTGCACTGAACGGACCCGCTAAGGGGTCTGTCTTCTTGCAGGGTCAGACTGGGACAGAAGATGGGCCCAAGCACGAAAATATCAGTGGCCGTCATCAGCGAATCAGAAAGCAAAAAGAAAATGGCCCATGTATGCAAATCGGGACAGTTTTAAAGCTGTAGTGACCGCTGTTGAAGTGTTGGTAATGGGAGACTGCATGTTTTGTGCTTGCTGTAGGTGATATTTGTGGGAATATCAGGAAAATCAGCTGTAAAACTGCACACCACCGCCTTTCTCCGAGGCAGAGCAGAAATGCCTCGGAGAAAGGCAGCGTCGTTTTCGGATTCGGGGGCGTGTTTTGCTGTTATCTCCTCCTTGAGACTTCTTGCAAAAAACACGCCCCCCGATCCGAAAAGGACGGGGCCTAATCTGAATGACTGACCTCTTCTCCAATGGCTGGCCAGCATTCAAGAGGCCAGCCAATGGAGAACAGGGGAGAAGAGGGGCGGGTTCAAGCCCCTCTTCTCCAAGTCATTAAATCTCGGAGCTAGACTGCGCAAGCGCAGTCTTCGCAGCCGAGATCTAATAAATGAAACAACGCAAACATTCGAAATAATTTTTGAGTGTGACGGCTGCTATTTACATACGTTTTGTAAAAACCTTGAGTGTATTTCCAGTTCGTTCCAGAAGCGCTTTTGAGTGGGGTCT
Organism: Triturus cristatus; assembly: GCF_964204655.1. Lineage (NCBI taxonomy): Eukaryota > Metazoa > Chordata > Amphibia > Caudata > Salamandridae > Triturus > Triturus cristatus. The sequence goes on from NC_140591.1 coordinate 225,252,604, forward strand.
ATGTGATTAAGGTGCAAAAAGGGAGTTTCGAGTGTTATTTTGTATACCACCCGGTCCCTTTTTGCAGTCTAGGGTGACTCTCCTTTGCTTTGTTGTATGAGTTCATGTCAAGAACCGGAAGTGAAGCAATAAATGTGCCATTATGCACACAGGTGGCCTGGGTGCAGGAGGCGAAATTCTATATTTCCGAAAATAGGAAGAGGTCATGGTCGAAAGATAAGACCGGCTCTGATTTCAAACTGTGAGGCTTCCTGCAATGTGCTTCAAGAAGATGTTCCTGTGGAAAGTCCCATTCCAGCTTCAAGTTTTCAGGTAAGTCAAATACAAAGATGTGCCATAAGCACCAGAAATCTAAGCCGGACTCAACCACAAGCAGCCACTCAAAATCAGGGGGAAACGGCATAAGAGCATCGATCGACAGACCATTCCCAACTAGATCCAGTCCTCAGCTGGATCCCACATGGCTGATTCCGCAGAAAATTCTGCAGGCTGTCACAGACCCTGTAGAAAATAGTGTGGCACGCTGTCACTCCTTCTGATGCTCTCTGCTCCTTCTGGAAGCAGAAGGGGCTTCAGTTGTACTTCAGCTGTACTTAGCCCGGCAGGCCCTGCCTTGGCGCCTACTGACCCCATAGGACCCATTCTGGACTTTACCAATACTAGATCACTCTGACAACCCGGCCTCTAGGGTCTACTCTTAGCCCTTCTGTGTCTGCGGTGATGCCAACTCTGACAGCAGATGACAAGGACACAACCTGAGCCATCTTCAGCCATCTCCATGCCCATGTCACAGTTCAAAATTTCAAAAGTACAACCAGGCATATGCTACAACTCCAGAGACTGAGCTGGATTCGCCACAAGTGCCTCCAACAGAATAAAATGCCTCTTTCGCAGTAGCTGTGTACAAGGCTGCTAAATAAGTAGATTTACAGTCACCGACTTCTGAAACTAGGCAAATGTATTGACTGAGATGCTTCAGCCAGAACTTGCTTCTTTTAAGATGCTATTGCTATTCAACAAGGCCATTTGAGGACACTCTCAGGGTCACTCTTTTGACATGCAAAGTAACTTGTAATACTTTTCAGAAGAACCCTATGGATAGAGCCAAACCCTATTGATGCCCTCAGAAAGAGAATGTTTTCCTCAGCTGTTTAGCCTGATATCCTTGAAAGCTGTGGGCTTTTTCGGCAGTTACAACCATGTGTTATCGGACGTGGCCAGTGAGATATTGCTGGCTGTCCCGAAAGACCTTGGAGCCTGGCTCGCTCAAATGATTGCCAGCATAGAGTGAAGTATGTCTTGCATGCTGGCTTTGACACCACAGACTGACTTAGAAGAGCTATTTGCACAGGAGCTGTGCTTACAAGGCACACCCAGATGACACCAAGCAGTTTTTGAGAAGATGTCCAAGTGTCTTTCAAGGACAACTAATTGATGGGTCCAGAATGTTTGAAGAGAAGTCTGATTCAGCGCTTGAATAATTTAAGGACAATTGAGGCATAGCACAATCCTTGAAACTTTGGTCTCCTGCCAATCAGTTCAACATCAGTTCACAAAATATACAGATCATTCCTGGCGGGTAGTGTACAGATAGTGTCCGCCCTTCCAAATATGTAGCAACAGCAGACCCCGGGTCTGATTTAGAGTGTAGCAGAAAGGGTACTCCATCGTTGTACAGAAGATCGGCCTACCTCATTTAGAGTCGGGTGGACTTTCAGTATGTCAGTAGTAGAGACTGCTCCATCTTTGCTGCCGACACACACCTCTGACAGCTCGAGGGAGTAAGGGCCGTAGGAGGTTTAGATATTTGTCCACCCACACTATTTAAAATGGATGAACAAATGCCAAGTTTTTACTTTCGATTACAGCCATCCAAAAAATGGATAAGTTTAAGTACAAACATTTCAATGATCTTCACATATGGGAGAAATCTCCAGTGGCGAGAGTGCCATTGCTTTTTTGTTTTCAAAAAGAAAATCCCACTTTGAGATTTTTTTTAAAAGAAAAAAGAAATTGAAAGACTGGCATGTAATTCTGTCATGTTGACTGAGCCATTTGGCCCACTTTCAAGGCACTGATAGGAGCTGCTGTGATGGAGGTTCTTGCCAATGTAAGAGATGTCTGCTGGGAGAGTGGACATCTCAAAATTTGGAGTGCCTTTTCTCCATCGGGTGACGGCATAAAATACTCTGTTGCCCTGATGGAGTAACCGCACTGTAAATCAGACCCCCACTATTTTCAGGGCTGAGATCATGGTGGCAGCTGAGGCCGTTCGCTTTTCAAGCTGCAGTAGCTGCCAAGTCACTTTCACTTGCCCTCAATGCCCACACTCTGCCAGTTGGAAGAAGATTGCATCATTTCCTCCTAAGGTGATATCCAGCACACTCCACGAGTGGGTCTTGCAAACAATGAAAAGGGCTATGACCCGCCTTTCATTGCTTCCTCACACGGTTGGCCCCCTACATCAGAGCAATTCTCAGCTGGTCATTGTGCGAACATACAGCAAGAAGTGAACATTTTGCTAGCCAAGGGTGCAAACAAACAGGTGCAAAGCCAGAGACCAAGGTCCTTATCGTGCAACTTCTTCTTACCAAAGAAGGACAGAGACCGCTGGCTTATACAGGACCTTTGCCCACTGAATGCCTTCTAGAGGAAAGACAAAAACAAAATGCTCACCCAGTCTCAGATTCGTTCTGCTCAGGAACTTGCAGGACATGTATTTGTATATCTCTGTTCTGCAGACCCTAGTCATTATCTGCAGTTCATTGTGAGTTTCGCGCACTTCAATGTACTGTGTTGTCCTTCGGCCTTACCTCAGTCACTTGGTGTTCATGGTAGTGAAGGCGATGGGCGCTGCCCATCTTTGGGGGTACATGTCCTCCCATATCTTGATGGCTGACTACTCAGGGCAGCTCACCCCAGTCAGTCATGGGCCACCTCCAGACAATGGCCGAAATTCAACCATCTCGGGGTTCATCATATAAGTAAGCCGCAGTCCCACCTAAACCCCACACAGATGATTTCCTTCATTGGAAATGTCCTGTTCCTGGTGGTGTTCAAGGCTTTTCTACTTCCGCAGTGAGTTAGGCACATTTAGGATAAGATCCTGATGTTTCAGGCTCAATCTTGTGTCCCAGTGAGGATGACTTTAAGGGTTCTTGGACTACTAGCCTTGTGCATCCTCCTGGTCTCAAGCACCGGATGGCAAATGTGTTCCCTATAGTGGACCCTCAGGTTTCAATGGGCCCTCTCCATCTCCATTGTGAGAAGAGGGCCCAGGATCTTTTGTGGTGACAAGACAAGTGCAAACCTGCCCTGTGGGAGCCACTACCTTTCCCCGCACAGACTCCACGTTTGTAACAGATGTTTCACTGCTGGGTTATGGGTGTCATCTGGGGGGCGGAGATCAGAAGCCTCTGTTCTTCGGCTGAGAGCCAGCTCCATATGAATGTGCTGAAGTGTTGGGTGACCTGTCTGGCTCTGAAAGCCTTCCTGCCATCCATCAAGGGGAGGCTGGTTAAAAGTACTTGTAAAGTGCACGTATACCCGAAGGTGTCTTGGCGCTGCTTCCAATACAGTGAGCTAAACAGTTCTGGGGTGAATAAATACGTATATCTTAGTTGTTAAAAAGCCAGGTTTTCAGTGCTTTCTTGAAGAGCTGGAGATCAGAAATGGATTTAATATTTAAAGGAAGGGTATTCAGTGTTTGCCAAGCATTGACCACAATGCTTCTTCTACCTCAAGAAGAGAGTCTGACATTAGGAACAATCACATTTATTGCATTAAGAGAGTGCCACTGTCTAATGAGACAATACCATTTGAAGCTTACGTAGTGCCTGTCTAATAGACCGATATTTGGAATGCGTAGCAGCATGTGTGCTGCTGTATTTTGGAGAACCTGGAGTTTGTTTAGATGTTGCTGCTACATGTTAAGGGAACGATTTTACAATAGTCAAGTTTAGACATGACTAGGGCGTCACAACACTTTTCTGTAGTGTCTCAGGTAGATAAGGGAGAATTTTCTTTACTGTTCTGATGGTGTGTAAAGAAGAGGAAATGGTAGCATTACCTTGGACACCGTATGTCAGTTTACAAGAATTCCTAGACTGTTTACTTTCTTGGTCGGTATTGTCAGATTACCTAGCTCTTGAGGCCACTCGGCCAGGGACCAGAAGGCAATTTCTCTGCCAAACAGGATGACCTCTTTTTTTCCAGAGTTTAATTTGAGGCAGTTCATCCAATCACTGACTGGCTTCATACAATCGCTAAATCTGATGTTGGTATTATCATTGTCGCTAGACCGCAATTTGGGTGCCATCGACATAAGAAGAGAAAACCCATAGGATGTGTTAAGGCTGGCCAGTGATGTTAAGTACATGTTTAACAATGTTGGACTTAAAGAAGATCCTTGAGGGACACAACAGGGGAATGAAAAAGGATCTGATATGAAATCTCCAGATGAGACTGTTTGTTCTCTCTCGCTGTGAAAGGAAGTGAGCAAAGCTAACGCGGTTCCTTTTATTCCGATCTTCGAGAGATGTGGTTCTGCAAAAAGCAGGATGGATTGAGGTCCTGGATCTTCTACAGGAATAACTACTTCTCTGGCAGTAGCTGGACCAGCATAACGTCTTTTTTATAGCCAGCATTCTAATAGGGTAACTGAATGCCAGGGCAGATGAGTGATGTTGGCTGTCAGATCACGAGTGGCAACTCTATACGTATACCTATATTAGACATTGTCGCATGCTCTTACTAGCCACCATCAAGAACTCAGCATCAACAATATTGCACAGTGGTGTTTTCTCCAGAAAACTCCAATGTGCAGGGTGGCAGATGCTGAGGTTTTGCCATTGTCGGGAGGGGCCAAAAGATGTCAAGCTGGGCAGGCCCAAGTCATCTTAATTGCATAGGATTGGGTCAGGAGGGCATGGTACCCAAAGATTCCAAGTATGAACATTTGCCCTCCATTCCGGCTACTACTTAAGGAGGGCCTCATATGACCACACAGGAGAGCATCCTTCACCCAAGTCTTCGAAACCTACTACATTCTACATTGACCTCACCAAAGAACTTTGTGTGGATTATCAGCTCTTTGTGGGATTCACTGGTGCACAGAAAGGTGGTGCATAAAAGGACCCTATCAAAGTGGCTTGTCCTCCGCACCAAAATCTGCAATGCACTGTCAAAGAAGCAAACCCCTGTAGACCTGTGGGATCATTCCATAATGGCCAACGCTGCTTAGATAGCATTGGCAAGGTCTGTGCCCATTTTGGACATATGCCGGGCTGGAATGTGGACATAAGCACATATGTCCATGAAAAAATACTGCTTTGCTAGTCAGGTCCGGTGGGAGGGCCATTTTGCCCACTTGATCCTGCAAGCCATTCTTGTTTGAGTCCACTTCCCAGACACCCCATCTTTGTGAGGTACTGATGTGGTATCTGTTCTAAAACTGAGGAATCTGCAGTTAGGAGAATGCATCAGAGCAAGACGATGCTTGTCTTCAGTAACGTTCTTTCTTTTGGGTACTCTCTCTAAATGCATATTGCTCACTGCCATCCCCCTCGCCGGTCTGTGGAGTGGTCTCCAGGACATCATAATAAGGTTCCAAGGTAGAGTTTGGCACACTGTCATCTGCAATGTGTTTCAGGTTCTCCATGCTGATGGACTCTGAAGGACATTATTAAGAAATAGGAAAGATCAGCGTCCAGAGAGGGCACTTGTCTGCTACTTCAAGGGCAGTACATGGAGACACCACAGGGCCACATGGTAGCACTTATCAGTATTTGGGGACATGAGTGTAAAATTCTCTGGATCCAGTCTGGCACTTGTCAATATTCTAAAGGTGAGGAATCTGCGGTGAGATAGAGTGTCTACCAGAAAGACCGTTACCCAAGGTAAGTAACTTATTCATCGAACATTGTGTGCTCTCAAGGTTCCATGGGAGAAGCATCCGCCTTCTGTGGTACTCTGTGTCCTTTATGCATTTCTGCCTCCACCACTGCTTCCCTGGGGTTTGACGAAGGTTAGCAATGACCAGGGTCAAAAGGCTCTAATCCTGATTGCAGCACAGTGGGCTCAGAGGGTCTGGTTCTTCGTACTGCTGAATCTGAGCATGTTTCCAAGTTCAATCTGCCTATGGACCTGGTACATGTCATCTTAGCTGCTTGCCACCAGTCCATGAAGTTGACATGCTCTGGATTTTGGTATTAATTTGCAGCCCTTTGTGATGACTATCAGGTTGATCTGCTGCAGCATAAACTTTCTGGTGTACTTCAAATGTTTATTGACTTTGGCCTGCAGAGCCATGCCTTGGGTAGATTTAAAGATTATCTGTGGGCCCTCTCGGTCTTTCTGCATTTGGCGGATGAGCCCTCTCTGCTCAAGTCACCAGTTGTGATACATGTTTAAAGGGCTCAGGTTAACGTTTCATCATGTAACTTTTGCAATGCCTCTGTGGGACCTTAAATTGAATCTAACCTTCTGAATGTGCACACCTTTCAAGCATATACACAGTTGTTATTTGTGGTTACTGACTCATAAGGCTAACTTCCTCATTGCAATTACTTTGTGTGCAATGTAAGTGAACTGCAGACACTATCAGTGCATCTACCATGTACCACCACCTTTGTGGAGAAGCTGGTACTTCGGACTCTGGCAACCTTTCTGCAGAACATGGTGTTGTCTTTCCCTATTAACTTTCCAACTTTCTCTCTAAGGAGGAGAAGTCTTCATTAGTTGGGCACCAAAGGTTTAGCTTAGTTTTTATATCCAGTAGTCTAAAGAGCAGAGTGGATGACTACCTTTTCGTGTGGTTCACCGGTGTTAAGATTGGAACTGCGTTCCAAAAACAGACCCTATCCACGTGGAATGTTCTTTAAATACAAATGTGCTGTGCCTCAGTCAAGAAGGAGCCTCCTAAGGGCCTTTGGTCTCACTCTACCAGACCCAGGCTACCACTATGGCCTAGGCCAGGGGTGTTCTAGTGCTCGACATCTGCCAGGCATTAAAGCCTTGACTCTTAGGTCCGCAGGTAAGGCGATTTTATGGCACGACACGGAGGCCAACATTATGCAATAATTCCTTTATTGCTACCACTCAGCAGCAAGAAAAAACAAACATCATGTTCTTAGAATAAAGAATACAGAATCTCTAAGAACATTCCAATACAAACAAAACTCTTCAACATCATCTGCTCTCCCTTCTTTTATTGCTGCTGCTCGAGAGATAAGTATATTTTGATATGATAGATTTATTGAAGGAATTTATAAAGATAAGAAGCTTGGAGAATGTTATTTAATGAATAAAATGTATTTAATACAAAATGGTATTTAAATGTGGAACATTTTGAGGATGGAGTAATACATTTAGAATGTTTGTTTATGAAATTTTAAAGTTAGAAACGTAATGATTTAAATGTAACCAGGAAAGCGATTGTAGATGGGAGAGTCTCTTGTTTGATTTTTTTAATTGAGGTTGGAGATAATGGGCTCGCTTTAGTATTTGCGCGACGTGTTGTCAAGATTCAGGAGCATGAGGTAAATAGATAAACTTGCGATCGCGTATGCGCGATTGTTTTAAAAAGCATAATTAAATAATTTTAGAGATAGCATTGACGATAAAATTACAGTTGATGTGCGTAATTTGAATTGAATCAGTTGGCTCGTGCTTACCGATTCGTGGAACGCTCACCGTAGTCGCGTGCAGAGTGAAAGAAGCACGTGTTGGTTTAGCGCGTATCGCTCTGTTTTGAGGTCGCGCATGAAGGGAAATGTCCCTTTGAAGGTTTCGTATTGACGCCGGTTGCCTAGCAACGGCGTATAACGAACGAGAAACGCATTTTTTCAAGGGCAAGACGATCGTGAGGAGATTTAGAAGGAGATTGAGGGGAGAATGTGAAAAAATAATTAAAAATAAGAGAAAAATCAGAAATATATAAAATATATTATTTTTAAAAAGAATAATGTCTTAAGAATAATAATTTAAGAATTAAAGTCTATGAAAATAGAGACTTGAGATTTGACAATATGGAACAAGGGGAAGGTAGTCTAGAAGAAAAATTAAATAAGGCAATAGAAAAAAAACCGACAGAAGTATCGTTTAGAATGGAAAGGAAATTAGAGTTGTTGTCAATGTCAAAATCAAATAGACAGGAAGAGGAGAGTTTTTGGTCAGCAACTGAAAATGAAGGAGCGCATTGTAGTGGAAAGAAGGCTTCAAGGAAGAGGAAGCATGTATCTTCAAAGGAAGATTATAATAAAAAATCGAAATACACTAATAAAGAAGATGAATGCTGCTCAGACAGGCAAATAGGAAAAGCCTCGGCGAAAGTGGAGGGCAAGTTAGAGGCCCAAATGAAGAAGCAAAAAGATGTATGCGCAAGCATAAATATATAATATGTGACGAATCCTCTGAGAGTGCAGAGATATAACTGAGTTGCAGTGATGATTTTGACTCTAATGATGAAATACAAGTTAAAAAATCAAAAAAGGATGAAAGCTTGAGATCTGAGAATAAAATAATTAAAGATGCTATGGGAGATAATATGTTTGACCCATTACTTATCAAACATCCTTTTTCCCCTGAATGGTCAACATCTGATCATGTCTCTGAATATTTAGAATATTGGATGAGAAGAGAAATACCAAAAGAGGTGAGAGTTAGATTAAGATCCGAGTGTCCTCGACCAATTGTAAATAATAAGGTGTTGATGACACCAGAACTTGACCCGAAAATGTTTGCATTTATTGCAAAAGGGGTGCGAGATCCTAGGAAAGGAATTGATCGTGGATTAAAATCCTTTCAAACCAGGTTATTAGATGTGATTGGTCCAGTATCAAAAATATTTGATATGGCGAAGGAGGCCTATGCTGGAAAAAATGAAATTGATGTACAAGAACTCCATGAATGGGTTCAGAGGGCTGTATGTTTATTAGGAAACGCGAATACAGCCTTATCTATAGAGACAAGGAAGAGTCTATTACTAAAGATTGACCCAAATTTGGTAGACCTTGCGACCAAAGAGGAAGGACCTTTGACTAAGGGTCTGCTTTTTGGTGATGAATTTATTAAAGAATTATCAAGATATGTAGGTGCGTTCAGCAGCCTACAAAAATCTCAAAGAGAGATTAACAACGTGTTTTTGGTATGGCCGGGAGAACGCGGAGTCGGTTCCCCGGGCAAGGACAAGGAGTTTCGAGAGGCTCCTTCACTCGTGGATTTGGAAGAGGCTACCAGGGTCAACAACAATTTTTTCGTGGAGGATTTTTTCCACAAAGACAACGAACAAGAGGAAGATTTAATAGAGGAGAGAGACGAGGAAGAGGTTTGATTGGTAAGTCGAGACCTTTCTGTTATCCACTTAAAATTGGGTGGCAGACTTGCCCAATTTTTAGAGGACTGGAGGTCAATAACAAAGGACCCTTGGGTGTTGGAAACGGTACAAGGTTACAGAATAGAATTTTTAGGAAGGCCAGTTCAGACTATAGTTCCGAATCATATGATTTTCAAAAAAGATCAATTAAAGTTGATAGATTTAGAGGTAGAAGAATTATTAAAGAAAGGAGCAATAGAAAAAGAGAGTGAAAATGTGGAAGGATTCATAAGCAATATTTTTCTAGTGGAAAAGAAAGACAAAGGAGGAATGCGCCCTGTGATAAATTTACATCAATTGAACGATTGGGTGATATATCATCATTTCAAAATGGAGGGAATACATTTGTTCAAAGATGTGTTAATGAGAGAGAATTGGATGACAAGATTAGATTTGAAAGATGCTTATCTGACAATTCCAATATGGAAAGAGCATCAAAGGTATTTGAGATTTATATGGAGAGGCAAGATGTGGAAATTTGTGGGCCTACCTTTTGGCCTGTCATCCGCTCCGTGGTGTTTTACAAAGGTTTTACGGCCGGTAGCTGTTTTTTTGAGTGAGAGAGGTGTTCGAATGATAATCTATTTAGACGACATCTTGATAATGGATCAGGACAAGAATACTCTTCTGTCTCATACGAAGATGGCGATAGAGTTGCTAGGGTTTTTAGGATTTGTGGTGAACAGGAAAAAATCTCAATGTGTTCCCAGTCAACAGACACAATTTTTGGGATTTATAGTAGAGACGGTTCAAGCTGTCTTGAAACTTCCGAAAGAAAAATTAAAGAGAATTCGGAAAGAATTGAAAAATGTTTTGAAAATGAACAGCATATCTTTAAGAATGTTGGCCTGCATAATAGGTCTACTGTCTTCGACAATTCAGGCTATCTTTCCAGGTCCTTTACATTACAGGGCTTTACAAAGGTTGAAGGGTTTGCATTTGAGGAATGGTTTGAGATATTCAGAGAGTGTATGTCTCTCTCAAGAGGCAAGACAGGAATTGATTTGGTGGCTGAGGAATATGAAAGCATGGAATGGGCGTGCAATTTTTGGAGAGAAGGCAGATCTGATTGTGGAATCAGATGCAAGCTTGGAAGGCTGGGGTGCAAGATGCGGATTGTTAAGTACTGGAGGACGATGGACAAGTCAGGAAAGGAATCTACATATAAATTGTTTAGAATTGTTAGTAGGATCTTTTGCAATAAAGTGTTTTGGGAAACAGACTGCAAAATGTTCTGTCATTTTAAGGATGAACAATGTTTCTGCGGTTCGATATGTGAACAGAATGGGTTGTCCAAGATCAGAAGGTCTAGCAGATATAGCGAGAGTATTTTGGGAGTATTGTTTGGAGAGGAAAATTCATGTTCAAGCAGAGCAGATCCCAGGGAATTCAAATTCAGTAGCAGATTGGTTTTCGAGGAATTTTTACGACTCCAGCGATTGGATGTTAGACAGATTAGTACTCACAAGGTTGAACCAATTTTGGGGTCCATTTCGGACAGATCTTTTTGCGAACAGGATAAACACTCAACTAGAGAGGTTTTTCAGTTGGCATCCGGATCCAGAGTCGATGGGAATAGATGCTTTTCTGCAGGATTGGAGAGGTCTGCATCCTTATGCATTCCCACCGTTTTCAATGATAAGCAGGGTGACCGGGATGATTCAGAAGTGGAAAGAAACAGTGGTGTTGGTTACTCCGTCTTGGAGCTCACAAGCCTGGCACCCTATGTTATTGGAGATGAGTGTGGATTACCCGATTCTAATTCCAATGTTTCAAGGGATCTTGCGGGGCCCTCTAGGGGAGGTTCACAGTTTGGTGGATTCAGGTCAACTTCATCTGTTGGCATGGAGACTTTCAGGAGAGTCTGGAGTAAGCCAGGGCTTTCATCAGAAGCTTCGAAACTCATTGAAGAATCTTGGGCTCAATGAACAAGGAAGGTATATAAGTCTGCATGGAATAAGTGGAATGGTTGGTGTGTGGAAAGGAATATGGATCCCGTATCAGCAGATGTAGTTCATGTTTTGAATTTTTTGACGGATTTATATAAAAGAGGTTTGGCGTATAGGTCAGTGAATTTATATAGATCTGCAATATCCGCAGGACATATTTTAGTGAATGGGATTTCTGTTGGTCAAGACATTATGGTCAGGAGATTACTGAGAAGTATTAGGTTGGCTAAACCACCTGGACCTAGGTATACTTCTCTTTGGGATGTGTCTTTGGTATTACGATTGATTGAATCATGGGATGATAATAGCCTCTTGGACCTTAAAGATTTATCTTTCAAACTCACGATGTTATTATGTCTTCTTTCTTTTAGAAGGGTTTCAGATGTGCGTGCACTAGTAATTTCAAGTAGATGTTTTGCTCCAGAGGGTATTTGTTTTTATATTAAACAAAGAACGAAGACTAACTCAAATGTTATTTTTTATCCATACTTTCAGGATAAGGAGAAACTTTGTGTTGTACGTTGTGTTAAAGAATATGAATATAGAACTCAGCCTTTTAGACCTGCTGGGGTAGATCAGTTACTTATCTCTTATAGGTATCCATATAAAGCGGTTTCTTCTCCCACTTTGGCTAGGTGGGTAAAAACATTAATGGAAAAAGCAGGTATAGATATAAGTAAGTTTGGTGCACATTCTGTGAGAGGTGCATCTGCATCAAAAGCACGAGTTTTAGGAGGTAGCTTGCAAGATATTTTAAGGTGTGCAGATTGGTCATCAGATTCTGTGTTTAGAAAATATTATTTTAAACCTATTGAGAGTGCAGCTCAATGTATTGTTAATGTGCTTTAAACTTGCATAATGTTGGCCTCCGTGTCGTGCCATAAAATGTAGATTTTCCACAGCCTTGGTGGGCTGAAAATCTGGATTTTATTAAGGACACGGAGGCTACTATTATCCCTCCCAATTTTTTTCCCAAACCCTAATGTTTATATCTTGTTTTTTCTATGCAGGTCAAAATTAAAATAATTGGGATTGTTCGCTTCCGGACAACTGTCATCTTTTCGTTGAGAAAGAAAGAAGAATTCTTTTGATTGTATTTGCTTACTGTTTTTTGGACTCTTAATATGAAAAATATTTTTAAAAATATTACTTTCTCGTTTAGCAGGCAATGTAAGAAGGGAGAGCAGATGATGTTGAAGTGTTTTGTTTGTATTGGAATGTTCTTAGAGATTCTGTATTCTTTATTCTAAGAACATGATGTTTGTTTTTTCTTGCTGCTGCATGGTAGCAATAAAGGAATTATTGCATAATATTAGCCTCCGTGTCCTTAATAAAATCCAGATTTTCAGCCCACCAAGGCTGTGGAAAATCTACATTTTTCCTGATCTTTCTGCAGGATTTACTGGTGTCCATTTTTCAGACCATCTACCTTTTGGGAGGTACCGCTTTGGTATCCATTCAATAGTATAGGAATCTGCTGCTAGAAGTAGCCATCAGAAGAACAAGTTACTTGCCTTCGGTTATGCTCTTTCTGATGAATACTATATCTAACTGAAGATTCCTCCTGCCTGTTCTGTGGAACAGATTTCTAAGTGTAAATAATGTTCCATGTTTGGTTCTGTGGACTGTTACAATTTCAGTCTGTTGCTGCCCTTCTCTTTAATGGTGGCAAATGCTTTTTTGCACTAAATAACGTCATTGTGCAGGGATAGTACCTACTTAACGTTTTGTGCTGTCACTTCAGGAGGCGGGGCAAGTTGCCGCAAAGTCCGGTACTTTCACCTACAGCACCTGCAAGCAATGACTGGGAACAGGGCCGAACTGGGAAACGAAACCGGCCCTGGCAAACTGCTCGGCCGGCCCCCCCTGGGGTGAGGGGGTGCAGCCGAGCAGTTTGCGAGGGCTGGTTTCGGCCGATTTTGTTACAGAGGGCCGATATTGCTGAACCCCGGTAACAAAAATGGCCAACCAGGGGCCCAAAACTGGCCCCCACCCTAGCGGTCCATCGGGGAAACCCCCGATGCCCACTATGGCCAGTCTGGCCCTGACTGGGAACATTTCAGGATCCAGTCTGGCACCTGGTTGAATCCAAAAGGTGAGAAATGGGTCTGCGGTTAGATACAGTATTCACCATAAAGCATTTTAACTAAACTTGTTTGTCAGTACACAGAGGTTGCACATAGATGTGGCTCTGTGACATCATGTCCAGCCACGAAACAGAGTCACAACTGAGGCTATGGCACCACCCGCTGGCATGCAGGAGCTATTGTAAGAGTTTCCAGATTCAGTAGGAACCTGGGGTGATTCTCAAAGTGAGGTTAAGTGGAGGATCCAGCAGAAAGAACATTACTCAAGGTATCTTCTTCATTAGGGTGAAATACTTTTTTGGGCACAGGGTAGAGTAATGGCCTAATATCACAATATTATTGCTATTGTAGTGCAAAAAGCTAACCTTGAAAATTGCATGGATTGTGGCAAGGATCACTTTACAGAGAATATTTTGATTTGTTTCAGAAAAATGAAACCTTATTATCACATCTATTGGACACATTGTATGCACCTGTCCAAAGTAATGAAGAAGTTTTGTTCGGGACCTCAGTTTAAATCTTGCCAAGCTCACTTTCATCCTTTCTAATTTTCATCCACTTTCTCCCACAGTAATGCAACTTCTTGCTTATTGTCCCTGATTGAGTTAGTTTCTATTGTAACTGCCTTTACTTCTGAGGATATCTTTTCCTTGATACCTTGATACGTGATTTAAAAGAGCTCCGGCTTAGGAGATTGCCCATTGAGACTTGGAGGACTGTAGGAACCAAAAATGCCATTTTAATAGATACTTCTGACAGCAGATTCCTCGCCTTTTGAATTTTCCCAAGGCATCAGACTGGCTCTTGAAACTTTGTAATCTGTACCCATGCATGCCAATAGGTTGCAAGTGTGGCTCTGCACTGAAATTGTTCTGTATCAAAGTGACTTACAGAACTGCATATAGGTGCCACTTGCTCACTCACGTCAGTTCCTTTGTTCTCGTGCCACCGGATGCACATCCGGAGCTACCCCTAGTCTCTTCATGAAACCTTTACCTCCAAATCCATTGTTCAATAAGAAAATGTCATCTCCCAAGACTGCTGGGTGTGAACCTTGTTGGGACTGTTCCAAGCAAATGTCTATGACAGACCCTCACCAGGTTTGCCTGGGGTCAGAGCATGGCTTGAACACCAGCAGTGACTGTGCCTAGATGAAGCCCAAGTCCATCTGGGATTGTGAGGCGGAGCTCTACTTCTCCAAGCATCAGAAGACTCCAAGTCGTGACCAGTCGAAGGGAAGGTCCCCTTCCTGCTCTGGAAGCATCTCCTTTGGCCAATTTTCATCACAGTCACAGTCTTCAGGTAAATCAAAGAAAAAGCATAGAAATCCCAGTCGGGACTGGCACTATCCCACCACTCTTAAACTCCAGAGAAGATTCAAGGGTGTCAACGTTTGTTCCGGTCTCTCTCCCAGCACCATTCCCCCTCTGGAGGCAAATCTGACCCTTGTCCAAAGGCCACCTGATTTTTTTGCGCTGGTGGTGACACCACTGCAAATCAAAGAATTCAATGAAGCCATGCTGTGGCTCTTTGGCACATTACCAGGTCACTCTGGTGTGCCTCCGTGCCCCGAAGAACCACAATGGCCTCCACCTAGGACTCCACCGGTAGGTCCCTCCTTAGTACCAGCTGATCCCTCTGAACCCACTAGGGCCTCCACACCATAGAGCACATTAGACCCTGGAGCATTGACCCCAGATGACAAAGTGTGACCTATTGGCGTTTTTGATCCCAAGTCGGTACTGCTTCAACCGCGACCAAGGCCGTGCCCTGATCGACTTGGGCTGCAGACTTTGGGCAATCCATCAGATTCCAATGGTGTGCCCCTGCCTTAAGGAAGGGCCTAATTCTCCATATTTATTTGGAACTAACACTGATAACAATGTGTATGATGCTGGAGATGAATTTGCTCAACCATACAATGAAAACAATTTGCACGAGGACCTTTAGGACGCCAGTGGACTGGGCACCTTGCCAGACACTGGGCTAGTTTCACATCCGGCCCTGCCACAAAAGAAAGTGCCTCCTTCGCCGTTGTTAAAGAACTCTGTGTTTGTCCTACCAGACTTCGGTCTCTGGGTTTATTGTCAGTTTAGTGGTTACTACAAACTGGATTTTAGTGTCAGATGTGAGGAGATACTCTGATTACGTAGTCATCTGAAGGGTGGCCAAGGTTCTTGACATCCAATTGCCCACTAAGGAAGTGAAGACTTATCTCCTCACTAGGGGGCTTCAGCCTGGGTAACAAAATACTGAGCCCTTGTTTCCAATCATTGAAGCGTCGAAGACACCCTTCTTGGGTCTTGGGCAAAACCCTGTTACAGTCCTCCATTGAACAGGAAGATAGCACAGTGCCATTGTCCAGCCCCAGGTGATCCAGACTCACCACACTACACCTAAGAGCCTAGTCATGCAGGCCTCAATGAGTAAGGTGGATGCTAACACATTCCCTACCACACCACTGCACAGAGAATCAAAAATGCATCAAAACCTTTGATAAGCGTGTGATTTTCTCAACCATTTTGGTGCTATACTCCGTCAATGCCAGTTGCCTTCTAGGGCAATATACCAGCACCCTTTAGGACTTCGTTGCACAAGTCTTGCCTGGTGTTCCTGACGATTTGCAACCCATCCTTATGCAGACTATTCAGTAAGGCCATGGTGAAACAAAATTTACTATGCTTTGTGGATTGGAATGTACGTCACCAGATTCCCTAGGCAGGGCAATCAGTGCCAATGTGGCTCTCAGGAGGCACACTTGGATAAGGCCTGCGAGCTTCTCAGGTGACGTTCAAGCCACTTTGATGTGCATGCATTTCAATTGGTCTCTCCTTATTGAAGAGAAAACAGACTCAGCACTTGCACGCTTTAAGAACAGTAAGGCCACGGGCCACAACTTGAGCCTGTCCACCTGCCACGTCAGCCACACCAACAGTTTTGTCCCCTTTGTGGCTATGGTAGGAACTTCCAATATTAACATTATGTTCAGCCAGCCCAGCAAACTCTTCAGCCTTTTTGTGGCCATGGCCATGGTACCCACAGACCTCATGAACAACACTGGTAGTGTGCAGCATGGTCTTCCACCCCTCCTACTGCTGCTGCCTCAAAACCTCTTTAGTGTATCCTTTAAAGCACACAGCCACCCTGAAGGACAGAGGATCTGACATTTTCTGTGCGAGTGGGAAGCAATAACTTTAGACAAATGAGTTCTACAGATTGTCCAGTGTAGTTATGCCATAGCATATCTTGTCACCCCGCCACACCTTCCATCATTCGCGGAACAATTGACAGAGGAACATCTGCCTCTCTTGCAGCAGGAAGTGAAAGCCTTTCTGTCAAGAAAGAGCATTGGAGAGTGTGCCGGCATCAGAAGTAGGATTTGGTTGCTAATCCCACTACTTTCTGTTGCTCAAGAAGGACTGACTCCTTCGTCCTGTTTTAGACCTTCACCCTGTAAATGCCTTCATGTGGAAGGACAAATTCAAGATGCTCACCCTGGCCCATGTCTTATCTGTCCTAGAACCTGGAGACTGGATGATAACATTGGACCTGCAGGATGTTTATTTCCACATCCCTGTCCTGCAGGCCCACAGGCTCCACCTACAGTTCATGGTGGGGCTTGAGCAGTTTCAGTTCACTGTGCCTTTGGCCTCACCAGTGCCCCTCTGGTATTCATGAATGAGATGACAATAGTTGCAGCACATCTTAGCAGGTCGGGGGTTCCAGTCTTCCCCTACCTCAGTGCAATTTCACCTCATTAAGTAATCACCCCTCTCCAGAGTACAGTGAACCTCCTTGTTGGGTTTACTATAAACATGCTGAAGTCGCACCTGACTCCTTCACAGACGGTCGGCGTCATGGAAGCAAATGTGGACATGGTGACATTTTATAGTTTCCCGCCCAGAACTAAGAGTCCAGGACATTTGGACTGTGATTTTGATGTTTCAGCCTCCGTCCTGCATCTCATTGAGGATGACTCTGAGGCTGCTGGGACTAATGACTTCCTGCATCCTGTTGGTCAAGCATGTTAGGCAGTTTGATTGAAGTCCCAGTGGACACAGCATGAGGGGAGCCTGTCCAATCACATCCAGATTTCAGAAGAGACTGCAAAAGACCTGCAGTGGCCGTTGCTGGACCACAATTGGGTCATTCGAAGGCCTTCCACCTACTCACCTCATAGCTAATTGGGTGACAGATGCATCGCCTCTGGGTTGGGGCAGTCACTTGGGAGAGGTTGGCATCCTGGCTCCTCATAAACCTGGAGTTGTAGGCTATCTGCTTGATGTGGAAGGCCTTCCTACTACCCATCAAAGTGAGGCTAGTTTAGGTTCTCATGGACAACACCATCTCTATGTGGTATTGCAACAAATAGGATATAGTGGGATCGTGGACCCTGTGCCATGAGGCACTGAACCTTTGAAACATCAGGGGATTTTCCATAGTCCAATCTTTTTGTCACCACAGAGAATAATGTGCAATGTCAGCACTTTGCACATTAGTGTCAAAGGTATCTCACTCTCTCTCTCTCTCTCTCTCTCTCTCTCTCTCTCTCTCTCTCTCTCTCTCTCTCAGAGACTCAGGACTCCTGTAAACCTTTCTGCTGATACATCGCTTGACTTAAGTTCTGAAGAAGGTCAGGGACAGCCGGGCCCAAGTCATCCTAGTAGAACTGGATTGGGCATGGACAGTGTGATATCCAGAACTGTTGGGAATGAGCAGCTGTCCTCCAATCAGGCTTGCACCTCGGGAGGATCTTCTGTTACAGTAGCAAATTAGGGTCCTGCACCCAGGCCTGTGCAATCTTCACCTCCATGTTTGGAGATTGAGCGGAGACAGCTGATTGCCTTTGATTTCCTTCCTGAGGTTGTCATTGTGATCTTGGCAGCCAGGCCTCAATCGACACAATCAGTGTATGCCTGCTCTTGGGACAAGTTTATGGTTTGGTGCCATACTCAACAGATTGACCCACTTTAAGACAAGTCATCTGAATTATTTTGTTTGTGATGTTCCTAGTCCAGCAAGGACTTGCTTTTGGCACAGTTAAAGGGTACCTGTCACCTCTTTCATCCTTTATGCAGTTGCCAGATCAGCCTTCTATGTTTAAATCACCAGTTGTGATGCCTTTTTTGAAGGGTTTGCAATATTTGTTTCCACGGTCTCCATTTATCATGCCTCCGTGGGACCTAAACTTGGTCATAACCATCCTGATGGGTACCCCTTTTGAACAGCTGCACAGCTGTCAACTACGACTTCTCACCGCTCAAGACTATTCCTTGCAGCCATAACATCAGTGCAGTGCATAAGGGAGCTGCAAACCCTGTCCACCAACCTGCCATAGACTACTTTCTTGCCAGAAAAGCTGAACTTGAGATCCGGAGCTTCCTGTTTTCCGAAAGTGATGACATCTTTTCACGTCAGGCAAACCATCACCCTACCAGCATTCTTCACTCCACCTCACCTCTTAAGAGGAGGAGAGACTCACCCATCTGGATACTAAAAGGGGTCTTTTATATCAATTGTACCAGGGAACATTGTGTGGATGATCAGCTCTTTGTGGGATTTGCACGAATGAAGAACAGCAAAGCAATGCAGATGAGAATCATCTCTCAGTGGATTGTGCTTTGCATTAATATCTGCTACGCATTGGCCAAGAAGCAGCGACTGGAAGGTTTCCAAGCTCGTTCTGCCAGACCCAAGGCTGCTACCACTGCTTTGGCACGCGGAATGCCCATTCTGGATATTTGCCAGGCTGCTACATGGGCATGACTCCAAACGTTCATGAAGCACTCTGCAGTTAGAAGGAGAAGTTACTTTCCTTTGGTAACACTCTTTCTGAACTCTACCTAACTGCAGATTCATCACCGACTCACTCCTAGGCTCTTTTGCACCTAAAAAGATCCCAAGTAGGGAGATCTGCACACTGGTCAAAGCCAATTTGCTGTTGGTCCCAGCATCTGGGGGCGCAGACAGCAACTGACATCGGCATACACAAGTGGCGCATTTCTGCGGTCCTGATTGTTACTTCCCGAGCAGAACGACATTGGGACGGAGCTTTACACCGCCACCTGCCAGCATGCAGGGATACTGCATAGTAAGTTTCCATATACAGTCTGACACTTGGGAAACATTCTAAAGAAGAGGAATCTGCGGTTAGAATTTCCATCAGAAAGAGCGTAACAAAAGGTGAGTAACACCCTTCTCTCTTTGCATGCATTGTCTCCTTCCTGGTTTCCTGCAGGTGGTAGGACAAACTTCCATAGACCCCAAAATGGGCTTGAGTATATGGACATTTTCTTACATGATGTAAACACATCAGAGGCAGCCAGGTTTAACATTACAGAATAGAATACGCAGGCAAGTCACTATATGTTGATAATAGTGAGAAGTGGAGTAGTAGGGTTGTACTCAATGAGGGAACAAGGATGGCTCTTCTCAGCTCATCCCTTAAGTCAGATTATTTTGTCCCTCAAAGAGGTGTCTGTAAAATTCTCAGCAGAGGCTAGCAAATACATGAGATTGGATCTCAAAATGACATATTTGTAGGGTGACTTCCTTTCCTACTGTTTACAGAGTGTAGTTATGATTTCTGACGGGTACAACCTGACTACAGTCGACCTCAGAAATTAGTCTGTGCAAGGATGTCTCTTAAAATGTACTGGAAAAGCGGATATCTGTCTCAGGAGCTGGAATGAGATTCAAGTTACCATAGCTGCTACCACCATCAAGCACTTTATATGCTAGCCCTCTAATCAGCAGCAACAAAGACACTCCTGCCAACAGAGTTGGACTGAATCAAAAAATAGACCTGGACAGCAAAATAAAAGTGACCCACATTATTGAGCTAGATAGCTAAAAAAGTGGACCACATTTACAAATCAATCCAGTTTTGAACACATAAAGACACGCTTTATGAGTATTTTGCTTGGTATGGGAGACTGCATTAATTCGTGCTTGCTGCATGCAATGTTTGTGGTGATATCAGGGAAATCAACATTGAAACCCGGCCCACCTGGCCTAAAACAGGACCACAAACTGCAAAAAAAAGAGCTAACACACTGATCTGTCAGACCAGCCCATCGGGCACTGCCTGGTTACCCTTAAGGGCCAGTCCAACCCTGCCGGCCAAACTCCATCATGGTCCACGTGTCCTCCTCATTGTTCACCCTGAATCCTGCCTTCAACTGCTCCTCTTTACCACAATGCTACTTCTAACATGATGACAAAACATCCCATAATATCTTCACGGAGTGGGTAAGGGTTTCTCTTCCATTTCTTCTAGGTCCTTGTAGTTATGCCATTGTGGGAACTGGTACGTCCCACCTAGTGCATAGAAGGAGCCTGTGTAGGGGGAGTTTAACATGGCAGGGTATGTTGTTCAGGAGCACTGAGACTTACGTGGCTACCACCATCTTGGGGCACTGCTTCTCGATCTTAATCAAAGAAATAACTTGTATCCTCATGTAATGTTTGAGCAACTTTTTGGACATCAATCAACATCTGATTGCACATTCCACAGAGCAACTGATACAGGATCTACTATTATGTCTTATAACCTGACAATTTGATGATGATGGATCAAGAGTGAGGTACGTGAGGGATGCATCTTCTTGCAGATTCCTCACCAATTCATCATCTCATGAATATCAATGCAAGGCTTCAGACTGGTCTGGAAAATGGCTCCGGCGCCTCCAGGTGTAACCATGCACCTCAGCCCCCACGCTTACAGCAAAGTAGAAATTGACCAAGGCATCCCGTACCCCAGTTTCACAGGGCCTCCCTCAATGCCAGCTCTAAAGTTAGGGGTGATGCTGCCCACAAAGCGAGCTATGGTGCTAACCAAAAGGTCAATAAGTAAGAATATTATTCATTTTGCAAACAAGAACGTCAGTGCTAATTTTAACAGTTTTATCTGTATGTGAACCCCACCTCAGGCCCTAAGATTCTCCTGCTTGGAAGGGATTCTTGATTCAGATTCTGCTGCACTGGCTATGAAGAACAAGACTCCATGCACATGTAGGATGGTGACTTGGAAGGGATCACCTCCTGCCTCCTTATAATTACAATGCTGGCCTTAATTTGAATTTACAAAATTCCAATGCCATTGATACTTCTCCAGAAGGGGACCTTTCTTACCCTTCTGCTCTGCCTTGGAAGAGTTCTTGTCTTTCACAACTGTTGTTTGAAAGGCAGCAGAGGTCTTATAACTTGCTATACTTTCTGCAGACGTGAAATCCAACATTCAAATCTGCAGTACTTCACAGCTTCTCCATACCTCTTCCTGCCTTTTAATGAGGCTCTCCTAGACACTATAATGATCGCATGGAAAAAACACTTTATGTCCTAGCAGTGCATAGGCAGATTGGATGACACTAAATTTATTTGTTGTGCCTGTGTTACGGTTGCACTCTATTTCGTGCCCTGACTGTGCCCTTATTGTGCGTTGATTGTCACTGTTGCCCTTATCTTGTGCCTGACCCATTGCTTATTTACCCACCCGTTTCCTGCTCCCTTCCCGCCACTGCTGCACCGTGGCCCCTCCCCCCTGCCGATTCCCGCCTCTCAGCTGTGCCTCCCTCCCCCCTTCCTTATTTAATAGCGGCCGCTGCGCAGCCAGGCACGCCAAAGGAAAGCCCGTCTGCGCCCATCCGGGACCCGACCGTGACCAGCGCCAGAGACCCTGGATCTACAACCTCCCTCCGCTACAACTCAGTGACCCTCCTCGCACTCAACTCAGGAAGAAACAACAACTGCCAGCTGTCCACAGGGAGCACCAACCATGGACAGTTCTCCTGCCACCACTGCCACCAGACCTTCACCACGGACCACACCCCCACGACCACTGCCCACACACCGAATGCCATCACCTCTGGAGTCCTGACATGCATCCTCTTCAACGTGCGCTCCCTGCACAGACACGCCGTAGAGATCTGAGGCCTTCTCGACATCCTTGCACCAGACGTGGCCTTTTTCACAGAAACCTTGACCAACTCCACCTCTGCCAGAACATTGCCACCTCCATCCCATCCAGAGGAATGACCACCCCAACCGCCCAGGAGGAGGACTCACCATCGCATACAAGAGCTCCCTCCGACTCACGACCTCCAGCCCGAGCGACAGCCCGCCCACCACCGAACACCTCCATTTCCAGATCAAGACCAGCTCCAGAATGACCCTAAGAGGCACATTCCCCTACAGACCTCCCAGACCTCGAACTGCCTTCACCACCTCCATCGCCGACCTCATCGCACCCCACTCCATCGCCTCCATGGACTACATACTCATCGGAGACCTCAACTTCCACCTAGATAACCCCAGCGACCCCAACTCCGCCACCCTCCTGGACAACCTCGCCAATCTCGGACTGAAACACCTCGTCACCACCCCCCCCTGCCTTAAACTCAACTCGGAGAAGACAGAGGTCCTTGTCCTCGGTCCCTCCCGCTCTGCATGGGACAACCACTGGTGGTCCACCGCACTCGGCAGCCCCCTCACCCTCACAGACCATGCCCGAAACCTCGGCACCATACTCGACACCTCCCTCGTCATGACTCGACAGGTCAACGCCGTCGCCTCTACTTGCTTCAACACCCTCCACATCCTCCAAAAGACCTTCAAATGGATCCCCCCGAATCAAGGAAGACCATCACACACGCACTCATAACCAACAGACTGGACTACAGAAACGCCCTATACGCCGAGATCAATAAGTCTCTACTCCACAAACTCCACACCGTACAGAACACCGCAGCCAGGCTCGTCCTCGGCATCCCCGACACAAACACATCACCCAACACCTGCCAGACCTCCACTGGCTCCCCATTGAGAAGAGAGTGACCTTCAAGATACTCACCCACACCTACAAATGCCTCCACAACACCGGACCCCAATACCTCAACGACAGAATCTCCTTCCACACCCCCAAGAAGAACCTTCGATGTGCCTACCTCTCTCTCGCCAAACCCCCACGCAGCTACAGAGCAAGAACTGGCAGAAGAACCTTCAACTACATCCCAGCCAAGACCTGGAACGAGCTACCGATCAACATCAGGCGTGCCCCCACCCTGCACATCTTCAGGAAAACTCTCAAGAGCTGGCTCTTCGACTGACCGGAGCTGCACTTCCCCTCCCCCAGCCCCTTGAGACCCTCATGGGTGAGTAGCAGGCTTATAATTCCCCTTATTGATTGATTGACTAAAGGCCAGCTCTGGGCAACACACACTTTTTCCCTCTCATCCATTGCCAAAGAGTTTGTTAGTACAGACATCATGCTCTGAGCAGAACACAAATGCCTTTCCTGTGGCCCCTCTAGATACAGAGTCCAAAAAATTGGAACCTTTGACTCATAAAGTATTTGCTCCCGTCAGCTTGGCTTTACGCACAGCTAATGCCACCTACCCTTTTGATTACTAAGTCCATACTTTATGGGAACTGGCAAAACCGCTGACCATCAGCTTGCCAGAGCACATGAAGAAGTCATTCTCAGACCTCCTAAGGGAAGGACTGGATGCATCTAAACTGAAAATGAAACATGTATTTGATTCTGTGGACGTCATGGCCAGGTCTGTGTGAGAAGCTCTCATACTGTTGCAACAGGCTTGAAGTTGTTTCACTAGATTTTTGAGGGATGTTGTGGCCAACCTTGTGGACATGTCCTTCGATAGAGAATGCTGAATCTTCCTTGGAACGTTTTAAGAACAATGGGTGACAGCCCGAGTCCTGGGCCTGGCCTCCGTTGAAGGAAATTCGACCAATATCAGAAGTGGTACTCTAGGGTTGTGCAATTCTGGCAGCAGCAATAGTTTCAGCCTGATTAAACACCTCAGCAGATGTAGCACTTTTTTCCAGGGGAAGGTAGGTTGAGAAGTCAGCAGCAGATTCAGTCCCACTGTCCTCTGCAGTCACTATCTCCGCTAATCCTGTTTGACCCCCTCCTTACAACACCATACTCTGGTTGAGAGGGGGTCTCTATTTTGTCATTAAACAGGAGGCGATAAAAATGGACAGCAGCTCATCCTTCCCAACAATGTGCACCCCTTTCTATCCTCCCCTATGGAACCCTCTTACTCTCCTTGCCAACTCGCACCTCCCCTTGACTTGCTGGGAGAAGGGCCATGGAAGTGGTGGCACTGGAAAAAGGGCCAAGGAATTTCACTCCCTGTGCTTTCTGCCCCCTAGAAGGATAGAGCCATAAAACCTACTTGAGATCTCTGCCAATTGAGCTTGTTCACGTAGCTAGAAAATTCAAAATATTGCCCCAGAGTCAGGTCCTGTTGGCTTTGAATTTGGGAGAGGGATTGTTTTTCCTGGATCTCCAGAAAACCGATTTCCATCTTCCAGTCCTCACTACCAACAGGCACTACTTTATGTTCATGGTGCGGTCCCAATATTTTCAGTTGTCTGTCCTCCAATTTAGACTTATGTCGGCCCCGTTTGTCTTTACAAGGGTAGTGGCGATCATGGGAGCTTCGCTGCGGAGGCCAGGGCTCCTTGTATTTCCATACTCAAACAGCAGGCTACTGAAGAAGAAGTCCCCAAAGCTTGTGCAGCAACATCTTCAGAGAACGATAACTTCTCCACAAACTGTGCTTCATATTCAGCGTTCGCAATTGCATCTCACGCGCACACAAAGGCTGACTTGAGGCAATGCTCAGCACATGCCTTATGAAAGCCTTCCCGGCTCCCTAGAGGGCTTGGATATTCGGGAGATGAATCCAAAGTGCCTGACTCATCTCTTGATCTTGTATTGTGTCTTCTAGGTCTCAGGTATCCTCTTTAGCCCTGAAGGCTTTCCTCCTTTCCATATTTATGGGTCATTTCGGGTCACACCATCCATTATATTAACAGATAGTGTAGTTGGGATGCTGACCCTATGTTAGAGGCGAGTCACCTCAAAGTAGGTGCAGAAACTAGAAGTCTTCTCTGAGAGGTCTCATCCGAAAGGCTCCCTCAATGTGAGACCAAAAATCTCTGGAGCCAGTCTGGTGCCTGGGGGTATTCACAAGGTGAGGAATCTACATTTACATAGAATACCCACCATTGTATTACCGAAGACAAATAACTTGTTCTTCTGTGTCATACGCTTCCTGTCGGATGGTTTCCAGGGGGATACCTTCACATTGACTTGGTCTGGGAATCTGTTGTACGCATATCCACAAATTCCGGTCCTATCGAAAGTATAGTGGAATGTGTGTGAGGAACAGGAATCACTGATTCAGATTGCTGCAGACCGAGCAAGGAGATTTTGGTAATCTGTTTTGTTGGCACTCAGCATTCGGCTACCTCGAGCACCTCCCCCCTCATTACAGAGTGAGGCTGTTATCAAAGCAGGATAGATCCATCCCAATCTCCAGGCTGCTGCATGGGTGGAATTAAAGAGTACCCATTAGAATCTTTTGGCTTTTCTGATCAGATCATAGATGTCATCCTGGTGGCCCAGACGTGTGACCACAAACCCTTCTACTAGACTGCTGGAATAAATGTGTGTAGTGTTGTGAGTCAGAAAGCATCCATTCTTTTAAATCCCGCTTGTCCAATGTCTTAGGGTGTGCATTGTTTGTTGCACAGTAGAGTCTGGTGGTGTCTACAGTTAATTGAGAATATCTAGCAGCTCTGTTTGCCTTTATGTACCTTTTTGAGCAACTGTCCATGTTTAAGTCACAAGTGGTGGCGCTTTTTCTTAAGGGTTCGCTTTACTTGTTTCCTCCTACTCCATTTAATGTGCCTCACTGGTATTTGAACCTAATTTCTGTTTTTTACTTTCTTGATGGCACGTGACCGAGAACCATCTGTCCATGTCATGGCAGGAAGTGCAGACATTTTTGGCCAAAGTGGCCATAGACAGTGCTCTGGCCTCAGAAGTATGAACTGGGTGTTACTCCCGCTATTTTATTGTGCCAAAAATGGATGGAGGCCTTCATCCTATATTTGATCTTTGCCCTATCAACACAATCCTGTTGAAGTACACATTCAAAGGGCTCCTCTCTGCCCTGAATACTGGAGAATGGCATTAGACCAGCAGGACGCTTATTTTCACAATCCTGCTCTGCAGGCCTACGGCGTTACCTCGGTTCACTGTGGGCCAGCAGCTTCTTCAGGTTGCAGTGATACATTTGGGCTCACCAGTGCCTCTCAGATGTTTGAGAAAGTGATGGCGGTGGTTGTGGCACATCTACAGAGGTCGGAAGTAGCAGTCTTCCCCACCCTCGACAACTGGCTGTTGAATGCGGTCTCTCCCCAGGCAGTCGCCCACTACCCCAACACAACAGTGAACCTCCTAAAATCAGTGGGGTTCTCTATCAACGAGCCGAATTCACATCTGCTCCTTCGCAGAAAACTCCCTTTTATCTGAGCCATTCTTGATTCTGTACAGGTTCATACCTTTCCCCTGTAATAGAGAGTCCAGGACATTTGGGTTATGATCAATGTTCCCTCTAATTATTTTCCTTTGTGTGCGTCAATGAAGGGTCTTTGTGCATTTCAGCCTATGCTATGTGCACCGAAGACCTGTGAAATTACAATACAAGTGAGTGCAGCACATGAGGTACTAAAATCAGTATTGTTTCTCACTCCAAAGATTTGTTTGAAAATCAAAGTAAAATGGTGCATTTTGGTTCAGTTTAGTTGCATGCAACAGTCAGAGGTGAGACACTTGTAATTTCATCACACATCATTTCCCATCCAACGTGATGGTGAAGATACTGCAGCAATAGATCACTTTCCAATCACTCTGTGATGGAAAAATGTGAGTTCACACAACATACCTGAGTATTTCCAGATCTGATTTAGATAGCTCCTCACTCCCTTCCGTCTTCAGGTTCCATGCATCCATTGTATTACACAGAATTTGTCTCCTAACGTTCCCAAACATCTTATTAAAAGGAGTCTTAGGTCCAATCATCAGAGCAAGAAGTTACTCACTTTCCTTCTGGTCGGTTGTGAGCAACAAACTCACGTCACATCTAATAAACACTAGCAGTATGCATGTCAATTGGTAATTGCCCGACAACTATTACAGTAGTTTTTCTATTCCCTCAACAATTGGCTGTCTTACCAGGGACTTCGGCCTATATACATTTAAAACATTTATTGAAATCAAGACAATGAAAGAACATCCCCGTTTTTTTACAAAGGCTCCAACCAAACTACTGGGATTTGTAACTTACCCACTGTATCAGATGTGCTATTATATCCATTTTAGGTTTTCAAAGGCATGTTTTCCAGCAGACATGCTACAACCGATGAAGGAGAAACACAGGGCTTTTGTACCACAAAACAAAATTGTTTTTACCATTGCAATAGCGCAAAACAATGCCCAATGAAAACTGCATACAAGCTTGAATATTTGATGTGTGTGCCTCCATTGCCCAACTATCAAAACTGTAAGCACTTGCTAAGAGGTTAAATGTAAGTATTAAACATAATACAAATAATTTATATTTACATAGGGAGAGAGAGGGAGAGAGAAAAGAAGAATATCATAACTTTTTTTAATTTTGTTCGGCCGTATACATTCCTTAAGCTGCTTCCAAGGGCTGCGTGAGAATAGAGCTAGGAAAGAAGTGACAGGACAGAGGGAAGATGAGGAGAAATAAAAGGGAAATGTTGGGGTATTCTGGAAGATTGTGTAGTACATGTGCCGTCCTAAGGCTGCTCCCAAGCAAACAAGGGAAATGAAAAGGGAGGGAAGGTGGGGTATATGAAGAGGAGGACATTACAGCATGCGGGATGCTTGTTTAATTGTTATGCTGCCCCAAGACGACTTCAAAGTGCAAAATGGGGAAAAGAACGGGGAATAAGGGATCATGAGGGGGATGTAGGTGAGGAAACATAGACTTATATTGTTTCATAAGAAGAATAACAGTTCAGCTTCCACTCTGTCTCTTAACAGTTTCCTATGTAGCTCTGTGAAGCAGCCTTTGGGCGGAATAAGAGTTTTTCAAGAACCCAGTCAAATTGTTCC
Organism: Triturus cristatus; assembly: GCF_964204655.1. Classification (NCBI taxonomy): domain Eukaryota; kingdom Metazoa; phylum Chordata; class Amphibia; order Caudata; family Salamandridae; genus Triturus; species Triturus cristatus. Next base: position 225,280,972 of record NC_140591.1, read on the forward strand.
CCTCTGTCCTCTACCTCTGATTCTGCTCCCTTTCAGCAACTTAAAGAAGCTTTATGGTAGCCTATTTCTTTTATGCAAGCAACTTGCCATAAACGTCTCTTATTCCTCCACTCATTTAACCTGTACACTTCGTGAAGCATCTGCTCTCATGCACCCCTTTAAAACATCATTTCAAAGTACATAACTAAGTTTTACTACGTGATATAAAGATTGATATTTTCACAAGCCCTTCTTGCAACTCTGAAAAGGGAGCACCATATTGGACTTTGGGGGCTGTTACCTGCCTGAAGTTCCTTTTTAAATGTTTACATTGACAGTGAATAATATGTGCATTGAGGAAAACGATAGGTTAGCAGAACATTAGTCCATCCATTCCAACAATCGTAATTACTTTGAAGTTCATGTAAACAAAACACTCCTCATTCGAGTTTCTTCCATTGTACTCCTCGCTCTTTTATTGCTGCCCCCGGGGATGATCAGCATGTGATGATTGGAACTCCTGTTTGTTGTCTGAAACTGAGGTCGAAGTGGATGCTTTGAAATGTGCCTCGTGGAAAGCGAAGATCATGGCTGTCAGTAGAAAGTTTGCAGAAATGAGAACACCTTCTCCTACAATGTGTGTGTTTAAATCTTGTCCAAGATTTAAATACAAGCATATGTAAGGAGAAGACATTTTCATTTCTGCACTTTCTTACACACTCTGGCGAAAAAGCCACCTCTAGAGGGCGCACAGGCCCAACCCACTAGAGCTAAGGCTCCTACCATTGTGCTAGTGTGCAAAGTACCTGTCCTGAAAATGTGTAACCCGGCTACGTAGGTGTTTGTACACGCATTCACGAAGCATTGCTGCCTTGACAGCCAGGTCTGTGGAGATGGGAAATGTGCCAATTCGGTCCTGCAGGACTTTTTAGTCTGAGCCAGTTCACATACCCACCAGGGGGGGGGGGGGGGGGGAGGGACTGACGTGGTATCAGTATGCAAGGTGAGGAATCTACGATTATAAGTATCCGTCAGAAGAGAAAGTTACTTACCTTCAGTAATGCTCTTTCTGGTGAATGCTCAATCTAACTGCAAATTCCTCACAGACCCTCCCACCTCCCCAATCTGTGAACTGGCCTCTTTTTATATCCAAAAAAGTCCCAATCTATAGATCTATGCACTGTTCGTGTCAATATGCTGATAGGTTCTGTGTCTGAGAGTGCGGACAGCCTACGAAGGCAACTGATGTCCAAACACATGGGTGGAATTGTATGCAGCTCAGTTTGTTACTTCCAGCGCAGAACGAAGTTGGTGCAAGCCAGCCAACGTGCCACGCCACTGCCTCACCTGTTGCTGATTGCCACAGCATTCTCAGGCTGGCAGGGAGCAATGTGCACAAGCTCCTTACAGGCACTTGCAGTGGCCAGTCCACCGGTAGAACCCCCTGCATCGCCATACTTTTCCTGGGAAAAGAGTGGCTAGGAGGCTCCTCTGGCATCTCAATTACCAGAGATAATTTTATTTTCAAAATCCTCTAGTAAGGGTTTATGGGATAAAACTTCCCAATGCAAGATGATGGCCGCCCATAGATTATTTCTAAATCTTCCCAACCCATCATGTCGCCATCCATCCTCATGTCATTTCCTGATTTTGGGGGAATAAAAGGAACTTGAAATTCTTTACTTTCTTGCACAAAAGCAATCACAAGACGTTCTCTGGTGGTGTCATTACAGTTTCCATATTTTAGTACCTTACAAGGATGAAAGTCTGGTTTGGCCCTTAAAGGAATCATACCTCCAGACTGCCAGTTACGGCCAGAAATCACAATGAGCTGTTAGATCCAAGTGGACACCTGTGTGCAACCTGAAGTAAAAAAGTTTGAATAGCAAAAAGTCCACTCGCCTTTAAACCCTTCCGGGGCTGGCTTTAGCACTGGTGATGCCCGGTGCGATCATCATTTTCGGTAAAAGCCCATGACCTCCTCCTCGGACTCCCTCACTACCACTACCACGGCAAATGTGCCCCTCAGCTCTCCGTAGCCCCTCTCTCACATACATTTAATTTGTTTTAAAGCACTTGTGAAGGCTGGCTTTACTAAAATGTATATCTATCCCCAATAAACCCTTTTTAGCAACATTATGAAAGGATAATAACAGACTTGAGAAAAAAACATAAAGTCCTAACCTATTTTATGCAGTTTGTACGCAGCTCTTTGAGGACAGTTCTTAACAGGCACTGATCGATATTAGGGTCAGTGGTGGAAGTGGGCGGGATCAGCAGGGCACGGCGTGCCCCCACTTCTTCAATTCGATCGATTCCGTTCCCCTACTTTTTTATTTTGAACATGCGTCCCTGGACATCAGAAATATCCAAGGCCTGCAGAGAGGGCTCGGCATTAGTGGCTGTTCGGGGCCGGGCGGGGAGCAGAGAAGGAAAAGGTCTCCGTCTCTTGCTTCCTGCCCAGACAAGTACAATCTCTGCTTCTGCGCTGCCTCTGGCAGCTGCCCCCCCTCCTCTTTCTTATTCTTATTCCATCTCTTTCTTCTAGCTCCTCCTCACTTACCGAAAACCGCTACTCAAGAAATAGTTCTCACCCTCTCTTTCTTCCCGTCGTTCATTTGTTCCCCTTAAAGTGGCCAGATTGATTTATTGTATACAACAATGGGAGGGACAGTGGGGCTTTTTCCACTCACAGGGGAGTGGGAGGTCCAGCATAAACAGAAGCCCCCGTTGCAGTATTCAAGAAGTGGAGTTATGCCGTTCCTCTGATAGCAGAGTCACACAGTCAACAAAAGGCTGAGTCCAGCTAAGCCCATGTGGGGTCTGTAGTTGGGAATCCATATGTTGGATCATAATGCCCTCACACACCCTCTTAGGTGTCATGCTTCATCATATGGGCTGCTCCTCGTTGGGTCGACGGTGCAATACTCAACGGGCTCCCTGAAAAGGGGCACTTTGTCGGAGATCTTTTATCCAACGGCCGTATGAAGTGCGGGTGTGGGGCCAGAATAGTGTAGATGTGTAGTGGTGATTTCAAATAAGGTTGGGAGTACCTAGAACAAATTAATTTTATTCTGTGGCTCTCCTACCTTAATGAAAAACAGTGAACAAGGCACTCATCCGAGTGTAATGTCTCGTATTGGAGTGTCTTTCATTAGAAGATGTGGGTCAACATGTTTCTCGCATAACGTGGATGTACTGGCGATTGTTCAGGACCGAAAAAAGAGAGAAAAAACTATCTACATCTAGAATCTGCTGATAACAAAGTTTAAAGCAGAAATAGTGTTTATTAACCTATGTGTGTATGAGGTTAGTTGCCTATCGCTGCTCCTTTTGACCTGCCCACTCCCGGACCCGGTGGAGTGGGCAGGTCACAAGGAGCAGCGATAGGCAACTAACCTCCTACACACATAGGAGCAAAGCCTTATGCGCGGACCACCGGGTACTGTTGATGCCTGGGGATTTTACTGAATTGGGTAGATCCAGGTTACAACAAGTATCGTTGTTAATAAACACTATTTCTGCTTTAAACTGCAAACAATCATGGTATTAAGTTTTAAATTCTGAGTTTGTGTTTCTCCATATCAATCACAATTAAACTATACTGCCTACTAGTATGGTTGTCACGTGACTCAAACACCTTGTAGTCCTTTGTCTTATGTAACATTTCCTATACAGTGATTTACACATGTAAAATTGATTGTCTCTGTGTATATTGCTGATGACAGAAACTCCATAGCTCGGAAGCAAATGGCTTGTGCTTCCACTTTTAAGCATATTTGGGACATTCTGTGATTAGAAACATATCCCACTTTGTGAATTTATTTTAATGTCAATAACTCATATTAATCGTTAAATAATTATGTGTATCCATTGGTTGAATTAAATAACATATTAAGCTGTACCTGGTCAGTGAAATGCCAAACAAATACTAAAGATTGTGATGATTTGCGCATCCTGGCCACACCTCTAACTCCGCCCACTGATCCAATCCTCAGGTTATTCCCGCTCTCTGATTTTTTTCCCCACTTCGACCACGGATTAGGGTTGTATCTTATTAACCCTGGTGACAAAAGGATCTCTGTGACAAAAGCAGTAATCTACTCAGCTATCCACATAAAATACAGATCTCTGCTAGGGTGACCAACCGTCCGTAAATTTCACGGACAGTCCGTAATTTCGGCCGTCTGTCCGTTGTCCGTGAAGGATTCTTTAACGGATGCCATTTGTCCGTAATTTTAACCGGGCACCGGTCGCAACACCCTAAAGCCGATGTTCCGTCGTTTCCACCCACCTCCCTTCTTGACTCCGATGCTGTTGAGGTCGGGTGTAACAGACTCCGATGCAGTACCAAAGCTCAGATACCCAGCATCATTGGAGAGGCACAGCGGGATGGCAACCATCACACCTTCAGCTCTTGATGAGCTGTTAAGAGGTGCTTGAAGATGATTGAGAGGGAGGGGCTGCAGCTTCAGGAGCAGGGGCATATATTCAGATGCAAACAGCCCTGAATGCGTAATGTCTCTGCAATTTAGAGGGGCCTCACACATTCCCTTTCTGCCCAGGGCCCCAAACAGCATAGAACCGGCCCTTATTACACTCAGGCAGCACGTGGTTCTCTTCACAGAGCTTAATTACTGTCACTAAATTGTAAGCAAACCTCCGTTCTTCAAACATGCAGTCTATAATGTAATAAAATAAAGAAATGGCACAATCGCACCCACACTGATTAACAAAGTATGGAGGACAATCAGTTAAATCAGTTCTCTTGGAGTATCTCCTTTAAGTACTGTACATCACAGTGGGGGGTGGCAAAACTAACATTTTGGAAAGAGAGCCTGTCTTCTCGTTGTCTTGTCCAGGAAGGGGTGAGGAGCCCTACCCCACCCTGGAAGAGACCAAGATGATACTAGAATACTGCATGCCCACTCCTGTGCCCACCCTGGTGGATCCTGTCCCCCCCTCCTGTGATGGCTCCTGCCCCTCCCCCCCCAGTGATGGCTCCTGTCCCCCCCCATGTGGTGGCTCCTGTCCCACCGCCTGTGATGGACCCTGTCCCCTCCCCAGTGATGGCTCCTGTCCCCCCTGTGGTGCATCCTGTCTCCGCCCTGCGTGGCTTCTGTCCCAGTCCTGGAATGGCTCCTGCAGCGAGGGTGAAGTTCTTGATGGGCCTCTTCTCAAATAGGCTCAGCTCAAAATTAGTATGAAAAGGTGGGCGGGTGAGTAAGTGAAGGGATGGGTGGATGGCTGGATAAATTACTGAAAGGGTGAATGGATGAATAAAAGATTGAATAGATGGATAATGAGAGAGGATGGGTGGATTGATGAGTGAGTGGAAGGATGGATGAGAGAAAAGATAAATAGCTGGATGTATGGGTGGAAGGGTAGCTGGATGGGTAAAATGATGGATGGGTGAGTGAAAGGATGGATGAGTGAAAGGATGGATGAGTGAAAAGGTGGATAATGAGTGAGTGGGTGGATGGATGAGTGAAATGATGGCTGGATTGATGAATTGATAAGTGCAAGGGTGAATGGATGGACAAATGAGTGAAATGGTGGATGTAAGGATGGATGAGTGAGTGAAAGGGAGGGTATATGGACAAAAGGATGAATAGATGAGTGAAGGAGTGAAACGATGGATGAGAGAAAGGATGGATGAGTGATAGGGTCAATGGATGAATTCATGAGTAGATGGATGGGTGGATGGATGGATGGATGGAAGGAAGGATGGCTAAGTGAAAGGGTCGATGGAGAGAGAAAGGGAGGATGGATGGATGACTGAAAGGGTGGATGGGTGGAAGGATGAGTGACTGGGTGGATGGATGAGTAAGTTAAAGGATGGCTGGATGGGTGAAAGGGTAAATGGCTGGATGGATGAGTGAATGGCTGGATGGGTAGAATAGTGGATGGATAAGTGTACAGATGGATAGGGTGAAAGGGTGGATGGATGGATGAGTGAAAGGATGGATGAAGGGATGAATGAGTGAAATGATAGATGGAAGGATACATGATGGATAGGTTTGCAAATGGTTGAATATGTTTGGATATGGCTGGGCTTACTTATATACTATTGCGCGACCTCCTCTGATGTGTCTGTAAAACGTACCTATTGTCCTGAAGTTTTGTCCTGAATTTTGACCTCCTGTCCTGAATTTGTGTCCTGAATTTTGACCCTTTGTTCTGAATTTTTACACTCACCGTCCTGAATTTGCACCAATGCCAGTTGGTCACCCTAATCTGTGATCTGCACGATATGCGTACTTAGCCGCGTGTATCTTTACCCTCTGCGCTACTTTATAGAGACTCAAAACTGCCACTAGACAAACCTCCGCGCTCTCCTTTTAGCAGGAACATTAACCACAGGAGTTATTGTGACATTTTAATTGCTGCCTGGAAGCCGAACTCACAAGGACCACTTTAGCAGGTGCTTTTAAATCGTGAGTTACTGCTAAACACATCGTCCCCCCTGAGGTCAGCGCCCCTCTACAGGTGCGGCTGTACCTGTCGCACTGTCCTAAAGCCAACCCTGAACCCTACTGCGGTTGATGAATAGAGAACCGTTTTGGGGGAAGAAAGATCTCCTGGTGTTGCCCGTGCTGCGAGGTCGCTCGCCGTTTGTAGCACAAAAGAAGAAAGTGTTTACCTCAGCAGTGAGCACTTAACTCGCTGGGTTATCGAAGTGAAGTGTATTCGGCAGCCACGTGTTCTTATCCCTGAAAATACTTTAGTGATAACTAGATTTCGCGAGTTGCTGCATTTATCGCTCTCCCAAAAGCGCTGGTTTGCTCTTCCTTGTAGGAGCCGCGCGTGCTTCGGTTTTCTCGGATAATGAAAGGGTCTGCGTTTGGAAAATGCACGCTTGCGTGCACAGCAGACGGATTGGGAGGTTCACGTGTTTTTTTGCTGCTCTTTGAAAGCCGAGTAACGTAATTCCAGTGCACACACCTTGAAAGGGAAGCGACAAGCCCAGGCAATGGCTGCATACTTGCGAGGGCCTCGTCAACACTTCCCTCCTGCCCACTGAGCGCGCCTTTGTCTCCCCGCGCTCCTCCGCGGCGCGCCAGAGGCGAAGCCAAGCTTGGGAGCAGCGGAGGCAGCGGCCGACATTTTCACGGTAGGAAGGGACTTTCTCGTTCATGCAGCACGCTGAGAAGTTTCCTTTATTTGTTATGCCCACGCTTGGTGGCACCTTTGTCTAGACTGCAGTCTGGAAGCTAGTGATTTCGATTTTACCGTAAGATCTTTTTTTTTTTGCAAAATGGAACATGTTTGTGATTGTCACCTGTGTGCAGTATTTAAGCAGTTTTTATACATTCGGTAGTTATTGAGTTAGAGTTTTATTGGACGCTAAGGATAGTAAAGATAGTATTTGCACTTAGATGCTGTAAAATGTTTGTGAGGCTGTGAGACCTTGGGACATCCTACAGTAAAGGAGAGGTGTGGCGCCGCGGCCAGAACGGCTGACTCCGAGCGCGGGGCCCACGGCTCGATTCCTGGTGGCAGCTCAGCTCCATGTGACTCTGGGCGCTAGCTCTCTTAATCTCCCAGACTGCCCCAGCGCCTTGAAACCTTAAAGGGTGATGTGGTCGCGCTTTACAAGTATGGATCACCGTCATCATGTGGGCCTATGGTCTTCCTCTCACACCGTTTTTGTCTATTTTGAATGCATTCGGAGTTAGAAAATTGTCTCAATTCTCACCCCAAACGGTGTGCTCGTGTTATGAGACTCGAGCACGTGTCTCAACTAGACCTGGACAGATTGCTAAACCACGGCTCTCGCGCTTCCCTCGTCGCAATAACATGCACAGGGATCGTAGGTGAAAACATGCCTATGTGGGAGGTAGGTACAGGGATGTGTAGGGTAATCTGGGATGAAGGGCTGGTCTGAAAGGTCAGTGTGCGGGTCGGTTTTGTGGCTGCTCGTGCACCTGTTTTATGGTCTGGTGGGCTCGTCTCTTTCTGCTGATACCTGATATTACCACAAACATTGCCTGCAGCAAGCGCAAATGCATGCAGCGCCCCATACTTTACAAAACACCTATACATCGTGTAGGGGCGCAGCTTTGGGAGGGTGGGTGGGGGGGGGGGGGGTTACACCTCGCTCCCCCCAAATAAATGTAGTTCCTAAAAAAATAGTTGGGTACAGGGTGCTTTAAGTTGAGTATGGTGAGGTGTTTGTCGGATTTCACCAGTTGTGTAACATTAGCCCTTAAAGTCCCTGTGGTGGGGAGGGGGGGGGGGGGGAGAAGTGGGGGGTTGCGAGCTCCAGGGGGCCCCCTCCGGCACTGTGCACTGGGGGACCTGAGAGCTCCTGACTGGGTCCGGAGCTTCGGGTGGCCCCCTCCATGCACTTTGCAGGGGGACCCCCCCTCAAGTTTTGTTACGCCACTGGATTTTACCAGCAATTTTTACATACACAAACAAAAACGCACACACATTCCCTATATTCTGAGATTTGTTAAAAATGTTGGTTATTTTACAAAATATTGTGTTTTCTCTCACTTAGTGCCATTACCAATCCGCATTCCTCTCCCTTTCCACTGTCCCTTAGGCCCGCTCATGCACCCTGCTGGTCGTGTAATGTATTTTAACATTATATGCCAGTGTGATTGTTGGAAAATTTGAAGCACACCCCCCAACCCCATATCTCACTGACCAAGCTAGTTCAAAGCTGACCTGATTTGCAAATGCGGGTTAGCTGGATAATTCACTAATGGTGTCCACTTTTATTCTGGTGGCGGCCTCTTTTCTGTCTCAGTCCAAGCCTGGGTAGGTGAAGCACAGGAAGTGCATAATACACTCATCTGTAAAATCTGATTCTATGGACCGGCAACGTGGTCTTCTGTGTTTGCGAAGACTTCATGAAAACATTGCGGGTACCCGTACACTCCTTACAAATTCCCCAATTGCCACATTCGAAGTGTCGCACTGGTGTGACCGCAGGTCGGAGGAGGCATCAGCACCTCAGCTTTGAGCTGCAAGCCCCACTGGTAAAGGACAAATGTCCACTTACGGCCACCCTGTAAGGGATATGTTGCCCAGAAAAGCGGTCTTAAGACAGGAATGTTTTATTCTGCAATAATCCTGCTTGAGAGCTGGCATTATGTGGCGCAACCCAAGCATGGGATGACAGGAAGTGTCTAAACACGCCTGAGGGAACAGCTAAAGCAAAGCGCGTGGTGTTACTAGTCGCACGCCCACAGGTGACTTCACGACTGGAGAATTTGGAGATGTTTTTGCTTAATACACAATGACACATACACATACATTTCTGAGTTATGGGTGGTTGTTAGGAGCCACGCGCTGCATGTAGGTCCTAGCCGATCCACAGAAGCGTGGAGGTGTAGAGGGGACACAGAAGAGATCGGGGGACACACTCTCACCTGCACCACGTTGAGTGCACCCTAATAGCCAGTGGTGAGCATTCCTCTTCGGAGGTTGTTTTGAAAGACTTTTTTAGAACAGAACCATTTTGAGGTCATTTGTGTACCTGGATAGGCCTATCATGAGCACAGTAGTGAGTTCAATGAAGCCGTTGCCTCTGGGCCTTATCTTCTGCCTGGATAGGCCTATCGTGAGCACAAAAGTGAGTTCAATGAGGCCGTTGCCTCTGGCCCTTATGCTTCTGCCTGGATAGGCCTATCGTGAGCACAGTAGTGAGTTCAATGAGGCCGTTGCCTCTGGGCCTTATCTTCTGCCTGGATAGGCCTATCATGAGCACAGTAGTGCGTTCAATGAGGCCGTTGCCTCTGGGCCTTATGCTTCTGCCTGGATAGGCCTATCGTGAGCACAGTAGTGAGTTCAATGAGGCCGTTGCCTCTGGGCCATCTCTTCTGCCTGGATAGGCCTATCATGAGCACAGTAGTGAGTTCAATGAGGCCGTTGCCTCTGGACCTTATGCTTCTGCCCGGATAGGCCTATCGTGAGCACAGTAGTGAGTTCAATGAGGCCGTTGCGAGCACAGTAGTGAGTTCAATGAGGCCGTTGCCTCTGGGCCTTATGCTTCTGCCTGGATAGGCCTATCGTGAGCACAGTAGTGAGTTCAATGAGGCCGTTGCCTCTGGGCCTTATCTTCTGCCTGGATAGGCCTATCGTGAGCACAGTAGTGCGTTCAATGTGGCCGTTGCCTCTGGGCCTTATGCTTCTGCCTGGATAGGCCTATCGGGAGCACAGTAGTGAGTTCAATGAAGCCGTTGCCTCTGGGCCTTATGCTTCTGCCTGGATAGGCCTATCGTGAGCACAGTAGTGAGTTCAATGAAGCCGTTGCCTCTGGGCCTTTTGCTTCTGCCTGGATAGGCCTATCGTGAGCACAGTAGTGAGTTCAATGAGGCCGTTGCCTCTGGCCCTTATGCTTCTGCCTGGATAGGCCTATCGTGAGCACAGTAGTGAGTTCAATGAGGCCGTTGCCTCTGGGCCTTATCTTCTGCCTGGATAGGCCTATCGTGAGCACAGTAGTGAGTTCAATGAGGCCGATGCCTCTGGGCCTTATGCTTCTGCCTGGATAGGGCTATTGTGAGCAAAGTAGTGAGTTCAATGAGGCCGTTGCCTCTGGGCCTTATCTTCTGCCTGGATAGGGCTATCGTGAGCACAGTAGTGAGTTCAATGAGGCCGTTGCCTCTGGCCCTTATGCTTCTGCCTGGATAGGCCTATCATGAGCACAGTAGTGAGTTCAATGAGGCCGTTGCCTCTGGGCCTTATCTTCTGCCTGGATAGGCCTATCGTGAGCACAGTAGTGAGTTCAATGAGGCCGTTGCCTCTGGGCCTTATGCTTCTGCCTGGATAGGCCTATCGTTAGCACAGTAGTGAGTTCAATGAGGCCGTTGCCTCTGGGCCTTATCTTCTGCCTGGATAGGCCTATCGTGAGCACAGTAGTGAGTTCAATGAGGCCGTTGCCTCTGGGCCTTATCTTCTGCCTGGATAGGGCTATCGTGAGCACAGTAGTGAGTTCAATGAGGCCGTTGCCTCTGGCCCTTATGCTTCTGCCTGGATAGGCCTATCGTGAGCACAGTAGTGAGTTCAATGAGGCCGTTGCCTCTGGGCCTTATCTTCTGCCTGGATAGGCCTATCGTGAGCACAATAGTGAGTTCAATGAGGCCGTTGCCTCTGGGCCTTATGCTTCTGCCTGGATAGGGCTATCGTGAGCAAAGTAGTGAGTTCAATGAGGCCGTTGCCTCTGAGCCTTATGCTTCTGCCTGGATAGGCCTATCGTGAGCACAGTAGTGAGTTCAATGAGGCCGTTGCCTCTGGGCCTTATCTTCTGCCTGGATAGGCCTATCGTGAGCACAGTAGTGAGTTCAATGAGGCCGTTGCCTCTGGGCCTTATGCTTCTGCCTGGATAGGGCTATCGTGAGCAAAGTAGTGAGTTCAATGAGGCCGTTGCCTCTGGGCCTTATCTTCTGCCTGGATAGGCCTATCGTGAGCACAGTAGTGAGTTCAATGAGGCCGTTGCCTCTGAGCCTTATGCTTCTGCCTGGATAGGCCTGTCGTGAGCACAGTAGTGAGTTCAATGAGGCCGTTGCCTCTGAGCCTTATGCTTCTGCCTGGATAGGCCTATCGTGAGCACAGTGGTGAGTTCAATGAGGCCGCTGCCTCCGGGCCTTGTCTTCTGCCTGGATAGGCCTATCGTGAGCACAGCGGTGAGTTCAATGAGGCCGTTGCCTCCGGGCCTTATCTTCTGCCTGGATAGGCCTATCGTGAGTACAGTAGTGAGTTCAATGAGGCCGTTGCCTCCGGGCCTTATCTTCTGCCTGGATAGGCCTATCGTGAGCACAGTAGTGAGTTCAATGAGGCCGTTGCCTCTGAGCCTTATGCTTCTGCCTGGATAGGCCTATCGTGAGCACAGTAGTGAGTTCAATGAGGCCGTTGCCTCTGGGCCTTATGCTTCTGCCTGGATAGGCCTATCGTGAGCACAGTGGTGAGTTCAATGAGGCCGTTGCCTCTGAGCCTTATGCTTCTGCCTGGATAGGCCTATCATGAGCACAGTGGTGAGCTCAATGAGGCTGTTCCCTCTGGGCCTTATGCTTCTGCCCGGATAGGCCTATCGTGAGCACAGTAGTGAGTTCAATGAGGCCGTTGCCTTTGGGCCTTTTGCTTCTGCCTGGATAGGCCTATCATGAGCAACCAGTATTGAGTTCAATGAGGCCGTTGCCTCTGGGCCTTATCTTCTGCCTGGATAGGCCTATCGTGAGCACAGTAGTGAGTTCAATGAGGCCGTTGCCTCTGGGCCTTATCTTCTGCCTGGATAGGCCTATCGTGAGCACAGTAGTGAGTTCAATGAGGCCGTTGCCTCTGGGCCTTATGCTTCTGCCTGGATAGGCCTATCGTGAGCACAGTAGTGAGTTCAATGAGGCCGTTGCCTCTGGGCCTTATCTTCTGCCTGGATAGGGCTATCGTGAGCACAGTAGTGAGTTCAATGAGGCCGTTGCCTCTGGCCCTTATGCTTCTGCCTGGATAGGCCTATCGTGAGCACAGTAGTGAGTTCAATGAGGCCGTTGCCTCTGGGCCTTATTTTCTGCCTGGATAGGCCTATCGTGAGCACAGTAGTGAGTTCAATGAGGCCGTTGCCTCTGGGCCTTATGCTTCTGCCTGGATAGGGCTATTGTGATCAAAGTAGTGAGTTCAATGAGGCCGTTGCCTCTGGGCCTTATCTTCTGCCTGGATAGGGCTATCGTGAGCACAGTAGTGAGTTCAATGAGGCCGTTGCCTCTGGCCCTTATGCTTCTGCCTGGATAGGCCTATCATGAGCTCAGTAGTGAGTTCAATGAGGCCGTTGCCTCTGGGCCTTATCTTCTGCCTGGATAGGCCTATCGTGAGCACAGTAGTGAGTTCAATGAGGCCGTTGCCTCTGGGCCTTATGCTTCTGCCTGGATAGGCCTATCGTTAGCACAGTAGTGAGTTCAATGAGGCCGTTGCCTCTGGGCCTTATCTTCTGCCTGGATAGGCCTATCGTGAGCACAGTAGTGAGTTCAATGAGGCCGTTGCCTCTGGGCCTTATCTTCTGCCTGGATAGGGCTATCGTGAGCACAGTAGTGAGTTCAATGAGGCCGTTGCCTCTGGCCCTTATGCTTCTGCCTGGATAGGCCTATCGTGAGCACAGTAGTGAGTTCAATGAGGCCGTTGCCTCTGGGCCTTATCTTCTGCCTGGATAGGCCTATCGTGAGCACAGTAGTGAGTTCAATGAGGCCGTTGCCTCTGGGCCTTATGCTTCTGCCTGGATAGGGCTATCATGAGCAAAGTAGTGAGTTCAATGAGGCCGTTGCCTCTGGGCCTTATGCTTCTGCCTGGATAGGGCTATCGTGAGCAAAGTAGTGAGTTCAATGAGGCCGTTGCCTCTGAGCCTTATGCTTCTGCCTGGATAGGCCTATCGTGAGCACAGTAGTGAGTTCAATGAGGCCGTTGCCTCTGGGCCTTATCTTCTGCCTGGATAGGCCTATCGTGAGCACAGTAGTGAGTTCAATGAGGCCGTTGCCTCTGGGCCTTATGCTTCTGCCTGGATAGGGCTATCGTGAGCAAAGTAGTGAGTTCAATGAGGCCGTTGCCTCTGGGCCTTATCTTCTGCCTGGATAGGCCTATCGTGAGCACAGTAGTGAGTTCAATGAGGCCGTTGCCTCTGAGCCTTATGCTTCTGCCTGGATAGGCCTGTCGTGAGCACAGTAGTGAGTTCAATGAGGCCGTTGCCTCTGAGCCTTATGCTTCTGCCTGGATAGGCCTATCGTGAGCACAGTGGTGAGTTCAATGAGGCCGCTGCCTCCGGGCCTTGTCTTCTGCCTGGATAGGCCTATCGTGAGCACAGCGGTGAGTTCAATGAGGCCGTTGCCTCCGGGCCTTATCTTCTGCCTGGATAGGCCTATCGTGAGCACAGTAGTGAGTTCAATGAGGCCGTTGCCTCCGGGCCTTATCTTCTGCCTGGATAGGCCTATCGTGAGCACAGTAGTGAGTTCAATGAGGCCGTTGCCTCTGAGCCTTATGCTTCTGCCTGGATAGGCTTATCGTGAGCACAGTAGTGAGTTCAATGAGGCCGTTGCCTCTGGGCCTAATGCTTCTGCCTGGATAGGCCTATCGTGAGCACAGTGGTGAGTTCAATGAGGCCGTTGCCTCTGAGCCTTATGCTTCTGCCTGGATAGGCCTATCATGAGCACAGTGGTGAGTTCAATGAGGCTGTTCCCTCTGGGCCTTATGCTTCTGCCCGGATAGGCCTATCGTGAGCACAGTAGTGAGTTCAATGAGGCCGTTGCCTCTGGGCCTTTTGCTTCTGCCTGGATAGGCCTATCATGAGCAACCAGTATTGAGTTCAATGAGGCCGATGCCTCTGGGCCTTATCTTCTGCCTGGATAGGCCTATCGTGAGCACAGTAGTGAGTTCAATGAGGCCGTTGCCTCTGGGCCTTATCTTCTGCCTGGATAGGCCTATCGTGAGCACAGTAGTGAGTTCAATGAGGCCGTTGCCTCTGGGCCTTATGCTTCTGCCTGGATAGGCCTATCGTGAGCACAGTAGTGAGTTCAATGAGGCCGTTGCCTCTGGGCCTTATCTTCTTCCTGGATAGGCCTATCGTGACCACAGTAGTGAGTTCAATGAGTTCAATGAGGCCGTTGCCTCTGGGCCTTATCTTCTGCCTGGATAGGCCTATCGTGAGCACAGTAGTGAGTTCAATGAGGCCGTTGCCTCTGGGCCTTATGCTTCTGCCTGGATAGGGCTATCGTGAGCAAAGTAGTGACTTCAATGAGGCCGTTGCCTCTGGGCCTTATCTTCCGCCTGGATAGGGCTATCATGAGCACAGTAGTGAGTTCAATGAGGCCGTTGCCTCTGAGCCTTATGCTTCTGCCTGGATAGGCCTATCGTGAGCACAGTAGTGAGTTCAATGAGGCCGTTGCCTCTGGGCCTTATCTTCTGCCTGGATAGGCCTATCGTGAGCACAGTAGTGAGTTCAATTAGGCCGTTGCCTCTGGGCCCTATGCTTCTGCCTGGATAGGGCTATCGTGAGCAAAGTAGTGAGTTCAATGAGGCCGTTGCCTCTGTGCCTTATCTTCTGCCTGGATAGGCCTATCGTGAGCATAGTAGTGAGTTCAATGAGACCGTTGCCTCTGAGCCTTATGCTTCTGCCTGGATAGGCCTATCGTGAGCACAGTAGTGAGTTCAATGAGGCCGTTGCCTCTGGCCCTTATGCTTCTGCCTGGATAGGCCTATTGTGAGCACAGTAGTGAGTTCAATGAGGCCGTCGCCTCTGGGCCTTATCTTCTGCCCGGATAGGCCTATCGTGAGCACAGTTGTGAGTTCAATGAGGCCGTCGCCTCTGGGCCTTATCTTCTGCCCGGATAGGCCTATCGTGAGCACAGTAGTGAGTTCAATGAGGCCGTCGCCTCTGGGCCTTATCTTCTGCCCGGATAGGCCTATCGTGAGCACAGTAGTGAGTTCAATGAGGCCGTCGCCTCTGGGCCTTATGCTTCTGCCTGGATAGGCCTATCGTGAGCACAGTAGTGAGTTCAATGAGGCCGTTGCCTCTGGGCCATCTCTTCTGCCTGGATAGGCCTATCGTGAGCACAGTAGTGAGTTCAATGAGGCCTCTTGGCCTAATGCTTCTAACCCGCTGCCCCTGACTATTTCTTTTTCAATGTGACCAGTGTAACTGCACAATCCACTGCAGACCTTGATGGCAAAATGCAGTTATTAAACCTGTAATCTCATTAAATATATGGCACATACACATAGTTTGGAGCTGTCTTCCCAAGGTATAGGCTACTGAAGCTGCGCTTATAGGCACAGAACAACAAACTGTGCGTGTGTGTGTGTGTATGCATGCTCACACCCTGTGTCTTCCTTACAGCACTTACACCCCAGCCTAGACCAAGAGGGTTTTTGTCAGCTGTAGGTAGGTAAACAAACCTGTTACAATTGATTGCTGCAATTTTCCAATATGTTTTTTCACTGGGCCTCCAATCTTTCCAAGATTCCCCTCTCTCCAGAGTGTGATAACTGCCCCAATACAATTACTAGCATCCGGTCGCACCTACAATTACCCATACACAAGGGCGCCCCTGAACCACGAGTTTGAAGTTCCATTAGTGTTTGGAATAAAATGTTGTCTTCATCAATGTCTTCAGAGGTTTCATAGGTGTCACCCCAAAAGACGCGCCTACGTTCGACTCAGCAGAAGCTGTTTGATAACTTGAACCTCAGACCGGGCAGGTCGGCCTAAAGGTTCCTCCACAAAAACCGGTGCCTCCCTGCTGCCGATGTCATCATTGTAACTAAACCAGTGCATTTTCTGGTCGTAAGACCGCTGGGAGGTGCTCTCCTTTGGGGGACCTACTTCAGTGAGGTTTGGAATAGTTATCTAGAGTCTTAGTCAATAATATCTAAGGTAAGGTAACCGAGAGTAGGGTCCAAATTCAAGCAGCAATCTTTACATTGATGAACCATATTATTGAACATCTGTAGGTATGTATAGAGAAAAACAGAAGCAACTATGACGTTACTAATATGAATATGTGTTTGTTGAAAAAACAACTGTGACCTCCCCTTACCCCCTGTATGAAACAAACATATCTGTGTTCCTCAACATCACGTCTAAGGAGAAACATTCTAGAATATTGTTTCCAGGCTTTACAATGTTGTTATGTTAATTTGTTCTCAGTGAGGAAATGCCTCTTTTTGCAAGTCACCCTCCCCCCCCCCCCCCCCAAGTTTTTGGACTGATGCTGCTGGTTTTCTGACTATGAGAGTGCACTGACGCTTGCCAATCAAACCTCAGCGCCAGTGCCCTGACCCTACTACATGTATGTTATATGGCTTATACCAACTTGGCATAAGCTAACTTACCTATAAGTCCCTAGTATGTGGTACTCAGGGTACCCAGGGTATATACGTTAGAGGGTCATCCCAGGGATTGCAGCACTGGTCATGCCACCCTGGGTGTGACACAGGTAAAACAAGTCTACCAGTCAGCCATTGTGGACTGGAAGAGCAGTTTTGAACCACTAGCCCGACCTTGCCATTAAAAGCAATGGCAAAGCTAAGCCCCCCCCTGCAATATGTGTAAGTCACCTCTATGGCAGGTGGCCTACCGACCTCTAAAGCTTCACAGGCAGAACTTACATTTTACATGCTCTGGCAGTAAAAATGTGAAACTGTAATTTTTACTGTGGAAAGACTTGGTAGCCTAATTGACGAGTGCAGGGTTAGCCGCTGACCCTCACTGTGGTAACTCCTGAAAGTAGCGACCACAGTTGATACTCCAAGGTGCCAAACAACTTGTTACACTAAGCTCAACCTGATTCCCAAGAAAATTAATGTAACTTGTTGCTGTGTGCAACTTTTACAAAGTTGCCCCTTTGTTGCTTTTAGCCTCCTGTGCCCTTAACGGTTGCATATGGGGCCTTGCCTCTGAGACAGCTTTCTGTTCTCCTAGAGAAGCGTGCTAATGCCTCTGTGGGGGAGAGCTGTTACCTTCCTCCTGCAGGAAAACACACGGGTGGTGGCCCAAAAGACGTGATTCAAAGGAGAAGCCGCCTTTGAAGGGCAAATGGGAAAAACTTAGCAGGGGGGCTGCTCTATTGGCTAGGTAGACAGGCTGGCACCAGGGACAGGAAAGGGTAAACCAGTTTACAAACTGGTTTTCCAGAGGAGTATAGCCTCCTTGGAAGCTACACCTCTGGCTTGGGCTAGGGAGCTCTGGATGCAAAGAAAGGGGTTCTGCCATGATGGAAGTGGGTAGAATGGTGCATCCTGGGATAGCCAGATGCCACACTTCACAGGAAGTGATCAAGAAGAAGGAAACCTGATAGCCTACTGGCTACCAACCACATCCTACCCTGAGGGCATTATCTGAGGATAAAAGGGCATCCCCGGCACCAAAAACTCAGAATCTAACTAGACTGGAAGAAAGACCGAAGAAGGACTGCCCTGCTGCACCAAAGAACTGTCAAATATAGGTTGCACCGGTGTGACAGAACCCACTGAACCTCGTGGCTAGCAAAGGAGAAGAGACTGTGCCTGCTGTGTTCTGCTTGTGGAGAAGTTGTCACCAGAGCTCAGGCAAATCCAAAGACTCCAGGGGTCAATTGGCTGACCTCCTGTTCACAGCACAAGACCACAACAGCTGAAGAAGCCTGCTGAGGTAAGTTGGTAGCCTAAATCTTCAAGCTGGTGTGCCGTGTCGCTGTGCAGCTCCAGGCACCAGGACTCGAAGCTCAAAGTTGCACCAGAGTCTGCTGGAACCAAGAGAGTCATTGGAGTGCAGCTTCATCACCCAGAAGACAAGTTATCGCCCAGGAAAGGATTTGTCACAATATTGGGCGACTGGTAGCCCAGTGATGACTGGACATCTATAAGAACTGAGAGGACTTCCATGGATGGCAGCCCCTGTGGCCAGGACTGCCTCACCAAGTTGTGGACCGAGTAGGTGCGGAAAGACCCCTGTCCACCTCATTGCACCCACAGCATCCTAGAGCATCTTCAGCATCCTGTATTCCCTGCATCAGGACCACTTCCATAGGAACCTATAGAAAAGGGATAAAAGTGAGTGGAACTTACTGAAGACTGCTTCTTCCTACTGGTCCCCCTGACTGGCACCTTGCTATAGTTGGTCGCCTAAAGTAACTCTAAGTAACCACATTGATACTTACCTAAATTAATCTTGAAAAGTTTTTAAGTGTCAAATTTGTTGAATTTTCCAATGCTTGTTCAGGGTTAAGTAAAAAGTGCATATTTACTGTACCTTAGAAATTCTATATCTCCGGAACCCTCTGGTGGATCTTATTTGTTTTAGAATAAAAAATACAAAAAAACACAGTCTATTTAAAAAAAAATCTTGAGTGTCTCGTTGATTTCTTCTGCAATTATTTTGGTGCTGTTTGAATGCTTTACACTTGTTCCTTTGTGTAGGCCTTGCTGCTCAGTGCCACAGCTACCCAGGATTGAGCTAGAGGGTTTAGCAAACGAAACCTACTGGTCTTAAAGGGGTTGGTAAAGTTATGACACAGTGAAGTCTCACAACCAAACATACAAGACACCCCATTTCCTCACATGTTGTTATTGATATTTGGAAAACAAACATAGGACAAAGCTTCATGGCACTATAGATGATGCTGCAGAAGACAAAAGATTGAATATCGAGTCCAGAAATGGGGATGAAGAATTGCTGATTATCCCATATACTGCAACAAGAGCTTTAAACTGCACCCTTCTTGACTGGTAGCTAGTGCAGCGTTTTACACCAGCTGTAGTCTCCTAAAAGTTTCTATGGCCATCTCAGGCAAATGGCATTGCCATAGTCCAGTATACAATTGAAATAAGGGTGCAACTATATAAATGTAGGGAGCACGGGTAATATTTGATGATATGCAATCAAAATCTTGTCGTACAAGTGTGGTGTGCTTGTCTGTTAATTGCTTGCCATGACTCGAATAACAAGATCTTTTAAAAAAAAAAATAGTCTGAAGGGATGTAAGGGAGAATATTGAGAAAGTGTTTACTTTGCCAGAAACACAAGCCCGCTGCTTTAGGTATCCGAAATGGCATTGAGAGGTCAGTGTCTAAGTGGATACCCAGGTTACATACAGTTTTAGCTGAAAGAGTTGGGGGCATTAACAGGAGCCTATGACATTTTTAGTGGTTACGTGTTTTATTTTTGATGGATTCAATTTAAGAAAATTAGAAGCCATTCATTGACATACACTGATTAAGACATCAGTCAGCTTCTCCTGTGTGAAATGAAAAAAAGATGGGGTTATTTGCAGAGATGTTAATGTAAACAGCAGCTGAGTGTCGTCAACGCACTCCTTGAACTCTACTCCCCTAGCATGTAAAGAGAGGCTAAAAATTAGCATGGAGATATTGAAAAGTAGTGAAGAAGTTTCAGATCCTCGAAGAGCACTGTGATTGTCCTCCTGACTGGGCACTGAGTGAAAATGTGGAAAGAAAACTTTTTGGGAGCAACGAGTGGAGATATTTTACTACAAGAACATCAAGGTCAATATGCTCTAGTCTGGAAACCAATAGAGAATTGTTAATGGTTTCAAAGGCTGCAGAAATGTCCAAAAGGACAACTGCTCCACCCCCTACTTTGGCCAACTGGCCACCAGAGGTAGAGATCCTGACCCAAAATGCACTGAGAAATGGAAGGTTAGAAACCCTTTTAAATTATAGTCAAATTTCTATTTCAAATTCATGACTTATCAAACAGACTAGTCTTTGAATATAATTGTTCAATGTCACTTCTTTAATATAATTTAATTCTTAGAATTTTCCTTCCTGACCTATGTGACAGTAGCTGTTATTGCCTACCCGTGTGATTGCTGGGTGATAAGCCATGGCTCACCCTTCCAAAATGCTGGATATTGAGTTAGTCAGAGAAAGGAAAGCTGTTATGTGGACATACAACTCAGGCCATAGTTTTACTTATTGATTGAAAGCTCTGAAATAATGATCCTATATTTTATATTTCAAAACCAGAAATGGTAATATTCCCATGAAAGACAATATAATAATTTAAAAGCTGAGGAAATTCTATCAAGACATTTACACAACAATATAGAAACTGATCAAGAAAAGAATTGCTAAGTATCTAAATTATTTACCCATACCACGTCTTTCCAGTTTAGAAAGTTATTCATTAGAATACTGAATAACAATTGCTGAAATACAAAATAACTATTTAGGAATTGCTACTAGGAAAAACACCAGGGCCTTATAGGCTCAGTAATTCTTTTTACAAAATGTTGAAATTAAACTTATCAAATCCCCTTACCAGTGCTTGTATTACGGTAGAGTAGAAGGCACAGTGGCAAAGGCTACTATTGTTTATTTGAAAGGAGAACAAAGACTCCGTGGAGTCACCCAGTTATTGACTTATCTCACTTGTAAATGCCATTTGTAAAATATACGCTAAAGTACTAGCCAATTAGCTTACAAATATGGTAAACTGACTAATGCATACGTCACAAACTAGTTTCATCAAAAACAGATTGTCTTGCCACAAAACCAGTCTACTCAGTCATATAATTAGCAACACAAAGATTTTAATATCATCCTCACCGGTAATAAGTAAATCTTAATGCTGAAATCCTTTGACAAGGCAACGTGGGGATTTTGGAAATCCATAATGCTGAAAGTAATCCAAATTGAGGAATTTGACAAAACAATGACATTCTATCACTAGCCGTAAGCATTGATCAAAGCAAATGGCTTGACTTCTGTATATTTTCTGTTGAGACACTGTTCTCAACAGGATTGTCTCCTCTCAACAATGTCGTTTGCTCTATCCTTAGAACCTCTACTGTGCGCTCTCAAAGAAAAACAAAACTTTGCTAAGAGTATCAAAGTATGTAGCAAAGCATGCAAATTTTCTTCTTGTGCAGATAACATTATTTTAATTGTCTTTGAGGAGCAAACTTCGAATCCGGCCTTACGACAAAGTATCAAAAAATAGTCAGAAGGTTTTGATGCATCCTAAATAAAACAAAATAAGAATGCAGGCCTCTCAACATAATATGTAACAAATCTCTGATAAAAGATACAGAACTGAAATGACAGCCTGGCCCATTAAACTAAATAAGAATACAATAATTCAAAGAGCTAAAGAATTTACAGAGAAATGGTCCCCAGAATTTCTCAGTTGACAGGGTCACATTGAAACAATGAAAATTACATTGACACCCATATCCAATTATGCCATACGCATTGTACTGCAAAGACTACTGCTTAGTTTCTTCGAAGACTTAGATTACATTTCAAAATGTATCTGGTCAAATAAAAACCTAGGGCAGCTATAAGCAAACTAAGATAAAAGAAGAAACCGTGAGGTCTAATGCAGACAAAATTAATTAAATATCAAATACTTTTCTGATGGTCAGTGGTGCTGACATGGATATTTATGCTTTTATTAAGCTGAAAAGTACACTGCATTCACTCAGAATTATTTATGAAATTCCAGACGTTATAAAGACCTTAACCCGTTTCTATGCTAGTAGCAGGGACATTGTGAACCCCCCGCTTTTGCAACTTAAGCGGGAGTAGAGTTCTTGATGAGCCTCTTCTGTCTGCAGCTCGAGTGGCTGGTTGGTTGAGTGAGTGTAAGGACTGATGGATAGGTGTGTGAGTGAAAGGGTGGGTGGCTGGATGGGTGGATGAATGAATGAAGAGGATGAATAAGTGCAAGAATGAATGGATAAGTGAAAGTGAGGGAGGGTGAATGGATACACATGTGGATAGATGGATAAGTGAAAGAATGGATGGATGGATGAAAGAGGGTGTGTGGATGAATGAAAGGGTGAATGGGTGGATGAGTGAAAGTGTGGATGGACGAGTGGAGTGAAAGGGTGGATAGATGGATGAACAAAAGGATAAATGGATGTTGGGATGCTGTGATCCCTAAACTTTAGAAGCTCAGCGGGGTGGAGTTCTCTATGGGCCTCTTCTGTCTGCAACTTGGCAGACAAAGGAAAGCTAGTGAGTCAAATGATAAATGGATGGATGTGTGAGTGAAAGGGTAGATGGATTGGTGAGTGATAGGATGATTGGATGGATGAATAATTCAAAGTATGGATGAGTGAAACAATGATGGATGAGTGAAAGAGTGGATTGATGGATGAAAGGATGGATGAGTGAAAGAATGGATGGATGAGAGAAAGGGAGGGTGGATGGATTGATGGATGAAATGAGTGAAAGGGAGGATGGACAGATGGATGATTGAAAGGGTGGATGGATGAATAGATTAAAAGGGTGGGTGGATGGATGAGAGAGGATAGATGGATGAATGAAAGGACTGATGGATGATTGAAAGGATGAATGAGTGAAAGGATGGATGAGAGAAAGAATGGATGAGTGAGTGAAGGGGAGGTGGATCTGTGGATGGAAGAAAGGGTGGATGAGTGAAAGAATAGATGAGTGAAAGGGAAGGTGGAAGAATGAAAGGATAGGTGGATGGCTGAGTGAAAGAATGGATGAATCAGTGAAAGGGAGGGTGGATGGATGGACGAATGAGTAAAAGCATGGATGGATGAGTGAGTGGGTGGATATGTGAGTGAAAGGGTAAATGGATGGATGTGTAATTCAGTGGAATGATGAGCAAAAGGATGGATGATTGGATGGCTGAGTGAAAAGATGGATAGATGAATGAGTGAAAGTTAGGATGGATGGGTGGAATTCAAGGATGGATGGATGGAGTGAAAGGGTAGATGAATGGATGGAGTGAAAGAGTAGGTGGATGGAGTGAAAGGGTGGCTGGATGAATGACAGAAAGGGTTGATGGATTAGTAAAAGGGTGGATGTAGAGATGGATGAGTGAAAGGGTGGATTGATGGATAGATGGATGGATAGGTTTGGAGGTGGATGCATAGGTTTGAATATGGCTTGGCGGAAGTGCGGAATAATGAAATACTGAATGATAGATGAAAGAATGAATGGATGGCAGAATGTAAAGGTGAAACTGTGGATGTCAGCAGGAAGATGGAAGGATGAATGGATAGATGCTTGGATGGAAGAGACAAGAGAGCTCGTCGGGGGAGGGTCGTGATGACTTTCATTGATTGCTTGGTGCCATAAAACTTTGGTTCGAAGTGGGGGTAATTAAATGTTCTGGCTACTCCCTTGGCTAGTAGCAAATTTAGCATCAGTGATATTTAATCTACTGAATAGTATATTGAAGTCAGTAGAGCAAAATTGAATGGCTTTGTGGACCCATCTAGCAGAGCAATAATACAGTGACTTCCGCTGATGTATGCCCTTCATCTTTTAAGTATAAAATCAATGTTTCCATGAAAAATCGTTCCAACAAATACAAAACACAGACACCAAATAACATTTTAAAAACGAGTCTCCTCACTTCATGGAGACATTGGCTCTGTGGGAAAGAGAGTGGTTCATTTTTGCACGTGATTGCTAGATGCACTGCACTCTAAAATCTGACCCTCCTGGTCAGCAGTACTTTTACAGCTAAGAAAGATTTTTGGAAAGAATACATCTTTTAACTCAGTCTGGGCGTGTCTGGGGGACTTTGCTGATACACCTGCCTTAAAATTGACGAATGAAGACCTTCAATTCACGGATCCCCTATTTGTCCCGAAAAAATTATGTGGTGCCGGAAGTCAACTAACAAACTATAAATTCACATATGGTGGGCATGGATGGGCCCGTATTATAGAAAGTGACACTGGGACACAAAAGACATATGCGCCCACTCGGCTTACCCGCTTTATCCTCATACAAATGAGGGAATCCATTGCCTTTGCACCTGTTCTATATTACAGTTGTGGGAGCAGAGGCAAAGAGACCATCAGAAAGCGCAGTAATTGTGCGCAGCACTGAGGTAGCTCAGTCAGTGCATCCCCGGCAAGTGCCACTTTGAAACAAGGAAATAGGTGCCTAAGGATCCCCCTGACAACCCCGCAGGTTACGGCTGTCACTCAGTGCATCCATTTGCATGGGGATCTCTGTCCCCCTTCAAAACTCCAGCTGGGTTGTCGCCTGCACATTAAAAGGGGCACTGGGTGTTTCAAACAACCGCTCCGCCTTTCATTAACACGCTGTTCCCAGTTTAGGCGCCGGTGCTCGCCTGAGCTGGAAACAGTGCATTCGCTGAATAGTATGCACTGTCCTGGTCTGTGTCTGGTGCTCCCACTTAAAGGTGACCACAGTGAGGACTAGGGCAGTGTGCTATGTATGTAATATCAAGCCTCCGTTTTTTTGTTGCAAAAGCAGAATATGCACACACACATTACCCAGAGGCAGTCACCACTGGGTAGTTATAGTTAGGACCACATTTCCGTAGGAAATAGATTTTTTGTTTTGCTTATAACTTCTGCACCGTTTGACGCCTCTTCACAAAATTTCCCCCAAAAATTGTCTCATCCACTTCAGCTTCAGTTTCATGGTGATCCATCGAGCTGGGGCCGAGAATAAATGAGGGCTCCCAAAAACTGTTTTCCCCAATGCAACTTTCCATAGGAAAACGACTGAACAGAATTACACCACATTTAGCAGAAAGCAAGATCTTTAACCATAAATCATGGATTTTGTGATTTGGTGTAAATCTGTGCAGTAGTTTAGATAAATTAAGGGTTAAAATGTATGTATATTTCACTCAGCGGAGAATCCGTGGACATTATACATCAAAGATAATGATCTGATTGGCTGCCAAGACATTAACAAAGCTGTTGCGGCAGCCATTGTAGGACTCAGGGACTCAGTTCATGCGTCCTGAAAAAAGTGTAAAAAAAACATGGGGGTGGAATAGGGATGCCCTGACACCCCTAGACCTGGTAGTGGGGTACCAGAGGGAACTCCCCTGGGGCCAAATCTTTTTTTAAGCAGTACCATAGAGCAGCAGAGAATCTGTGGTGATTTTTTTAAAAGGCCACCCTTCTTAAATACAAGCCCACTAGGGTGGGCCACTGGAAGGCCAAAGTTATGTTTATGGGAAGAGGAGTGTGCTTACATCTACAGCATTACCTCCATCAACTACACATCTACCGTACAGCTCATGTTAATTTGCTCTGAGTCTGTAAATGTGTTGCCTAATATGATGAATTATTTTACTTAAATTCTATTCTATTTTTGTACACTGACTTGTTAATGTCATTATATACCAATTGAAAGAAAACAAAAAAACATAAAATGAGATTTGCAAAATAAACAAAAAATATATATTTTTCTAATGATATCAGTGTACTAGTGATCTATTTATAGACTATAATAAGTGGTTACGTCTATGTATTACACCTAGAATATTTTGTGTTACATGTTAATTTACTTGCTATAGTTCTTTACCTAATAGAGGGGAGCGTGTGAGGCATGTGGTCACCCTCTCCAAGCCATTGGCAAGACTGTTCCCATGAGGCACAGGGTCAGACTGATATGCATATGGCCATGTCTGAACTGGGGTGGCGGAGTGAGCTAAAGAATGATGATAGATTAAACCCAGATCAGTTGACTGGGGGTGAGTGCTTGCAATGTTCAACACTCCATCGATCATCCCCTTTGGTTTTGCTTTGTTCGCCCTAAATTGGCAGGGTATGCCCAGACGTGGGTCCCTTGCTCACTTTGCCACTGGATTCAAGCTAGCCTGGCTGATAACGGCTGATTAGCCAGAAACCGGTCCCAGGATGCTTGTTACCAGTCCAGGGAAGACATAGCTTGGCAGTTCGGGCTGGACTGTTCCCATGAGGCACAGAGTCAGACTGATTTGCATATGGCCATGTCTGAACTGGGGTGGCGGAGTGAGCTAAAGAATGATGATGGATTAAACCCAGATCAGTTGACTGGAGGTGAGTGCTTGCAATGTTCAACACTCCGTCCATCATCCCCTTTGGTTATGCTGTTATGTTGTACAGATTTGTAGAGCCCACTATAACCTGGGAGGACATACTGGCGCTCAGCAAATGTGAGTCAAGTCAAACCTCGGCCCTAGTTGGACTACTCGAAAAGCCAGGTCTCCAGCTTTTTGTGGAATTCAAGATGTGAGGAAGGAGGCTATTATGTTATGTGGCAGGTTGTTCCATGCTTTAGGAGCAATGTAGGAGAAGATTTGACTGCCGGAACTGGTTATCCGTATGTGTGGGATGTGTGCAAGTAGGAGTCCAGACAAGGGGAGGTGTCTGGAAGGTTTCTGAAAGTAGATGTGATTGTTGAGGCCAGTGTTATGTGTTGCCTGAAAAATGTGGGTGAGGAGTTTAAATTCTGCTTATTTGTGTATGGGGAGGCACTGAAGCTCCTTCAGGTGTGGTTTGATGTGAATGTGCCATGGGAGATTGAGAGTGATTCTGGCTCCAGAGTTCTGAATGGTCAGCAGCCTTCTGGTGATATTTTGTTGATCCTGGAGTAGAGGGTGTTCCAGAAATCCAGCTTGCCTGTTAATAGGGTATGCATGACGTTTTTTGGGGTGCTTTTTGGGAGCCATTTAAAAATCTTCCAGAGTGTTTTCAGGGTATGGAAGCATGAGGCGGTGACAGAATTGACTCAGGCAGTCATGTTGAGTTTGCTGTCTATTACTATCCTGAGGTTCTTGACGTGACTGATGGGGTGGGTGTTAATCTTAGCACTGTTGGCCACCAGGTGGACTCGCACAGTGAAGTGCTCTTTCCAAAGTTCACAATTTTGGTATTGTCAATATTCAACTTCAGACAGTTGGTCATAATACAGTGGGGAACTTCAGTCATGCAGGCATTGAACTTGATCTGGATACTGGGCATTTTGTCTGTGAGGGAGGGAATGACTTGTGTGTCATGGACATATGAGAGGATTTTGATTTTGTGAGAGCAGATAATGCTGGCTAGCAGTAGTGGCCCGTGGACGGAGTTCCGCGGAGCGGAGGACTGGGGTGGGGGAGGGGAAGGGTGGGGGGTAGTAAACTCCGGCTCTCGGCAGACCAGAGTAATGTAAGTAAATAAAGAAATAAAAACGAATTTCATTGCACGCGCTGAAACGCCAAATGCGTTTCAGTGCACGCATTGAAATTAGTTTTATTGATTTATTTACTTACATTAATCCGGTCAGCCGTGAGCCAGAGTTTACTACCCCTCACCCTGACCCTCCCCCGCCCCGCCCCACTGCCCCACAGAACTCACTCCATGGACCGCTACTGCTGTCTAGAGGGATCATTATTGTGTTGAAGGGAGGATCTTTCCGGAACTCCCCAGATGAAGGTGCGGGTGTCTGAGGTGTCCGGAGCCAGGCTGACTGAGTAAGTCCTTCCAGTCAGGAAGGATGTGTGTCCTTGGATTCTGCTGTCATGTAGACGTTGGATATGGATGGAGTGGAAGACCATGTCAAATGCTGCAGAGAGGAGGATGAGGGCAGCCGTATCTCCTCTGTCCAGAGTCATGCGGATATTATCTGTGGAGTCATGCAGATGTTATCTGTGGTGGCGAAGAGGGCAGTTTCCATTCTGTGGTTGAATCTGAAACCAGACTCTCATCTAAAGACCGCTGTAGAGTTAAGGAGTTTCTGGTCATTGTGACATTCGGTTAGGCGTCTGTTGTTGATTGTTTCTAAGACCTTGGCGGGGAATATAGCAGGGTGATTGGTCTGTAGTTGGCAAGTGTTGAAGGGTCCTCGGAGGGTTTCTTTAACAATAGGTGGACGATTGTGTGTTTCCAAGTGTCTGAGTAGGTGCAGAAGAAGTGAAGACATTTAGAACGGATGGAGCATGGCACTGATGGGTTGCAGTCCTCTGGAGTAGGCGTGGTGGGGTCAGGTGTCCAATACCACTGACTCATTGTCAGTGAAATTGCTCTCCCTCCCTCGCAGCTCCACCATTAAGTGAGGCCTTCCCCCGAGCCTCTCTCTTTTTTCCTTTTTCCTTTTGCCTTCAGCCCGTTTTTCCCGCCGCTGCTGCCCCCATGCACGACCAGTGCGAGCGGCCCAATCCAGCTTCCCTCCCTGCCTCCCAGCTGTCCTGCCCTCTCCGACCCCTACTTAATGGCGGCCGCTGCGGGGACAGGCGAGCAAGACCACTGACTCATTGCAGTGAAATTGCTCTCTCTCCCTCGCAGCTCCACCATTAAGTGAGGCCTTCCCCTGAGCCCCTGCACTCTCAAGTGTTGGTGTTCGAGGCCCTCCTCCACCCGCAGGTTTCACCTGCGCCTCATCCCTGGTGGTCCAGTGGACCTCTGTCTCCCTTCTCTCGCTCCGCTTTTTCTCTCTAATTTTCACTTGTATTTTTCCCTCACTTCTATCTCCCCCCTTCACTCTCCTTCTGTGTCTTTCCTCCATTTTTCACTTGTTTTTTACCCTCATCTCAATCTCCCCCTTTCACTCCCCTTCTGTGTCCTCTGTGTCTTTCTTCCACTCTTTCTTGCACTTTTGCTGCCTTATTTGCACTTTTCTCTCTCTTTTTGCCTTTTTCCTTTTTTCCCTTTTTCAGCCTGTTTTTCCTGCCGGTGCCCCCGCGGCCCCTCCCCCCCAGCACGACCAGTGCAACCGGCCCAATCCAGCTCCCCTCCCTGCCCCCGCCTCCAGCTGTCCAGCCCTCCCCGACCCCTACTTAATGGCGGCCGCTGCACATGAGCACAGTGGCCGCGCCGCCGGCGCACCAAAGACATGCCCGTCTGCACCCGTCCACGACCCGACTGAGACCAGCACCAGGAACCCTGGATCTCTGCACCGCCAACGCTACGGCCTATCGGCACTCCACGCTCTCAACCCATGCCGCAACAACAACTGCAAGCTAGCACCACCAGCCAACACCCACGGACCCTTCAGCTGTCACCATTGCAAGCACACCTGCAGCACCGCCAAGACCCAGTGCAACCCGCCCGCAAGAACACAACCGAACCGAAGACCCTGCAATGCATTCTCCTCAACGTCAGATCCCTCCACAAACACGCCACCAAAATCTGGGACCTCTTCGACAGCACCACCCCAGATGTAGCATTCTTTACCAAAACCTGGACCAACACCACCTCGGGACCGGACATCGCCATCGCCATTCCCCAAGGATACAAGATCTCCAGGAAGGACTGCCCCACCTGCCCTGGAGGAGGAATCGCCATCGTCCACAAATCCACCCTCCGCCTAAGCACACTCCCCGACAAGCCCACAGACCTGATGGAACACCTTCACTTCAAGATACTGGCCAGCCCTACCTCCACCCTTCGAGGAACTCTCATCTACCGACCCCCTGGAACCCGCGGACTTTTTGCCAACTCCATCACGGACATCATCTTCCCGCATGCCATCGCGTCCACCAACCACTCCCTACTGGGGGACCTCAACTTCCACCTCGACAACCAACTGGACCCCAGCACCACATCCCTCCTGGACAACCTCCACAACATTGGACTCCGCCAGATCGAGACCAAACCCACGCACTTAGCAGGAAACACCCTCGACCCCCTCTTCACAACAGGAAACTCCATCACCTTCAGCCACACCACCGAACTCCCATGGACTGACCATCGATGCGTCCACTTCACCTTCAGAGCACCCACCATCCACAGACACCAGCACCTGCTCCCACGAACAAACTGGATCAGAATCACCGACGACCAGCTAACCTCTCATTCAGCAACTACACCCCAACCATTGCCGAA
Organism: Triturus cristatus; assembly: GCF_964204655.1. Taxonomy (NCBI): domain Eukaryota; kingdom Metazoa; phylum Chordata; class Amphibia; order Caudata; family Salamandridae; genus Triturus; species Triturus cristatus. Next base: position 225,310,974 of record NC_140591.1, read on the forward strand.
AACAACGACCCCAACACCGCAGCCCGAAACCTGCACAGATGGATCCCCGACACCACCAACACCATAGCCCCCTCAAGAAAAACAACAATACCCACACCAAGAAAGCTAGATGGTTCACCAGCGAACTTCGAGAGTCCAGACGCACTTGCCGCCACCTCGAAAAGGCCTGGAGGAACACCAAATCCACAGAAGCCCACAACAACTTCAGAGCCGCCACCAACGCCTACCACCAACTCATCAGAAAAACAAGGAAAAAAGCGATTGAAGACAGAATCTCCTCTCATGCACACAACAGCAAAGAACTCTTCAACATCATGAAGGAGTTCGCCCAACCCACCAGCGAGTCCACCGACATCCCTCCCTCACAAGACCTCTGCGACAAACTCAGCACCTTTTTCCACCACAAAATCAAGAGCATCTACGACAACTTTGACGAAGACAACCAACACACTGAACCCTCACCAACCACCCCGACACCCTGAAGCCAGCGATCGACACTGGACAGCCCTCACCACCGAAGACACACTGAAGACGATGAAGTCAATCCACTCCGGGGCCCCCACGGACTCCTGCCCCCACCACATTTTCAACAGAGCTGCCAACACCATCGCTCTGCCACACCATCAACCGCTCCCTGGCAACCGCCTCATTCCCTGACGACTGGAAACACGCTGAGATCAACCCCCTCCTGAAGAAACCCTCGGCGGACCCCACTGACCTCAAAAACTACAGAACCATCTCCCTGCTCCCGTTCCTAGCGAAAGTCATCGCGAAAGCCATCAACAACCAACTCGCCACATTCATTGAAGAGCACAACATCCTCGACTCCTACCAATCCAGCTTCAGAAAAAAAACACAGTACGGAAACCGCCTTCTTAGCCGCAACAGACGACATCCGTACCTTCCTGGACAAAGGAGAAACAGCAGTCTTCATCCTCCTTGACCTCTTAGCGGTGTTCGACACAGTCTCTCACCGCACCCTTATAAGCAGACTCAACGACGCAGGGATCCAAGACAAGGCCCTCGACTGTATCCGCTCCTTCCTCTCCTACAGAACACAGCGGGTCAGACTCCCCCCTTTCCTCTCGGACCCTACACCTACCACCTGCGGAGTCCCCCAGGGGACATCCCTACGCTCTTCCACGTCTACATGGCTTCGCTCGCCCCCATCGTCAGAACCTATGGACTCAACATTGTGTCATACGCAGACGACACCCAACTCATCCTCTCCCTATCCAACGAACCCAACGCCGCCAAACGCAACTTTCGAAAAGGCATGGAAGCTGTCGCCAAATGGATGAAAAACAGCTGCCTACAACTAAACACCAGCAAAACGGAAGTACTCATCATGGGCCCAAACCCCGATGCCTGGAACGACACCTGGTGCCCCCCGCCCCCGGAAGCCTGCCCACCCCCACACACGCACGCAATCTGGTAATCTTCCTGGACTCAAAGCTCAAAATGGACCGCCAGATCAACTCCGTCTCGTCCTCCTGCTTCCACACCCTCCGCCTCCTACGTAAGACCTTCAAATGGATCCCCCTCGAACACAGAAAGACCGTCACTCACGCCCTGGTCACCAACAGGCTCGAATACGGCAACATACTCTATGCCGGGATAAACAAAAACCTCACCCGCAAGCTACAGAACATCCAAAACACAGCTGCAAGACTGGTCCTCAACCTGCCAAGACACTGCCACATCTCCCAGCACCTGCACACATTCCACTGGCTCCCCATCGAAGCTAGAGTCACCTTCAAGATGCTAACCCACGCTCACAAGGCCCTCCACGACACCGGACCAGCATACCTGAACAGCCGACTCAAATTCCACGCACCCCAAAGGACCCTACGATCAGCCCAGCTTTCCTATGCCATGGTCCCCCCGCACCAGAAAGACCAGATCGGGAGGCAGCTCCTTCTCCTTCCGTGTGGCCGGAGCCTGGAACGACCTTCTGCTCCACCTCAGACAGACAACATCGCTCCCCATCTTCGCAAGAAACCTCAAAACCTGGCTCTTCAACAGACCCCCTCCTTGATGGACTGGAACCTGTGATCCCCCCACCCCCCAGCGCCTTGAGACCCTTACGGGTGAGTAGTCATGCTTAACAAACACCTCCTTGATTGATTGATTGAATGGGACCCCTGAGTGGATGAACTTGATGGTGGTGGTGGTTTCTTCTGGGATGATGATAGGCCATGTGGTTATCATTGAATAAGGCCGGCAAGCATTTGGTGAGCTCTGTCGGCTCTGGTTGTGGATTGCGGTTCCTGGAAATGGTAGTGATTTTTTGGCTGAAGAACTGAAAGGAATGATCAAGTTGGAGGTGGCCGCTGGTGAGGGGAAATCGTTCACTATGAGGAAGATTTCTTTGCTTCATTCATGCTGGCATTGATACGGTATGCCAAAGTGGTGCGTATGGCAGTCCAGATCATTTGGTGGTAGTGTCTCAGGGTAAAATTGTACGTGCTCCTGTCGGTATTGTCCTGACCTATTCTCCATTGGCACTTTGGTTGTTTGGAGTGGTGTTTCATCAGTCTGAGTTCTGTACCAACTGACCTGGGGACTAGATTTTGTTGTATTGTTGTATTTGGGGGTTCCAGGGAGTCGGCACAGGAGGTAATCCAACTGTGACATTCTTGTTGGCTTCGGGGAGGCTGTTGCTGTGTTACGCTCAGTGGGTGATGAGAGCAGTGTTCCAGTCCTTGTTAGTGATGCTGTTATCGTTTCGGCGGGCTGGTCTGCTGGTGGTTATTATCCATTGGACTGGGACGGGTATGCTGAACATGATGAGGGCATGGTCTTTCCTGGAGACTGGTGTGGGCTAATCAACTCTGATGTTGTCAAAGGTGGTGAAAATAGGGTCCAAGAGTTGTCCAACGACATAGGTAGGTCCCTTAACTCATTGGGTGAGGCACAGGCTTCCAAGGTCTTTGAGGAGCGCTTTTGAGTTGGGCTCGGCGTGGTCTTCCAGGCTGAAGCTCGAGTCTCCGAGTAAGATTTAATTGATAGCGTCGTGGGTGAGTGGTGCAACAAAGTCCTTGATGCTGTTGGTGATGTGGTGAGTGCTCCTGGTCCCGCTTAGGGTGAAATTGGTTGTGATGTTGAGCTTGAACAACAGGGGTTCCATGTTGGAGGATGACGTGTCCAAGAAGGTAGTGCAGCTGATGGTGTTCTTCTGGATGGTGACGATTCCGCCTTCAGTCTTTAGAAGTCTTTCTTGCCTTGAGATCTTGTAGTGGGGTGGATGGCTGTGGTGATGTCAGGTGCTGATGCAGGGTTCAGTTGAGTTTCTGTGTGCACTCCAGCTGCCAATTAATAGATGCTGATAGGGGGGGAGTAGTGATGTCACTTCATGTAAGGAAATTGTCCATACCTTTTTTGGGAGCGCACAGATCACATTGTCTCCTTCTGGCAACCCTTCATTCTCGGCGAGGACACAACAGCATCCTCTCCTGCAGCTGGTTTGTTTCCTGTGTGTCGTAAGGTGTGGAGGGAATTCTGGGGCGGGTCCTGCATGCCATAATAACTCGAAGGCAAGAACAGCTAATATGCTTATACATTCATTATATTCTTTGCTCTTTGTTATTTATTTGTTAAGAAGTTTCTGTAACCTTATTTTTTTGTCCCAATCCAAGATACCTGACTTTTTATTGCTTTTGGCCACTTCTTTTTCTCCACTGTATAAGTAGGTCCATCAACAAGTCAAATTGTGGTGCAATTGTTCCATTCCAATGCTTACCTCTGGTATCTGTGAATCGCCACCGTCTCCTACCTTCCTCTTCACTATCATGCTTCCAATTTGGACCACCCTGAAGGTTTTATTTCTGGATTCCAGTTTTTCCTTCTTGCTGGGTTGTTCTTTGGAGCAGTATTGGACTCTTGTTACAACCTGGTCTCTGGCCCTGAGTCTCTGGAGCTAAACAGCCTTATCTTCAAGCGAAGAAGCCTTTGTCGGCATCATCCAGAAGACCCTCTCTTGACACTTACTTTGCAGATGGATGATGGAAAATCGAGTGATGTCACTTCCCCTGCAGTAAGATGATGGAAATGATTCCTGTTACTTAGCTTATTCTTTTAAAGACATTTTTGTCCGTAAACCAGCGATGTCACTTCCTGTGCAGATTGATAAAGGGAAATCCAGCGATGTCACTTCCTGTGCAGATGGATGGTGGGGAAAAACAGTGGTGTCACTTCCTGTGCAGGTGAATGAAGGAAATGAGTCGTCTTGATTAGCTTCTTCTTTCGAACACGGAACAGTGGCCTGATTTAGGCCTTGGTGAATGGGCCACATTCCGCTGATCTGGAGGACCCAATCCTCTGCCAAACAGGCCAAGTATGTTTTGGGTGATTTTGACATTCACACAGCAGAAGTGGGACTTGTTCCTCTGAAGTGGTTTCAGCCTGCAAGTCGTGAGGTGCTTTAGGGAAAAAATGTCAGTGGCAGCTTGGTGGAATTGCTCTCACGAGTGTGGGTACTGTAGTTTGAGTACGTGTATTAAAACTGTTCCTGCCACTAGGGGGTTTTCTCCTGTCACGATAGGGACATTTTGGGAATTATTTAGTAAGATTTTGCTCGCCACTCATATGGGACAAATTGGTGCAAAGTATTGCATTGATTTACTTAGAATTATAAAAGCCCAAAGTTGCAGGGCAAAATTGCGAGCACCCACACAACCCTTAGTAAAGCTAGGCCTTTTCTGTACATGACTGCTATGATTAACGTAGCAGACTTGAAGAGAAGGTACATTGCCAGAAATGGTGCTGCACCAGCCACTCTTAGTTTGGCAGCTGGTACAACCCCATGTCTGGTGGTATCACCTCTGCCACATCAGCTTTGCTTGTGATGGATCCAGAGGCCTCTTCGTCATCCATTTCCTTCACTTACAGTGAGGTGGGGTAATGAAGAGTCAGACAGGACATCTGCTGATTTTTGTGTACCTTCAGGACCAAAGTCTGCCTTGAGAGGTAGGCCCCATCCCAGTTCACCTCTCGTTCATAAAGAACACTTATTTTGGCAACAATAGCCACATGTTTGGTGTGCTTTTTAGGTTAATTTAATTTCCAAGATGAAACAAAAATGTTTCTGAGTTGGAACAAGACTGCCTCAAGTCTGTCTCCATGTTCTGGTGTCTTGTCTCCATGCTGTGGTTTTTTTTACTAAGAAAGGAGAGGTGTATTCAGAACAGATGTCATCTGTCACTCTGACATATTTAAATGAACAGGGTTTGGAAGACATTGGCAGTGCTCTAGTGTGTGAAGTCCACCTTTGTGTATGTGATGGAAGTCGCGGGACATGTTTTATTCCTGCTTCTTTGTGAACCTACCAGAATAAATGTGTGCTATCTAACCATGTTTTGTTTACTTTTCAGATCTTTCCTGCCATCCTCCTCTAAGGTGCTCGAACAGGAGAGAGACGCTTGAGTCCTCAGTTTATGGAGTGAGACATGGACCTGAGTGAGAGCTGGATTCTGGACGAAGTCAATTGGCTGGCTCAGATTGGAATACTTCCCCACCCTGGAAGCACAAGAGAAGGTACAGTGCTGTTACATTTGGCCAGACTCTTGCTTCCTGCCGTAGAATAAAAGCAAACTCCATGTCTGGTTACACCTAGATTTACATTTATTCATTTGAATGGTGGTTTAGCACTTGCTATAGGGTATCCCAGTCGATCTTTCACCCAAGAAAGCAACAGCACAGTGAGGGCTGAAGGGCATTTACTCCCTAAAATAACATTTGGATTCACAACACCCTAAGCTACAATGTTCTATACAGAAAGGGAGAGGAGCAGAGCTGGGGCATGCAAGGAGCAAGGGTAGACACACACCACTAAAGTCTACAGCTGCTTCAGTGCCAATCCACAAATTTGGAGCTAGATAAATTAGATTCGGGCTCTCCAACTTTTCTGTAACAAGAGCTACTTATGTTCAATGAAAATCACCCCCAGCTACTAATACTAGTGATGTAAAAGTGTTCACCCCATCCAAGAGTGTCAGCAGTGATCACATCGGTGCATTAGGCAGGGTTTCCAGCAGTAATGTAAACAAGCATTGGCATAGCCAATAGGTCTTGCCTTTGGGACCTGCTGCATAACTAAATACTTATAATGTCCCAAAGGCGAGACCTATTGGCTATGCCAATGCTTGTTTTAGAAAGCCTTAGAAGAACATCAGCAAAATGTGCTGGGCAGCAAGTTCGAAATATGGCCAGCAGAGTGAGACCCGGCTTAGGGCGCCGAGAAAGAGATATTCAGAGGAGGCACTGGGGAGAACTAGAGAGGGGAGACAGCAATTGGGAAACACAGACCGGCGTTCACGTTGTGAGAGTGGATATTAAGAGGGGCCCTGAGAGTGCCATTGGGAGGGGTTATTGAGGTTATTGACTTGGAGAAGATATTGAGAAGTAGAATATTGAGAAAGGAGTACAAGATTTGTCGAACACATTGAGACAGAGAACGTTATGGGAGAACAGGAGACGCAGAGCAAGCAGAGAGAGGGCTATGTCAGATACGTCATAGATAGATAAACTGTGTGAGAGAAGCAGAGGCAGGAAAAGTGAGAGGAGAGAAGGGGTGACAGGGAAAGAACAAAAGAGGGAGATACATGAGAAGGGAAAAGACGAGAAAGAGTGTGTGAGGGAGATTGAGGTGGAAAGGGCAGTAGAGAGAGTGAGGTGGAGTTGGGGAGGAGAGAGAGATGAAGAGGGGACCTAGAGAGACTGGTGTATCGGCGCGGAAGAGGGAGAGAGGAAGGAGTGGAGCTACAAGTGACGGAGTCTGTAGGAAGAGAGCCGTGTCAGAGCGTGTGGAAATGAGACGGGGTCTGTTGCCCTGGCGCTATGTGGAACTCGTTGCATCTTTTATTCAGAGCCGGGTATGTCCGCAGGCTGTTCTCTTATCCTGCAGTGTGTCTAGTACACAGAAAACTGTACTATCAGCATGTAACGTGCACCACTGTTAACCAGTTCTATGAACCACTGTAAGTAGTGTGGGCTGTAGATGGACTCAGAGGTGCAGCCCGTGCAGTGGCACCAGGCCCCTAGGGCCATGATAACTGCTGTACATTGCTGCCAATGGGAGTCAAAGGGGCATTTCCTTGCCTGCACCGGGGCTCATGGCACCCTTGCTAAGCTACTGGTTGGATGCATCGAAGAAGAGAAATGTATTGACAAAGTCATCTCCAAAGGTTACCCTTAGCAAATCGGACTCCAGGCGACAGGCACTGCTTGTCATATAATAAAACGTTTTACGGAAATACTTTTAGACAGGCTTTGCTACACTCCTCTTATGGGCTGCACACTGATTGAAATATTTCTCAATATTTACACTGAGGCATAACGCGTGGAAATGTACCACCATCTAAATAACTACGACGACCATAATGCACCGGGGCCCGGTAATCTGAGCTATTGATACCTCAGACTGTGATGTAACTAATCAACTGTGAAAGAGACACTTAGAAGGTCCAAAATGGAATGGGAGACCAGAAAAAGATGAACCAGGATTAAATGCATAACACAGCCCTGAAAGCTATTAACGCTGGTGTGAGGGAGTGGGGCCACAACTAACGTTTTTTGCAGAGGCAACAGTGAAACAGTGAAGTTTGTCAGATTTGAACGTGTGAAACAACAATTATTTGTTGACCTATTCGTACTTAAAACTCCGTCACATTTCCGAAAGTACTTATCGAATTTTAAATATTTGTACTGGACACTTAAAACAGATAGACTTATTTTGCTAACTCTACTCCCGTTCTCACGTGTATTATGTTTCCCTGTATGGGCGGAGGGACGAACATAGGGCACACCTCGTGCTAACGCCTATGTGGATTTGCTACTCCCCTGTTAACGGTAAGTGGCCACGTGGACAGCGACACTAAAAGCTACATTGTCTGGTTAGAAGTTAGAACTCAAGATAATGGTACGCGATTTATTAATGTACCGAGGATAAAAGGCGGGTTACGCCCTGCTTCCCTACGTCTCATGCAGGAAGTTTGCAGCAGGCACTCAACCCACTGTGCAATGTAATTCTTTCGGAGTTCCCAGATCGAGATCCCTCACACCGACTCCTCCGGCTCTTTGCCCGTCACCTCCTCACGTGACCTCTGCTGTCAGTAGGGTGCCTGGGGCGGGGCCTCGTAGCGCCCCACCTACTTGTGCTGTTTGCAGCCGGTGCACCTCTGGGAGCCATGGGAGGTGGCATGAGCCAGGTAAGGTCCCGGGCACCTGAGCGTTGTTGTCAGGTCAGTCCAGCGGGTGCAGTTGTCCTCAGTACTGGCATCAAATTCACACTCTGCCACATTCTCAGAACGGCAACCACCACCACAACACTCCCTGTATGTGACTTCCAAGCATTTGTTAACAGAGTGAAGTGTACTCTCGTGGTGTCTCAGCTGCATGTGACCTGTCTGTACACTGTGAGACACGGGTTAAAACCTCCGACAGTTCCCGGTGACGAGACCGTGACCGGAGAAATATGCGTACTCTGAAGATCCGAGACCACTTAGCTCGGTGAGATAGAGCACCTGCTGCAGAGATCTCTGCATAATCTTCAACTCACAGGATCAACTTCCGCCAAGGCTGAATCGGTGTTCACCTTTGTCTCAATAAAGGAAGTACCATTGAAATGAGTGAAAACTTTCCTGTAATAACCCCTGGTAATACTGATAGTACTAAGCGCCCACATGACCGTAGCAACCCGCGAACAAGTATAAAAATACCCAGTCCTCCAAAATTTCTGTTCTCAATGAAGGACGGTTTTAGAACTGATCCTGATTCGAAACCGATTCCTAATTTCCTACAGGTCTCTCTCCCAGATCGGGCATGTTTAGTAAATTGTCAGCGGCGTTTTTATTATTTAATAAAGCTAACGTTCAGCTGGGGGATTTTCTGGGGATCTGTGCGATCAGTAGTGAGTGCATGCAGGGCAGTGCCTGCCAGTTACATGGGTGCCAGTGATTTGGCGAATCTAAACTTAGAAACTTTCCTTGATGAAGAGGCACGCTCAAACTTAACGGGACTTTCATGCTGTGATGCACACTAAACCCCATGCTATTCCTGTCAGCTTTCGCTCTCCCGCCATAGTTCCTATTACAAAAGATTCCTACTCTGAAATTGGTTTGTTCTGACATGGCATGTAACGTGTTGGTTTTGAAATGTTTCAATAAAGGTTTTAAGAAAGAAAAAAAAAGATTCCTACTCAGTAGACTAGCCTATAATAAATCAGAGTTCACACCGCAGCCTACTTCGACCACGCGGGTTTTCATGCAGTGAAGTATGGGCACCATGGACTCCAGAAAAAAAACGTCTGCATAGCGGGCAAGTGTTCCTGGTCCAGAGATGTAAAGGGGCTCAGGCGCGAGTTGAGTGGTGCGCACGCGCTCGGGAAAGCCACCAACGTGCACACAAGAGATATAAAGGGGTGAAGGCCCGAGTTTAGTGTCGACCTAAAAAACGCGAGCACCATCCATCTGTTTCCAATTAACATGAACGCGATAATTGGTAACAGATGGCGCTCATGCTCGGTCCCGAGCACCCTAGGCCACAGAACAGAGAAGGAGGGACATGCACCTGCCTTGGGCCAATTGCGTCCTATCTTTCTTAGAAAGACGCATGCAAAGCCCAATAACAAGTGCTTGGAGTTTAAAAGCCTTCACTAACTGCCTCGCAGAGGAGCACATGCACGCTGGCTCAGGCGAGACCTAAAAAAGGCTTTGGCAATTTGAACTGAAATAATACATGGGTAGTACATACAAACCATAGCTGCAGTCCCCCTGCCACTAAGGTATAAATATGAGTAACTCAAATAATAGCTTTAAGCACATTTTGAAAATTCAACTATTTTTCTACAGACATCAGCTTATGAGTTGTGAAAATACACACCTTTTTGTCTTGAATACATGCTTTTTAATTTTGGTATACTACTAATAATTCAACCAAGAAAAAGCTTTGATAGTCGTAGGCTACTCTTTGGAGACGTCACACACAAAAAGAGGGCCTGGAGGAGGTTTAGGGACCAGTGTGGGCGCACTCCCCACTAATCATATTCAACTCACAAAGAGCCCACGGTTCCAGAATATAAAACTACTGAGTATGTGGAACAAATACACCAAACAACAAGATAGGGACTGAATGGTGCGGGGAAGGTATCTCTTTTTAAGGACGGTTCCCCTCACAGGCCTGAGGTGTCATGCTTCATCATAGGGGTGCCTCCTCGCGTCAAGAACCTAGCCCTGGTGCGGGCTACAACCCCCTCTCTACGAGGGAGGAGCTCAGGGATGTTTTTTCAATTTGAGCACATGGGTTGTAATAAGAATCCTATGTGAGCATGGTGTGTGAATAAATGTATTGTGCAGTGCTAGCATAAATGTGAGAGTGAGTTAAAACTGCCTTCAGAGCTAGCTATCAGAAACTTTATTCAGCTACCCTGTGACAGGGTTAAATACAATAAGCTGGATAATGAGACTGTCAGGATTCAAGACAGCTACATTAACAAGATTGACATGTTTCGGCCTTTAGTGACCTATGAAAAGTGTCTTGGCCTTCATCAGGATCAGAAAAACCGCCACTGCAACAAGTGAATGTGAAAAGAAATATGATGTATACTGAACCAGAGATTCGTATGTTCAGTGAATTCGCTGCTGGGACCTGTAGTGAGACAAAAACAAAAAAACACCAATGGTGCTGGTGCTGGGTTATGCCACATTCAGATTAAAATTGCCTTTGAAATACCCAGTGCTGGGTAAAGACACAATTGTAAGTTTTATAACATTGGTGCAAGGCGGCACTTACCTATTTAGCAGTACAAATCAATGCAATCCACAAATCTACAGGCACAGATTACATTTTGATTGCCCAAGCCTTTGGGTGTTCTGTAACTCTGTTTCATAAACTAAGGCCATACCTCCTTTGTTTATAGCATTATACACCTAAACCCGGCTCCTAATTACATTAAATCGTTGTAGGCATTTTACCATCAAAGAAATCGATTGCGGAACAGTTTGAGCATGGGTGTGTTTTGGTCCGATTGCCTCTTAACTTGTATATTGATGATTTGCCTAGAGAAATCCCTTCCCCCTACTACTGAATTTAGTCAATATGGAATATCATCTTATGCAGATGATGTCTTCATATTAGCTCACACCTTTAAGTTGGAATGAGGTGAATGCTAGTTAAGTATCGTATTTTACTGTAGTCAGATCCTAACTGGTTTTGAAAACTAACCCACATCGTTTCTTTGGGGAAACAATTAAAAGCTAAATATGGGTAATGAAATTCTGATAAGATACAGGTGTTAATCAGGTATTTTCTTTGCCCCTAAATGTCAATGTAAGTTAATGGCTAAACACAAGTGCTGTATGTTGGAGGGATGGCCACCGGGGAGTCGGGGAGACTATTCCGGGGCACCTTCCTACCGCAAAGTTATAGCCGAGCGCCGCTGAGAAGCCCCCTTCGGGGAGGTCTTTCTCCTATGATCGCACTAGGCCCAGTAACACCACCACACAGGACTCAATATCAGTTGCTTGACGTGGTTCTTTATCAGCAGAAATACGTGCAATATTTACAGTGGGATCGAGGGATCCAGTAAGAGGCTCAATGTCTGTTAGAGGGATAGGGTAGCGGGACAGTCTTAGTACCAACCAGGTACGGAAAGGCTCTGCGCCAGACCTTGAGTGCTGGTCTCAGAGCGGCTCGGACGTGGGGAGCCGCGACGGTGTCTGCAGGGCTCGGAGGGTAGTTCCGCTTGGGTCGAGCCGCGACACAGTCAGCAGGGCTCCGGTGGTAGGTCCGCTTCGGTCGAGCCGCGACGAGGTCAGCTGGGCTCTGAGGTAAGGTTCAACAAGGTCGGGCCGCGACAGCGTCAGCAGGGCCCCAAAGGTTCGTGGTGGTCTTTAAGCACGGTGGAGCCGCGACGTCATCAGCAGGGCTCAGAGTGTGGGTTCAGGATGAGTCTTCTTCCGTAGGGTCAGCCGCGATCCGATCAGCAGGGCTCTTGACTCCAGGATACAACTGTTGTCCTGTTGTCGGGTCGCCCCAGATATAGGACTGGAGCCCTTTGATGTCCGGACCCTTTTGCCCGGAGGGGGCGGAGAGGCCGGGTAGGGAGCGGCCAGACGCCCAGCAGGAGAGGTGCCAGGCCCCAGAGAGCTGTGGGCGATCGCACCTAGGTGTGGAAGGGCGGTTGGGGGTCCCATCGATACTGCCCGCCGCCGGGGTGGGAAGGGTTCATGTGGTATGCCCCGGACCAGGGGTTGGCGCCTTAATGTCGGGCCTCGCTGGGACAGAGGCCGGGTGAAGCGGGGTCACGCAGGAGGTCACGTGGAGTGACGTGTAATCCAAAATGGAGGAGCCCCGAGGTGCATGGGACCTCGTGCGGGTTAGCGAGGGGGAACAGGACCACGCCACGAGGCCGGCTCCCACACGCGTCCCCCCCAGCTGAAGGCAGGGAGAGTCACCCATCTCCTTGGGGGTTCTCCTCGCCGAGGCGGAAGAATCTGGACAGGCCGTCAGCGTTGGCGTGGTCGTTGCCGGGCCGGTGTTCCACAGTGAAGTCCATCCCTTGCAGCGAGATGGACCATCGCAACAACTTGGGGTTCTCGCCCCGCATTTGCATGAGCCACCGCAAGGGCCGGTGGTCAGTTTGGACCCTGAAGTGGGTGCCGAAAAGGTAGGGCCGGAGCTTCTTGAGAGCCCATACCACGGCGAAGGCCTCCCGCTCGATGGTGCTCCACCTCTGTTCTCGCGGCAGCAGTCGGCGGCTGATAAGGGCCACAGGTCGGTCGAGGCCCTTGGCGTCCAGCTGGGAGAGGACCGCCCCGACCCCGTACTCCGAGGCATCGGTCTGGACTACAAATTCCTTGCTGCAGTCAGGGGCCTGTAGCACAGGGGCAGCGCACATGGCCGCCTTGAGGGCCTCAAAAGCGGTCTGACAGCGGGGCGTCCAGTGCACCGCCTTGGGCTGTTTCTTGGAAGTGAGCTCCGTAAGGGGGCCCACAATGCTGCCATAATCCTTGATGAATCGTCGGTAGTATCCTGTGAGGCCTAGGAAGGCCCGGACAGCGGTTTGGGTTGCGGGGGGCTCCCATGCCTGGATGGCGTCGACCTTTAACTGGAGGGGCGCCACCTGGCCACTCCCCACCTGGTGGCCCAGATAGGTCACAGATCCTTGACCGATCTGGCATTTACTGGCCTTAATGGTGAGTCCGGCTCTTTGGAGAGCGGCCAGGACTTCCCCGAGGTGTCCTAAGTGCGCGGCCCAGTGGTCGCTGAAGACGGCAATGTCGTCGAGGTAGGCCGCACTGAAGGCTTCTAGTCCGGCCAGGACCTTGTTTACTAGCCTCTGAAAGGTCGCTGGGGCGTTCTTCATATCGAAGGGCATTACCCGAAAGTGGTAGTGCCCATCGGGGGTGGAAAAGGCGGATCGTTCCTGGGCGCCGGGAGTGAGCTTGATCTGCCAGTACCCAGCGGTGAGATCAAAGGTGCTTAGGTAGCGGGCGGCCCCTAAGCGATCGATCAGCTCGTCTGCCCGTGGCAAGGGGTGGGCATCGGTCTTGGTGACTGCGTTCAGGCCCCGGTAGTCGACACAAAACCTGAGTTCCGGGGCAGTGCCGGGGGCGGCGGCCTTCGGCACCAAGACCACCGGGCTGGCCCACGGGCTGTCGGACGGCTCGATGACTCCGAGGGCGAGCATCTTGGCGACCTCGGTCTGTATGCAGGCTCGGACTCGGTCAGGTACTCTGTAAGCGCGGTGTCGCACAGGGGGGCTGTCCCCAGTATCCACGTCGTGGACGCACCAGGGGGTCACCCCGGGCGTGAGAGAGAAGAGGGCAGCGAAGGGTTGCAGCAGCTTCTGGCAGTCATGGCGCTGTTCTGGTGTCAGGGTGGCGGAGAGGCGGACGCCCTCCAAGGAGCCGTCTTGGCCCGAGGACCCCAGGAGGTCTGGTAGGGGCTCAGAGTCACTTTCGCCCCCATCGTCGGTAGCCAGCAGCAGGCTTAGTTTAGTTCGGGCAAAGTGGGGCTTGAGCCGGTTGGCGTGCAGGACCCGGAGGGGGTTCCTCGGGGACTCCATGTCGACTAGGTACGTGACGGGGCTCTTCCTCTCAACTACCTTGAAGGGCCCGGTCCACTTGTCCTGCAGGGCGCAGGGGTCCACGGGGGACATGACCCAGACTTGCTGGCCCGGCTCGAACTCGATGGTTGAGGCATTTTCGTCATACCAGCGTTTCATGTCTTCTTGGCTGGCTTCGAGGTTGGCTTCTGCCAGGGCCCGGAACCTCCGAGTCTGGTTCCGCAGGGTCAGGAGGTACCGGTAGACGTCGGGAGGGGCATCTTGGACTTGCGCCTCCCAGCCCTCCTTGACCAGGCTGAGGGGCCCTCGGACGGGGTGCCCATACAATAGTTCGAAGGGGCTGAAGCCCAGGGATTTCTGTGGTACCTCCCGATAGGCGAACAGGAGGCAGGGCAGCAGGACATCCCATCTCCTCCTCAGGGGCTCTTCCAGGCCCTTGATCATCCCCTTCAGGGTTCTGTTGAACCGCTCGACCAGTCCGTTCCCCTGGGGGTGGTAAGGGGTGGTGAATTTATAGGTGACCCCACATTGTTGCCAGAGGGATCTCATGTACTTTGAAATAAAGTTCGTACCCCTGTCGCTCACCACTTCTCGGGGGAACCCCACCCTGGAGAAGATGCCCATCAGGGCCCGCCCCACCACTGGAGCTGTCACGGTGCGGAGTGGGATGGCCTCGGGGTATCGGGTGGCGTGGTCGACCAGTACCAGGATGAAGCGGTGTCCCAGGGCGGTTCGGGGGTCGAGGGGCCCCACGATGTCGATCCCCACTCGTTCGAACGGGGTGTTGACGGTTGGAAATGGTTGTAGGGGGGCTTTCACTCGACCCCCAGTCTTCCCGCTAGCTTGGCAGGTCGGGCAGGACCGGCAGTGATGGTCCACGTCTCTTCTCATTCGGGGCCAATAGAAATGGGTCACTAGGCGGCTGTACGTTTTGTCCCGCCCGAGGTGTCCGGCGAGGGGCACGTCATGTGCCAGGTTCAGGAGGAACTCCCGAAATCGGAGGGGGACCACCAACACCCGGCTGGCCCCTAGTTCGGCGACTTTCTGCTCGCTATACAATAAGTCATTGTCCCAATAGACCCAGTGGGTTCCCGTGGGGTCCCCCGCAGCCTGGGCGGCCGCTTGCTGTCGGGCCCCCTCGAGGGACGGGCAGGCCTTCTGCTCTTGCTGGAATTGTTCGCGGGTGGGGCCCCCGTCGTGGCGCCACTGGGCCAGCTCGGGGATCTCGCTGAGGGAGGCGGCCTCGTCGGTAGGAAGTTCGGATGGCCCGGCCTCCTCGTCAGGTTCCTCTGTGCCGGAGGAGGGTGATAGTTCGGGGCCCGTCGGCTTGTCGGGGGCCGTGGCAGCGGCTGGTTGGGCGGTCATGGACTGGGTGGTGGCGCAGGCCCACTCGGGCAGTCCTAGCATCCCCAGATGCTCTCGGCGTTCCACCTGGGCCCAGGGGGAGCTCTCTAGGTCATTCCCCAGGAGGCAGTCCACTGGGGCGTCGTCGCGGACAGTCACTTTTAGGGTGCCGGACACTCCTCCCCACTCGAAGGGGATCCTGGCCATCCGGCACATGCTCTCGGTGTTGTCCGCGGTCCGGACAGGGCATAGGACATGCGGCAGGATTTGTTCGGGGGTCACCAGGTGGCAGCGGACAGCGGTCACACTGGCCCCAGTGTCCCGGAGGGCCTCGGCACGTCGTCCATTGATGGTGACCCACTGTTGGTACTTCTGGGTGTTGCTTGGGATGGCAGCTCGGGGCACCATTTCTCGGGAGCCCAGGCATACAAGCGACATGGCAGCTGGTTCCCACTCGGGGGACCCGCCGTCGTGGTTCTCCTCCTCGTCTTCTCACTCCCCCAGGGCTGCGGCGGCTATTTGCCGGGGAGGGGGCCCAGCGGTCCCGTTCCGTCGGTTCACGGGGCAGGCCGGGTCGCTCGCATAGTGGCCGGTCTGCTGGCAGCCGAAGCAGGTCACTGTTGGTCGTGGTCCAGGCCGTGCGATAGGAGTCCCCCTTCGGCCCAGGGTCGGGGACGTGTGGTTGGTGGCTTGGCCTCGTGGCGGGCTTCTGGGCGGCCCGGCCGGGAATTCTCGACTGTGGTGGGACCCCCCTCCTCCACCTCGCTGGCGGGGAGGTCCCGTGGTACTCCGTTGGTAGTCCCCCACGGGGTTCCGGGGGACCCGGGTGTTGACCCATCGGTCTGCTTCGGCGGCGAGCTTCCGGGGCTCGGTCAGTTTACTGTCCAGGAGGTGTTGCCTTAGTTCAACAAAGCAGTTGTTGGCGAGGTGCTCCCAGACAATGAGGTCGAACAGTTCATTGTATGAGGTGACCTTGCTTCCTTTTATCCATCCTTCCAATGCTCGGCTGAAGAAGTCCACGTATTCGACCCACGTGGTACCGGGGAGCTTCTTGCAGTCCCGGAAGCGCTGCCGGTACATCTCGGCTGATAGTCCGTAGCCTGTGAGTAGGGCTTCTTTCATGTGGTCGTATGATGTCATCACCGCGTCAGGGAGTTGCAGCAGGGTATCCCGGCCCTCGCTGAGGAACCTCCCCCATAGGCCGGCACCCCAATCCTTCCGGGGTACCCGATGGGAGGTCATGGCTACTTCGTACGCTCGGAACCATTGCTGGATGTCGTCATTTTTATAGTACTCCTTGACGACATCCTTGGGGATGTGAACCTTTGGCTCGGTCAGTGGCAGAGCGTCCCGGGCTCCGGGGGTGCTGGTCTCCCCCGTTTTAGCTTTTAGTTCAAGTTCCTTGAGGCTCCTCTCGTGCTCGAGGGTTAGCCGTCTCTCCTCTAGTTCCCGATGCCGTTTCTTTTCCTCGATTTCCTCTTGCAGCCGTAGTTGCTCCAAGGCTATTTTCTTCTCCGCCAGTAGGAGCTCACCGTCCAGCCGGAGTCGGGCGAGGTCCATTTCGTGTGTCCGGACTCTCTCCCGTTCTCGCATTTCTTCGTGGGAAAGGCTGGTTTCTGGGACGGTTCGCCCCCCATCTGTCGGGGTTGGGGTTGGCAGGTTTCCGTCCCGGGCCGAGGTCCCTTCGGCTCGGGGTGGGGTGGTCTCGGGTTCTGTCCAGGCTTTCAGGGCTTTCTGCATTTCTTCCTTGGTGCCCAATCCTGTGGTTGGGATCCCTTTGTCCTTGCAGAATTGTTTCAGTTCTTTGTAGGTGTATTCTTCCAACCTTTCCGGCTGGAAGGTTGCGGCCACGGTTGCCTCTTGGCCATCCATGCTTCCCTTTTCTTTCCGTCTGGTTAGGTAGTGGGTGCGTTACTTGACTGTACGATTGCGTCTGGCTCGGATCCCGTCGCTGGCCACCAAATGTTGGAGGGAGGGCCACCGGGGAGTCGGGGAGACTATTCCGGGGCACCTTCCTACCGCAAAATTATAGCCGAGCGCCGCTGAGAAGCCCCCTTCGGGGAGGTCTTTCTCCTATGATCGCACTACGCCCAGTAACACCACCACACAGGACTCAATATCAGTTGCTTGACGTGGTTCTTTATCAGCAGTAATACGTGCAATATTTACAGTGGGATCGAGGGATCCAGTAAGAGGCTCAATGTCTGTTAGAGGGATAGGGTAGCGGGACAGTCTTAGTACCAACCAGGTACGGAAGGGCTCTGCGCCAGACCTTGAGTGCTGGTCTCAGAGCAGCTCGGACGTGGGGAGCCGCGACGGCGTCTGCAGGGCTCGGAGGGTAGATCCGCTTGGGTCGAGCCGCGACACAGTCAGCAGGGCTCCGGTGGTAGGTCCACTTTGGTCGAGCCGCGACGAGGTCAGCTGGGCTCTGAGGTAAGGTTCAACAAGGTCGGGCCGCGACAGCGTCAGCAGGGCCCCAAAGGTTCGTGGTGGTCTTTAAGCACGGTGGAGCCGAGACGTCGTCAGCAGGGCTCAGAGTGTGGGTTCAGGATGAGTCTTCTTCCGTAGGGTCAGCCGCGATCCGATCAGCAGGGCTCTTGACTCCAGGATACAACTGTTGTCCTGTTGTCAGGTCGCCTCAGATATAGGACTGGAGCCCTTTGATGTCCGGACCCTTGTGCCCGGAGGGGGCGGAGAGGCCGGGTAGGGAGCGGCCAGACGCCCAGCAGGAGAGGCGCCAGGCCCCAGAGAGCTGTGGGCGATCGCACCTAGGTGTGGAAGGACGGTTGGGGGTCCCATCGATACTGCCCGCCGCCGGGGTGGGAAGGGTTCATGTGGTATGCCCCGGACCAGGGGTTGGCGCCTTAATGTCGGGCCTCGCTGGGACAGAGGCCGGGTGAAGCGGGGTCACGCAGGAGGTCACGTGGAGTGACGTGTATTCCAAAATGGAGGAGCCCCGAGGTGCATGGGACCTCGTGCGGCTTAGCGAGGGGGAACAGGACCACGCCACGAGGCCGGCTCCCACACTGTATGAGACAAAAGGTGCACTGTCCCTGTCTGCGCCATGGTGCAACCTCAATAGTGTCTGCCCAGTTTAAACATGGACCCAGTTATGGAACAACATTCTCTCCCCAGCTGCGACATGCGCCCTGACAGTTTGCACCTTTGCGAGGAAGATGCTACAGAAAAAGATGGACCCACGATTTGAGACTGCAGTGACATCTTTTCACTGCCAGCTGACTCAGCTATATTTTAAAGAGGGGTAGGGATCCACCTGCTGGTGGGAGCAGTGTGTGACTGTACCTGACTCCGGAGGTTTGGTTAGGGTGGCCCAAGTAGGGTAACCAGATCTTGAGAACCAAAAACCGGGACATTTTGTAAAATAGAAGGACTACAATTGTACATCAACGGTGCTGCGCAGAATGACAACTCTTTTTTTTTTTTTTGTAAAACTTTTTATTAATCCGCACCAGCATATCAGTCACATTACAGAGGAGTAAGAAAGGGATCACAAGTTGACAATAGGTTACATCAGGTAGTACAAAAATGTCATTTGGAAGGTCTAAGGTGAGGGGGGTCATCTCCAATGGGGGAGAAAGGTGGCTGACATATATCTCCACGATATGAATTCCACATGCCCCACACACGAGCCCACTTCTTAGGGCAACCACGGGCCACATATACAGCTTTTTCTCTGAACATAGACCAGTCTAAGTCTTTCTCCCAGTCGCCCACCTCCGGAGGCTGAGACGCTCCCCACCTCTGAGCGATGTTTCTCTTGGCAAGCAAGAATGACAACTCTCACCAACACAGGAACACCGATCAAGCACTAAGAATATAAATGCAATGTAATTTCTAAAATCAGCATCATACCTGGTAATTAAATTGCTTACTTATCACAGCTGCAAACTAGCACAACTTTAGAGTGCCTAATAAGTGCCTCTCACTGGTTTCAGTCGACCCCCTGTAAAAACAGGACATGAGCCAAAATTGCAGAAATCTGCCGGGACAGCCGGTGAAACTCCGGGACTGTCCGGGCAAATTCGGGACACCTAGTCACCCTAGGCCCAAGACCCCATGCCCCCTTTCAAGGGGCACCCTCAGGGGCAAACTGACTATGCACCACCTCATATCTGGAGAACAATATGTGCACCTCCCAATAGCTCTTTTGCCCATGCATCAGTGCCTCATATATGGGGTGTGCATAAGGATAAAGGAGACCTTTATTTACAATGGAGCACAACCCATGCATATGAAGGAATGCTCCCTTGAGCTCACACAGGCATGTTTTGCAGAAGGGGAAACATAAACGTCTGTGGCTCCTTTGAAATACCAAAGTGCATAATGGTTGCAAAAAGTGGGCACACGCTCCCATTACGCCTCAGAGGCACTTTGTGTAATATGGCCCCAGGTAGAGAAAGTGTTTGAGAGGAGTTGGCCTAACGGCTATGGTGGTCGACCTCAAATCTGGGGAACCAGGTTAGAGTCTCGACACTTACGCTGAACATCCTGTGATTCTGGGCAAATCACTTAATCTCCCCGTGCCTAACAAAAATTAATGTGTCCTCATGTAACGACGCAACTGGTGCTATGTAAAGCGCTCTGATACCCGATACCTTCGTGCTAAGTTTGCACTATATTAAAAAAAAGCTCCATAATGAATCCTAGGTCCCTGCTTTTTTGCGGTTTTCCTACAGTCAGCTAAATTTGGCTGTCGGAAATAACTTTGTATGGAATACTCCACAGAGCCAATCTTTGCTCTCAGTTGCTTTGTGCTGCTTTCCTTCCCATCTGCTTGACCCAACTTCAGGACGGACCTTTTTGGTTTCATCGTCTGTAGATTCTTCATTGGCCATCTCCAAACGCCGCCGTACATTTATGAAAACAGAGCCACGTTCAAACCCCACTTTTCTGCTTTTCAGTGCCACCTAGTGGTCACTAGTTAGACTGCAGCAGAAAGGTGAAGGCTACAACATTGTTCTAGAAAGGCAGTGAAAACATCTATAGACCAACATTGACAATGCCAGTTGGTCTCGCTTGCATGTAAAGGTAAGCGAGACCGATTAGCATTGCCAGGGCTAGATGACAAAAGGCATAGAGATATGTTGACTTAAACAATGCACACTGCTTACTATGCTTCATTCAGATAAAGCCTGGGCAGTGGAAAAAGTCACTGAGAGGAGGCCAGGTAATTCACATTCCACACCGAGGCGATGATACACAGTCCCTGGCCAGAGATGTCCAGTATAGACCAAGGAAGGATGAATCTATGCCAGAACTTTACATTTAGATCTATTATGTGTACGTTTGTCTGATGTGGATAAAATGCTGAAAATCTGGTATGGATCCGCCCATCCTGAATCTATGTTGGAACTGGAAACTCCTGCCCTAGTCCCTACCAAATTACCCACCTATGGCCTCAGGAGTGACTCTCTGCCCCTCGGACAACTGTGGACACAAATAAAAATAACACCAGAGGCATCCTGTCGCTGGCTCCTGTCGACAGAATGACTATGTGATGTGAACATCTGCACCCTTACACTGCCTGTCACATTTACATTGTTATTCTTCGGTTCGTTATTTCCATCTTGTTTAATAAGTGTAGCGTGGCCTGTGTGCCCTTTAAGAAGGTTGCACGCTTGCTCAGCTTCCAGGTGTGTACTTCTTGCATGGGCAATGCCAGGCTTGACCTGTGCCCATCAGCTCCAAATCCTTTTGGCGCTCTTGGATCTTTTGGTTCCCTTGTAAAAAACTCCTTGAGAACTTTCAGATGAACAATTGAAATTGTTGCCTGGAACCTTGAATTTGTACATACTCTGTATATATTGTGTTGCGCCCCTTGCTATGGTTTTCTTCACGTTGTCACTTGCGCCGTCACACTTATGTCACGAGCACATTGTACACTTTTTCCCTTAGGGTTGTTTTGGTATTTAGACCGAACAGTGCTGTTATAATCTGCTGACTCTTTCGTTAATCTTCCCTAAATATATGACGCCCATGGGCGCATTAATCAAAATATTTGCAGCCTCTTTTTCTCTCTGTGTGTTTGTAATGTCTTGTACATACAACTACAAATAATTCAATCAATTCCTGCTGAGATATTGTTACAATTACAGGCTTGGATCAGAGGCATACATACTAACAAGTCTACATGAGATCGAGTAGGGAAATTTACACTTGGCCTAATTATCCAGTGTGGGAAAGAACAAAGACTTTGGACTGAAAAGTCTCATCCACATAGTCGTGGCATGCTTCTTCTCTGGCTAGTGTGTCCCACCATGGTAAGATATCACCACCACGGTGGTCCCAACCTCAGAAAGAGGAAGATCTGGATAAATGGCGTCGAATATATGTGGGATTTAAGGGAGAACCTAAAACCACCTCCCAGTATACCTAAGGGATTTCCTGTTTTCTTCAGAGTACGTCAGGATTAAAACATTTACCATATCAATATATGTTGAGAAATGATGACTCATCCTTCCCTACGTAATGCCAACATGTGGCCTCACTATGAGCCCAAAATGGGTCTTGGGTCTTCGTCAGGGCAACACAGGATCCTGCACAGTCCGTGCTGTATCGGAGGTGCAACCACGGGTCTACCTCCTGAGGAAAGTGTGACTACAGAAGAGGTCCCCATTTGGTGAGACCAGTAGAATGCTGTACCCACAATCTTTCTAGCAGCCTCTTGTGATGTCCATCTGTCTTCTGCAGCACGTGCCTCTCTTCACCACTCTCACCAGCCTCTGACAAAATGAGAAAAGTTTGACGGACATCCCCTTGACTACAGATTTCCTCTGAAAACGGGAGGACATCAGTGATTCCAGTCACGTCCAATCAGTGCTTAATTTGTAAAAAATAAATAAGTGCCAGGGCTATTGTCGGTAGATCGCAGAAGCTTGCACCACACAATGCCCCTGCTATGATGCCAATGATAGTAACAATACAACTACTAACATCACGTTTCTACAAGCGTGACAATTCAGACTATTTCAGGCCCCCAAAGCTATGTGAATGGCCTGGGCAACAGGTAATTGTCATTTTTAATACATATTGAATTATTCATTAACTGCTGCTGTGGTCATCTCTAAATTAGCAAGACAACGCCACCTTGTGGCAGACTGTCACAAGCGCCGGTGTTGACAATTAAATGACGGTTCTGAGCACTGGAAACCACCGGGTCAAATTAAGCACTGTGTCTAATAATGGAAGATGTAATCATATCGAAAAGCATGACGATTAAAGCAGGAAGTTTGGGGGAAGTAAAAAAGAAAGCGTACATAAAGAGCAAGGAACACATGCAGTTCCATGGGGTGCTCAATAACAAAAAATGAGTCCCATCAAGTATGCCGTTGAATGATACAAATCATCCAATCAGAACATTGTGAGATCAGAATGCTCCTGGGCGAGACAAACACAAGAATAGGGGAAAGCCAATGAATCAAGAGCAGACAACTGAAATAGACAACAAAGCTACCCAATCACGAACAAGGGGCTGACCCAAAGCCCACCCTTAGGTATATGTTGTATATTTGAAACAGACAGTTACATTTGACTGTAGCTGAGATGTTATCAATCCTGGCAATTCATACTGCTGGTAGTTCCAGTAGTATGGAAATATCAAGGACAAGGTATTGAAGTTGAAATATAGAAAGGTAAGCATAGATTTTGTTTACCTAACTCCACATATATGAACCTTGAAAATATATACATGCCTTCGAGACACATAGATGTGGATTTAGGAATAGTAAATCTATAATTCCTATATAAGCACTATCGATATTTTTGTCCTCAATACTTGTCCTCAATATTCCGATATCGTGATATTTTATTGTTTGATGTTCAGCAGTATTATCGTTCCAGTGCACCTTCTGTTTCCTAGTTTCATCAGCCTCACACAGATGTAACCGGGTCCATTATCCAGGTGTCAATGCCAGAGGTTTCTCTGCACATTATATCATGAAAAAAGAGCAAATATTCATGTTTTAGGGTTTTAAATAAAGACAACAACAACAAATGAAGCATGCTTTGCTAATGCTTAGGGTAGGTTGTCATTTCAGAAGAGAGGTGAAAAGCCCTTTAGCAGTCTCCACATATAAACTCTCATCTTCCTAAGCACGACCTACCGCATCTTGCAAAGCTGAACGGGAAGAGTGGTTTGCTCAAAGTTATAACCTGTGTTTACTGTTTATCACATGTTATATAGGGGTGTCCTACAGCGGTCCAGGAGGGCTGGACACATTCTGGAATCTTAAGCTAACCACTGACTCTCTAAATCAGTTTAAATATCCATATAAGTTCATTTTATTTGGAGAGCTTGACAATCAGCACTGATCCGGCCTTCATTCAGGCACATTTATTATATTTGGATCGAAGATAAGGCAGCCCTAACAAGGAGGTCGCATGGCTGGATGACCTTAAGTTCCTACTCCTCCCTGGCTGCACAAAAGTATTTAGCTTCGGGTTTTGCCAAACATACAAAAATTCAATTTTTAAAATACAGATTAGACTTGTTGCCATGCACAAAGCACTTTCCACATTGGCTGAAAAACCAATCTGATTGTAATTGCCGTTTATGTGGTATACCGCAAGAAGATACGCTGCATCTCCTCTGCACATGCAAAGATCTAACAGAGGAAAGAAGACAGCTTTTAAAACCACTTTTTAACCAGAGAGGCATTCGCACACGGAGACAGGCTGTGCTGGCATGTTTTGCACGCGAGGACACGCAGCTTAATTGCCGCTTTGTAAAATTCTTAAAACAAGTGAAGAAGAAAATGCCAAGTCAGAACAGCAATACAGCTGACAAGGAAAAAGACTGACGCTGCTAAAATAACTGCTTATTCTTTTAATGTACTGTAAACACCATTTGGTTATAATGTTTTTTTAATCGGTTTTAATTTTTAACATGTAATGAGATATTTTGTAGCGATGGTTTTAAGTAACTCTGCTAAATAAAATAAACTTGAACATATTTGGATAGCCTGAAAATGAGGACAGACCTGACCCACGTGGACCTATGGTGTATGCACCTGTACTAAATCTGAGAGGAGTTCACTTTCACAGCAAAGCATTCTGGCGTTACGAACATTTTTGCCCAATGTACTAAAGAGACTTGTGTTTCTCTGCGATGAATGGATCATGAATTGCATCGTTAAAAGCTGCTGCTAGATGCTAGAAGCCATTAGCACTTTAGAACAAGATTCAGATCCAAGGATGTGTGCCACAGTTGTAAAAAGTAACTAAAAAAACACAGGGCCAGATTTAACAACCTTTCACGCAACGCGGTGTAGCAAGGCAACTTGCTGCGCAGCGTTGCTTGAAAGGGAAAGAGCAGAAATGCACCATGTCTACTCAGATATGGCGCAATTCTGCTCTCTCGTTGTGTTGGCGCACTTCAGGCAGCCTCAAGCTAATACAGGCATCCGTACACCACAATGCAAGGGTGCTACATTACCGGAGAATTGTTTTCATGCAGAAAGGGATACCTTCCTGCCCAAAAACAATCTCTCGAGGCATGTTCCTCTTTCTATGTGTGCTGCACAATGCAGCACATGTAGAAAGAGGAAATAATGAGTAGGCCTGGGCGAAGCACTACGCTACGCTCGCGTAGTTTGCGAAGATCGCGCTACTTCGCACTTCCCGAACTGCACGTAGCACAGTGCGAACACGCGTAGCGTAGTGTTGCGTAGTGCTGCGGTCATTTTTTGCTTGCTCGCGACCGCGAGCAAGCAAAATGACATCCTGGCGAGACTTTTTCCTTGTTCGCGATCGCGAGCATGGAAAATAAACCTCCCGGCGAGATTCCCAACGCGAGAAGGTCAGGTTTCTCATTGCGAGGGGTCGCGTATGCTCGCGACCGCTCGCGATGAGAAACTACCAGTTCGCGTTGAGAAAGCTGCAGCTCGAGTAAAAATCTACTCGAGCAGCAGAAAACTACAGCTCGCACTGTGCAAGATGCCATTTTCAATGATTGCACAGTGCCGGTTGCTTGTCCGCACTGTGCAATCATTGAAAACAACATCTTGCACAGTGCGAACATGTTACTTCGCAGTTCGCGAAGTGCTACGCGTAGCTCGCGTAGTGCGAACTTCACTTTGCGTAGCTTCGCGAAGTGCTACTTCGCGAACTACGCCCACCCTTAATAATGAGAAGATAAAAAGATTTTTCTCAGTGTTACGCCGTCCTCTGGGTGGCGTAGCAATTTCACGCAATCCCAGGTTTAGACACCTTTGTAAATCTGGGATTGAGTGAAATCCATGAGTGAATGTATGGGAGCGCCCATGTTCCACCCATGGAACGCCTCCCAGGATGAAATGTAACACAATGCATCGGCAGCCGCTGCATTGTGTTACATTTTCTTTACAAAGTCACGCAAGGCGGCACAAATCGCCACTTGCGTGGCTTTGTACATATCTACTAGCTTTTTACATCATGGAAGTTCCACAAAAGTGATGCAACCATGACACAAAATGTTAGTAAATCTGGTTCATGATGTTAAATGTGGCTTCAGGCGACCTTTATGTACAACAGAAGACCCCTGCAGTAATTGTAAACTGCTACGATGGCCTCCCTAGGTCTGGGGTCCATGAGGAAAGCAGGGGGTATCTGGATGAGCCCAACAGCAGTTCTGTCACTCACAAAGAGATCAGGAGCAGCTACCATACACCGGGAAGGAGGGAATGGAGAGCCAAGATGTAGGGTGGGGAAGGGCGGCAGGAGCCAGAGATATAGTTTCCATGTAGACGATGTTATGTGGGACGGTAGCTGTAAGCCACATAGATTTTGTTTGTAGCTACGACAGTTTAACCCCTTCAGTGCCCATGACGAGATAGTCTCGTCATGGAGCACGGTTGCGCTGTGCCCATGACGAGACTATCTCGTCATGAACCCCGCCCGCTAATTCAACGCCCGGCACAGGGCGGGGAAAGGGCAGGGCACTGAAGAGGTTAAGTTTTGATGGTGATGGAATAAGGTAAATATACTTCTGGAGGGTTTTTGATTGATTCGATTGGGCATCGCCATGTGACGCAAGGTGATGTAATATGAGATCCTGGTGGGAATCTTAACACTTTCAACAAGTCATATTCATATTTTAGCAGCTAAAAGATGAAAATGGCATAGTGAAAGAATTACTCTTTACAGGAGACCAGTAAGGCAATGCATAATATGGCACCACCAGACCCAGCAAAAATATGTTTTCAAATGAAGGAACAAGTAAATCATTCAGTTTTGCGTTTTGTAACTGTACTTGCTATTTCCTTGAGAAAGCTCTAAACCAGAATGGCTGGAGCGAACCTGACAGCTGCATGTTCTCCTTATAAAGGAGGGCAGTAAATGACCCTGAACTCTGAATTAATATTTGTCCATGTTTTAAAAATTCAAGTTCTGACATACAGCGGCGGCTCCTCCGCTAAGGCGGAGAGGTGCCGTCTCACTACTCTTTGAGCAGTGCAAAAAGGAAACAAAAAATGATAATAACACAGTGTTATTATCATTTTATTTTTCCATACTGAGGCAGTTCTACAGGGCGGGGCTGGCCTGTTGTCACAGCCAACGGGGGAGGAGTGCCCTTAAGAGCGCATGACGGTTTGGCTTGCCGTCTTGGGCTGGCCAGTCATGTGCACTTAGCATGTTCTCCACTCGACTGTATTGCACAGCCTAGGTTGAGAACATGCACAGGCTCTGAGTCCCTGTCTGTGTGCCGAACCAGGGCGCTCAGACCAAGCTCGAAGCTGCTGTCATGGTGGTGACAACAGCGTCATGACTGGCTTAGGGGAGTCTGGGAGCCTATGCGCATCCCTGCATCAATTGAAGAACAGAAGTTAGGCGGCGTCCGGCAGCCAGGTAAGTGAATTTTTTTTTATGCCCCGCTCCACCCATTCTATTCCATGGCATCCACCACTGTCTGACAACTGAAACAATCAAATAGGAAATGCTACACCTCTCACCAGCATCCAAGGTTTTGATTATATTTCAGGATGGGAGGAGGAGCATGCTAAGGGACACACAGCGGTGGTGCACAGGTGTCTCCTCCCTCCCCCCCCCCCAAAGGTGCACCTTGTGGGTGGATATAGGGGTCACTGAATCCGCCTCCAGGAGGATCACTGCCCCCCTTTGAAATGGAGGCCGGGTCACCACCTGCAGTGAAAGGCATACTGGGGGCTTCAAACAACTGATTAGCTTTCACCAATGCGCTGCTCAGAGTGCACTATTGGGTTCGAGCCTCCACTGGAAAGAGTGCATTTTAAATGATACGACACGCTGTCCCAACCTGCCCTTTGCGCACACACTTAGAAGTGAAGTATAGTGCAGAGATGAGAAGCTCACCATATTTTGAACGTGGTACTAGGTACATTTTTTCTGCACCTAGTCATCAGTTGAGTTGAAGAAGGTGACAGATATTTTATGTTATTTTGTGATATGTAGGACTAACCCAGGATTTTTCTTTTAACTCCTTACTTTGCTTGTCCCTGTGGACAGCTTTGGGAGATGACAAAATGATGCAGTTAGTTGGTCAGTTAATGACCCTAAAATTGTATGTGGCAGATATCAACATGGAGATCATTACGACCGTCCTTCTCAATGTCTATCATCTAACTCGGACCCGCTGGGTCGACGCGTCCCTGTTGTTGCTCTCTCAGATTAATACAGCAACTTCCCACATCTTATCTTTCTATTTCTTGTAGATCAGGAGATGCCTGAATCTAATCCCAATCACTTTGGTCCAGGACAACTAGGTAAGTACCATTCTTATCCTACGTACTTTGATACGGTACATAACTGAGAAAAGGTACCATTATAACGACAAGATGTTTGATGATGTATCACGACTTGATAGTGGATATCAGTAGGATGCTTTGACCTGCTGTATACTCATTCACTTCAATTCAAGGGCATTCATGTGGTCCAATTCCTACATGTTCTATAGTGTTTGAAGGTGACATTAGGCAGGTATAAAGTAGGATCTAAGTATTATTCAGTACATGGCAAAGACTTACGGAATGTGGTTGTGGCGCCAAAGAGTGCCCATTTTCACTTTATCAGGTATAACAAGAGTATGCCTGTGAGTAATGTTTGGTTGTTAGGGTCAATGTAGGGCGCCCTACCTCTACTTATATGAATTTTACAAGATGCACTTTTAAGTATTGCACAGACATTCATTTTAGATCCTGTTCAGACGGTTTCAGGATATTGCACATGACACAGGGTGGACAGGAGTTCTTTTGAGCTGCTTTTGAGGTATGGAAAGCCTCGCTCGTGAATCTAACTGCATACCAAGGGCCATATGTAGGTAGCATCACATTTACCGATTCATAAATACCGAATTTTACCGATTCGGTATTTATGAATCGGTAAATGTGATGTAGGTAATGATTCGGTAATGTTTACCGAATCGGTAAAATTCGGAAATTATGAATCGGTATTTACCGATTCGGTAATGAGGCATACCTTCCCATTGATTCCTATGGGCCTGGAGGCCCATAGGAATCAATGGGAAGGTATGCCTCATTACTGAATCGGTAAATACCGATTCGGTAATGGGGGGGAGCATATACAAGGGTGGCAGGGTGTCACATTGACACCCTGTTGCACCCCTGAATCTTGCATGTGTGCACATGTGGCGCACATAATTGCCCTAAGGGCATGTATGTCTGCCACATGGCACACTTAAATCAGCAAAATATTGCTTTTTGCAAGGTATTCGTTATTTATCACCAACCTGTATTTGGTGGTAAATAACGAATTCTTAATACTGATTTGCACTCTTTAGAGTGCTCCCTATATTGCATTTCTGGATTCAGTATTTACCGAATCGGTATTTTACCGATTTCTTAAATACCGAATCCAGAAAAGAGCCCCCTACATAGCAAATGCCTAAATACCGGTCGGTAACGGGATATTTACCGAATTTCGGCCGTTACCGACCGGTATTTGGCTTCCTACATGAGGCCCCAAGGGCCATATGTAGGTAAATTATATTTACCGATTCTTAAATACCGAATTTTACCGATTCGGTATTTATGAATCGGTAAATGAAATGTAGGTAAATTATTACCGATTCGGTAAATATCGGTATTTACCGAATCATGTGCACACATGCACGAATCAGGGGTGCAACAGGGTGTCAATGTGACACCCTGCCACCCATGATGATGCCTCCCCTATTACCGATTCGGTATTTACCGAATCGGTAATGGCAACTGGCTTCCCATACATTCCTATGGGCCTGGAGGTCCATAGGAATGAATGGGAAGCCAGTTGCCATTACCGATTCGGTAAATACCGAATCGGTAATAGGGGAGGCATCATCATGGGTGGCAGGGTGTCACATTGACACCCTATTGCACCCCTGATTCGTGCATGTGTGCACATGTGGCGCACATACATGCCCTAAGGGCATGTATGTCTGCCACATTGCACTTTTCAAATGGCACAATAATGCTTTTGTAAAGGTATTCGTCATTTACCATCAACTTTTAGTTGGTGGTAAATAACGAATCCACACACCGACGATACACTCCCCCTACATATCATTTCAGGATTCGGTATTTAACGAATCGGTAAATTTACCGATTCGGTAAATTACCGAATCCTGAAATATGCCCCCTACATAGCAAATGCCTAAATACCGGTCGGTAACGGGATATTTACCGAAAATCGGCCGTTACCGACCGGTATTTGGCTTCCTACATATTTATCTCTTATCTGTGCTTCAATATTGCGAAATATTTTTCCAACATCTCTTTCTATTTGAGATATTTGTAATACCTGTATTTATTGATGTTATTTGTAAATTTTTAATTTACTATTCAGTTACTTCAAGTGTTTTGTTCAACCCTGACATGTATTCTTCAGGCTGCATCAGATTTCTTCGTTACTGCTGGTTTCTGCTCTCCGCAATCAAAGTGTTAGTAGATTTGAGTGTATATATTTGTGCGTATAATAGTTCACAAAGGTTCTGGACCTTTTCATTTGTGTGATGGGTTACGGGCAAGTGGTATGGATACGCAACAGTGAGGATGCTAGTAGCATCAGAGTAAGTGACCAATGGCTTCCATCATGAGCGGTCAAGAGTCGATCCAAATCTAAAGTGGATCCGAACTTTGCATCTCATGCTGAGGCGCCATCTGGTGTTTCTTTTGTCTGTTACATTTCTAAGTATCTTCAGCCTGGGCTAGAGTTCCATTTTATCTTTCTTCCATTTGACACTCCCAAGTGGCTGCTGAGGATGGACATTTGGATGACACTTGAGTGGAGATGGTTTTTGCTGACCGAATAATGCAAAAGCAAGACGTCCATGGTGCGCATGGACTGGGGTGCAGCGGGGTATGTAGGCCAGGTCAATTTGGCCACCTCAGTCAGCACCTCGTGGTGTAGAAAATGTCCTGGCCCTAGTGCAAAGTCCTTGCAGGCTTGTTAAAAGGAGACAAAAAAACTCACCCGGTCCCCCAACAGCGCACAACCACCATCCCTCCAGGCCTGAAATGACATAATGATCATCATTTGTCGGACCGGCGCCACTATCTAGATAGGGAGTTCACTGTAAGTTAAGCCTAACTGCTCCGTGCCACGCTACCAGAGGGCTGAGCACAGGCTAACTTGGGGTTTGCTTGTGACATCGCCTTGAGAAGTTTTGTGGTTGCTGCTTGTGTAGGGTTTCACCCACCTCAACCAGTACCCAATTTCCTATAGCTTGGCAGTAAACCCACGTTTTCTCTAATTAGTATGTAAAGCTAACACCCGAACCAGACAAAGACCAGCAGACATGCTGATGTATACACACATATCAGCCCAGTTCCTACTGACCCTTCCAAAGATGCACATCGTGTCTGTGTATATGTGCATGTGGGTGCATGTGTGTGCGTGCACATGCGTGTGTGTAGGTGCATGTGCGTGGGTGGGTGCACATTTGTGTATATGCATGCGGGTGCACGTGTGTTCATGTGTGCATTTCACAGGTTTCCAGTAATGACTTGCAAGGGATCGTGATGTGTGTGAGCCGTATTTCCAGTTGTGAGTTGCACACACAGTAGTGCTTGGCAGATTGTGACTACATTCACAGCAGCTCTGGCCTCACACATGTACTGCTGCAACACGTTTCACTGAATTTGAAAGTCAGATAGAAGTCAACTATAATCCATCAGTCACAATTTATAGAATCAATTTGTGAGGTCTTGGGTTAGTAATTCCTTGACCTTTGACCTAGGGGTTAGAGTGGAAAGTTGTCTGATTTATCTACGCCAGTTTGAGTTGTCTTTAGGGGAGGCTGGCTCATGCGTCTCTCTGGTGGTCGAAGGCGAGTTGTTGCCCGAGTGACATTCGTCTTTGTTACGAAGGAACACAGCCGTCTTGGGAAATCAAATCCTGTTGAAATCCACTCATGCCCTCTCCATTGGAACTGTGGCTTTACGCACAGCTGTGTAAATGGATTATCGCCATTACTGCACCCCTAGTGGCATCTATTCCTGGCCAGCCTTCAAGGAAGGCCCTTTGGCGTCTGCTTAGCACAAGGTCCAGCCAGAAATGGGGAGGGCCGGGTCCTTGCAAAGAAACACACACCATGTTGTCATGTTCATCAAAACCAAAGCCGTGTACAGGGCGACTGCTCCTTCAAGGCTCAAAGAGATCCGTCAGAAACTCTTGTGAGATTTTGGCTGAAGTACATACTGTCTGGACCTCGAATGGTATTTTAAGACCACTGGCCATCTGGAAAAAGAGTTATTTTGCACACTTTTACAGACGGCATTATAGGACTCCAGTCCAAGGCCTGTGCGCCCTTCTAGAACTTACAAAAACGAATGAAACGCGAGGAAAGTGTCACATAATAAAACGCACGCTAACTACCAGAAACCTGGACGCAGGCTTTGAATGGAAAACACATAATACAGTATTCTATTTGGCAAGCCAGTTTATAATGAGAAGTGCCTGGCGGGAAAGTGCAAGTGCATGACACCACTGTGCGTTGTGATCACCTAGTAGGGCAACTCTGCATGTTATTGCTGCAGATCGGCGCATATAAATTCTCCCTACTTCCACGGACAGAGTAAATCTACAGTCACACGCACATACACTCTTCATACGCTAGGGCCCATCACACTAAATTCGCACTATTACTCTATCCACACTGAATATAGGAGAGAAAACCTAAACCAATCTGCATCTAAATGAGGTCAATGTAACCCTAAAGACATTGTCCTGAGTCATGATTTTAAACATAGGAAATACATTTGAAACTCAATAAATGACAAGGAAATAACCACCCGACACAAGAATTCAAATAAATGCTTATTTATCTAAATTAGTTCAAAAATGGAAATCAATCATTAGCAAAATCATTATTCTCATAATTACCTATTCTAGCTAAATGGGTCAGGACTGGTCTCTCGGTGAAGTCTCTCGAGCTGCCGTCCTCAGCATGAAGTCCAAAACGCGATGACCGCAAGGAACGAGATGAATGTAAAAGCGCAATGAACATGGACCCTCTCTAGTCTAACATTTTTATAGGGAAAATAACAAATAAAAGTTACAAACAAACTTTAGATATCCGTTGAGCCGCTGAGCAGAGCGAGCAGGAAAGGAAGTCTCTCGGTTACATTTAGAAAACCTCCGCCCAGGAAAAATCACACAAATAAAAAATACGGAAGAAGGAAACTCGAGTTTGCAAATGTTACTTTCGTAAATACTCTTCCTTGGTATCATAGCAAAGCCACCGCAGACTGGTCATTGTTCATTGTGGCTTTATCCTTCTCCAAGGACAATTGGAATCATTCCCAGAGCTACTGTCCTCACGGAAACTTTCTACACAGGCAGAAGCTGTGGTCAGGTGACTTTCGACCATGTTCAGCAAGGCCTCTCGTCAAAATTCAATCACTCGAGTGCAGGCTGTAAATGGCAGCCATCTTGTTTTAGGCCAAAACGGACCATCTTAATTAAAAGAAACACAAAACAACGTTACCACATCATAATGATTAAACAGTGTTAATCCCCACTAATACCCCTATGTGTATGTAATTATCTAGCCTTCTGCAACACAATAAAGCATTAGCACACGTTATTTTAAAAGCACAAACTCAAAACAAATAGCACTTTTGCGACACTTATTTAGTAAAACCGCACATTATTATTAAGCAACATATATGCATCCCACGTGTAGTTTCTCTCATTAGTAATGTTGATTAATTTGGACTTTTCACAAAACAAACCTTTAATTAATGTTTTTAAATTAGTAATTTTAATCATGACATATAGACAAAACTGGAGCTTAAAACTCGATAAATTTTCAACAGAAAACTCTGCTCCAGCATTATCACTTTGGGACGATCTGCACCTGATTGCCCACCCTGATGTTCAATACTTTTATTAACCTCACAGTGCCCACTGCAGCCATCGTGAATGTCAATCAGAAAGACTGGTGTGGCAGCCAGTAACTGCATAATTGTCATCAAATCAAAAACTAAAGCTGGCAGAAACGCAGCAGCTCTGTCCAGGTTGTCAGGTAGGTGCCCTCAGGTGTGCTTCAATTGCACAGAGGATATCACTTCTGGGGGGCAAAGGTCATCTAACTGATATTGCAAGGTGGGCTGACAAAGGAAATGAATGCGATGAAACCATTTGCACACTATGGGCCTCATTTACGGGGAATTGGCCTAGGGCCTAGGGCAGTACCACAAGTCTTGCTGCACTGCCTTACGCCAATATGAAAGTGCAGGTATGCACCGTATTAATGTAATACAGTGCATTCCTGACATTTCCCATGCACTGGTCAACAATTTGCTGCCTAGCTCCAACGCAGGCACCCTTGCACCAGGGTGCAATGGTGTCTGCGTTGCATGCAGGATTGTTGTGCAGGAAGGGGGACAATCCTGTGAGGCGGTTTTGTCTTCTCCCATGGAAAGAGGAAAAAACGAGGAGAAATAAAGATATTTCTCCTTGTTATGCCTGCTCTGGAGAGGCATAAGGTTTTGGTGCTGCCCCATGTTTACATGATTAAGTAAATCTTGGGTAGCATCAAAATTCATGGGTGTTGCACGGGAAACCCACTGTAACGCCCATGGAAGGACTCCCTAGCGCAGAGTAAAGAAACGCAGCGGCTTGCACTGCCTTGCCTTCCTTCAGATCTATGAGCCCACACAAAGGTACGCAAAGTGGCTTTGCGTGGCCTCATAGATATGGTTGAGAGGTTTGTGCTGCCGGAGCGTCAGAAAAAGTGGCACTCCGGCGGCACAAGCCTCCCATAAATAAGCCCCATAGTATTTGTCTAAATTCCTGTTGGTCAGGTACCAGTTGCTGGAGAGATATTTGCAGAATGGGCATGGTGTTTCTGTTCTCAAGAAGTGTTTACTTACATAGTTCTATATCCGAGTATCATCCTGGAGAAGCTGAAACATAAATTGTTCTATACAGCTGCACGCAAACATTTCAAAATAGCGAATTCCCATGTTTGAAAAGCAGATCGTGGACCGATAAGACACGATCTGTAGAAAAGGCCAGTAGTCCAATAGAAAGACCAATCTGGACTAGCAGCATGGCTGACTTCACAGGATTAGCAGGCAGCCCATGGACAATTCATAGATTTTTTTCTCCGAAAATGCCCACCTAGTTCAGACTATGACATCTTCTGGCGGCAGTCTTGTTGACAGGAATGTCAAGCGGCCGCATAGCTCACTTCCTGGAGCAGAGGCTGACAGAAGGGAGGGCTCTCTCATTGGTCCTCCCATCTGTCAGCCCAGTAGATATTCCCTTCAGATTATCCCTCCCCACGTTTGTCATTTTCATGATGATTTTCCAGCTTCTGAAGTGGAGGAGTTTAGAATTTTCTGCGAGTGTACGGTCATTCCAATAGTACTAAACATGGTCAGAATACCATCACCTTTGTCACCTCGCCGGGGAAGTAAGCGCTATGTAAATGCAATTTAATAGATGCTAGAGAACAGCTTCAAGGGTCATTTCAGCTCCAGAAGTACCAGAGGCATTATTACAAAGGTAGGGCCAGGAAGAAAATGGCAGGCCACAGGTGATAACGAAATGCAGAAAATCACACGTTACAAAAGCACGCCACGCAGCCATCATAGACTCACACATAATGATAACAATATATAGCGCTTCATGTCATATTTTTGCAGTTTGAAGCACTGCAAGTAGCAGATGTTATTATTACTAAATGTAATTGATGGTGGGTAGAATGGGTCTTGCTGGATTCAAACTTGTGACCTACAGCTCGCATCAGATATTAGTGATGAAGGATTGGGGCGCTGAGCCATCTTGCCCACATACAGTGACGTACTTTATTAACATATTCAGTTGTAGTTACAGTGGAAGGATGATATATATGTGAATTGGCTGAGCGCCAGAGAAATGTTTTACACAACCTAGCAAGTGCTCCAGCTATGCTGGGTCTGGTGGTTCAGTGGACTAACGATCAGTGGCGGCTCGCTCGGAACGGGGCTGGTAGGGTGAGCTAAACTGTCATGGGCACTTAGAGGAGTGCTAACCACTCCTCCCCTGCTCTGGCGTCAGGGAACCAGCCCCGTCCGACTCCCGAAGGAAAGTCTTGTTATTATCATTTTCTTTTTCTTTTTTTCACTGCTGCAACAGCAGCGCGGCGGCGCTCATCCGTTTTAGCGGAGGAACCGCCACTGTTAAATCCCGTCCATAAACATGTGCTTGACCTCATGCCCACAGGTCACTTAGGCTTTCATCCTTCTGAGGTCAATAAAATGCGTGCCATTGAGTTGGTTAACTGTTAAATAATGTAAACACCTGTTATTCGGCTCCACGCCTGTAATGTTATTACTACGCGTCCGTTGAGCAAAACTGAAATTAACCTCTTTCCGAGAAATGTTCATTTGCAACAATATATCGACTTTGTTTTTAATATGCTTCCTGAAAACAAGTTTACATTTCATTAAATACACCGAAGAGACAGTACAATTGGTACCGTGACTTCCACTGTCACATAATATCCTTTCAGTGGAGAAATTGTCATGGAAACAGAACTGCTTCCTCAGCCCCCGGATTGAGATGTATTTCTTGGATGATTGAGGATCTGTGAAAGGTTGGTGCACTGAATTCTTGAATTCTGCAATGATTGGGATATTTATTTTTGGCCTCAGGTGCTGTCATCAGGCACTTTTCTGCAGAAATATTCTTTAGAATATTGAGAGATTACAGGATTTATTTTCTGCAGTTAGTCCCGTCACTTTTGATGCTCTTAAATAACATATAGCCATTCATCCATCGGTGGGCATTGCTCAATTATCCGTCTGGGTCATACTGTAGCCGGTGCAATTTGTGTCTCATGTGTGTGTGTGTGTGTGTGTGTGTAGATAGTTTCCTTATTTGACTGAGAGCCATCATCGAACAAGCATACTCATCCTTGCACTCATGCATCCATTCATTCATCCACTGACCCATTCTTGCTTTTACCCACTTACCCATCTACATCAAAACACATGTAAAAATAGTAACGTAGGAAAGCTGCCTTGCGCCCTATTGTAAGAAAGGAAAAAAGACCCCATCCTAGTTTGTTAATTAAAAAATGCAATAATGGGGGTGCAGTGGCACCCACAAATCCATAGGCTTTGGAACCACTGCACCCGTAATTTTTCGATAGTTACACCCCTGCACAAAAAACTCATCAAGCACATGCAAGATAAATTAAAATAATAAAAGTATACGTTGGTTTTAAAAGTAAAATTATACATAGCAGTGGACAACCGTCTTGCAATGGTATTGTACATAGTGTTTCATTGTTTTAAACTTCTACTATAGTTGCCACATTTGGAAGCAAAGTGTTAGCCATCTTGGATCTGTAGAGCAAAGATAAACTATCCACAGTATCATTTCAAATGGCTGCTCACTAAACATCGTACTGTCAGCCATCTAGGAACGGTATTGTACTTAGTGTATCATTGTTGTACTAATCCAAGATGGCTGATGTAATGTTTTTAAATGTGGCAGCCATCTTGGGTTGTTAAAAAATGATTTACATAGGATAATACCATTCCAACTTGAATGCCCAGTTTAGAAGCAGTGGATTTGGTGCACTGCAAATAAAATGAACATCAAAAAGTCTGGGGCACAGTATGGGGAGTTTCAGGATGCTCTAAAAACATTTAAAAAGGAGGAAGAAACAAACTAAAGAAGACCTGTAAAAGAAAAAAACAGAAAGCTAAGGATTGGCCAACCTTCCTTAGCAATACAGAACACTAATTTTCAAATGGATGTGCACATGTGATTGGGCAATATGTTGTCACTCACAGGGCAATTTATCTAATGGCTGAAGTGGGTTGAATCATTGCCCCACAATGTTC
This sequence comes from Triturus cristatus, assembly GCF_964204655.1. Lineage (NCBI taxonomy): Eukaryota > Metazoa > Chordata > Amphibia > Caudata > Salamandridae > Triturus > Triturus cristatus. The sequence goes on from NC_140591.1 coordinate 225,348,696, forward strand.
ACTGTCAAATGCAGAATCAGAATGTGAATGACACTTGGACATTCCAATGGCAGAATATGGCTGATCTCCTATGTAAGTATTTATGTGTATATACGTATTTTTTAAGGCAATTTATTGTATTTATAAGTGTTTGCTAGAGAACTGAACCTGTCAGTCCCTAGGGTCTAGCAAGGATTGTCACAGTGCAGATCGTCGACCATCAGGGTTGGTCGAAGGAAGTAACTATAACCAAAACATGTAATTAATAGGGTGATCTGTGAGATTCCATGTAACAAAATGCCTGTCTACATCATTTAACATAGTTAATTCCCATCCAAAATAGAAGATATATTGGCTTTAGCATATGCTTTTCACAATAGAAGAGACAGGCCTGCTGTCTTTGTCATAACTCTTCATTATAAACTGGTCAGGCCTATGGTATCTGATATAACATTTCACAATAAACCAATCAAGCCTTTAACTGTTATCATTGGCTTGTCGCCACCACCAGCTCAAGCCTAGTGTGTTGAGCATAATCTTTCCCACAAGACAAACATAAAGCATGCAGTCATAAAAGTGCGACTATGAATAAAATTACAGTTGCTATTACAATACAAAAGTCCTAAAAGCTATTATCACAGGGAAAAACGTCCATCTCTAGGGTTTGTCAGAGGGGCTATCCAATACCAAAACCCTTGCATACTATGGTAATCTGTAAGATTTACTTAAACAAATTACCTCTCTTCAGGCTTTAACCCAGTGCAATAACAAGCCACTCTGAAATGGCTATTCCCTGTAACCTATGTGTTTCACAATAAAAATGTCAGGATTATGTCCTTTTCATATAACACTCATCAGGCCAATTGTCTTGATCTGTGGTTCATCACCATAACAACTACTGTATTGAGCATACGCTTTCCCAACAGGCAAAAAGTACTTCTTTCACAGCAGAGGCACACAATTTCTGACCAATCAAACTCTGCACTCAAGGTAATTATATGTGGATGGAGCCAAAACAGTTCTCTCAGTAGTGCTTTTTAAAGCTCTTGTTCTATTGATCACATAAAATCTGGCAACAACTGGACTGTCAAGCCAGACCTAAAAAGGCAAGGGATTTGACACTGTGTTTCAAAGCAAGAGCTGCAATATGTTGAGCATGATAACATGCCCTCATAGCCACTTGGAAGAACAATCAAGCATTTTTAAGGGGCGGGAAGGAGCAGAGTTATGGGCCCAAACATTCTGTACTAGTTTATACAGAAGAGATGGTCATTGAGCACAGACCCAAGTGTTAATAAAGGATCAAAATCATACATTCAGCATGTATATTTTCAATACATAGATAGCCAGCAGAGGTGCTGAGGTTCTGAGGACAAGATTGGCAAAAGTGGGGATGTATTTAGGAGCTAACTTAAGATGCCCTCTCATTTAACTACAAGATTGAAAATAAAAGCAAAGATGTCAGGCATAGACACAAAATTCAACTTCATCAACTGAAAGTGAAGTACACTTGATGCAAACAGTGCAGAAGCTGCCAGTTACACTATTTTGACAAAACCAGCGAGAGACCAATAACTACATTAGCTGCCATATTTGCATGAACAGGGCCATTCTTTAAAGTAAATGCTACAATGAAGCAACCAAAAAGTCCCCAAAATGCACTTGCATATACCCACACAAACAGAAACAGCTGCAAATTATAAAATACACAAACAGCACCTTTTAAACACCACCGACAAAACATCAAACAACAGAAAAGCAATTTAAAAAACTATCAAACACAGAAAAGAATGTCATACAAAAAAATTGCTTTCATCTATGCAAAGGTAGGAAAGCAAAAAAAGCACAGGACAAATATGCACAAAAAGTGGCTTAACGTCGCTTTGTAAATATGGAGCAGGGCATTGCGCCACTGGAGCGTCAAAAAAAGTGACATTCCAGTGACGCACTCCTCTTGTAAATCTACCCCTTAGTGTATGGGAAAAATTATTTTCTATCTTCCGAGCGTTATAAACTCTAGATGATGGAAATATAAAGACTCAAGCTAAGAGAGGGTGCTGTGGCATGTAAATGTACATGTTCTTTTGATATTTGAGATGCATACTTAATCTACACACAGTAAATGTGGTGAAGCTAAAGTTGCAAGAAAAAGCTATACACGAACATTTGAGGCGTGAGAAGCGTATAATAATAAGATAATAATATAAGGATGTAACATGGAGTGAGTATGATTTATTTCCACATTGCCTATGGAATTATTGTCCTTGTCTGTTTTGATATAGATATTGGCTTGGCAAGGTTCCAATGGTTAAACTGCCCACGCTTTCTGTGGGTGCACCTTGATTTTGAATATGTGATCTCTAGATCCATATTGCCAAGTTTTAGTGAAGATGTCAAATGAAACCTAGGGGAGGACAGTCAGAAAAAGGAGATTCTGGCAAAGAACTAAACTTCATGGCAACACCATCCAGAAATGTATTCAGAGAATCAGAACCAACAAGAACATGTGCACTGACTACACCTCACTCTCAAGGGAAAATGCTCCACACCAATCCAGTGATGACAGACCTGCTATTAGACTACTCTGACACTAGATCCCTACAGATGGCCAGTGGAAATAAATGTGGCTTCTCACTAACATCTAAAAGCCAACCATTTTTATAAGCAGACATTTAGGAAATCTAAAGCCGCTTTCTATTCAAATATACTGTTCACCGCTCCCAATATGACAAAAGCCATTTTCTTGGTGATGGCATGAAATTAGAATTAATTAAATTATGTGTTTAATTAACATAGATGAGTGGCAAATAGAGTCAATGTACGGTATTTTTCATTATGAAGTTTTAAATGTGAAATAACAAGGCCTCAAATCCATTTTCCTTGTGGTGTATGTTGCATATTTTCAAAATGCTTTCTCGTTTCTGTCTCCTCAGGTAGTGTTAAAATATAGCCCTTAAGTGATTCGTAAATTCACTCCGAATTCAGCAGTTTTATGTCTTGTGGCAATGCTTATTTTATATGGAACAGTTTAAAAGTTCACTACCTGCATCCAGAGGAACATGCATATAATATTTAAACATTAAAGTTTAATGTCTTTGCAAGTAGTACTGTATCCTATACATATTTTCAAGGAGCTATGGTTTAGAAAGTCAAGTCAAGTCAAGTCAGATCATTTATATAGCGCTCTACATACCCAGAGGGTCTCAAGGCGCTTGGAGAAGGGTGGGGAAATTACTTGTCGAATATCCAGGTTTTAAGTTGCTTTCTGAATGCTAGGTGGTTCTGAGTGAGGCGAAGGTGAGTGGGAAGTGTGTTCCAGGTTTTAGCCGCTAGGTAGGAGAAGGATCTTCCCCCCATGGTGGTTTTGTTGATGCGAGGTACAGCAGCAAGGGCTTGGTTGGAAGAGCGAAGTTGGTGGGAGGGGGTGTAGAAGGAGAGTCGTGTGTTGAGGCATTCTGGTCCAAGTTCGTAAAGTGCTTTGTGTGCGTGGGTAAGGAGGCGGAATGTTATCCTCTTATTGACGGGGAGCCAGTGGAGGTCTTTCAGGTGACCAGAAATGTGGTCTTTACGCGGGATGTCTAGTATGAGTCTGGCTGATGCGTTCTGGATGCGTTGGAGTTTTTTCTGAAGTTTTGCGGTGGTACCGGCGTATAGGGTGTTTCCATAGTCCAGGCGGCTTGTAACCAGTGCGTGGGTGACCGTTTTTAGGTCTCGCCTGACCCAGCGCATGCGCTGGTCTGGCGAGACTTATTGAGAGGGCTCCAAAAAGTGCTACCAGTCCAGCCTAGAGCTACAGTGCATGTGCGCGGGCGCGCGCGCCGCTTTTACCGCAATTACTTTCACTTTCACGGCCGCTTGCAATAGCCAATAGGTCTCGCTTTTGGGACCTTATAAGTATTTAGTTATGCAACTGTTGCATGGCTAAACACTTATAAGGACCCAAAGGCGAGACCTATTGGCTATGCCAATGCTTGTTCTAGTTTCAGTGGGGATCCAGCGAAATGTTTTTTTGAGCATGCGAAGAATGTTGAAGCAAGATGATGAAACGGCGTTGACTTGTCTAGTCATCGAGAGTGAGGAGTCCAGGATGACGCCCAAGTTCCGTGCATGGTCCGTCGGGATGGGCGCTTTTCCAAGGGCCTCTGGCCACCAAGAGTCGTCCCAGGCAGAGGGGGAGGTACCTAAGATAAGGACTTCTGTTTTGTCTGAATTCAGTTTCAGACGGCTGTGCTTCATCCACTCGGCTACTTCTTTCATTCCTTCATGTAGATTGGTTTTGGCGGTGTTAGGGTCTTTGGTGAGTGAGAGGATCAGTTGGGTGTCATCAGCGTAGGAGATGATGTTGAGGTTGTGTTGGCGAGCGATGGCCGCAAGGGGGCTCATGTATACGTTGAAGAGGGTGGGGCTGAGTGAAGATCCTTGTGGCACGCCACAAATGACTTCAGTGGCATCTGACTTGAATGGTGGGAGGCGGACTCTCTGAGTTCTTCCTGTAAGGAACGAGGTGATCCATTCCAGAGCTTTTCCTTGGATACCGATGTTTCTGAGGCGTTGTAATAGGGTGCTATGACAGACTGTGTCGAAGGCTGCGGAAAGGTCGAGGAGGATGAGGGCGACTGTGTCTCCATTGTCCAGTAGAGTTCGAATGTCGTCTGTTGCAGCGATGAGTGCGGTCTCAGTGCTGTGTTTGGCTCGGAAGCCGGACTGTGAGGAGTCGAGGGATCTGTTGGTTTCGAGGAAGGCGGCGAGCTGGTTGTTGACAGCTTTCTCGATGACTTTGGCTGGGAATGGTAGGAGCGAGATGGGGCGGTAGTTTTTGAGTTCGGTGGGGTCTGCTGTGGGTTTTTTCAGAAGGGCGCTGAGTTCGGCGTGTTTCCAGCTTTCCGGGAAGGTGGCGGAGTTGAGGGAGCAGTTGATGACGTCTCGGAGGTGTGGTGCTATGATGGAATCTGCTTTGTTGAAGATGTGGTGAGGGCATGGGTCTGTGGGGGATCCTGAATGGATGGAATTCATCAGGCGGATGGTGTCCTCAGTGGAGATTGGGTTCCAGTCGTTAAGGATGTTCAGGGGGGGTGGAGGTATGGCAGAAGATTGGGTGGGTTGGTCCCTGGATTGGTTGTCAAAGCTGTTGTGGATGTCAGCGATTTTGTCGTGGAAGAACGAAGCTAGGGAGTCGCAAAGTGTTTGAGAGGGAGTGATGTCGTCGGAGTTGGCAGTGGGGTTGGGAAACTCTTTGATGATGTTGAATAATTCCTTGCTGTTGTGGTCGTTGTTGTCTAGTCGGTCTTTAAATTAGGCTTTCTTGGCGGTCCGGATCAGTTGGTGGTGTATGCGGGTGGCGTTTTTGAAGGCGTCCCTGGTGCTGGTGTTTGGGTCTTTTTTCCAGGCCTTCTCAAGGGATCGACAGAGTTTCTTGGATTTCCTAAGATCATCGTTGAACCAGGGGGCGTTTTTGCTGCCTAGTTTGATTTGACGTTTTTTCAAAGGTGCTAGGTTGTCGGCGCTGTTGGTTAGCCATTGAGTGAGGTTGATGGCTACTTAGTTGGCGTTCGAAGAGTGGGCAGGGGGGTTTTGAAGAAGCGATGAGGAGATCTGGTCGATGGTGATTTTGTTCCAGTTTCTTCGCAAAGTGGGTTGAGGATGGTTGTGGGTTGTGGTCTTTTTGTAGGTAAAGTGAACGCAGCTGTGGTCCGTCCAATGGTGAACTGTGGTGTGACTGAAGGAGATGTGTTTGCTGGAGGTGAGGATAGGGTCGAGTGTGTGACCTGCGTAGTGGGTGGGGGTATTAACAAGTTGCTTGAGTCCGAGGTTGGCGAGATTGTCCAGGAGGGTGGTGGCGTTGCTGTCGTTGCTATTATCTAGGTGAAAATTGAGGTCTCCCAGTAGAATGTAGTCCTCGGAGGGGAGGGCGTGTGGGGTGATGAAGTCAGTGATGTCTTCAATGAATTGTGCACGGGGTCCTGGTGGTCTGTAGAGTAGGGTGCCTCTTAGTGTGGTCTTGGGGTTGGTGTGAATCTGGAAGTGAAGGTGCTCGGCGCTAGCGAGGTTGACGTCTGAGCTGGTTGAGATGCGGATGGAATTCTTATGGACGATGGCGATGCCTCCTCCAGTTTGCTTGGTGCGGTCCTTACGGATGATCTTGTAGCCTTCCGGGATGGCAATGGTGATGTCTGGGGCTGAGGAGGCGTTCATCCATGTTTCTGTTAGGAAGGCGACGTCCGGAGAGATGGTGTCTAGTAGATTCCAAAGGTCGATGGCGTGTCTGTGGACCGAACGGGTGTTGAGCAAGATGCATTTAAGGTGGTTGGTGTCGGATCTCTGTTTGGTGTTAGTGGATGAGAAGTTGGTCTTGGTGCCGTCATACTTGCAGGAGTTGCATGTGAACGGTCCATGGGTGTGTCCAGGAGTGGCTTGGGCGCAGTTGGGGAGTCGGCCGGGGATTAAGGCTAAGAGGGTGGAGGCGTCGTATGTAGTGCGGGTGGGGTGGGTGGTATGGGGGCCAGGGGGTCTGGCGCTGGGCGCGGGCTTGGCGCAGACGGGCGTAGATGGGCGTACCTTTGGCGCACCTTCGGCGCAACGGGGGCGCGACCGCTGCGCGTGAACGCTGCGCGCGAATGCATCTGTCATAAGTGGATGGGGAGGGTGGAGGGGCGCGGGAGGGTCAGCAGGGAGGCGGGAGCGGGGAGGAGCCACGGGCTGGGAGTGGAAGCAACAACAACAACAACAACAAAAATGGCCTCTTAATGAGAAAACGAAACGGGGCACAGCCGAGGGTCGGCAAGCACAATTAAATAGTTATCAATAGCAGTCTCATGCACAGAGCAGCGCAAACGGCACCAAAAGTGAGCACCTTCTTCACTAATGAATCAATATCCAGCTGTCTAGCAAAGAGAAGTGAAAGTTAATTTAGCGCAGGTAGGGCACTGAAAAGCGCTTAGCGGAAACGATACCAGGCGGGGTCCAGCAGGGTATCAGGCAGCAATGAGGTAGGCAAGCTGGCAGCAGGCGTGGGAGCGTGGGTGAGCGACCGCTTCGGGACAAGCCCAGGTGGTAACAGCGCTAGGAGGGGAGGAGGGACGCTCTTACTCTGTCTGTGGGTGGGAGGGTCAGCAGGGAGGCGGGAGCGGGGAGGAGCCACGGGCTGGGAGTGGAAGCAACAACAACAACAAAAATGGGCTCTTAATGAGAAAACGAAACGGGGCACAGCCGAGGGTCGGCAAGCACAATTAAATAGTTATCAATAGCAGTCTCATGCACAGAGCAGCGCAAGCGGCACCAAAAGCGAGCACCTTCTTCACTAATGAATCAATATCCAGCTGTCTAGCAAAGAGAAGTGAAAGTTAATTTAGCACAGGTAGGGCACTGAAAAGCGCTTAGCGGAAACGATACCAGGCGGGGTCCAGCAGGGTATCAGGCAGCAATGAGGTAGGCAAGCTGGCAGCAGGCGTGGGAGCGTGGGTGAGCGACCGCTTCGGGACAAGCCCAGGTAATTTCCATTTGTATGTAAATGAAGAGTAATCATAGACTAATCATTTTAGTAGGGTTTCTAGCTTGACCTTGTTTTACATAGTGTGGTTTCTGAATGATGATTGGCTTAAATTGTTGCAATTTTACATGTACATCCCAAGGTACCTCTTCACATCGTGGTTAAGGCTTGAGGTTCTGCTTCTACAATGCTATAGAAGCTGTTGTATTTAGGAAGTGTGCCAATGCTCTTTCACTTTCTTGTAGAGACAGCCTCCATGTAAGTGTTCTTATTGAATCAATAGTCAGAGATTTTTAATGATTCTCTCCTGCCTTGGAACTGAGCAGTCCCTATGACTATTTGCTCTTGATTTATTATTTGCCGTGTCCATATTTGGTTGTGGCTGTTAACTAGAACAGGGCTTAGCTTCCACTGCCTATGCTGATTCACATTTATTTGTATTTTAAATTTAATTGAGCAACCACTGCCTTTTGCCTTCTGAAATGATTTCTAAATTTTCAATAATTCTTCTTTGTTTGTACTCGAACTTTGTCCTGTGTGATATTCCAGTGTGGGTTTCCTGCCTGAACTCCTAATGTGGGTTCTCTGGGATTCCTCATAACTTATGTCAAGAGCTTGCGTTATTTGGGTCTCACATATAGCCTCAATCCATCTCATTGGCCCTTTTAATGGTAAAAGGCGGCAACATTTTTTGGTAGCAGAGGATGGTTGTGAACAAATAGATGTTTACAAACAAATAGGATGATTTCAAACTAATTGATGGTAATGCCAAAGTGAATGCTGCAAATTTGAGTGCAATGCTATAACTTGAATTTGAACTCCCAATATTGTTAGGACCCCTAACTCTGGTCCTTAGGTTCCTAGTCCTAGAATTGTGTGGATTAATACAGGTATATTCACTGTAGTAGTATCCAATAAACCAGACTTGCTGAAGTAGTCAGAGATTGCATTATATGAGCATAAATAGAACTTATGCTGCGAGCAGTGTGGTTTATTAGGTGGCTTGGGATGATATGAACAACACCCATACGATTGTCTTGTGCTTTGGAGTGAGTAATTATTTTGTAGAGTGGCAATTAGCATTTTAGTGGTGTCTTGGTAATTGTTTTGGACTTGTGTGATGTTTGTGCATTAAATGTGTTGAAATTGAAATCTGCATTGCATTGTAATTGTTGAAATTGGTTTGAATTTTATGATTTGATGTAGTTTTTGGTTTAGAGATCTATAAATCCTGAATGTACTGCATGAAGATTTATCATGAGATTTGATAGGGTCAGACAGGCCTGCACGCAGTACGCCATGCGCACTGCAGTTCTTCCTTTAATTTTAATTGAACTGGAGCAGTGTAGCGGTAGGCGAGTGGAGCCACAGTCAGCAGCAGGAGCAGGCAAGACACGGATTTGGCTGGAGGAAGGTAAGTCTTCCTCTGCTCCGCTGCGATTACGGAGTTTTGGAAAACTTCGCACTCCAGAGTGCGTAGTTTTAAAACTCCGCAAACTTCACTGGTGGAGTGGAGTTATCCGGCCAGACTTAATATTCAGTCTAATCTTTGAGATAAAATGGGTGCTGCTTTGAAAAGATACAAAATCCCTGATTTTGAAGTGATAAGGTTCTACCCGTAGGTTCACCTGCCCATTTCATGTTACTAAATTCAGGACTCCATGCTTGTTTATGGGTCAGAGTTTGAAATAAGATCACTGCTGATGATAACAATGTGCAATTTCCTTGAATGGTACATTTTATGTGAGAAATATTGAGTACTTAAGACATGTTATGTATGCGACAAAGCCACAGCGTAGACCTGCACAGTTTGAGGCATCGAATGACGGGGTTCATGTGGCAAATGAGAAAGAACAAAATAGAATTATAAAAAGGTCATGTTAGAAACACAGTGAGTAATTGGTCGAATGTGAGATGGCATATGCAACAGAAGGTGTGGAGAGAATACATGGTAAAGGGTGTGCATGTGTTTACTGCGGATGTTATAGAAAAAGACAAAAAGAAAACAAATATAAACAAAGATCAAACCAAAAGTGAAAAAGAGAAAAATTAAAAAGAAATAGATCATTTTTAGTAATTCTGATGAGGAGGATGGATTATAGATGATTTTATTGAATTCGAGACCACCTTCCTATAATGATGAAACCAGTCTGCAGGAGAGAGTAGCTGGAGAGGTGAGTCCCTGGAGAGTGAAGCAAATTTCAGTGTGTCTGCTTGTGGGCTTTCAAGTGCATCTGCACTCAGTGAGCCAGTAATTAACAGAAATTAACATTTATAGGCTTTAAATTGAATTTGGTGGGCGTGGCCAAGCCCAAAATGGCGACGGTGGTGTAAATTGGGAGCTCCATCTCTGACGTTGGTGCTAGCTCGCCACCTTTGTGAGCAGGAGCATTTTAGCCAGATGATGGACCCTGGTTGGCTGTCAGTGGGCGGGGAAGAAGCTGGAGGGAATGCCAGAGTGGGACACCGGAAACTGAGAGGGGCCCAAGAACGCACCACCACTGATTGCCGACTTCAGCAAAAGTGAGAGCAGCTGGAGGTCTGGCGGCACTCACTCACGGTGGGAGCATAGGCACACCTGGGCCCGCGGGAGAGATCTGCGAGTGGAGTACCTGGCACATGAGTGGCACCCAACTCTTCCAGAAGCAGACCTGGTGATCTACAGGCACCCGCCATTTTGGAGACACGCAACTGGGGCACATGCTATAAAAAGAACTCAACAACCCTATAGAGACCTCCTTCTCTATGTGACTGGGGCATGCAACACAGTGCATGCTTCCACATGCCGTCTCATGGCTCTGAGACACAAAGATCGTCATGGGCCCTGCTTACAGCATCGTATCAGCAGTGAGTGTCACCAGTGCTTGAGAGCAAACAGTAGTACGTGCTTCTGGGACAGATGGTAAGGGGATAACGAGGACAGCGGGGCAGATTCTCTGACCTGCATGTGGAGATGGGCACCCGTATTAGACGCACCAGAGCGACACTCCAAGAGACAGCAGAGATAAAGTTGGTGCTGTGACACACGCCCACCCCTGAAAAAACTGAGGACACTTTCTTCATCCTCTAACCACAGGACATTACAAAAATACTTGTACATTGCCTTACTGGTGTTCTGTGCTTGAATATACATCCGGGCCTCAACCCCGCGCAAGGAGCTTCAGGCAGCAGACATCACCCTGTATGGCCCTGACTCAGCGCCACAGTTGGGGCAGTAATAGACTCTTGAGATCTACAATCGAATTCGGTAACGGTGCAATGAGGGGGCGGGAGAGCCATCAATTACAAAGATGAGCGAAGGGACTCACCATGGCCTCCACAAAAACCAAGAAAGATGGCATGATTAAAGAGCTCCTACAAGCCACAACAAACATACGAGATTGAGACAATGCAGAATCTTCAAAAATGCAAACAAACAAGTGCTACAACAAGGCAGACGACCCACCAAACGAGGATGATAAAGTCACCAAGAGCTTTCTGACTAAAATTTTCACAGACCTGATGAAAGTAATCGGCTCTGTATGGACAGATCTGAAACAAAACCTCTCGGAAATCTGTCGAGAGAGATGGATGACCTGGGTCAAAGAGTACCCTCACTCCAATCAGCCCTGGATGAGAGGTGCCTAGACCTCGAAGAATACCGCGCCCAACTGCTCAGCCTACAGAACCAAGTGATACAAATGCAGGAAAAACAAGAAGACCTTGATAACAGATCCCAGCGCTCCAACTTGCGTATAAGAGGAGTCCCACTGGGGAAAGAAGGTAAAGACAATAAAAAATATATCTAGGGACATGTGGAGGGGCTCTTACACGATCACAAGCCGAAACCCCTCGACATTTACCAAGCACATAGGGCAGGCCCACCATCCTGGAATTTGCTGTCAGCCCCGAACATTGTAGTGTGCTTTCAACACTTAACAGATAAGGAGGCACAACTGGAGACAGCGGGGTGAATGGTGGCGAGGCCTGATTGGCTACAACGGGGACTCCTTCCAAATTTGTCAAGATATATCTGCAATCACACGAACTAAGCGCAAAGCCTTTCGCCCTGTCACCGCCTTGCACAAAATATGATACAGATGGTGAGACACCCCTTCTGCCTACACTTTGAGTGGAAGGGTAAGAAATGGGCTACTAAATCACTTTAAGAAGCATGTCAAATACTTGAGAGTCCTCAGTCAAAGGAAAATTAAGGCCATCTAGATGAGCTTTCACGACCCCATAGCCCAATATGGAGGTTGGTAGCGAACAAAACAAGACGGATTTCCCCGCAGTGAAAGGACAGATTAGCAGAATGCAAAGCAGCCCTTGAACAGGTGCATAGAGTGAGTGGAGGCTTGCTGCCCTCTGATCTTCCTGAATCACACTCCACTATGCCCCGTCAGGGATGCATTCTGACACCCTTACTGACTCACACCCTGGGGAATGGTTGCCAGGGTGCGTACCATCTACTACAAACATTCTAATGACCTATGCCAGGGGGTGAGGAGCCACCTCTGAAGCTGACAGAGGGCTTACTCACACACCACTTAGGGTGGCAATCCAGTTCCCATACACATTGAGATGGACACAATTCGACATCCAGAGATGGTGGGAATATCAGTTTTTTGGTTTGATTGATTTGGTTGTTGTACTATGTTGTGGGTGGATGGGGAAGTTGGGGGGAAGGGTGGAGGGAGTAGGAATCAAGTCCATACAACGATGCCAAAGGCAAAACCCAGTAATGAAAAATTCAATATGCAGACACCCTACTCATATGCCGCTTACACATCATCCATGTAACAACAATCAACGTAAGGGACCTTGCTAACCCCTTTAAGAGATGCTCCATTTTACAACAGCTGACTAGCCTCCATACAGACAGAGCTTCTCGAAGAGACCCACCTATTGTGAAAAAATTGGCCACGCATGCGGCCCAAACATTTCCATATGCAATGCTACTACTCTGAGGAAAAAAGACAGGCGGCTGGGAATTCTGATCCACTCACGCTGCCCACTAGAGTGATACGCAGTGGCAGAGTGGGATGCTGGGTAGCTCTGATAAGCATTCTCCGAGGCACCCCTTTGATGGTAGCTTCGATTTACTGTCCAAATCAGGGACAAGAATGCTTCCATACCAACACTATACACGCTCTGACAGCATGTATCCCAGCCTGATCTTAATAGGGGGCGATTTTCACTTGGTCTGGGATGGCTCAGTGGACACGGACGAAAGGGGCTGGGGGGTAAGTCAATAATATCCCCAGCTGGCAGATCCCTGCCGGCGGAGATGGGCCTTATCGATGCCTGAAGGCACAGGCATCCATTGGGGCGACACCATTTTCACTTCTTCGGGGTCCACAAGACATGCGCATGACTGGGCTATCTCCTGTTAGCTAAACAGCTCTTACCTAATCTAACTAAAGCAGAGCAAGAACCAATGACTTTATCCAATCATGGCCAAGTAATGAGCTCTCTTTGTTCAGCTTGAGAGGATCCCCCGGAACAGGGACGTCCTGGAGGTTCCAATATACCCTTCTAAAGGACCCGATCACGGTGAACAACATCAATAAGAACATCAGGGAATATACCAAGCACAATGCCACTGGAGACACAACAGTGGCGAACCAGTGGGACTCCTTGAAGGTTGTAATCAGGGGGTGCTTGATCGTGGAAAAAAAACATGAGGGACAATTTGTGTCAATGGCTTCTGACAGACCTGAAGGAACTGGAGGGAGACCACAAATGTACACACTCCCATAACGACTCAGGGCATTCTCAGGATGCTTGAGATAGACAGGGCAGCCTATTTCTTAGCAAAACTAGCCAATAAAGTCTATAAATGGTGCGACAAATCAGGCAAGCTATTAACTAACCTTTTGCGAGATAGGCAAGCATGCAATACAATCACAGAAATTAAGGACTAGATGGGCACCTTTACATGCTCAACCAGGACAAAGCGGAGTCTTTTAGGTCTAGCTATTCTATCCTATACCTTCTGCAACCGACAAACCCCCAATTGAGGGAGAAGTATCTACACGGAGTGGGCTCCCCACGCTGTCCAGACAAGATCGGGACAAGATAGGGACAAACTGAGTAAACCCCTAGCTAAAGAAGAGATTCTGGAGGCCATTGCCAAACAAAGAGTGCAAAAGCCCCAGGCCCAGACGGCTTTACAGCATCCTTATACAAATGATATGCCCCTGCGCTACTACCACTCCTGCATAAAGTATATCAGGAAATGATACAGGAGGTATGGGTGACGCCATCCATTGCGGAGTCACGATATCGCTCAAACATAAACTGGGCAAGAGCCCCAGCAATTGTAGTTCATACAGCCCAATATCCTTTCTGAACATCGAAAATATTCACAAAACTCTCATCCCTGTGCCTCCAAATGTTGATGGGAGTTCTCGTCAATCAGGCTTTATCTTGGGACATCAAGCAAGTGATAACACCAAGAAAGCCTTACACTTTCACAGATATAGGCAGAACAGGAGCAAATGCTCCGTCCCTGTCTCCCTGGATGCTGAGAAGGCCTTTGACCCGGTGGCCTGGGACTTCCTGGCCAATGTAATTGGCCATTTGTGCTTCGGTGACTCTTTTAGCAGCTGGCTGCTGACAGGCTACAAGTCCCCCAAGGCACGCATCAGGTTGAACAGGATACTATCAGGATCGATACCCATCTTAATAGGAAGGAGGCAGGGATATCCGCCCTCTCTGCTCATGTTTGTGGCTACAGTAGAGCCATTGGCCCAAGAGATCAGGGACAATCCTCGGATACAAGGTAGTCAGTTTGGGAGACAGAATATTTAACTGACAATGTTTGCAGATGACATTCTGGCTTCCATTACCGATTCGGGCCGCTCTCTCCCCAGCTCTTGCAAGAACTAACAAACCACTACACTGTATCAGGGCTCAAAATAAACCTCACAAAATTGGTGATCCTTAACATCTCCATCACAAAACGACTGGTGAATAAGTTGCATCTGACAACCCAGACCTGGGGTACCGCTTCACATATTGAATTCCGGGGGTGTCCTGGTGTCCACTCTGCATTAAACTTAGGAAATAAATCTCCAATGGCTAAAAAAGCCAATGAAGCTAGACCTTAAAAATTGGAAAAACAAATCCCTCGCCCTCTGGGAAGGATAGTGACATCCAAAATGTCAATCCGACCAAGGATACTTTATATCTTCCAAAACCTGATACTCTCAATCCCCAAGGACAATATCGAGGAACTGCAGTCTGCCTGCTAGACATATCTCTGGCAGGGGAAGGTGGCGAGAGTGACTCGAAGCCAGAGTTTTCTCAACCACTAGGAGGGGGTGGTCTAGATGTTCTAAATTTCTTGTACTATTATGCGGCGTCACCCCTCCGCTATAGCTACCACTAGACACTTCAGGAGACCGACAAGGGGTGGTGCATGGTAGACCATACAATGAAGGCTGGTCAGCTGGGGGAAGTACCGTGGAGTTGAAAGGCACAGAGGAATGAAGGAGAGGATGGTACTACAATTCATACACCCACAAACATATGAATGGTATAACTCAATTCCACCCAAATAAACAAGGGGAAGACTTGCGCTCCATCCAGGGTGTTGGTCTGCACCTGGATGTATGATGCGGCCCTATGATGAAGCATGACACTGTAAGGTGTGTGAGGGCAGTATTAAGATATTCATTGTCTTCCCCTTGTTTGTCTCTTATTAGGGTGGAATTGAGTTACACCATTCCTATCTTGTGGGTGTATGAATTGTAGTACCTTCCTGTCCCTCATTTTGGGGAACAGAGTATTTTCTGTAGCACTTCACTGTTGATTGAGATTTAGATTATCGTAAGGGAGTCAGAGGAGGCTTAATCCCTTGTCTCTTCCTGCTTGTAATATTTAGGAACAGCGGAATCCCACACTATACAATTTCCCGGTTACAAGAGCAACATTCGAGGTCTGGGATCGATGGGCAGTGAGGAGGGGGATCACGACTTTCCCCTCTCCATTAACCTCCCTTTGGGTAAACACGGACTTCACTGCGGGGATAGCCAAAGAGCCATATCGGCTCTGGCAGGAGTGGGGATTTAAAACCCTACGGAGTATGTTTTTGGGGGCCAGAACAAACCCTTTGACCATCTTAGGGAGAAATATGGGCTCCTCCAGGGGGAGAGATACCCATACTGGCAACTGCATCACTGGCTCCTCAACCCAACAGTCAATCTTGGAGCGGCCCGACCCTTGACATTTTTTGGGACATACCTTATCACGGCCTCTGTCGACACCCATGAGACGTCTAGAATACATCTAGAATACATCATATGCTTAATGCACGACACAGTACAGACACATTCACCTTTCAAATGGCACAGGAGAGCGACCTTGGCACGGATCAATTGAAGGAGATACTCTAGCGACTAACTAACGGGGCCTCACATACGGCTGAGAGGGAAACAACACCCAAACTATTAAATAGATGGCACTATGCACCATTGCGTTAGGCTAGGATCAATAAAGAATGAAGAGCAGGGTGTTGGAGGGCATGTTGGGGGGAGGGATCACTAACCCATATCTTTTTTTGGTCGGGTCCTGTTGATGATACACCAGAATACGGGATCGGAGCTGGCTCGCTGCTTAGAGGTTGATGAAAGTTACACACTGGGGGGCATGAGAGGATGACTTATATGCCTATTGCTTCCAGTGGCCAAACAAACTGTGCTGGCAATATGGTGACAAAGCACATTACTGTCCGAGGCTAAATGGATGGAACGATTGTGTTGGCCGGTGAGGATGGAAAAGCTTTTCAAAGGGTCAAGAGGAGAGCGTAAAGACTTTGCTAAACAATGCAATACTTCCAATCATATTATAAGGAAACAGAAATGCTACCAGTCTTATGAATCTTGGATCATTCACAAGTTGACGTTTATCATGGAGCTGTCAAATCAACTAGGTGAACATTTACACCACCCGTTACATGGTACAGAGGGGATATGTGGTGCTACGGCGATCAGAGATGCACTGTGTCTGTAGTGGATCGACTCTGGGAGGAAGGAGGGTGTCTGTTGGGGACAAAGGGTTCCCGGGGGTGTTGGTTAGACAGGTTTGTCGCTGATAGATGGAGTTTTGATTTCTGGACCTGGAAAATTTATCAGAAAATCAATAAAAATGTATTCAATGTAAAATTGAATTCGATGAAATTGTCACCGGAACTATTGGTGCCAAGAGAATATTATCATACAGTGAGGAATATTTGAGATCCCTGAGTAAGGAGCAGCAAGATGTGTGTGTGGGGCATATGAGAATCATGACTGGCAAATGAGGATAATATGGATTGTATAAAAAGAGGTTATGCGGAAATTACAGAATACATATCAATGATAATACAATGTAAGGAATAGGACTTGCGAGCTTGTGAGCGCAAGATTTGAAAGTGTTTAGATATAATTGGGCAAAGAATGTATGCATAGAAACCTAATACATTCAATCAGGGCCGGGGGCTTTCCTGCTGGCATATTTTTCAGTGGCGACTGTGACTTCACCTAAGCTAACCAACTGCACAAGGTTTGTGGGTCTAGGGTAAATGTTCTCTTCGATAGAAGTTGTTGGTTCATTCTGGGGATTAAGGTGTTTCCAAAGTGAATTATCCAGTCCAACAGTAAGACTGATGCCTCCACGCTATGCTCTTGTTCGTCTCTCAGGAACGGGGAATTTATTATCTTCCAGAACAGAATGGAATCTTTTGTTTCTGCTGTCTATTCCAGACTAGCTCAGGCTTGCTCTTGTAATTCTCTCTTTCTCTGCCCCAGGGCTTGTTTGTAGATGTATCTAAGTGTTTTACCCACCCCCCTGCCATGCCCCAAGGTATTTGCTGTCGTGCCTTTCTTAGGTTATTGTTGGTCTGTGATCACCGATGGTCAAACCAACCTAGATTATGTTTCTTTGGGCCTTTGTTGGCCACTTTGAGGTTGGTTGCTATCACAGATTTGATCTTGCTAAATGCGCCACAGTCATATCCAGAAAGGCCTCAATGTCGGTGCAGATTATAAAGTTCTCCTTATTATCATTCACAACCTTTTCCAAAATGGCCGATTAATTAATTCCTATCCTTTTGAGACTGATCCAATTTTCCCTAGCTACAGCAATACTTTGCTGCTAACTGGGCTTCTTCAGGGTACTTTATTTTTATTTTCAGGGTTAAGGTCAGCATGGAATGGTCACTTAAACTGAAGGATTGTACTTTAAGAGGACTAGATAGTTTCCTGCCATTCATTGAAAGTAAATACATGGTTGATACAAGATGAACTGTTCTCTCCTACGAAAATAGGTAGTGGAATATTATCCTCAGTGCCATCCTGTTCCAATGATTCCAAATTATATTTACATAATACCTCGTTAATGGAATTGCCATATTTGTCATGAGAAAAATGGGCCTGGTTGTTCCCTAGGTCATCAATGACACCACATACATCCCGCTTTGAATACAGACATTTACCAATATTAAAGTCCACCGACCATATACAAACACTTTCAGCCTCAATCCCCCTTGTAAATTCCATCAATTCTGTATCAAGGTCCTCCACAACCTTTTACTTGTACTGTTAAATTATTATTGTAAACGTTAATCAATACACACAATTGCTTTATGAGGGCCAAGTATTACCGTCTGCCCTATACGGCTCCGAATTATGGGGGTTCGAGAACACATCGGAGCTAGTTACATCTGAAAATACATTTCTGAGAGATTTGGTAGCCCTTCCTTCTTCCACCCCGCTAATCCCATTACGGCTAGATTTGGGCAGGCGCCCTTTTAAAGACCTAGTGCGCTTGCGCCCATTACTCTTTTGGGTTCGCTTACGATGGACCAAGGAGCTTCAAAATTATGCAGCAGTTTTAGATGAACTGATTTTGCTTAATACAGGCAATAAGATCAAGTGGTTGAGCAATCTGAGGCAGTTGGGTGTGTTACTGGGGTTGAAGCTAATGATTAAGAAGTTGTATTGGGATTGGGTTCAGCAGGAGACTTTATGTAGAGATGTAGGGGGCCCCTTAACTGAGCGGTTCTTGGGGTTCAAATGGTCAAGGAAATTTGAACCATTTTTGGACTTTATAGAAAAACCCCTGGATAGATCACTTTACCTAAAGGTTAGGTTTGGGTTTCTTCCGGTGAACGATTTCACCTCCAGGTGGAATAACCAGGGTGGTTCATCGAAATCTTGCCCGGGATGTGCAGCTCCTAACGAGTCTGTGGTGCATTTCTTTTTTGCCTGTCCAGCATACAGGGTAGCTAGGAGGACATGGTTAAAGCCTCTATGTAAGGGGTTGGGCCTTAGATGTCATAAAATGGCCCTGCGGGTTCTTTGTACTGACACGTCCTCCACTGCTATGGTTTGCGGAGTAGCTAAATATTTGGGCAGTGCTTGGTTGACACGTATGAGGAGGACCAAGGCACTGTCCGATCCCACTTAATTACTGAAGGTACTCTGGCAGGCAGTCCCCGTGATATCTGACAGTGTTTTAATGTATAATTTACTAAAATAGTAAAAATGAACATGTGTTGACGTTGTATTAAGGATTGGTGGGTTCTGTTTTTATCTTCACTGTATTGTAAAAGCTGTATACTTTTATGATGATTTTGATTCATCGAATAAAGTAAATTACTACATACTACTACACAATTGCTTCATATCGGATTGTATGAGAGCCAACTGGAAAAAAGAGGACTTGGTAAATGCCTTTTTTAAAGTCACCAGTGCTGTGGTTGATATCAGGATCGCCAGCCTTCCCTTGCCTGCCAGTGCATTGATGGTGTTGCAGGTGTAATAATTGTCTCCATCTATAGCAAATGTTTGTGGATGACATGTTTCTTGTAGACATAGTAACTGTGCTGTATTTATGTGACTTTGCCATTCCTTGTTTATTATTGATCCCCGCAACATTCCATGATCTGATAACTAATGTATATGTTATGTTATGTTAATCTGTATTTGTATAGCGCACGGCTACTCCCAGGAGTGTCCCGGCGCTAAAGAGAGGAACAAGACCACATAACATCAAACCATGCACAACCCTGGCCCAACCTGTATACTCAGAATACTCCTCGCCTATTAGCTGTCCCGATGCCACATTCACTGTTCTTGAGTCCCCCAGTCTTGTGGGCTCTTTCGATTACATGTAATCCTCCCGATGTCAGTCCTGTTCCCTAAGTCTTGAAAGGGGGGAAAATCTGGTATGAGAATAATAAAATCGAGTGGAAAGTGGAAAATAGTACAGGACCTGCGTGAATTTAATGATATAAGGATCCCTTGTTGTCCCATGGCACCTAATCCTGCTGTCCTTTGGTTGCAAATCCATGTGGATAAAGAGTGGTTCATTATATTTCCTTTTTTTCAAGCATTTTTCTACATTCCTCTTTATGAGGATAGCCCGCCTCTCTTTGTATTTAAATTTTTATACAGAGTAATGGTCTGCTGTTGAATCCCATTGGGCTATACAGAGAGTTCCTCAAAGTTTGCCCAAATTCTTAAGAACAATATAGAGAGTTTACAAATGCCCTGATTCCAAACTTTTTCCTGATTCCTGATCTCAAAGCCTTTGCAAAGGCTTACTCTCAGTGATGTGGGTGATCAGATGCCTTGGAAACAATGAATGCATGAATGCTTCCTGGAGCTCAGACATAGTCTCTGTACTGCATCCACTCTCGTAATACCTTATTATGAAAATATTTTTTTTTACTTTGTCATGAGAGAGGAGGGTGTTTACTTTCAGTGCTCACTCAGAAACACGGAGGATGAAAGCGGCCAGTAGCCTAGTTTTCTGCTACATTAGATCCAGTAGCTGCCACACTTCCAGGCTACCCGAGGAGCATTGGTTCAACCTGTCCTTCCATTCAGCAGAGCGAAGGAATTATGATGGGTTGTAAATTCATTGTGTTGGCTCCACATTCAGTTGATGACTCATACTCAAACTCAGCATCTGACCGGCAGCTGCTTGACAAAGAACGAGCAGACCATTCCTGCGGCCGAGAACATTTCAATGAAATATTGCAATACCCTGAATACTGCTACACTTCGGCCCATGCCTTATGCGGAAGATACCAATGTTGGAGACAATGATTGTGACCATGACTCCATTTAAGTGACAGAATTGTGCACCAAACCAGATAAAAACTCAAGACGTGCCACTTGAATTGACTGACTTTATTTTATTTATAGATGGTTCTTGTCTGGGAGACTATCAAGGAACAATGAGAGCAGTATATGCAGTTTGCACAATAACATACATTATTAATGCATCATACTTGAGTAATTTAACCTCAGTACATGTAGCA
This sequence comes from Triturus cristatus, assembly GCF_964204655.1. NCBI lineage: Eukaryota > Metazoa > Chordata > Amphibia > Caudata > Salamandridae > Triturus > Triturus cristatus. The sequence continues at coordinate 225,369,455 of NC_140591.1, forward strand.
AAATGATTTGACATCACAAGAGCATGCTGTGTGGCCAATCAATTGAGTGTTACAATATCCTCTCATAACCGACATGGTACAGTGGGGGGCCCAGGACTTTGGGCAGCTGTGGTTGCAAAGGGGTCTCATGCTTACTTTTAAAAGTTCTGTGAACTAAATCCCCGCCCAATAACCTCAAAACACAATCTAAAACTACAGTCAATCTAGCCATGACATATTGCTTTACTGAGCAGCGGAGAAAAACACAGAAATAATGCAGGCCACGTAACCATTTTATTAAGACAACAAATGTACAATATGCAGAGCAGCATCACAGGAGGCATTACCAGCAGTGTGGTGAGCCAGGCGTAGACCAAGAAATTTAGAAACCAGGAAATTACAGCTTATTTTTTCAAGCAGCCGGAATATGCTGGTTTTGACGCTCCTTTTCAGTGACAGACCTTCCAACTCACACAGTGTCTGTGAGTCACACAGGAGTTCTTCACTCATCCCACCCGTTACCTGGTGAAGAGCCACTATCAGTGGAAAACATTTTAGAGTGAGAGTGCTGTCATTAATGTTACACCACTGACGTCATAGGGATTGTGAAAAATCCAAGCATCACACAAAGAACAGGTTTAGCTAATGTATTCAGCAAGATAGTGAGAAGGGTGTAGTGTGTAGCTGGTGGTGCATTTTGGAGCACACTGTTACATATATATTACTAAAGCACGGTGTGTTAGCACGCTGTTGTTTACATAGAGCATGATTTCCATTTAAATGGTTAATAAATATACCTAGAAGTATAGTTTTAATGATAATGTGTGGAAATCAAGTTTTAGCCAGTATTTACAATTGCACATCACAAAGTAAAGTGTCTTGATTTGTTTTGATTCTATTAAAACTTTGTTTACATCACACTTCAGAATTCCAACAAAAAGTGCTTCATTTATTCTTTCCTAACTGCTGATATATTCTGAATATTTCTGGAGTTGTTTCACAGGTATTTACATTTTGTTGTGTGTTAGACACATAATTACATCCTAGCGTCTTTCCATTCACACTCCCTGTACACCAGCAAGATTGTCATATAGTTCACCTTACAAATTCCTCTCAACTCTGCAGTCAGAGAATGTAAACTCCAATGTCCCTGCTAAAAGCAAAAGCAGCAGTTTGCCAGAAGACCTAAACTGGCATTTGATTTCTGTCTCTGAAGCACAGCAAATGTGACAGGATAAAAACACAATATAAAGGCATCTTTATTGCTCGTTCACCTTCCTAACTCCAGCATGATTATTTTGGGGGTGCTGCAGCACCCCTACTTCCAGCGCCTATGGCTGCTATCGGATGTATGACGTTACAACGCATGCTTTTACAACGCATGCCGTTACAATGCATTTTTTACAACGCAAAATCTGTTACAACGCAAGTCTTTACAACGCAAGTCTTTACATCGACTTGCAGTAGATGGCGTGCTAACATTAAAAAAGGGTAATTTACTATTCTAACTCCAGTCCACGTTGCAGTAGGGAAGGTGTTTGGATAGTAAACTACACTATTTTTATTGTTAGCACGCCATCTAGTGCAAGTCGATGTAAAGACTTGCGTTGTAATGGCATGCGTTGTAACAGATTTTGCGTTGTAATAGTTTCGTTGTAATGGTAGTGCGTTGTAAAAGTTGCGTTGTAAAGGTTGTTCCCCCAGCTATCACACGGTGAGGTGAATTCCTTGCATAGTATAGGTTTCCAGTTCCGATGTGAAGGTCTGTAGAGGTCGGACTCAGTCAAAACCTCCCTGGAGCATGGGAGGTGGTTCTTGATAATTCCCTACATGCTGTTGGGGAGGGTAGCTGTGACTGGGCATTGCTGGGAGTCTGAAGCCCTATGGCTGCTTCCTCTCTCCAAAGACCTGTCCCCTTCCCCATGTATGATCACACACTGATAAATATTCTTGTGTGGCACTCTGCAGCGCATGGACACCAAGCTGTAGTAGATTTTGTGCAAAGTACATTTGCAAGAAAGCCAGCACCAAAGGGAATCACTAGTTTGCTCACTGCAGATGATTCTGGGAAGAAATGGCATATTTACATAAGAGTGGCCAATTCAGGAACTTCTAGGTGTGCCTGTTATGTTGTGTGCTTCTATCTGCATCTGACGTAAACACACGGGCTCTGATATCACACTTGCCCCTCCCCCTCGTCCGAGTGCGACGACCCAAGAGGCTAAATAAAAGGGACTTGAGTGCACCCAGGCCAGCGCTGCATTGCATGAGAGTGTTTTCATGGTAAGCACACATGTGTGCACAGCACACACTTGGGCACAGCACACACTGCCCAGGGGTTACTGCACCAGAAGGATGACCTAGCCTGGGACTGAACTGAGTGCAAAAAATGCAATGATGAGCCTAAATTCCACACCCTAATTTATAGAATCAAGAGTTTTGGAATTATGCAGTTGTGAATTGCACCCGTCATGCAGAGCATCCACCGACCAACAGTATTTTTTCATCAGGTCTGCCATGTGCAGAATAATTTCCCCCACATGAGCTCACAGAGAGGAAGGCAAAGAGGTCAAGCTTTAAAATACTACAACTACATTAGGAGACACGCCTACCCTTCCCAACAGAAGGTTGACTGACCCACCTCCCAACACTTTTCTGTAACACAAATACAAGTCCTTGTTTAGAAAGAGAATTGGGTGAACAATTTTTGCACAAGCTCACTGTTTTACTGCCCTTACCCTCACAACGTCAGTGCTAAAAAGACGGCTGATCAGTCAGACTCTTCAACCTTTAAAACAAAATATATATGGAAATATGAATGCCATATTTGATTTCCAGAGAAAGTAAAACTATTTATATTTTATATATTAATGTAGATTAATTAATTAACTTGTGTATTTTAAATGTAGAACAATATAAAATAATGCTAAAGAACTATTAACTTAAATTCAACTTGAATTAAATCTTTCATCATTTTAAATATATCAAATTTAATAAAAATTATTTATATAGTTTAAATTAAATTCTCATCTAAAGTATTTTTTATTATCCATTATTAATTATTAAAAGTGATGTATGACATTAATTAAAATCAGTTTAATTGGGATTTAAGAACAAATGAAGTTCTATTATTTTTTCAAATCTAAATGGGTGTTTAAATATATTACAGTTAAAATGTATATTATTTTCAGATATTTTACTTAACATTAAATTATATGCATTTACATTTTTGTCTATTTCAATAGTCTATTTATTTTACCATTATTTCTTATGAGGCTTTATTTTAAGCCTGTATCTCCATTATTTTCTTTGGGATTGTGTTATAGTATCAGTAGCAGGCCGTGTGTGGTGCAGGAATTACTACTGTTTTGGCAATTGTAGCTTACACGCCTAAGGGTCACAGGTTCGAATTCCAGTGGGTCCACTAGGCTTTTCATTCTCTTGAATTCAACAACACGAATGCTTTTGAGCATCAATAAATATCTGTTAATAGCTCCAAGAAGCCTATTGGGCAGAATGTGTAGTTTACAATTACATGTTATAATTATTCTGGAAGAGAAGTATTTGTAGCATGCATGGTAATCAGTCCAGGATTTAATTGACACTGGGCGAGTCAAGAAATGGCTAGCCTTACCTGTATATCAGGTAGAAGACATATTGCCACCCTCTTACCCCTTCCAACTCACAGTTGACATTCAGCCAGAGAGGTTGTAAATCAGAGCCAAAGAAATGAAGCAGCAGTGGCGTACCAAATTGGGTGGCACGGGTCCCTAAATTATGCAACTAAAAAAGCCAACTTATATGGCATTGACAGCACATTCTTCAACAGTGTCACCGTGTTTTTGTCATGTTTTTTGTCATGTTCACATACAATGATTTTAAATGATTTTCTTAATACCACCCCTTCTAACTACAACAGTAAAGTAGTTTGTGTATGTGGTCTTGGTTTCTGGTGAGTCCGTCATTGTTGCAACACTCAGCAGAAAACATGCCTACATGTGCAGAGTCGGCGATGCAGCGAGTGAAAGGTAAGTGATTTTATTATTTTTTTTATTTTATTTGACCTATTCTGTCATGTGTCGCCTCCCCTCCCGCTCTGCCCTACATCACCGCACTGAGCTGAACCGGCCGCGCCTGATAGAAAGAGGAAAACCCATCCATGGATTGTTTTCGTGCAGGAAGGTTCACCTTCCTGCACAAAAACTATTCTGCATGCAACGCAGGCACCGTGGTGCCTGCAATGGCGCTAGGCTGCCAAAACAGCACCAGCACAGGGGGGAAGGAGAGAAATGTGCCGTATGCCATAGCTATAGCGCATCCCTGCCCTTTCACCCTGACGCAGGGCAGCGCAGCACGGTGACTGCACGCTCCACTTAAATCCCCATAAATATGCCCCGTAGCGTCCTCCTTCCCCTCCACTGTTCACCTCTATAAACCAGACAAAGGCTACCAATACGGATGTCAGTGATTCTATCTTATTTTATTAAAATGGTGCTAATTGTAGCTGACTTTTCGAACAGTGAGGCTGTTGTGTCTAAGTCGACTTGAACTTTTTGGAAACTACGCATAATATACCTTTCTGGGGTAAAGAAGACCATTGTGACAAAAAAGAATGAAACTTAAACGTGAATTGACTCAATGCCTTCCCTTTGCCTAATGGAACTATCATGCATTGGATCTGAATGTCCATTGGGTGTATTTTTATTTTACCTTATTTATAATTTTGTTACGGCTTCAATACAGCCCAGTACGCGGTTGGTTATGCGATACCGACGACAGTGTATCAACATGCAAAGGTGGTCCACTGGGTGTTAGACGGGAAAGACATGATTGCAGAACATACAGTGCTCAGTTCACTCTGAAATATAGAATAATTAACTATTTATGCCGTTGGCTTTGGGTGCAATACATGATTTTGTTGAGTTAACTCTAACATGGAGACTGAGGAAAACCCTTTGAGTTAAGCACAATTGGGGATAATGTCAATTAAATATTCCATACTGTAGAAACACGAATGAACTCGTCTCAAAAAGAGCACTTCAGGCCTGCGTTATGCATTACACAAGTGTCTCGCTAGGTGGCACTGTCCGGTTAAAGACATGAGACCTTAAAAGAGAAATTAAATGTTTGGGACTGCTGTGGACTGCGAGTGCCCTCTTGAAATAGCTAATGCTTTGAGAACAGTATCTTGGGATCAAAAATAAGCCCGGACACACCCAAAAAAAGTGGCCAACATTTGCATATTGTCTTTCCGCCAAACACTGCTTCAGCAAAGTTGTATGCAAAGAAAGGGTGTGGAGGGCATGTTTTATTAACTTCACTTAGATTTAAAAAATGCACAGATTAGTTCACACTGCTGGGCCCCCCATGAATGCAAGTGATTCTGCTCTGGCCCCCTGCCGCTGCTCAATCAGCATCCATTAATGGGCCGGCCCAGCAAGAGGAAGGGAGTGATACCTCCGCCCATCTGCCTCTAGAAAGGCCACTCAGGCACCAACTGGGCCGCTGGCGGCACCCTAACAGCACAGACAGCCCCCAGGCTGCCCAAAAAAAGCAGCCCACGGCTAGAACTCAGCTGCCGGCCCTTCGGCCGTTCCCCGAGTGCCCGCGCTACCAATCCGACCCTGAATATCTCTTATGCAAGATGAATTTACATGAATAATGAAGCTGTGGAAATATGGATTTTTCTGGTCAGTTATGTCCCCTATCTTGGACCCCAACGGTTTCATGTATAAATCACAAGTACATGTATGTTCCCTCCAGTTCCAGTTATGAAGACGCAAACACATGTGCGTCCACCGCCAACATGTCCTCTTTCAGATCCGCCATGAATGGGCTGGATATTCCATTCCTAAGTATGAAAGGCCACCGCCTTTATATGGTTCACTTATGCCATTTTACAGTTCAGACGAGTAGGCCCTGATTCTGCCATCAAGTCTTTTCTGCCTTCTGCCTCTGAAAGCTCCAGTCTGAGCTCGCATCTGTACCCATGAACTTTGTCCTACTCCCTGCGCGGCTAACGGTGCCTGACTCCAGCCTGTTGCCTGCCAAAGACTGTATTTCACCTTCAAGATTATCTGCTTTGCTCCGCTCCCTATCCAATGCATTCCTGTCTAGTAGTTTAAGTAAACATTCTTTCAGCTACCGAGCAAAAGGCCCGGCTTCTCTGTCTTTATGCAAGTAATTCATAGCCCTATTACTATGGAAGATTTCCGCCCTCGCATCTAGTGTAGACACTTAGACGCTTGTACACGCACTAACGGTCAGTATAGTCAGTATAGAATAAGATTCTATCCTAAGAGTCCTTTCTTTTTGGATAACACAGTTCTTTAAACATAGGATGTTAGATATGATTTGGGATTAGGTTGACATAACCCCAGACTTCTGTCTCCACATGTAGAGCTAAATGTCAAGTCTTCTTCAACCCCTAGTTACACGTCAATCACACGTCATGCTGCTGCGCGCGCATCTCTGCCAAGTATTTCTGCTGACATTGCGAAATTCTTTCATGGAACCACCCTATTATGACATCATATCTGATGACGTTCTTTAAGCTACGCCCAGTTACACCTACTTTAGTGACGCATGTATGTTCTTATCTTTACTATCAACTGTTACGCCTCCTGCATTTGTTTCACTGTAATGCAATATTGTATAAAAATGATTATCTGTCAATAAAGGGGGCCCTTCACTTCCTGAACCTTCGTGGTGATGGAATGTGGAGCTCCTCAATTTAAATTGATTCTGGAATAAAGCCCGTTCCGAACCTCTAATACCACGGATTCTGCCTCTTATTTTACTGAGCTATTGTTATAGATTTTCCGTATCAAATTAAGTCCCGGTAATTAAATTATTTACCACATAAATGGCGCCCGAATAGGGACACTTTCTCATCTCACGCGCCGGAGGTGCGTTGCAGGCCCGGTCTCCTGTCACAGCTGGACGGACAACAACGCGTACCCACAGGATTTCCTGTATCTCCCTCCTGCCGAGCGGGGGTAACTGAGGCTGCGATCAACACCCAGACGAGGCGGTGAGAAGTGCGAAGTATCCCGACCAGAGCCTAGCTGAGAGAGCAAGATCCGAGGTATACAGAGGCCCACCAGTTCCGAAGTTCCGAAGTTCCGAAGTATCGAGTCGAGTCCAGTCCGGTCCGAGTCCAGTTCAGTTCAGTTCCGAGGCCTTCCGTTCCGAGCTACCCGGTGAGTACCATTGTCGGGGAGGCGTTCTGACGTGCACATAGGTTGTGCCGGTCAAGACGGGTTTGGGTACACAAATCCGGTCTGCACTGTTTCAGCAGTGTATCTGTACTGTTTAGCAGTATATCAAGTATGTCTAGTATATGAAGTCAGAATTATCTAGTTAAATATCGAGTATTATGCTTAGTGAACGGCCATCATTGTTGTTCATTAAATGTTAAATGTTAAATGTTTTAATTACGTTCTGCATATTGTGGTGTGAATGACTGTTCATTATTGTGTTTCGTTGTATTTAACGTGTTCAAAATTAGGTATCAGATCAGATCAGTTCTCAAAATGCCGCTTTTTTCGAAATTAAGACAGATCAAAACTAGAAAAGGGTTACTCGAAGAAGCTGTTCCCATTCCTCCTAGGGACACTCCAGGGTACTTTATGTATCATAAACATGGCCTAGACGCCATATTATTTCTTGATTTATGGGTAGACTACACCAAGGAATTACCAGAAAGTCAGAGGTGGCCCGCAGCTGGGACCTGGGATGCAGAGTGCATCGTGAAAGTAGAGGAAGAATTATGGAAAAAGAAAGCTAGACAATCACAGAAAGACGCCATTGAATTATGGCGTAAAGAATCGTATAGACGTACAGAAAAAGCACGTAGACAGGAAGAGAAGAGTAAGGAGAATTCAAATAAAGTTCGAGAAAATATATTAATTAAAGAAGGTATTCGAGTAAAATTAGAACAAGTAGACAGACAACAAAATACCCTTATGAATGGTATGTATCCTCTCCTGGCCGAAGGATTACCTAAGGCTACTCCGGAGATACCAAAAGACTTGCCACCCCCATTGTTTCCGATAAAGGTACATCCCAAAGGGCATCCCAGAACCGCAGAAGATGTTTTTCTTTCCTCTTATTTAGACGACGCAGCTCCCGAGTATGCTAATGCTGCGCCACATAGACCGCCTGCAGAGGGGGTTCAACGCCAAGACCCTCTTCCGTCTGTACCTCCGCAACAGCAAACTCCGACACAAGTTCAGGCAAGCACATCTGCTTCGACATCTGTATCCACACCTATAGTTGCTATATCACGTTCGACGAATCCTTTCACATCCAGCACCCCAGGTGGGGCTACCGGAGGTGCATCAAACATTTTTTTCACGCCACCCAGAGTAAATAAACTTTCCTTTCAAGAATTAGCTCACCAACGTACGCCCAAACTAGTAACTCCCAACACGCTCAAGGAACTTCTAATAGATTGTAGATATGATCCGGTGCCCGGAAAAGGGGACGAAATGATGCTAGCATCATTACGTATCCGACGAGCTGCTATATATTTAGGGAAGCTACCAGGAATGACTACGCACTGTAGTGAGTTCTCTCTGAATACGTACAGGCATTGTTAAGTTAGCATAACCACGTTAGATGTTAGAAAGCCATCTTTTTGCTTTTGCACACGGCACTGCGTTTACATGTTATTTCTTAAAACAAACTGCTGACTCGAGACTTGCTTCACACAAGCGCGATCTGTTGTTACTATCCCAAGCTCTGCGCAGCGACCTTGGTCTGTACATGGTGTGACAAACAGTCTGGGTTATTACACAATGCATGTTTTTCACTCTAGGTTGATCGGCCCACTATTTAGCCATAACACACGCGCAGCTGCAAATGCCTGAAAATTAGTGCTTTTAATATCACAGACATCATGTTTATTATTCAGACCGAAGACGAGCCTTCCTGCGAGAAGACTCCTGATGCTCCTGTGATGTGATTTCACTAAGCTGATCTTTGAGGTATGGGGTCCCCTATTCAAGCCTAAGAGACCTTCTATTAGCATAATAATAATATTAGCTTCTTAGTAAAGGGAAGGTGGTAGTATCCACTGTCATTATAAAATGATCACCCCTTTTATATTCTATGGTATTGTAACTATGTTGCTGGTTTTGATATTAATCATTTGTCTGCTTGTATTAGCCAAAGTACTGCATCTTAGGACACGTGGTCTATAAAAATAAATCCCTTTTATTTACAACGTGTCTCTGTTGATTATTGTTGTGGACTGATGTGAGAACAATATACGAACAGGTATTTCCGATTCCCACCATTCCTGAGTATGTACTGAGTCGCTTGTTCTGGGTTGTCTACACATTGGGACCGCCGAGCTAAATCTCGGATAACGAATGGGACACTTATGCTAGCCGGATACTGGGTTCTGGGTTCTGAGGTGAGTTTCTGGTACACCACAATTCACTGAGGTCCTGGGGTTCTTCGCATAGTTCTGTGTATCAGCAGAATCCCTGCAACATGGCGCACCTAACGTTTGGTCTATGAGTTGAAACGCCTTAGTAGTGCTTACATTTAGTCCACAGCACCCTCATTCTTGTTTCCGGAAAACAAGTCTGACGGATTTTAAACCTACCTAGTTCTATTGATATAGGTTCCTTCAAGCTTGATTATTAAAAAGGTTATTGAACCCTTGTGCTACTGAATACTTGAAGTGTAGCTTGTCCTTATGGCAATTAATATTGCGGCGCATAGCCGTGCGGCCCTGAAACGTCACTTGACGCAGTATGGGGTGCCGGACGCGGGCATGGACGTCATCTTTGTGGTGGGAGCCGATGCGGCTCACCCCTTTGAGTTGTTCTACTCTTGGGTGACGATTCCGGCAGTCAGTGGTAATGATAATACATTTCATTCTTACACTGCCACTGCCGTGCCTGCCGCCTATGCGCCTTATAGGACACAGGAGATACCAATATCTGCTTGGCAACATCAGATTTGGTTTAATGGCGCCCTCCCCCATGTGGTTATACCGCCGAGAATGGGCCCTTTATCAATTGCGGGGGCCACTTGGCCGGTACTAGCCGGATTTACGCCTCATCCCCGTTACCTCACGGTGACGGTGGATGAATTGCGTGTACTACACACTGCCCTTATAACAGTATATAGGGCGTTAGTGCAGTATGTGTCGCGCACTGTACAGGCGGGGGCGCCTGTTAGTGCGGGACAACCTAGTGATCGTCACGCGGTGGTCATTAGTCCTGTTATGGTCAATTCTGTTGTGGGCAAGCGCCCCCTCACAAGGGATGATTATCCTTTTTGGCTTGCTGAAAAATTTGACCAAATAGAGGCGGTTTATCCGCATACAACTCCTGTGGAAAAACACAGGATCCTCACCATTAGTTTGCCTAAAGACTTAGTTCCCCATATAGATGACTGTGTATCCTGGGGTAAGATTTTTGCTGCGACGTACGCGCAATGCTTCGGCACTCCGTCTATGTTACAGCTGCCCTCCATCATTAAACAGGTTCAAGAGGACCATGGAACGGAGTCTGCGATAGAATTGGGGATGCGGCTCCTCGGAGATTTTGGCCTGGTGGCTACCATGATAATGGGAAACCTTAAGGGTGATGCGTTGCACTTTCAGGTTCGTAATGAACTGAAGAAAGTTGCTGAAGAGGACAAGCCGCAGGAATTTGCTAAAATAATCGCAGAAGCATATCGTGATTTGGGTCGTAGCTCTTTAGGAGTTAAGCCTGTGATCAAGAATCCCGATTCTAAGCAGCAGGGTAAGGCAGGAACTTCTGGTAAGGATGAACGACCCTTTTTTCCAAAACAAAAGTGGCCGTTTAAACAACAGGGCAAGCAGCAGCAGAAACAGGGCTCTCGGCCTGCCTCTCCCGTACAGTCAAGTAGTGAACGCACTTATGATCTGCGAGATCGTGCTACTATTAAGTCTCCTGATAGATTTCAGGTTTCTGAACCGCGTTCTCCTCGTTCTTCACAGGAAACATCGGCTACACAGTCTGGTGGCGGAGGCGGTGGCAAAGGTCGGGGTGCTCCACAACAGCGTGACCAACCCCGACAGACTGAGGGTAAAGGCAAGCAGGACGAGTTTGCTCGACAAAGACCCCCGTTTCAGAAGAAGAAAGTGGCGGCTCTGACGGCAAAATATGCCTCAGATAGTGCGGACACAGCTTCAGAACCGGACATGGGCGCTGACGCTACTAGACAGCGCGGCGGAAATTACCATAGTCCGTCAAGCTCTGCGTCCATTTCTGGCGGCGACAGCAACTGATGTATTGGTTACTGTTGAAACAGCTGATACCAGAGTGGCTCCCCCTGATAGACTTTTTGAAATAGTCTTATTAATAGAGGGTGACATACAACGTACTATAAAAGGGATTTTTTGGGATAATCTGACCACCACCTATGATATCCTCCTAGCGGAGGCAGATTGGCCCCCGGCCTTCATTTTGGAAGCTCCTAGAGGGGAGGAGAAAATCCTCCCGTCCTTTGCGCACACGGTGCCTAAGGACCAAGCTGAAATGTACGCTGGTGAGTGGGCGCTGGCGCTTGCGCCAGCGGTGTATCGTACTCAGGTGGGTTGGGACCGGTTGTCCCCCTGCCATGAGATTCCATTGCGGTCTATGCCCCAGCCACAGCCCCAATATCCCATGCGTCGTGAAGCTAAACCCCACGTCGCGGCGATCCTTGAACAATTGGAATATCAGGGTGTAATTGAAACATGTGTGTCCCCTATGAATAACCCTTTATTCACTGTGACGAAGCCTGACGGCTCGTACCGTTTAGTTTTGGATTACCGGCACCTAAACTCCCATTGCCGGACCTGCGCGGTACAAAATACACATAGCTCGGCTCTAGTCGACAGTCTCGTGCGTAAGAGGTTTAAAACGACACTTGACATTTCCAATGGCTTCTTTAGCCATAACCTGTCCACACTGAGTAGCCAGTGGACAGCGTTTACTTCGGGCGGTAAACAAAAACAGTTTACGAGATTAGCCATGGGCTACAAAAATAGCCCTGGCGTCTTTTCCGCTCGAGTGGTTTCTCTCTTAGAAAGAATAGACCCCGAGGCATACTCCTATGTTGACGATATCTACCTCACGGATGACGAGCTGTTGCCGCATCTGTCTCGAGTCGACAATATTGTAGTGAGTTTTGCTGACTATGGCTACAAATTCAATTTTGCGAAGTCTCACATCGCGGAATATACGGTGTTGTTTTTGGGCTACGAGCTCAATAATGAAGGAAAGGGGTTAGCTCCCCACTTTCTGGAGAAGTGCGCATGCTTGAGTGCGCCAACGACACTAAAGAAATTACAATCTCTACTGGGCTTTCTGAATTTCGGCCGTACGTACATTCCTGATTATGCCCAGCGTATCAAGCCGCTTTACGCCTTGGTACAACCCACATTTTCGAAGTCTAGCTGGCAGCTGGAACATTCTAAAATTTTACAGTCTTTACAGGCTGACCTTCTTGCTTCACAATATTTGCTGACACGTGATAACCGCACTAACCTGGTAATAAGAATAGTGCCAGGCGCCGTGGGTTTCACGTATTTGACGTTTAATGAGGGCGATACAGTCCCCATTGCGTACAAATCCCACTTGTACACCTCTGCTGAATTACGTTTTTCCGCGGTCGAAAAAGTTCTGACTGCTGTACAGATGGCGATCCTTAAAGAACGCGCACTGTCACATGGGAAACAGATTCTGGTTGTAACACCCTATCCCGCCTTAGAAGCGGTGACAAAGGCAAGTGTACCAAATTCTAAAGCTTTGCATCCTCGGTGGATACAATGGGCAACAACACTGACGTCGCCAGACGTCACCTACATCTTTGATGCCTCATTACAGACTCAAGAGTTCTTGCAGTATGAATTCGTTCATCCGGCTCCTCTGTCTTTGCGCCCGCTCGAAGAATACCATTGTGTCATATACACTGACGGGTCTGCGCAGCCCGCAATTGGATCAAAGCACGCCTACTCAGCGGCTTGCGCAATTGTCGTAGGTACTTTCGTAAATGGTGAATTCCAATCTGATGCAGTGCATACGCAGTCATTGGGCGATTGTACCGCGCAATTGGCGGAGCTTCGGGCTCTAGTGCTTGCACTGGAGTTTGCCGATCCCCGAGTCACTACTCTAATTGTGAGTGATTCTTTCTACTGTGTCCAGTCCTATAATGACAATTTACACTTCTGGTCTCAGAATGATTATCGAGACACAAAAGGTGGCACAATTAAGCATAAAACGCTTTGGGTTCGAGTGGCGGACTTTAAAGAACGTCTCCCACTCGTGAATGTAATTCACACTCTTGGTCACCAGCGACTTGGTGTCCATGCTGTCGGCAACAGCTTGGCTGACGAGGCAGCGAAAACAGCAGTGGCTACATACTTAGTGGCAGCAGTAACCAGATCAAAGAGTAAGATTGATGATGACATCTTGGCAGCTATTGCTGCTACAGAGAAGGGGGGAGATTACCCGAAGGGTTTTCCTTCTCGTTACATTTACCATTTAAGTCCTGATAATGTCCCATTAGTGAGGATTAACGACGTTGGTGACAGAATTATTCCCAACGCGGACTGCAGACCCGCACTGATTCTGGCTGCTCATGAGGGGTTGGCGTCAGCCCACGCCGGAGTGTCAGCCACTATATCTCTGCTACAACAACGTTACTGGTGGTTCGGTTTGTATAAACAAGCGCGCGCTTATGTTCTCGATTGTGACATTTGCCAACAGATTAAACCTTCTACTGTTGCGCGCCCATCACAAACACAGTTGTACATATCCAATAAACCATTTGGTTGTGTTTATTTGGATCACTGCGGTCCTTTTTCTTCTGATACTGCGTACAAGTACATCTTGGTTGCAGTGGATTCGTGCACACGTTTTCTGTGGGTATGGCCACAAAGGAGTGCTGACTCGCGGACTGTCATCAGAGATTTGCGTGTCTTTGTGGGAACTTTTGCGTGTGGTACCTTCCATTCTGATCAGGGCCCTGCGTTCGCCTCTAAGGCTTACAAGGAGGCTATGAGAAATTTGGGGGTCCTAGTCAAATTTTCGTCCCCCTACCGACCTGAGGGTAATAGTGTGGTGGAGCGAATGAACCGTGACTTAAAGCAATCATTGACAGCCCGTGTTTTAGGCACAGGCCGGAACTGGCTAGCCCATTTGTATAACGTCCAACGTGCACTTAATAATCTCCCTAGAAGGTCTCTGGGTGGGCGGACCCCGTACATGATGCTCTTCGGAATCAGAATGTTTGTACCAGACCTTGATGGTCTAGACATGGCGGCGTCGACCGCACCCTTTGACGTAGATGATCACTGTGCTGTTTTACAGACTCTACAAGAAGCCAGAGACACTCTATCGAAGGAACACTTGCCCTCCACATCTGAAGTTGAAGTTCAGGTTCCGGTAGTCGGCTGGCTACCCCGAGTTGGAGATCTGGTCCGTGAGAAGGTGGAGAACAAGAAGGAGTTCGGCCCCTCTTATCGTGCACCAGTTCCAGTGCTTGGAGTGCAGGGTACAAGAACAGTCATTTTACCTCCACTTCCTGGTCGCAAAGAAAACAGGTACATCTCTATTGACAATGTCAAACTTCAGCGAGTGGCCGATACTTCTTAGCATGACTCCAGCAGTTTCATGCCAGACGATGCAAAGAAATTCAATGTTGACTCTTGCTTCTAACACCTTGCCTGATGTTGCCATCGAGATGCGATCGGTTACTGATCCCTTGTTGATACCATCGGCTGGTGGTTTGCCCGAAGAGACTGAGTATGCTTATCCTACACGTGGTCCCTCGCCTGTTTTACAATCTACGGCACTTGGCCAGTCCCGTTTCTCCTTTGACACTAACTCATTGCCCTCAAGCCCCCCATCGAACATTGCTGTTTTTTTCAGCTGGTTTAAGAGACATTTTTTGATTGCCCCTTGGACATACATTTGGCTGTTGCTTTTCAGTATTTTTTTGTTTATGTCCATTGGATTCGTGATAGTTTTTTTCCGTCTTGTGGATGGCCACTATCTGGGTGAGAGATCGACAATTAGACTTATCAATGGAACTTTGGCCCCCCACTCCTCGTCCCACATCATGAAGAGGGACCAGACTTTTGTGAATATTACTGCCTGGCCCGTCTTGGATGGAATCGCATGGGATGCTGTTAAATTCCAAATTCATGGGCCTACAGAGGTCATTAATGTACCTAATGTATTTCGTGTTTCTATGGGTGATGTGGTTAGGCAGAACATACGTTCTGATGATTGGGATGTACACGCCATTGAATCACTGTTTTCTGATTTGAAATATTATGCCGCTTATGATGCTGAAGATTTATACGAAAATGCGGCTAATTATGCGGAACAGTATTGTTTTCAACATTATGGCAATCATTTCCTGCATAAAGCAACTACATTTAGAAATTTTGTAAATTTTACCCAATGGGAACACTGTCCTACTCCCGAATTCGGAAGTTCACAAACACTAGTTAACAAGTATTCATATTTTACCGATTTCAGTGTTTCCAACCCGGCAGCGTTTTATTTTAAGGTGCTGCCTGAGTCTGCCGCAAAGGTTAGACTGACACACACGAAGCTACTTTATTCTAAGTCCTTTATGGACGAGTTGTCAATCAAAGGTTATGATGTATGGAAGGCTACTATTGATCTAAAGTCGGTTTGGGGTTCCAAGCCGTGGCAGGTACAGGGTACAGAGGCTTTACATCGTGCCTGTCTTATACCAAATCATATTTTATTTTTAAATTCATCCATCTTCCAAACCACCTGTTTTGGATTGGCTACTTCCAAACAATTAAAGTCACCTTCTGTGCCAGATCTGGGCGCTTATCCCAATTGGGATAACCACACAGTTCTGTCCCGCGCTGCTTTGCAATCCTTAGTTTCAAATACATCTTTTAATATTTCGAAAGTTAATAGTGAAGGTTGGTTAATTTGGCAAAGCAGTTCAGATATCTGTCAACGACGTTTTCTGGGACTCAAACCGGGATATACTCAAGAACGCGTAGACCCTCGGTTTGAGTCGTCACATACTGTAACTACATACTCTGTGGGCAAGTTATGTCAATCTTGGCTGCAACATTCCACTTTGGCGTCTGTCAAAGTTCATTTATCTCAATTACATGACAAAATAGATTTGAATGATTTTGTTAAGGGTCCTGTGGGTGGCAGAACCAAGAGGTGGGCGTATGCTATTTACAACGAAGTCTGGAAGTTGTCACAGATTGAGGCGGCTTCCAGATTGCGAGCTATTGACCAAGCAAACATGGAGAAGGTTTTGGCCGTTATAGATAATAGCATTAGCACTCTCTCTTCTAGGATTTATACATTAGATAATATTGTTTCATCAGTTGTTGATATTGTGCATGATGATATGTCTGTGTTATATCATGGTCAAAACCAGTTGCGTTCTGTTATGCAGTTTGCATGGACATTGCAGACTTTAAAGGCAGGGAGAGTCCCTTGGGACTATCTTAACACTACATCGTTATTCCTTCCCTTTAACCTTACTGACAAGCAGCGATTTATGTCCATGAAGGATGCTACATTTTCATTGTTACATATTGAAAAATTGGAACCATTGCCTTTTTCTGTAGCGGAGATCAATTCAGCTACGTGGTTAATCCACGGATTGATAACTCTCCCGTTTGCACTTTTTAAGTTTACGTCTTGTATGAAACATTATGCTTTGGGTAGATATGAACCGCTGGGCACCGCTTTCATACATGAGGTTTGGTCTCTCCCCTTTACGTATAGATGTACTAGGGACGGGACTGAGGTTTATTTGAAGGGCGAGGAATGTACCACGTCACCTGACCATTCCTTGGTATGTAGGCACATTCAATTACACGGCGCATGCAATGTACAAGCACCGAATTTAGCATGCGTCCTACGGGGTGTCCCAGTGCCTGTGATTACGCCTTCTTTCACACTGCTTGCTAACGGTAGTTATTTGATTTTGAATAGTGAAGCTTGCTGTGGGATGTTAGTGGGAATCCCGTATATTGTAACTGTCTCGCAGAAAGTGGTCTGCTGCAATAATGTTCTCTTTCCACCCCCGCATGGGCGGCTGGATGCTTCCATCTGGCCTTCGATTCCAACCTTGAAAGCAGAGTTCAACAAGTTGAGCAGAATAAGAGCCTTATTGTCCCAAAAGGAGGTGTCTTTGACTTCCTCTCGTGAAACATTCGACCTTCACGTTGCTAATACGCGCACAGAGGTACAGGCGCTTCTGAATACTGACCTCCCCCTGCATTTCGGCTCTTTGATCCAAACTATTTTCAATGCCTCGTCCACGACCGGCCTGGCTCATTTTTTTAAACTTGTGGGCTCGGGTCTCGTGACCTCTTTCCAAACTATTTTTGGTGTGGTTCCGGGCTTTTTTCATTCACTTTTCTCGAGCATCTTTGGAGGTGTTCCGCTGCTTCTGGCACTAGTGGCGGGTGTGCTGCTTTTCCTTTTCATACTACGGAATGGCTGCTCCTTCTGTGCCACACGTGCACCTGTCCCGCCTGCATCTTCTTCGGGATAGGATGCTTGACTTTTATGGAACTCTGCCATTGGCGACGTTAAGCCTGGCATATGGATTATCTTTCCGGTATTGCTACTTCACCTGCGTGCAGCCTGTGCTTCACTGCCTGGATTGTCCCTTTGAATGGCCTTTGGATTTGTGCTTGACCAGCCTGGTGTCTCCGGTGCCGGATTTCGATCGACTAATGAGGCCCTTAGTGTCTCACGAGTTGACCTGTTCTGGTGTCCGGATAATGGCTTGCGGAGCGGCACATGGGATCCTGGGTAATTGGGACATCTCTACAGCTGCCTACAACTTCTTGGCTATGAGCTATTTGGAGGAACATTCCGGATGCCCTCTGGTCGTGCTGGAAGCTCCGCTGTTTGACGAACACGTGTGTTCCTTCTCGTTGATGGATTGGATGGCTGAGACTTTCGCTGGCCCTGCAAATGATTTTTTGTTGGAAGCGGTTGCCACATATGCTGCCTATACATTCATGGATTGACTGAACTATCGTCCTTGGCGCCTGTCGCTCCTGGACAGCACCCTGCCGCGGCATATACACTTTTTTTTGCTTTCTCCCTGATGGTTGTTTTGAGTTTTTTTAATTGGTTATATTTTTTTCCCAGACACCACAGTTTCCCCTTTTTGCTTTTCAATTTTTTTCGTTTCAGACTTTAATTCATTCTGAACCTTTGGATTGGTTACGCCTTGTTCTGCTCTGACGAAACTGAACTCTGCGTTCTCTCTTTTCTTGCCTACTAAATAGTGCTTCGATCAAGGGGGCGTGTAGTGAGTTCTCTCTGAATACGTACAGGCATTGTTAAGTTAGCATAACCACGTTAGATGTTAGAAAGCCATCTTTTTGCTTTTGCACACGGCACTGCGTTTACATGTTATTTCTTAAAACAAACTGCTGACTCGAGACTTGCTTCACACAAGCGCGATCTGTTGTTACTATCCCAAGCTCTGCGCAGCGACCTTGGTCTGTACATGGTGTGACAAACAGTCTGGGTTATTACACAATGCATGTTTTTCACTCTAGGTTGATCGGCCCACTATTTAGCCATAACACACGCGCAGCTGCAAATGCCTGAAAATTAGTGCTTTTAATATCACAGACATCATGTTTATTATTCAGACCGAAGACGAGCCTTCCTGCGAGAAGACTCCTGATGCTCCTGTGATGTGATTTCACTAAGCTGATCTTTGAGGTATGGGGTCCCCTATTCAAGCCTAAGAGACCTTCTATTAGCATAATAATAATATTAGCTTCTTAGTAAAGGGAAGGTGGTAGTATCCACTGTCATTATAAAATGATCACCCCTTTTATATTCTATGGTATTGTAACTATGTTGCTGGTTTTGATATTAATCATTTGTCTGCTTGTATTAGCCAAAGTACTGCATCTTAGGACACGTGGTCTATAAAAATAAATCCCTTTTATTTACAACGTGTCTCTGTTGATTATTGTTGTGGACTGATGTGAGAACAATATACGAACAGGTATTTCCGATTCCCACCATTCCTGAGTATGTACTGAGTCGCTTGTTCTGGGTTGTCTACACATTGGGACCGCCGAGCTAAATCTCGGATAACGAATGGGACACTTATGCTAGCCGGATACTGGGTTCTGGGTTCTGAGGTGAGTTTCTGGTACACCACAATTCACTGAGGTCCTGGGGTTCTTCGCATAGTTCTGTGTATCAGCAGAATCCCTGCAACAGCACTTAGAAAATATATATCACTTTGTCCAGTCAGGACGAGATTCCGAAAGTATTGATAGAGCCTTGGAGTACCAGAAAGTGGAGATACAGGGGGAACTGTTACGTTTCCTCATAAATTGTGTGATTAGAAATCAAGACCGACCAGGGGTAAATCCGAAAGAAATGCAAATTCTTACCACATGGAGTCAGAATATATCAGAGGGGAGACATGATAAACGATCATGTATAGTAGCTATGTGCCGAAAAATACGCAAAGAAATAGAACGAATACACGAGGAAAGATTAGCAGTAGACGAACCTGAACAAGCAGAAGACGAGGAAGAATTAGAACTGCCCACAGGACAGTTAGAAACTATGGCCTATGTAGGTAGAGGGAAATATTGTAATAATACTAGATGCATTACTGATCCGATACGTCCGGCACGTTCAGATAATAACAGAAGCTTCCAAAACCCAATAATAAATATGAGGTCCCCCGAACATTCGTTCCAAGCCGCTGACAAATTGCTCCGAGAACGAAGGGGTTATCATATACTTGATTCTATGGACGAACAAGAATTAGCCAGGTCAGCCGTTCATTGGGTTGACAGTCCCGGAAAATATAGTGATGATACATTAGCACACACGTTTTTGAACCTCGCTCCAGATGAACAGCGTTTAGCTGGTACCTATATGATTCAACAACTCCTTATATTATATAAAGGCCAACACTCCGATCCTGGTCCATTACCTGATATATTGACTGAATTACTCACAAATAAATGGAGAGGTTCAGGTACTGAGTTAATTAGAGAAATACTAGAATCCAGAAAGCAGTATATTCTTTTTGTATGTCCCGAACATGTTTCACTGCCCATCAAGGAAAGAACGACGTACTATATGGATAGACAGAATCCTTTACGCGAAGTGCACCCGATAAAAGGTGAGGACAATCAGTTTAAACGTGTGTTTGTATACACACCCATATCTAAAATAGAACTATTAGAAATGAAGAGGGTGGTACCCAGTCATGACAAAGACCCAGCGGGTTTCCACCGAGAAATTAAAGACATGTTGCTCATGGGAGAGTATACCTATCCAGACATTATGACAATACTGAAGGTATTAATGCCTGCGGGCATTTATGAAAAACTCAAGGAAAAGGACTGGGAGGTGGGAGACCAGAAGATAGATTGGACAGCATTAGAAAACGAAGAAAAAGCTCGAGGTCCCGGTGCAGGGCTTGGGGAGAAGACCAAAACACTACCAGGTTTACTAGTACAGGTACTGCCACGTTTATTAACTACGAAAAAGGAAGACTGGGGTGCAATCTCAGCCTGTAAACAAAAGCAAGATGAAGACACTAGTGATTTCTATGCCCGATTCGAAAAATGTTTTGGTATAAATAGTGGAATAAAAGCAAGTAGCGAATCATATCCACATCTGTTTGTGACAAAGTTAGTTGAAAATTCCTTGCCCCAAGTTAAGAATAGAGTATTGAAATTCGAGAGTACCTGGCAAGGCAACACTCCGTCACAAATGTTACAAATGCTACAGTACCATCACAATAGAATTAGAGAGGAACAAGAACATGAACAAAGACGCATGAAAGACACGAAAATGAAAATGCTAGTTTCCCAGACAGTTCCAGCTGACGGTCATAAAAAGGGTATGACACAGTCCAGTGTTGCAACAGGTCCTGTAAAAGGGACGTGCAACTATTGTAAACAGCCAGGTCATTATGTACACGATTGTCCAGTTTTAAAACATAATATCGCCATAGGTAATACTAAAGAAAGACCACGGCCACCTAGACAGGATCAGAACCAACAAGGAGCTCCGCAGCATGCACAGTCCATGCCAGCTCCGCAACAGTCTCTGCCAGCTCCACCATCGCAGCCTATTGCTGCCACACAAACAACGACACGACAGATGTACCAGACCGCACAGTATGACTATCCTGATTATCAACGATATTCATGAAACAGCCTAGAGAGGGAAGTTGGCTTACCCCTTATTGAGGTCCCTGTAGATCAAGAAGGACCTTATGTACACAGTGAACTATTAGGCCAAGATCGAAAATTTTTACTTGATACAGGGGCAAGCCGAACAACAATAAAACGTAGTGAAGTTCCAGGGGCACCCCTCTCAGGCTCACAGAATATTTCCCTTGGCTTTTCAGGAAAACCTATCATTAACAAAGTATCACAGCCTCTTCCCCTTACGATTGGTCCTTTGACACGAACTACAGATTTATTGCTTACTAAATCATGCCCAGAAAACTTGTTAGGTATAAAAACTTTGAAAGCTCTAGGAGCTATAATATGTTGTTCTCCGGAAGGAGTAAGATTGTTTTTACGTGATTTCAAAGGGCACTATGTGTCCCGAGACATGGATTCCCGACTGCAGACTTTACCCACACATTTATGGGCACAAGGCCCTACAGATGTTGGTTGCATGAACATTACACCATATCGAGTCACACTAAAGGCAGGAGTGGTACTACCACGAATGCGACAATACAAGTTACCCCCAGATGCTGTAGTGGCTTTACTGCAAATCATTGACGAGCTTATTGGCCAAGGAGTGGTTGTGGAGACCGACTCCAATGTATGTAATTCACCGATAATTCCGATTCTTAAACGAACTGATCCAAAGGCTTCGCCAGTATATCGATTGGTTATTGATCTGCGCGAATTAAATAAATGTATTGTACCACAATACCCCGTAGTTCCAGACATTTCTTCATTACTGACAGCTATTGATTCCGAAGCAACATTCTTTACTGTAATTGATCTCAAGAATGCCTTTTTCAGCGTCCCAATAGATCCGGAAAGCCAATACTTGTTCGGATTTAGTTTAAATGGACGAAGCTTTAAATTCACACGCGCACCTCAAGGATTCACAGAAAGCCCCAGCATCTATAGCCAAGCACTGAAACGAGAACTTGACAGTATACACATGCCAGTCAACACTGCCCTGCTTCAATATGTCGATGATCTGCTGATCACCGCTAGAAGCGAACCTGAATGTGAAAAGGCCTCACTGACGGTTTTACATTTTTTGGCCGAAAAGGGGCACAAGGTGTCCCCTTCTAAGCTGCAATTCTGTGTCCAGCGAGTTGTTTACCTTGGTCACTCGCTGTCCAAGGAGGGAAGGCAGCTTACACCAGATCGCATCCAGTTAATTGCTAACATGCCAATACCCAAGACACAAAAAGAGGTACGGGCTTTTATAGGTCTCACTTCATATTGTAGGCAGTGGATCCCTCAGTATGCATTTCTAGCAAAACCACTCATTCAGTTGACAACACAGGAGGCAGCCACATCGACTGTCCTCCCTTGGACACAGGAACACACACAAACTTTTGAAAGCCTAAAGAAAGCTTTATGTCAAGCACCCGTTTTAGCAACACCATGTTACTATAAACAGTTTACACTCTTTGTTACAGAACGCGAAGGTACTGCTTTGTCAGTACTCACACAGGAACAAGCAGGATCACACAAACCGTGTGCTTATTTTTCTAGTACATTAGATCCCGTAGCTCAGGCTCTGCCTGCGTGCCTGAAATCAGTGGCAGCAACAGCTTTAGCAATTAGACAAAGCGATGCCATAGTGTTAGGACACCAATTGACAGTACAAGTACCACATGCAGTAGAGGTTCTCTTGAACCGCACACAGACACAACACTTGACTATAGCACGACTCACTGGTTACGAATTAACATTGTTTCAGCCACATATAGAAATCAGACGTTGTAGTACATTGAATCCTGCCACACTGTTACCAGTAAACGGAACAGACCCACTTGCACATGATTGTATTGAAGTTATCACTATCACGACGAAACCTAGACAAGACTTGACAGACGTCCCATTGTCAGATCCAGACCTGACGTTATATGTAGATGGTTCATGTATGAGAACAAGTACAGGAGAGTTAGTGGCCGCGTATGCAGTCACAACAGACACTGAAGTCATTGAAACAAATCGTATTAATACCTTGTCCGCTCAAGCAGCAGAGCTCATCGCTCTGACACAAGCCTGTATTCAAGCTACGAATAAAAAAGTCAACATATATACTAATTCACGTTATGCATTCGGAGTTGTACATGACTTCGGCGTGCTGTGGCGAGAGAGAGGTTATTTAACTTCCCACGGTACCCACATTCAGCACGGACCCCTCATTCATGCTCTATTAGATGCAATACATCTACCTACTACAATATCAATTATGAAATGTAAAGCTCATACGAAAGTTACTGATATCATTTCCCAAGGCAATGATTTAGCTGACAGAACAGCTAAACAGACTGCTCAAACTCACACTTCTGACATGACAAAGACAATAGTTCCGACACCAACACATTGCATGACGGTTAAGGATCCCGCTCTTGACGTAATCGACATACAGACACATGCTACACCAGATGAAATAAAGAAATGGACTGAATTAGGAGGGACCCAAACGGATCAAGGATGGATGACGAAGGAAAAATCTGTGTGGTTCCTTCCTGATTCAATGGTCCAAGTTATCATTGACACTGTACATAGTCCAGCGCACCTAGGAGAAAAAGCTATGCTAGACAGCATTCAACACATTTGGTTCAACAAACATTTACGAGCAGCAGCTAAACAAAAAGTCCGTACCTGTATGATCTGTTGTCAGTTTAACCCAGGTAAAAGCATTCCCGTAGAACAGGGTGGATTTCAGCCTCCTGATCACCCTTTTGAAGTCCTCCAGATGGATTATATCCAGATGGAACGATGTCGAGGATTCAAATACGTTCTTGTAGTTGTTTGTGCTCTTTCCCGTTGGACAGAGGCATACCCGGTTTCAGATTACACTGCCCCGACTACTGCCAAACAGTTAGTTCGAGAATTCTTCCCACGGTACGGTTTACCACGTGCTGTCTACTCAGATAACGGCCAGCCGTTCTCCTCCGAACTAATGAAACACGTTTCACTTTTGTTAGGCTATCAGTGGAGATTCCACTGTGTCTGACACCCCGAGGCAGCAGGTCTCGTGGAACGACATAATCAAACTCTGAAAATTAGATTGTCCAAAATATGTAGAGAGAAAGGTGTCGACTGGGTAGTAGCCCTACCAGTTGCACTCTTTTACATGAGAATGGTAGCGCACTCTCGAACAGGGCTATCCCCTTATGAGGTGATCTTCGGTAGACCACCAAATATGTGGGGGACGCCTATACCACGAAAAATAACTGATATTGACTGTAATATGCTGACAGATTACCTGGCTTCCTTGGTGTCTGCACTACAATCTTGTCGTTCACAGGTAGCTGCAGCTTTTCCCGACAACACCGAGGTGAAACCCCATGACGTAGTTCCAGGGGATCTGGTACTAGTGAGGAACTTTGACCGGAAGTCCCAGCTGGATCCTAGGTGGAGATCGCCTCAGCTCGTATTGTTAACAACGAGGACAGCCGTGAAGATCGAAGGTCGAAAAGGCTGGATACATTCAAGTCATATCAAGAAATTTCATGGACTACCGTCAGACGTAAACGACACACCTTGTGTGTCTTCCCCGAGTGACTCTAAACTTCCTTTGGTTGAACTGAATAACCATGAACAATACAAACTAAAACTTAGGTCTAACAAGTCAGGCAATTTGATTGTTTAAGTCCTCTCCAAGGTGAATCGGTCGAATTTGTCTCTGACATGTATCCCTTAGACCTGTATAGAGAAAGAAACAGAAGGATAAAGTTGAAACGACATGCATACTGCAAATCACTGCGTAGTCATTGCACAGTGACGTTATTAATTTTGTTTTTCCTAAGTCTTTTAATAATTACTGCAAGTATATTGTTGCATACATATTATCCTATTTCTAGACATGTTTACAATGTTACTGCTGAACATTCTTTTAGTGAATTTCCCCCGCATGAGTTGTCATATAGATTTGCGCTGCGCAATAACACTTTTATTAGTATGTTACATCATTCCCATCAGGTTAGCAATGCTACAAATTGTTGGATATGTGGCCGACTCCCTCCCTATCAGAACTATAAAGGAATTCTACCTCTCTTTCCATACCCGTTCACACACAATGGCTCCTGTGGAGCATGGTTTAGTTTAATTAATTCCCTAGATTCGGATTCCGCAGTTTATCAAGACAACTGGGTTTGGGGAAACCTGAACTTAGTCTTACTTAAAGTCTGCTACCCTGACAAGAAGGGACTTCCCAAAAGAACAGGAACTGATCTAGAGAATGAAGTATATGGATTAGGTAATTTCACGCTTAATCTCATGATCCTGAATGTCGAATCCGAACCCGCACCAATTTTGCCCGCTATGTCAGTATTTCTGGTTAAAGGTGAATTATGTATCAGAAAGAATGGCTCTATACATATGGGCCACAGTAAATGCACCACTGTAATAGAATTCAGTGATCAAGGCAAGTCTACATTTAGAGCTTCTCGCCATTCCTACTTTGTATGTGGTCAGACTGCATATATACGTTTGCCTCTGGATTGGGATGGTACCTGCTACATTGGATTCCTTTTGCCACCTGTTTTTCTAGCTCCTCCTGATTATCATAGAAATACTAATTTAGTACACAATAGAGAACGGAGAGATCTCCCAATAGTCGATTACACTGAGACAGCATGGGAAAAATACACAGATTTCAATAAAGGTCTCTTTCCCTATATAGGTACAGTTACCAATAGTAAGCTGATACGTAGATTAACCAGAACCCTTGAAGCAGTAGTGAACGAAACTATTTCCGCCTTAGGCAATTTAACAGAAGAGCAGTCTGCTATGCGGATTGTTGTGCTTCAAAATCGTCTTGTCCTTGACGTCATCCTGGCCGATAGGGGCGGAGCTTGTAGGGTCATCGGATCAAGCTGTTGCATTTTCATACCAGAAAATTCGCCATCTGTATATAAAGCCATAACTCGCCTTCATAAGATTGTAAGCCAGATACACCAGAATCCAGGCACCTGGACTTGGTCCGGTTGGTTTTGGAGTGTATTATCTACCTTTGGATGGAGGGTCCTATCCTTCCTAGGTATTGGCTTTCTCATACTATTCAGTTGCTGTTTATGCCTACAATGTGGACCAGCGATCTGTGGTCTGTGTGCCACATCGTGTATTCCACCACCAAGATTTCATTCAAGATTCCGGAAGAAGAAAGAAGAGCAAATGATGCTATATGAACAGATCGATGGATTAATGAAGATTAATATCTCTTGACGGGCAAGTAGGGGACAAGGAGGGAATGTGGAAATATGGATTTTTCTGGTCAGTTATGTCCCCTATCTTGGACCCCAACGGTTTCATGTATAAATCACAAGTACATGTATGTTCCCTCCAGTTCCAGTTATGAAGACGCAAACAGATGTGCGTCCACCGCCAACATGTCCTCTTTCAGATCCGCCATGAATGGGCTGGATATTCCATTCCTAAGTATGAAAGGCCACCGCCTTTATATGGTTCACTTATGCCATTTTACAGTTCAGACGAGTAGGCCCTGATTCTGCCATCAAGTCTTTTCTGCCTTCTGCCTCTGAAAGCTCCAGTCTGAGCTCGCATCTGTACCCATGAACTTTGTCCTACTCCCTGCGCGGCTAACGGTGCCTGACTCCAGCCTGTTGCCTGCCAAAGACTGTATTTCACCTTCAAGATTATCTGCTTTGCTCCGCTCCCTATCCAATGCATTCCTGTCTAGTAGTTTAAGTAAACATTCTTTCAGCTACCGAGCAAAAGGCCCGGCTTCTCTGTCTTTATGCAAGTAATTCATAGCCCTATTACTATGGAAGATTTCCGCCCTCGCATCTAGTGTAGACACTTAGACGCTTGTACACGCACTAACGGTCAGTATAGTCAGTATAGAATAAGATTCTATCCTAAGAGTCCTTTCTTTTTGGATAACACAGTTCTTTAAACATAGGATGTTAGATATGATTTGGGATTAGGTTGACATAACCCCAGACTTCTGTCTCCACATGTAGAGCTAAATGTCAAGTCTTCTTCAACCCCTAGTTACACGTCAATCACACGTCATGCTGCTGCGCGCGCATCTCTGCCAAGTATTTCTGCTGACATTGCGAAATTCTTTCATGGAACCACCCTATTATGACATCATATCTGATGACGTTCTTTAAGCTACGCCCAGTTACACCTACTTTAGTGACGCATGTATGTTCTTATCTTTACTATCAACTGTTACGCCTCCTGCATTTGTTTCACTGTAATGCAATATTGTATAAAAATGATTATCTGTCAATAAAGGGGGCCCTTCACTTCCTGAACCTTCGTGGTGATGGAATGTGGAGCTCCTCAATTTAAATTGATTCTGGAATAAAGCCCGTTCCGAACCTCTAATACCACGGATTCTGCCTCTTATTTTACTGAGCTATTGTTATAGATTTTCCGTATCAAATTAAGTCCCGGTAATTAAATTATTTACCACATTCGTGACAAAGAATGCATCTTTATTTCCAACATGTCTGAATTAGATTTAAAAACCTACGCATTCCTTCATGATGCAGATAAAAGGTTGTAAAACCGAGGTTTACCAGGACACATTAAATATAAAAAGAAGAGTTTATTCTTCAAGAGAACAGCACAGCACAACCGCTCTGGTCTCAAACTCCAGAGATCTAACATAGAATTCAGAATGCTTTCCATGACAACTAAAACAGCAAAGGCCAGGGAAAGCATTCTAAAAGAGGCATATTAAAGAAACAATGCATATAAATATATATGAGAATATAACACATCCCTCCCCTTAACAACTTAAACATAGACTTTCATTTTAACAGGAGGTTTAACACATCTACCACCAGTTTAATTCTAAAAGCAACAGATTCACTCTCAGTAGAAACTCCAAGTTCACATGGCAAGAGATTCGACCAATATTGATTTCAATAGGAACATTCTGATGACATTTAACAACACGTCTTACATTCCATACTCTTCCGTCTTGTGTCACAACACTATTGAAGTTAACTTTAATCTCTCTAATAGGAGGCCCATACTTAGAAGTCCCTTTTGTGTTGAAGCTTGGTTTCCATATTCTCACCCACTCTCCAACTACAAAAGAAGGCACTTTTACATTCATTTTAGCATCGTAACCCTCTTTAATTTTTTGTTGAACTTTAAAAGAAACTTGTTGTAAATCATTATGCGAAGTGGGTCGCACACCGCTCGTCATACTAGCAAATAGCCCCATAGGATTCTGGAGAATGTAGTGACAGCGGCGGGTACACCTATGCCACGAGTGTAAAGTTTAAAATGCCATCCCTGGACACGTGTTTCGAGGTAATTGCCTCTCGTCAGCAGGGAGCAGGACCGTATGCGGGGTGCCAAGTAGACTGCCAAAAAATAAAATCAGGTATAGTACCTCTCAAGGCGCGCGGGTGCGGGATCCGGGCTCGTCAACCCAATAGCTCAGGGAGCTTTAAATACAAAATGCGAAGTGGGTCGCACACCGCTCGTCATACTAGCAAATAGCCCCATAGGATTCTGGAGAATGTAGTGACAGCGGCGGGTACACCTATGCCACGAGTGTAAAGTTTAAAATGCCATCCCTGGACACGTGTTTCGAGGTAATTGCCTCTCGTCAGCAGGGAGCAGGACCGTATGCGGGGTGCCAAGTAGACTGCCAAAAAATAAAATCAGGTATAGTACCTCTCAAGGCGCGCGGGTGCGGGATCCGGGCTCGTCAACCCAATAGCTCAGGGAGCTTTAAATACAAAATGCGAAGTGGGTCGCACACCGCTCGTCATACTAGCAAATAGCCCCATAGGATTCTGGAGAATGTAGTGACAGCGGCGGGTACACCTATGCCACGAGTGTAAAGTTTAAAATGCCATCCCTGGACACGTGTTTCGAGGTAATTGCCTCTCGTCAGCAGGGAGCAGGACCGTATGCGGGGTGCCAAGTAGACTGCCAAAAAATAAAATCAGGTATAGTACCTCTCAAGGCGCGCGGGTGCGGGATCCGGGCTCGTCAACCCAATAGCTCAGGGAGCTTTAAATACAAAATGCGAAGTGGGTCGCACACCGCTCGTCATACTAGCAAATAGCCCCATAGGATTCTGGAGAATGTAGTGACAGCGGCGGGTACACCTATGCCACGAGTGTAAAGTTTAAAATGCCATCCCTGGACACGTGTTTCGAGGTAATTGCCTCTCGTCAGCAGGGAGCAGGACCGTATGCGGGGTGCCAAGTAGACTGCCAAAAAATAAAATCAGGTATAGTACCTCTCAAGGCGCGCGGGTGCGGGATCCGGGCTCGTCAACCCAATAGCTCAGGGAGCTTTAAATACAAAATGCGAAGTGGGTCGCACACCGCTCGTCATACTAGCAAATAGCCCCATAGGATTCTGGAGAATGTAGTGACAGCGGCGGGTACACCTATGCCACGAGTGTAAAGTTTAAAATGCCATCCCTGGACACGTGTTTCGAGGTAATTGCCTCTCGTCAGCAGGGAGCAGGACCGTATGCGGGGTGCCAAGTAGACTGCCAAAAAATAAAATCAGGTATAGTACCTCTCAAGGCGCGCGGGTGCGGGATCCGGGCTCGTCAACCCAATAGCTCAGGGAGCTTTAAATACAAAATGCGAAGTGGGTCGCACACCGCTCGTCATACTAGCAAATAGCCCCATAGGATTCTGGAGAATGTAGTGACAGCGGCGGGTACACCTATGCCACGAGTGTAAAGTTTAAAATGCCATCCCTGGACACGTGTTTCGAGGTAATTGCCTCTCGTCAGCAGGGAGCAGGACCGTATGCGGGGTGCCAAGTAGACTGCCAAAAAATAAAATCAGGTATAGTACCTCTCAAGGCGCGCGGGTGCGGGATCCGGGCTCGTCAACCCAATAGCTCAGGGAGCTTTAAATACAAAATGCGAAGTGGGTCGCACACCGCTCGTCATACTAGCAAATAGCCCCATAGGATTCTGGAGAATGTAGTGACAGCGGCGGGTACACCTATGCCACGAGTGTAAAGTTTAAAATGCCATCCCTGGACACGTGTTTCGAGGTAATTGCCTCTCGTCAGCAGGGAGCAGGACCGTATGCGGGGTGCCAAGTAGACTGCCAAAAAATAAAATCAGGTATAGTACCTCTCAAGGCGCGCGGGTGCGGGATCCGGGCTCGTCAACCCAATAGCTCAGGGAGCTTTAAATACAAAATGCGAAGTGGGTCGCACACCGCTCGTCATACTAGCAAATAGCCCCATAGGATTCTGGAGAATGTAGTGACAGCGGCGGGTACACCTATGCCACGAGTGTAAAGTTTAAAATGCCATCCCTGGACACGTGTTTCGAGGTAATTGCCTCTCGTCAGCAGGGAGCAGGACCGTATGCGGGGTGCCAAGTAGACTGCCAAAAAATAAAATCAGGTATAGTACCTCTCAAGGCGCGCGGGTGCGGGATCCGGGCTCGTCAACCCAATAGCTCAGGGAGCTTTAAATACAAAATGCGAAGTGGGTCGCACACCGCTCGTCATACTAGCAAATAGCCCCATAGGATTCTGGAGAATGTAGTGACAGCGGCGGGTACACCTATGCCACGAGTGTAAAGTTTAAAATGCCATCCCTGGACACGTGTTTCGAGGTAATTGCCTCTCGTCAGCAGGGAGCAGGACCGTATGCGGGGTGCCAAGTAGACTGCCAAAAAATAAAATCAGGTATAGTACCTCTCAAGGCGCGCGGGTGCGGGATCCGGGCTCGTCAACCCAATAGCTCAGGGAGCTTTAAATACAAAATGCGAAGTGGGTCGCACACCGCTCGTCATACTAGCAAATAGCCCCATAGGATTCTGGAGAATGTAGTGACAGCGGCGGGTACACCTATGCCACGAGTGTAAAGTTTAAAATGCCATCCCTGGACACGTGTTTCGAGGTAATTGCCTCTCGTCAGCAGGGAGCAGGACCGTATGCGGGGTGCCAAGTAGACTGCCAAAAAATAAAATCAGGTATAGTACCTCTCAAGGCGCGCGGGTGCGGGATCCGGGCTCGTCAACCCAATAGCTCAGGGAGCTTTAAATACAAAATGCGAAGTGGGTCGCACACCGCTCGTCATACTAGCAAATAGCCCCATAGGATTCTGGAGAATGTAGTGACAGCGGCGGGTACACCTATGCCACGAGTGTAAAGTTTAAAATGCCATCCCTGGACACGTGTTTCGAGGTAATTGCCTCTCGTCAGCAGGGAGCAGGACCGTATGCGGGGTGCCAAGTAGACTGCCAAAAAATAAAATCAGGTATAGTACCTCTCAAGGCGCGCGGGTGCGGGATCCGGGCTCGTCAACCCAATAGCTCAGGGAGCTTTAAATACAAAATGCGAAGTGGGTCGCACACCGCTCGTCATACTAGCAAATAGCCCCATAGGATTCTGGAGAATGTAGTGACAGCGGCGGGTACACCTATGCCACGAGTGTAAAGTTTAAAATGCCATCCCTGGACACGTGTTTCGAGGTAATTGCCTCTCGTCAGCAGGGAGCAGGACCGTATGCGGGGTGCCAAGTAGACTGCCAAAAAATAAAATCAGGTATAGTACCTCTCAAGGCGCGCGGGTGCGGGATCCGGGCTCGTCTACCCAATAGCTCAGGGAGCTTTAAATACAAAATGCGAAGTGGGTCGCACACCGCTCGTCATACTAGCAAATAGCCCCATAGGATTCTGGAGAATGTAGTGACAGCGGCGGGTACACCTATGCCACGAGTGTAAAGTTTAAAATGCCATCCCTGGACACGTGTTTCGAGGTAATTGCCTCTCGTCAGCAGGGAGCAGGACCGTATGCGGGGTGCCAAGTAGACTGCCAAAAAATAAAATCAGGTATAGTACCTCTCAAGGCGCGCGGGTGCGGGATCCGGGCTCGTCAACCCAATAGCTCAGGGAGCTTTAAATACAAAATGCGAAGTGGGTCGCACACCGCTCGTCATACTAGCAAATAGCCCCATAGGATTCTGGAGAATGTAGTGACAGCGGCGGGTACACCTATGCCACGAGTGTAAAGTTTAAAATGCCATCCCTGGACACGTGTTTCGAGGTAATTGCCTCTCGTCAGCAGGGAGCAGGACCGTATGCGGGGTGCCAAGTAGACTGCCAAAAAATAAAATCAGGTATAGTACCTCTCAAGGCGCGCGGGTGCGGGATCCGGGCTCGTCAACCCAATAGCTCAGGGAGCTTTAAATACAAAATGCGAAGTGGGTCGCACACCGCTCGTCATACTAGCAAATAGCCCCATAGGATTCTGGAGAATGTAGTGACAGCGGCGGGTACACCTATGCCACGAGTGTAAAGTTTAAAATGCCATCCCTGGACACGTGTTTCGAGGTAATTGCCTCTCGTCAGCAGGGAGCAGGACCGTATGCGGGGTGCCAAGTAGACTGCCAAAAAATAAAATCAGGTATAGTACCTCTCAAGGCGCGCGGGTGCGGGATCCGGGCTCGTCAACCCAATAGCTCAGGGAGCTTTAAATACAAAATGCGAAGTGGGTCGCACACCGCTCGTCATACTAGCAAATAGCCCCATAGGATTCTGGAGAATGTAGTGACAGCGGCGGGTACACCTATGCCACGAGTGTAAAGTTTAAAATGCCATCCCTGGACACGTGTTTCGAGGTAATTGCCTCTCGTCAGCAGGGAGCAGGACCGTATGCGGGGTGCCAAGTAGACTGCCAAAAAATAAAATCAGGTATAGTACCTCTCAAGGCGCGCGGGTGCGGGATCCGGGCTCGTCAACCCAATAGCTCAGGGAGCTTTAAATACAAAATGCGAAGTGGGTCGCACACCGCTCGTCATACTAGCAAATAGCCCCATAGGATTCTGGAGAATGTAGTGACAGCGGCGGGTACACCTATGCCACGAGTGTAAAGTTTAAAATGCCATCCCTGGACACGTGTTTCGAGGTAATTGCCTCTCGTCAGCAGGGAGCAGGACCGTATGCGGGGTGCCAAGT
The DNA here is from genome assembly GCF_964204655.1 of Triturus cristatus. Classification (NCBI taxonomy): domain Eukaryota; kingdom Metazoa; phylum Chordata; class Amphibia; order Caudata; family Salamandridae; genus Triturus; species Triturus cristatus. Next base: position 225,402,595 of record NC_140591.1, read on the forward strand.
AGACTGCCAAAAAATAAAATCAGGTATAGTACCTCTCAAGGCGCGCGGGTGCGGGATCCGGGCTCGTCAACCCAATAGCTCAGGGAGCTTTAAATACAAAATGCGAAGTGGGTCGCACACCGCTCGTCATACTAGCAAATAGCCCCATAGGATTCTGGAGAATGTAGTGACAGCGGCGGGTACACCTATGCCACGAGTGTAAAGTTTAAAATGCCATCCCTGGACACGTGTTTCGAGGTAATTGCCTCTCGTCAGCAGGGAGCAGGACCGTATGCGGGGTGCCAAGTAGACTGCCAAAAAATAAAATCAGGTATAGTACCTCTCAAGGCGCGCGGGTGCGGGATCCGGGCTCGTCAACCCAATAGCTCAGGGAGCTTTAAATACAAAATGCGAAGTGGGTCGCACACCGCTCGTCATACTAGCAAATAGCCCCATAGGATTCTGGAGAATGTAGTGACAGCGGCGGGTACACCTATGCCACGAGTGTAAAGTTTAAAATGCCATCCCTGGACACGTGTTTCGAGGTAATTGCCTCTCGTCAGCAGGGAGCAGGACCGTATGCGGGGTGCCAAGTAGACTGCCAAAAAATAAAATCAGGTATAGTACCTCTCAAGGCGCGCGGGTGCGGGATCCGGGCTCGTCAACCCAATAGCTCAGGGAGCTTTAAATACAAAATGCGAAGTGGGTCGCACACCGCTCGTCATACTAGCAAATAGCCCCATAGGATTCTGGAGAATGTAGTGACAGCGGCGGGTACACCTATGCCACGAGTGTAAAGTTTAAAATGCCATCCCTGGACACGTGTTTCGAGGTAATTGCCTCTCGTCAGCAGGGAGCAGGACCGTATGCGGGGTGCCAAGTAGACTGCCAAAAAATAAAATCAGGTATAGTACCTCTCAAGGCGCGCGGGTGCGGGATCCGGGCTCGTCAACCCAATAGCTCAGGGAGCTTTAAATACAACACGTGTCCAGGGATGGCATTATAGTGACATACTCGTGGCATAGGCGTACTCGCCGTTGCTACTACATTATCCAGAGTTCTATGGGGCTATTTGCTGGTATGACGAGCAGTGTGCGACCTACTATGTTTATGTATTTAAGCTCCCTCGAGCGATTTGGGCTGACGAGCCTTGGTTCCGCACCTGCGCGCCGTGAGAGGTATTTTACCTTTAATATTTTGGCAGTCTACTTGGCACCCCACATACCTACCTGCTCCCTGCTGACGAGAGGCAATTACCTCGAAACACGTGTCCAGGGATGGCATTATAGTGACATACTCGTGGCATAGGCGTACTCGCCGTTGCTACTACATTATCCAGAGTTCTATGGGGCTATTTGCTGGTATGACGAGCAGTGTGCGACCTACTATGTTTATGTATTTAAGCTCCCTCGAGCGATTTGGGCTGACGAGCCTTGGTTCCGCACCTGCGCGCCGTGAGAGGTATTTTACCTTTAATATTTTGGCAGTCTACTTGGCACCCCACATACCTACCTGCTCCCTGCTGACGAGAGGCAATTACCTCGAAACACGTGTCCAGGGATGGCATTATAGTGACATACTCGTGGCATAGGCGTACTCGCCGTTGCTACTACATTATCCAGAGTTCTATGGGGCTATTTGCTGGTATGACGAGCAGTGTGCGACCTACTATGTTTATGTATTTAAGCTCCCTCGAGCGATTTGGGCTGACGAGCCTTGGTTCCGCACCTGCGCGCCGTGAGAGGTATTTTACCTTTAATATTTTGGCAGTCTACTTGGCACCCCACATACCTACCTGCTCCCTGCTGACGAGAGGCAATTACCTCGAAACACGTGTCCAGGGATGGCATTATAGTGACATACTCGTGGCATAGGCGTACTCGCCGTTGCTACTACATTATCCAGAGTTCTATGGGGCTATTTGCTGGTATGACGAGCAGTGTGCGACCTACTATGTTTATGTTGTAAATCATTACCTACAGGATCTTCAGACATTTTTTTAATCCACCAAGGACAAAGTTTGGATGTCGGTTCTCTCCCTCATAGAAGGCGGAACGGGCTGAGATCTGTAGTAGAATGGGAAGTAATACGATACATTCAAAGTCTTTCTCTCAGAACAACTTCCCATTCTTTACCTGATTTCCTAGCTATTTCCACACCATCTTTAAGCACACGGTTGAATCTTTCAACCCGACCTGACCATTCCCTTGAGGTTCATAGAGGGCAGTGGTCTAATGCTTAATGTCATACAATTTCAAAAAATGTTCCTTTTCATGAGATTTTAATTGCACACCATTATCAGTTATAAGAACTTCAAGTGTGCCTTCTCTAGCAAAAATCTCTCTGAAAAATTCGATGATGGTTTGAGTGGTAGCATGTGGAACAAACTTAACTTCTGGCCATTTTGAGTGGTAATCAACGATCACCAAAGCATAACGAGCCTCTTGAGGTAAATAATAAAATGGCCCAGAAACATCAAACGCAATTTTTTGCCACGGACATTTTGGCCATGGTGCTGGTTTCAAGGAGGCAGGAAATGCTTTCAACATTTTAGCACTATTAACACATTCAGCACATTCCCTCAAAGTCCTGTCTACCATATTGTCCATACTTGGCCACCAAAAACTAGATCTTACTAACCTTTTCATTGACGACATCCCAGGATGTCCCTCATGAGCAAGTTTAAGAATAATGTCGCGCATGGTTTAAGGGGGAATACATTTTTCATCCTTGAAAATTAAATCATCCTCCACTGCTAGCTCAGTGGATACTTGTGAAAAAGGCTTGACTTCAACAGGAACACACTTACTTTTAGGCCATCCATTGAGAATAAAATCTCTAAGTACATTCCAACTCTTATCAGCAATCACGCACTTCTTCCATTCTTCCTCTGAGATGGTAGAAAATTCTTTGGAAACAAAATCTGTAATAGAAGCAATCATTTCAAAATCTCGACAAACTTCTACTTCTCCAACACTAGGACAAAGTAGACGGGAAAGGCAATCAGCTGTAGCATTTTGCTTTCCCGGAACATACTCCACATTAAAACTATATTCTTGTAGTCTGGACATAAGTCTACTTATCCTAGCAGTGGTATTCCATCCTCCTCCAGGTGACAAAATAGAAACAAGAGGCTTGTGATCAGCTCTGAGCACAAACCTACTTCCCCATAGAAAATTGTGAAAGTTCTCAATACCCCACACACAACCCATCTCCTTTCAGTTTCACTGAGAGTACAGGAAGCAAATGCCAAACGCCATTCTTCCTTCCCACACTTTTGGAATAATACACCACCCAATCCACACAGACTGGCATCTACTGTCACAACACACATCTTATTCACACAGAAAGGCTTCAATGTTGGAGCTTTGACAATCTCATATTTGATCAATTAAAAAGCATCTTGTTGTTTCTGTGTCCAACAAAACTCTACTTTGTGCCTTGTAAGTTCTCTCAATGGTTCCATTTTGGCTGCGAAATCTTTGATGAATTTACTAAAGTATTCGCATAATCGTGCAAATGATAAAAGTTTTTCTTTGTTGTCGGGAGCTGGGGCATTTACAATAGCTTCCACTAAAGATCTTTTTGGAACAACTCCATTTCCAGAAAAAGTATGTCCCAAATACTCAACAGTCTTACAAAACTTTTTGCACTTATTTTGCTTAAGAGTCAGCCTATTTAGCTCTAAACGTCTACATACTTCTTTCACATGTTCAGCATGTTTCACATGGTAAGGAGAAAACACAATAATATAATCCTGGAAGCACTTTACAAAATTGTCTAAATCTTTAAAAATATGGTACATTGCTCTCTGATATACTGACGCCGCAGAAGCTAAATGGAAAGGCATTCTCTTATATTGGAATAACCCCTGCGGCGTTAGGAAAGCAGTATATTGTTTTGAATCTTCAGTTAAAGCAATCTGGTGATTAGCAATACGCAAATCGAATGTGGAAAGTATCTTGGCACCTTCCAGCATACAGATAACCTCATTTATATTAGGCAATCGATGACAATCCGTTACCAGATTCGCATTTAATGCTCTCAAGTCAACACAGAGTATCAACTTTTATCAGCTTTTCTCGCTAGGACCATGGGAGAAACCCATTCAGAGGACTTCACTTCTTCTATGATATCTTCCTAAATGAGATTTTGCAAAAGTGACTTAAGATCTTCTCTCACACAGACCGGTACACCTCTCAACTTCTGTTTAGCAGGAAGAGCTCCTTGCTTAAGTTTAATCTTATGAGTAAAATAGTTGAGTTTTCCTAACTCCTCTGAAAACAATTTGGGAAAAGAGTTGGCAATGGCAGTGCTCTCATCATTATAACTTTTATCTTCATGTACTTGAGACACCAACAACACAGTATCACAACTCCTAGGGTCGAGAATAATTCCTAGACTCCACGGGTCTTTCCATCCTAGCATGTTCACACCCTTGACCGCAACATACATCTTAATATGAGCCATGCTTCCTTTAAATTCTATATCAACATCCATATACCCTTCCATGTCAATTTTAGATCCATCAAAAGCTCTAGCAATGATGTCTGATTTCTTCAAATCCTTAAGAGTGAAAATACCTTGAAAACGATCAAGGAAACGATCCTTAGTAATAATGGTCCACGGAGAACCAGTATCAGCCATCAGTTCAATCTCTACATTCAAAATGTGTACCAAACGCCTGGGTGGTTTAAGATCAACAGGATTCTCTCTACTATCACTGTCTTCAGTAATAGACAACAGCATACCTCCCTCACACTCCCTCACTCTGTCATTAACAAACTCTTGGTTGACATAAGATACTTTACTCCTAGTAGAATTTCCAGCAGCATAACTCTTAGGATCTCTGCAAACAGCATAAAAATGCCCACGACACCCACACTTCTTACTCTATTTTCCTAAGGCTGGACACTTAGGAAAAGAAGCACCATGGTTAGGGCTCCCACACCTAAAACAATGAAACTCCTTGTCAGGTCTTTTAAACACTCATTGAGCAACACGTGAAGACTCTGGTGCCGATTAGGATCCTGGAGAAACCGGGTACGAACCGTTGGACGGAGGCTTTTCTCCGTCCGACTCGTACCCGGTTGTAAAACTTCACAAACATGCAAGTACGATTCGCACGGAAACACCATTTCCGTACGAGTCGTACAAAACACCGACCGACGAAAATATACATACGAATGTGATCCGGGAATGCTCCGACGTGACGTCGGGACGCTTTCAGGCAGCGTTTCACGACCCAGGAAGTACGAATCGAACCGACAGCAGTCCGGACGGCAATATTTTTACGGCACCCAAAAAGTGCCGGAAAAGCAAAGTACGCCGCGAAACGACCAGATTAGGGGGCCCGGTACGCGCCGTACCCCCCCCAGCCCCGTGAGTACGCGCCGTACCCCCCCCAGCCCCCGTGAGTATGCGCCGTACCCCCCCCAGCCCCCGTGAGTACGCGCCGTACCCCCCCCAGCCCCCGTGAGTATGCGCCGTACCCCCCCAGCCTCCGTGAGTACGCGCCGTACCCCCCCCAGTCCCCGTGAGTACGCGCCGTACCCCCCCCAGCCCCCGTGAGTACGCGCCGTACCCCCCCAGCCCCCGTGAGTACGCGCCATACCCCCACCAGTCCCCGTGAGTACGTGCCGAACCCCACGTGTATGTACACCCGTGTACGTACGAGTCGTACCCCCAACCGTGTATGTACACCCGTGTACGTACGAGTCGTACCCCCACCCGTGTATGCGTGTATGTACACCCGTGTACGTACGAGTCGTACCCCCACCGTACATACACGGGTGGGGGTACGACTCGTACGTACATGGGTGTACATACACGGGTGGGAGTACGACTCGTACGTACACGGGTGTACATACACGGGTGGGGGTACGACTCGTACGTACACGGGTGGGGGTACGACTCGTACGTACTCGGGTGTACATACACGGGTGGGGGTACGACTCGTACGTACACGGGTGTACATACACGTGGGGTTTGGCACGTACTCACGGGGGCTGGGGGGGGTACGGCGCGTACTCACGGGGGCTGGGGGGGTACGGCGCGTACTCACGGGGGCTGGGGGGGTACGGCGCGTACTCACGGGGGCTGGGGGGGTACAGCGCGTACTCACGGGGGCTGGGGGGGGTACAGCGTGTACTCACGGGGGCTGGGGGGGTGTTCGTCGCGTATGTGGGCACATGTCTCCATGGTTGCTATGGGAGTTCGGTGCGGACGGTGTTTTTTCCATACGGTTGTAACATCGGACGCAGGGGATGGATCGTACTTGCGCAGTCGGACTTCACTTTTCACATTTGTACGGTAAATCGTCCGGGGACGTGTCGGACACATTTTCCGACCCGAGGACGTGGGGGGAATTATTCGCAATGCGATTCGTATGGACTTGTTCCCATGCGAATCGTACTTGGCAGTTTGTACGGCACTTGTACGATTCGTACAGTAAAAAGACCGGATACGAGTCGTACGGGGAAATTTTTTACAGGATCGTAATCGGCACCTCTGTCTTTACAGCACAGAGTTCGTCTTCTGTCCCTTTGTTATCTTTATGTATGGACTTCATCCATTTCTCAGATTGTTCCATCGCTTTTGCAGTATTTATGACATATCCTAAATTAGGATCTCCCATAATCCAGAGATGTTCTTGAATTTACTTACTTTTGACGTGCACAATAATCTGATCTCTGATCATTTCATCAGTTATTGGACTAAAACTGCAATTTACAAAGAGAGCTCGTAACGCCGTAAGAAAATCATCAAAAGTCTCATTCTATTCCTGTGCTCTAGTATAAAATGTATACCTGTTCAAGGCAACACTAGAAGTGGGTTTAAATCTGATCTCTATGCGAGCCATAGCATCTTCAAAAACATTTCAATCTCTGCTGCCATCAGTTTGTGGAAGGGTACTAAAAACAACTTGTCCTTCAGAACCCAGACAATGTAGAAAAATATTTTTTTTCCTTTCTGCAGAGAGTCTCTCACCATCAACGGCTTTAAGATATGTTAAAAATTCCTCTGTCCACCTAGTTCAAGGTATAGGAGGTTCTCCTTTCGTTTGGAGACATTTCGCAGGAGGATCAAATTGCATGGTGACACACACAGGTAAAAGCAAATCCAAAATGTAGAAGACAACACAACACAAAAAGGTTAACACGTTATTACTGCTCCAGGAATATATGTAAAAGATAAACTATATTTATATATATATTTGTGTACTGCCCCGCAAAAAAAATCTCATTTGTTAAAATTAATATTACTTGGAAAATTATGCCAACCTACTTGCCGTTTTTGAACAGCACAACTTACTTCTTTCCATAGAAGATGTACCGGAGAACACAGGAAAGAATGGCACAGTGACACTGAGCGCGTTTAAAATGGTGACTAAACGAAGAAAATGTAGGACCGCCGAAAGTCACTGCGCCATTGGTGTTGGTTACTGTAGAAACTTTACTTGCGTTGGCGCATAATAGCGGCCGTCGTTGCAGTGATGTTAACACTGTAACTATGGTGACAATATGTGCGTCAGCGCATAATGGAAGGTTGCGGTCGTCGCTGTAGTGACGCTAGCACACGCACCAGTAACAACGTCACATCCTCGTCGCCAAATTTGTAGAATTGAGGTTTACCAGGACACATTAAATATAAAAAGAAGAGTTAATTCTTCAAGAGAACAGCACAGAACAATCGCTCTAGTCTCAAACTCCAGCGATCTAACATAGAATTCAGAATGCTTTCCATGACAACCAAAACAGCAAAGGCCGGGGAAAGAATTCTAAAAGAGGCATATCAAAGAAGCAATGCATATAAATATATAAGAGAATATAACAAAGGTCTTCTCCAGTCCATCAACTGGAAGCATCAATGCTGTCTGGGCAGCCATTTTACCCGATTCATACTACTTTAACACCGTAATACAGCAATCAGCAACCTAAAGGTGACCAGTTAACCACAACTGACAGATTTATTTTCTAAACTATGATCTCATTGAACTAAAAGCACATTATTTTGAGAAAATGAGCAAATTATACAGCACGCGGTGGAATATGTTACAAGTGTGGCAGATGCATAATTATGTGAAAACTCAGTGACCACGGAATTGCATAATTCCAGTGATCTGTAAACAATGAAGGAGAAATTGCACACATAAGTTTAAAACTGATAAAAACAAGAAGAATTTTGAAAAGCTTATCAACGAATGGTAGATTTCATTTGTAGACAACGTGTCAAATTCACAAATAAACGTAAATCTACTAGTGTTAGTTTGGTGTGGATTTATCAATGTAATGGAATTCTTAATCAATTCTAGGGTTACTCCTGGGAAGCCAGGGTAGTTACAGCGTTCCAGGTGTCTTCATGTGCGTAAGCATTTACATATTCCTAATTGTACATGGGTTACATTTTCTCTTAAAAGGTAGTGTTATTCTTCTTCTTTGCTGTTCACCTCCTCTATAAACGATACTGGTGCTACCAATATGGCTGTCAGTAATTCAATGTTGTTTATTATATTGGTGCTAACTGTAACTGACAGGAGATGGGGCGTCACTTTCTGGGCAGTGAGGCTGCTGCTAAGTGAACCTGATCTCTTTGGAAACTATGCATAACATACAGAAACACATAGTAGTGAATCCGATGAAACGAAGATGGCAAAAAAGTTCAATTTTGTAGTCCTTTGTTCTATATGTCTTCTTTATGTTCCAAAAGGTTTTTTATATTTCCATCTTTCAATTTCCAGTTGTTTCAGCCTCATCCAACGCGTTTCGTCCACAATAGTGAACTTCTTCAGGGCTCATTTCTTAAATTTCAGAGCTGGATTCTTCCGTAGGTGATTACAGGATATATGTCGTATGCCTAGACCTCTTATACAGTGTCACCAACACAATGAGCCCAATGTACTGGAGATTGAGGCCGGCTCATTCTTCCATGCCTGTCCGGGACGTCAGGCAGAGGAGAGGAGTAACGTCTCTCCACCCGACCCGGAAGAAGAAGACAGGAAAGAACGACATCTTGGAGAACACCTACAAGAAGGGGAAAAACTGCGTCTCCACGGAGAGAAACGAGGAGAAAACGATTGAGCTGGAGGAGCAGCGGAACAAAGCAACGAGCCAGTTCCTGAGAAAGCTGACGTCCCGGGCGAGGAGTGAAGAGCACATGCAGGAGTGGAGTCTCCTACCCACCAGCTATCTCTGGAACCCCGCTGCGTCCCAGAAGGGACATGGCTTCACCAGGTGCGTGCCCGGTTCCTAGTTCGGAGCCAAAGGAGCATAAAAGAATCGGGAGAGAACAGGGGGGAACAGGTGTAGAAAACAGAAAAGGAGGTGGGAGGGAGGAAAGATATTACAAACAAGGGAAAAGAGAGAGGAAGAAATACCTAAGTAAAGTAAAAAAAAAAAAGAAAACAATAAGGAGGAGTACAGGAACCGAAAAGTCTGATGAGTTAATCATTTGACTGCAGGTGCAGTCAACACTTCTTTAGGGTTATCAACTTCTTAGTATAAACCTTATTCTTTCTTTTGCTAACAAGCACTCTACATCAAAAGGCAGAGAAAAAGAACACCTTGCTAATCCACTCCTATTAAGAGAACCTAAATAAGGATAAATACTTAGCGGTTTTCTCTACTCCTGTCGAGGGTACAGGTGGAGAGGAACTCCGGAGGACCTGAAAAACAGAGAAGAAGATGCCATTAAGGACCGGACTGTGACTTGATGTTCTCTTCTATAAACAAACTATTCTGTTTGAATAATGCATAAGTAAAGTTATACCTATCCTGAGTAGTTGCTTTACCCACATTTGGTCACATACAGGAACAAACCAATCCTGTCCCAGACATGTGAATGTGTGTACTACGTCGAGATGGGGCACTCTGCAAGTAAATTGAATTTAACTGTAACATGGAGGCTGAGCAAAACCGTTTGAGGACTGTGCATGACGGGCACGTGTTAAGTACGTTTGGGGATAACGTTAACTAACCATTCAATACTATAGTAACACGAATAAGAACGCGTCACAATATGCTGTACTGTAAAATTACTCATACGCTATGTATTGAAGATGCAATAGCAATACTTGGCCTTTAAGAAACTTTATCCCTGTGATTGCAGCGGCTCTTGTAGGGGAGGGTGTAAAAAGGGTTGCCTTTTGCATTCTCCTTACTATGACATCCTTTTGGAGGGTCAGATGTTTGCCGGTAAACAGAAGTTTGCCTGTAAACAGACAGTGCCTCTAGTATGTCTAATGTAACACTCATCCACCTTCACTTATCAATCACACTAGGCCTCAGTAAATAGGATTACGCTTGCATAATTAAGGGATTCTTTTGTGTTAAAAATACACCGTGAATGGCACCAACGCATGAGAACAACAGAGCGCAAATTGCTGTTGTTCGCTGTGCTTTTCTTTCAATGTGCCCTTGCGCCAAAAATGGACTCAAAGACATATTTTGCATTAAAATATAGAGCAAAATGATGGATTTGCATTTTGCATCATTTTATCATATTTTGATTCATTACGCTAAAGCAAATTACCAGAATTCTGCATATCCCCTCGCTCATCCCCTGATCTACCCAGGCAAACAACTCCATTGCATCAATGATGCTCAGGTTGTAGAATGCTAGTAGTTCACCTAAAATTCTATTTACCTCATGGTCCACTCTAGCAGGGTAAGGCTGAGGGTCCTTGGTAACTAACTCTAATCTACCCCAGGGAGTCTCTGTGCTCAGGTTCCTGTGAGGGTTACCTGCATCAAACTGTGGCTTCTGACTTTCACTCCAGGGCATGACAACACCTGACTCCTGCTCTCTCTGCCTCAAACTCCCAACTCAAACTGACTAAACATTCTCTTCACCTCAGCATCGTCTTAAAAATATCAGGGGCAAATGTATCACATTCTCTATTTGCGATTCTCAAATAGCGATTTTTTGAGAATCGTTATTTGGGAATCGCAAACAAGATGTAAGTAAAAATTCGCAAATTGTTAGCGATTCCTTGGCATTCCTTAATTGCGATTAGCAAATTGCGAATCGCAATTAAGGAATATCTTCCCATTCATTCCTATGGGCCAGGAGGCCCATAGGAATGAAAGAGAAGACATTCTCAATTAGCGATTCACAATTAGAGAATCGCAAATTAAGAATGATTTCAAGGGTGCAAGAGTGTCATAAGGACACCGTGATGCACCCCTGAAATGAGCATGTGTGTGCATGTCGCGCACATACATGCCCTAAGGGCATGTATGTGCGCCACATGGCACTTTGAAAAATACCAAAAAGTGCATCTTTCAAAGAAATCGCAAATGACCACCAACTTGAAGTTGGTGGTAATTTGCGATTTCTTAAGGAGAAATCGCACAACTTGGGTGCTTGTTATATCGCATTTAAGGAATCGCAATTTGCAATTCCTTAAATGCAATCGCAAAATAGAGAATCGCAAATTTGCAATTGTCTAATTTGCGATGCCCTTTTGGGATGATACATCTCAAAAGCCCTTTTCCCATTCGCAAACGGGCCGATTCTGAGAATCGGCCCGTTTGCGAACGGGAAAAGGGCTTGATACATATGCCCCTCAGTGATGATATGGTAGGCGCTTTGGCGCTGGCTGGCACTAGAACATTCTGCACAACAGCAAACATACATGCATTAGCCATACAAACTAGTAAACAAACCAACGCTGCTTTGATTACGGCCTAGTCAGATGGTGCTGAAGAACTCAGCAGTGTAACAGTGTCCTCTGTGCTAGTAGTTACTCCTCTGCAAGCACTGCATTTGTCATCCTCGTGGGTGATGCTTAAATGCTTTCAACAGGGCATCTTTACATGCCTTTGTTTTCTTTTTCTTTTCTCCGCAGGGAAACGTTTTCTGTCTGTGGAGAAGCGGTTGTTCCCTCCCCATTCTATCCTGGGTGGGATTTACTGCTACCATTGACAGGTGTAAGTCACCAGCAACACCCAGGGGATGGGCTGTGAAAGATTGTGTGAATGCCCACAATCTTGTGAGTGTATGGGTGTTCACCCACTTTGCATGGCATTTCTAGCATGGAATGCCCACTTCTCTCCCCTGGGGAACGGTTTGCCTCCACCTTGTATTACACCATGCCAGTGTAATATTACGTGCACGTAAATGACTTTACGATTGCAAATCAAACTGTGCATTTGCACTTTTAAATCGTGCCATTTGCACACCTGGGCTGAACATCGGTGTCCAACAGCGTCAAAGGGTGTGCGTCCAGCAGGATAAATTTAGAACTCGGACACAGCAGCTGTTGCACCGGCAGGAGCGTAGAGGGTTGACAAGTGCTTGCGCCTAGAAAGCGCGGTGGTGGACTTTGCTTAGCGGGAGCCTGTCTGCTGAGGGACTGGCATGCTTGGGGTCCTGCTCTCTTTAGAGACATCAGCTTAGGGCCAACTTAGAGGTTTTCTTGGCCTGCCTAAGACTTGGCTTGTTTACTGGCTGGCCCTGTTAAAGGACTTCACCTGCTTAATGACTGGATCTGCTGAGAGACTGGGTTTGCTTTATTTGATTTATTTATTTATTGTAATAAGACAAAGAAACCCCTGCTTAGAAGCTTGTCCTGCAGATGGAGTAAACCCTGCCTAGAGACTGGGTCTGCTCATGGACACGGAGCATGAACTGGCCATGCCTAAGCACTAGGCCTGCTTAGAGGCAGGTCCTGTTCACCGGCTTCACCTGCCTAGGCGATGGGCGTCATAGTGACTGTGTCTGCCTAGGCACAAGTTCTCGTAAGGGTGACCTACCTAGGAAATTGGCTGCTGAAGGACCTGATCTGCTTAGGGTCAAGTCCTGACAAGGGGCATGAACTGGCTAGGGAATGACCATGCCTAAAGACAAGATCTGAGTAGTGGCAGCTCCTGTTCAGGGACTCGGCCTGTCTGGGCGGTGGGCTTGCATAGTGATTGGCTCTGCTTAGGCACAGTTTCTGGAAAGGGGAGTGACCTGCCTAGGGATTGGACCTGCTTACTGATGGGGTCTGCTTATTGGTTTGACCTGCTTAAGGAATGGGGCCAGAGGCGTAAACCAAGGCCCCTGCTGCCACCATGGTCTGGGGGCCCCCAGGGTTTCTTGATTTGCAGGGGCCCCCCGCAGCCTCTAGGCCATGCCGTTGCATGCCTTGTAGAATGTGTGCAATGACATGGAATAAGAAATGGTTAAACGCTCGGGAAAGCCACTCTGCTTTATCGAACATGCCCCTGCAGTGTAGGGGGGCCCAACCATTCAGAGGGGCCCCAATGAAGCCCACACTGCCGGGGGCGCATCGTTTTGTGTTACACCAGTGAAAGGGGCTGCTTAGTGGCTACTCGTTGTTAGAAGCAGGCTCTGGTAAGGGGTGTGGCCTGCCTTGGAAATGACCCTGTTTACTGAAAACGGCCAGATTTATAGTTTGGCGGACGGGTACTCAGTAACAGAAGGGATGAATATCTCTTCCACATTATTAAACATGCCATAGGATTTAATGCACTTGCAATAAGGCGGGCGCCATGCCCGGTATGTTTGTGACAGAATAGCCCATCCGCCAAACCCTAGATCAGGCCCTTTGTCTGCTGAGGGACAGTTCCTGCTAAGAGGCGTGGCCTGTCAGGTGAATGACCTGCTCAGTGACTGAGTCTGAATAAGGGCCAGTCCTGGTACAGGCTGTGGTGCCCGCCTAGGATATGGGCCTGCTTAGTGTCTGGTTCTGCTGAATGACAGTGCCTGGTAAGTGCCTCGGCCTCTTTACGGACCGGCCCTGCACAGGGAGTAGCCTATGCTTGTATCTGTAGCCAGGCTCAGCATGGCCGAGGGACTGCGGTGTAAACTGGACTTGGCCTTTTTTGGGGGACTGAACTCTACAACCCTTCCTCCTGACTGAGACTGCCTCGGCACGCGCCAGGACGCCGCTTAATGCAGCCAGCCAGAGCAAGCCATGAGGAATGTGTTGTACCAGCAGAAGAATGTTCTGGGAGGAACAAGGCTAGACGCCAATAAGAAGCACACAATATGAAGGCCTGGCCTGGCATCGCAGCGAAATGAAAGCACACCACACTGCTGTGTTGTGTACTTCATTGCCGGGCAACACCGTGCTTGAGAGGCGTGGGCGGTGGGTCGTGTGTCAGCGGCTATTGCAGGAATCTTGCAGGATGCAGGACCTGTCGGAGAAAGAAGTCTCTCTCCAGCAGCCCAAGAGGTGGAGGTGGGGACTGGCTCCTCAGAAACACGTTTGGGTGCAGAACAATGCACCTTCACTGACGTAGTCGAGTTGGGATCCAAACTGCTTTCTTGTTACATGTATTTGAGCGACAGAATTTATAAAGACGGGAATTTAGGCCACTGAGACCTGCAATTGTGATGTAACAGATGAGGAGTGAATACGAGAATAGGGAAATATACAACTTGTATATACTTATATACCTTGTCCAGAATGCAAAGGGAGACCAGAAATAGACGAAGGACAATCAAAACCAAGGTTCACACCTACAACACTTTGGCCCTGATTACTAATGCCCTGGTGGGGGATGTGACAGTTATAGTATACAATAAACCGCAATACCTTGAAGTTTAGTACTTATCTGGTGCATTAAATACTTTGTATTACAGGTTAAGCCATTCAAGGTGAGGCATTATAGAGGATTTAGGTGCTTTCTGAAACAAAATCTGTATGTTTCAGTAAATTCCTGTCTTTTATTGGCCAGAAAATATTACCAGGTTTGACCTGGGTGTATAAACCAGAGTAGAATTGTGAGTTGCAGACTTCAACCCACCTAATAATCCCCAAACAATTTATAATTCTATCCCATTGTCAACCAAAGATCCGTGCAAGGGTCAGAATGTTCCGTCCCTAGTTGCAATCGGCGCCTTCCATGCTTCGAAGCTGTTTTCGGGCCATAACGGAGGATTTTGGATTCAGGTTTTTGCTTCTTAGTGGTTGGTGGCGAAGCACTGGGAGAACCATTCTCTTACACAGCAAACTATTTTTAATCGTCAGCGATGCATTAATTCATGTTGTTTGGCTATTTGATTTCAAACTGCTTTTCCCTTCCTAAGTGAGCCCTAAAGGGAACAAAAATACATATTAGGAAGAAAATGTATCATTATGTGAAAAACTACAGCGGCCATAATGCACTTGCCGCAATATGTTAGAGTCCTGCCCCTACACAGGCATGTATATATGTCCATCTGTTACTCACGTATCATGGACTTCAATCTGCCTTTCAGAGCCCTAATGGTGGCCTTTTGATCTGGATATATATCCATGGATGCACATGGAAACAATTCTCCTAATGGTCACAATGCCTCTTCAGTCTGATGTTATAACCCTTAGTTTCCTAGCTTTGGTTAAATATCTGAAAAAGTCTGGCGGTGAGTTTATAGGGAAATGGCGCCCTAAGGGGAGGTCCACAAGATAATATGTTTAAGTTTTTTAGGAGAAGTGTGTATAGCGGTGCTGCAGCGGTGGAGGAAACCACCCCTCTCCCTAATATGTGGTCAAAGCCAACAAAACAACACTTATATGGTCCCCCAGCACACTTAGATGAATTCAATACAAAGTATACACAGATATAAGTGTTGGTTTTCTTTCTCTTTTGTTCTTTATTGTTATTAGCCTTGGGCATAGCCAACATCAGCAGGCACACTCGCTGCGGGAAGATTTGGATCGAACATACGTACCGGAACGGATACATACGTGGTGAATTCCTTATACGGTGTGCCACATCCAAAATGGAATTGAATAAATGAATTGGCTTTCTGAAGAACTATTGGGGATCCGAAATAGATAATATCTGACCCATGTTACGAAAACTACTACCTTCGGGACGGAATTAAAACCGATACGGAGGTATAATTCAAAGAAGATTTAGCCCTGGGAAAGTCGCGGGATACTTCTCCCTACAGTGCGACGAAACACGTGTTGGCTATGTCCAAGGCTAAGAAGTAACACAGTTGAACATAAGAACAATAAAGAACAAAAGACAAAGAAAAGCAACACTTATATCTGTGTATACTTTGTATTGAATTCATCTGCATACACTGTATACGCAGGTGTGACTAATGTAATATGCTATTTATTACCATTGTTGACAGAGCGGAGGGAGATCGTGACCGACTGGCGGCTTCGCCTCTCATTAGTTATGGTCTTTCCCCATAATGATGGTAATAAATGGCATATTACACTCTGCACATCTTCATTTATACTATACATTAAATAGTGAATAAATAAAACTCAACTGTACATTGCATTGTCTAAGTTACGTGTTCCGTACATCAACCTTTATCCTATCTGTTTTCTGTGATCCAGTTTCAGGTGGACTCTGCTCAGCACACATTTCCATGTACAACACCTAATTATTGAGATGTTCTTTCTAAGATAGAACATGTTCTTTTTAAGGAACCCCACTGCTCCCAAGACGAAGGTTCACACCTTATGAAAAACCTAAAATATAAAAACAAATAAATACAAGATTAACATTATTTTAACTGGGTACAAATGCTGGAGTATCATGTCAGTACTATCAATCATTTTGTGATTAAAAATAAAGAGAGTTGTGTTAGTTTTGTGTGAATATTTTCAGGCAGAAGCTGCTGTCAGACACGCCATAGGGAGCAGTACAGCTTGTCACATATTCAGCGCACACATTCAACACTGGCAGCCGCAGGTAGACATGGGCGAGCCACTAAAATAATGAGCCAGGCTTAATTCTGAAGCCTGGCTCTGACTCAGCCCGAGGTCCAGTTGGAACCTCAAGCTCACAACGAGCCGAGCTTTCATGTGGCTTCTGACTGCCATCCTCCCTTAACCCAGGATGTGGTGTTACAATCAGAGCTGCCAACTTTACAACTGGGGTATGGAGTCTCGCATCAGCTTAACATCCTGTGAGTCTGGGTAAGGAACTTGATCTCCCTGTGCCTATGAACAATGAATGTGACTATGTGCAGTATATCTGGTGCACATGTGACGCACTCCAATACCTTTGGGTTGAGTTAACACTTTATAAGTGCAGTAAAATGCACAAAAAGGTCAGAACAAAGTGTCAACATAAGGAGAGACAAATATATGCCCATTTACTGTCTGAGTTGTACAAAGTGAAACCAGAAAACCTGGATAGAGTGTGGCTACCTCGCTTAAATTGTGTGATCTTATGCAAATATTTTTTTCACCAAAACTCCTTTTTCTTCATTATCGCATATAAAAGCACTTTCAAGTATGTGAGTTCAAAATATCAGTTGTACAAAAACTTATAGCGTTTGATTCAATAAACTATAATGTTACTCTTTAATGAACTGGGCCATGTACAGGATTTCCATGACAATTGTCTTGCCTCGTAGTTCACTAATGGTTCACGTTTAACAACTATCACTTTTAATAAGTAATTCTTTGTGCGGTGCTGTAATGTAACGAATAATTGTCAAAGCTTCCACGTATTAAAAAAATATATTTATTTGAGTTCTGAAGAGACTTTATCATATTTTGTGTGATGCCTATTGTATGATTTACATAGCAAACATTTTCAGGGTGTGGCTTGTGTACGGGCTGTAGCAGTGGGGCTGACACTTTGCTCGGCTCTGGTTCGGCTCTCCCTGTTAATTTATTGGCTCATCCACCTCTAGCCGAAGGCCAAGCTTTTCTCACACTCATCACAGGCAGCAAAATGGATCGGTTCGACCCCTCCACATACAGAAGAGGTACAACATGGCAGCATCATTTCACGTTTTCCCCATAAATATGCCATGGGGCTTTCTGTGCCCAGCGCCGTACCTCTGTGCCTCTCTAGCTCCGAGCTCGCGGCTGCCTCATTCCTGAAATAAAAGAAAACCTCTAACGAACAGAGAGCTCATGTGTAGTGGACTGGGAAGGGGAATGTGAAATAACCCCACACAAATGCTGGAGGCACTCTTCCCAAACACATTGTATTGTAGTTTCCACCCATCAGTGGAAAGTGCACGTTTAGGAGCAACATATACTTAGGACGGTGCCAGTCTGATTGTATGCACCCCCACAGCATATGTTGTCCCTTGGATCAGCTAGCTCGCAGTGCCACCATTATGCCCCGATTCTAAACAGGGGCGAACAGTTCTGGCAACCACTGAACAGGACAACTCTGTTTCCTCAGGAGCTGTGGTGACAGACTTCCAGCTTTTCTCTCAGTTGCCCGTGCTCCCTTTTTCTCAGAGAAATATCAAAAGAATACACAGAGTGGCGTTTTAATTGTTTATTGGACTGTAGTGATTCTTGTATAGAATTTATGGGCTGCGATGATTCATAGACAGAAGTAGACAAAAGTTATTCTGAATGTTAGAACGGTGAACAGAAGGAGCAGCTCGACCATGTTGTTGACACAATTTATATATGAATACATATACCATAGTACAACTATATAGTGCACTCCTACAATGCAAAACCCTAACCTACGTGTCTATGATGCAGATGTATATTTTGCCAAGAAGCCCTCTCCTGGATGATCTAACCCCATTGCCTGATGGGTAAGAGTGTAAGCCCCCGTCTTGGTCATGAACTGGACACCCATCACGGAGATGTCAGTCAGCTGCTAGGCGAAAGCTCCTGCATGCATGGGCCCCTCGAAGTCAGCAGAAGTGTCTCCTCTGATTATGTCAGGAAACAGAAAGCTATATGGAGAAAATGGTATCCTTGCCTGAGGCCAAGATTGTGGTTGGCCTGCCATTGGCCGTGTTTCACAGATATCTGCATCGCCACATGGACATAATAAGAAGCACATTAGTGTTCCTAATGTCGAGGCAGTGTGATAGTGTGCGCACGGAGCGTTCCGTGTCAGCAAGGCCAGTGTTCTCAAGAAATTAGTCCAAGAGTCACAAACGCAAATGTGTGCCAAAGGTTGATGTGGCAAAGAGAAGGCATCTTTACGAATGGACCATGTGCGTGCAAAAATAGCACTAATTCCTACAGGGCTTAATTTGGGAACATACCAATATCTTTAGCTATGCAGAGTCAATTCTATTTTTATAGCGAACACATTATAAGAATAATTATTGTAAGGTATATATCAATGAAATCTCCCTACATGCCAATCGAAGTCTGAAGAGTTTATTCCAAAAAAGAAACAATAGTTGTGTGTTCATAACAGATTAAACCGCCCAAGTGTTCCCCTAGGCAATCTGCAGTGGAGTGAGCTTGGGAATTAAAGACAGATCCAAAATGTATATTCTCGTAAACCCAACCAGGCGTCCAGGCTGAGCTCTTGAACACAGGTAACAAATGTGTAACCTTTTCGGCTGAGCGAGCTCATCTTCACTTTTCATGCCTCGTGAGCTAAGATGCAAAGGTGGCCCTGGCTCAGAGGCGGGCAACTTTAACGCGAGCAAGAAAGCGTGGTTTAACCTGGTTAGCGTTATACTAATGCAAGTAAATATGATTTAAATTCCTACAGCTACCAACTTCGCAAAAATGGAAAACTATTAGATATTCGGGTATTCTGTTTGCATGAATGTTGGATTTTCTATTTGAATTGTTACTGGTTCAGTCTACAAGGAAAGTCACCATTTCAAGACACTCAGTCAAATTTATCTGCATAAAAATTATCAGTGTGCTGTATTTGCACTCCTATGAAATGTCTTCATTAAACACGGAGACCAACGTAAAGCATGCTGGGCGTGCTTGCTCCATGCCCCACCTTTTAAATATATTCCTGAAATAGTGTGCCCCCTAGTGCTGCTAAAGGGACACCATTCTAAAACTTTTTTAAATGATGTCATTCCAGTGGCAGATTGCCAGCAAAAATTGCAAATTTCAGATGTGGATTCACAGCAAATGGTCACGTTTGTGTTGACAGGGTTTCCATTTAAATGATATACTTTGACCTGATTTCATAGTATGTTAGAACCATTGATTTTCACGACTCGTGTTGTTTTTTCAAGCTGCTACATATGAAAACCTGATCTTAACGCCTATAAGGTCAATGAGTCGTCTTTTTATTAAACTAGTACCCTAGCTGCATTCATCGTGAGGGAACTATGACATTCCAGGTCATTGTGAACACTGTTTTCAGTCCTGGGATTGTGTGTGTGAGCAAAATGCATTCTGGGTGCTGTAGTTTTGCTTTGCTTCCATGGCACTAGCTAGACCAGCTGAAATCGATAATTTGTTGGTGAAAAGTTCAGGCCTGGTGACATTGTCCGCAGTGACATTGAGTGAGGTGGACCCCTAATTCCTCGTGTGTTTCTTTCTTACAGTAGTTAACGTGTAAATGATATCTCTAGATAAGCTAGATAATACTAGATAAGCTTTGATGATAACATTGGTACATGTACTCATACCTGTAAATCAGTGCATTCACTGAATAGCTCTGTGGTGAGAGTGTGCCTGTGTGAGACACGGCCGGCTGGGGATGCCTGTCATAAATAACCTCTTTGTTTGAGACAGGTCCAGGCTGTGACCTTAAAGCACATCACTGTGACGTCCCATGCATCCTCGTACCGTGCTGGTGCAGCCTGTGACAGGAGAACATGCAGCAGGCGGCTCTAGGACCGCGGGCTCGGCAGCAGCGGCCGAAGCTGTGCCATTCCTATCATTCCCTCCGTCGGTATTTGCATGCACAAGCCCGGCTCCGTGCGCTGCATTCCGGGACCCGGGCACGCGGGCAGCGCCGGACATGCCGTGCTCCACGTGCGCCCCCCGCGCCGGGCTCTGCCACCGGAAGCGCTGAAGCCCTGGGACCCTGCAGCCTCCAGCTTTGGGACCCAGGAGGCGCTGCCGCCGCTCTGCCATTCCTCCCATTCCTGCTCCGCGCTGAATGGGGCTGATTGTTGTGTGCGCCCGGAGCACCGCTCGCTGCCCCCGGCGCAGTGTGCTCGGCTCGCCCCCGCGGTGATCATGCGCCCCTCCGGGCCCCCGAGGAGTCGCTCTATGGAGGTGAGCATCGGGAGGAGGGGCTCGGAGAGTGCGGCATTGGAGGAGAGGCGCACACATGCCACTTTGGGGGAACGTCTGGGGAGGAGAGGCTCGTTTGTGTACCAGAACGTTGGTAGTTCAACAGATTATATGTTACTTGTTCCCTCTCCACAAAGACCACTCTGCAGTGCAGGGCACATGCACGGCTCTCCGCTCTCTGGTTGCACATCTGCAGACTGCTGTAGCGCCTGGCTCACTGGAGCCTTTTGTTTGCTGTGAGTGTGTGCGCTAACTTCTGGCAGCTGGGGGGCACCTCTGGCAGCCCGGCCTGCGCTCCCTGTGGCCAGATATCTATGGGGGGTCGCCCTGTGGCCGGATATCTGTGGAGGGTCGGTGGTGGTGAGGTGGGGGGAGGCGCCTGGGCTTGCAGACCCCCTTCACCCATCCTGATAGGTTTCTGGGCCGTACTTCACGGGTAGGCAGCACGCAAGGGGGAAACCAGAAATGAAGCGAGGAGGGAGGCAGTTTGCAGGCCCCAGGAAACCTCTGCAACTCACACACTGGCAACATGGGAGGTGGTGTGCGTTTGGAGACGATAGATTAACATTTTATGCTTTGCAACCTTGAAGATGGGTCGTTAAACTGTCGGCAATGAAGTTGCATGTTATGTGAATTGGGTAGTTTGGAATAAGGTATACGTTCATTGTTTTTATTGTATAGCTCAAACTAACTCGCCTCTGCGAGTTTCTACTTTTGTTGGAGAAGATAGATTGCAGCATGTGGAGGAATAAGTCCCAAGATCACCAAGTTTAGTATAATGAGCCGGGATTCCTGGTTCTGAACTTGGCCTCTAGACTTGTGAAGTGAGTCCATATGTGAAACACACACGCAATGGTGTCTCCGACCTATAACTTTCGTCCTTAAATTATTGTATTTTTTTATTCAAGTCCTTTTGTATAGCTCTGAAAAGTCACTTTGCGGTCACTTCTGAGAGCTAAATTCTGACATTCTAGAAAAACAAAATCGTGTAGGAGGGCACGCCAGCATGTGCGATGCTTCTGTCTTCTACAGTTTACACAGTACCTTGTAATCCGAGCCGAGGGCCTTGGAGCGGGCACGGTGCAGACACACGCCCACCCACGCAGGACTTTAAGAGCTTGCGGTGAGAGTCTTCCAGGCATACATATGAAGCCACTGGGAGCCGTGTGAAAGCAGCATGCGCCCAAGGCCGTGTCTGCACAGGCGGCGGCGGAGCAGGAAAGCTAAACACTGCTTGCAGCTCTGTGGCAAAGGATACGAACAAGCGATACCAGCTCCCTGTTCTACGGGGGTAGCGCGCTCTCACCCTAGGAATAATGCCCGATACCCAGGCGCTACCTTCAGAGCAAGCTCATCTGTGTTCCAACCCATGGCATACTTGCAGCTGTAAAATGTAGCATCCTTGTTGTGTTTTATATAGTGTTGTGGCATTTTCTCTTAGGCACAAACAATCCACATGGGCATGGCGTCTCTGCGCTTATAGACACCTGGACTCAAGGGTACAGCGGAGATCAGCTATGTCCCAGTGTAAGTGCCACTTTTCATGATATCAACAGAAGATACATTTGCATACAGTGAATGTAAATTAACCAATTTACACGGTCAGTGGCTATCCTGAAGATATGTGTGGATGTGGCCCTCTTTAACCTACATTGGACACCCTGGTGTAGACACTACAGTGGTTGTAGTGTGGCTCGGTTTGGGAAAATAAAAAGCTCTGCCCGGGCAAGGAGCTGTAAGAACGGCTTCTTTGTACAGATCTGTGTAATTAAACGTAATATTGTACACCCTACGTGGGTGCCAGTTGAATGAGCCGGTCAACTCGATATTGGCCAGGAATATTGAATTAGATGTTGGTCAGGGTTATGAAAATAGCACCAGTGACGACATCGGAATGTGTTGATACATTTGTTTGATTAAGATGTAAATAGTGTAACCTGTGCAACAAAGAACACATTGGTTGTGAGCACGATTGAGTAAATACACTTGTATTGTGCACGGCTGAGCCCATGGCCGCCATCATGTGGTCCTCACCGCTGTTTTTCTGTGAGATCACGTTTGTTTGTGTTCGTGTTAGCACTGCAGAGATTATGTTCCTGGAATGAGTAAAACCCGCAGCTGCCCACTGGAAGCTGCAGGATTAGGATTAGAGGTGTGTGCGCGCGCGGCCAGACAGATGGCGGAGCGGCCCGCGCGGATTGGTGCACGCGGCCAGCATCCTGTGTGCCTGGCGGGGACTGTGGCTGGCGTCTTTGACCTCCTGAGTGGTGCACCACGTTTTGCGAAATGTAACCACTGATCAGAGGTGGTGCTCTGGCCCGGATGTCACATGCTTCATGGGTCTTTACTCTTACACTTACTCAGCATCTTTGGCAAGAGTCAACATTGGGATTGGCCAAGTTTTGACATTGGCTTTTTAGGCCTTGCATGCACACATCTTTTAGCTGTCTGTTGTTGAATGACCTATTGTGGACCATGCCGAATCTTACAGTGGGTGTGGGCCAGCGCATTGCTTACCATTGGTTGGCTTTCTTGTCACGCTTCTTTGCCTGCTTGTTATTCAATGGCGTTCCTTCTTGTGTTTGTGCCTTACCTGGAGCACAACATTTTACCATCCTTTTCACTGAATGTCTTGTGTCCTTGCACTGCTCACATTCAGTGAGCTACATTTTTTTTATTATGCTTTCATCACTCTTTGAGTGCATGTGTTTTTGTTGCTCTCTTGCCTGTGCTGTTTACTCCTGCAAGTAAATGCACACTTCATGTTTCCTTCCCTGTCGGTGGCATACTGTCATGTTGTGATTTTTTTCTTCTGTCTGCGATTTGCAGTCCATCCTTTGATTTCCAGCCAGACCTGTGATTTCCTTCCTAGCCTGTGATTACCTTCATGGCCTGTGTTTGCCCGTCCATCCCGCGTTTGCCCGTCCAACATGTATTTTCCTGTCTAGCCTATGATCTGCTTCCTGACTTTTCACGTCCAGTCCACTTTGTGACCCTCAGTCTGGTCTGGTCTAGGATCCTTGTGCTTTGCCTCTGATCACTTGTGTAGACTGACTTGTACTCTTCTCAGCCTTGTGAGCTTCTGAATCTATAAGTAGTTTTCAGCCCAACCTGTGTGATTTCAATGTAATCTTTGATGATATGCC
Source organism: Triturus cristatus (assembly GCF_964204655.1). Lineage (NCBI taxonomy): Eukaryota > Metazoa > Chordata > Amphibia > Caudata > Salamandridae > Triturus > Triturus cristatus. Next base: position 225,426,616 of record NC_140591.1, read on the forward strand.
TGTTCTGTGATGTGATCTGGTCTGTAGTTGCCCATGTAGCCTGAGGTTGGTCGTCCCGCCTGAGGTTGGCCGTCCCGCCTGAGGTTGCCTGTTCCATCTGTCATTATCTGTTTGTGATCGCCTGTTATGCACTCTTGCGCTTTGCTTGTTATGGCCCCGTGAGTAATGGAGGCTATTTGAAACTTTGAAAAATAAAAACGAGTTACCTCATTACGAAGGATTTGGTGGTGCTGTTCTTTTGCTCGCCCTCGAGACGCACTGAGTATTGGAGGGAGGTGTGCATGGGGGCAAAAATGGAAATATATATACGCGCACACACACACACACACACATGACGCAATGCCTAACAAAAATGCTGCATCCTCCTTTATATCAACTATCACTTTATTGGCAACGGAAGTAGATCTGGAGTTGAAAGTAGTAAATTTTTTTTATTTATATATATATATATATATATATATATATATATATATATATACACTCACACACACACACGTGATTGTGATGCAATGCGTAGCAAAAATATTGCTTTCTTTATATCAAGTTCCACTATATTTTCAAATGAAGCAAGGTAAGTAGAAATGTACTACTTTCAACCCCACATCTACTTCCTTTGCCAATAAAGTGAAAGCTGATGTAAAGGATGCAATGTTTTTGTCAGGCATTATGTCACGTGTATATATGTGTGTGTGTGTGTGTGTGTGTGTATATATGTGTGTGTGTAAGTAGAAATTTACAAGTTTCAACTCACATCTGCTTACTTTGACATATTTATCTTTATATGGGCGTAGGCGATTTAGTGGCTGCGGTATTATCGTAGGTCAAAATTGTTGACCTCAAGATAGTGACCTAGAACTCATTGATTAGACCTTTCCCCTGCAGGATGGGAGGTTAGTGAGATTATATATTCCACCTGTTGCGGCTGACGTTGAAATGAAAGACTCTACCACTGTGGTCCTAGCAGAGAGGGGAAGGTTCTAGAGACGGGACGAGAACGGTTTTTGGTAGGGGGCTTGGTGCAGAAGCGGCAGGTAGCATTGGATTTTCTCTTTTCGAGGAGTTCAGAGTAAGGGACTTTAGAACCGTCCAGTGGTGGGCTGGAAGGCATAAGAGGAGACGGGCAGAGACCAGCATCTTGAGTGTGGGGCACATGGTATAGATGTGACATGTAGAAGGCATGCTTGGGTTGTAGTAGTGTCGGAGGTACCAGTGGGAAGCTGATGGCCCCAGATGTTGGTAACAGAGATTTATTTGCATGTTAGAAAAAACCTGCGCCTTTACTAACAGGCTTTCAATCGGCATTGAAAGTCGGTATATGGATATGGATGTTGATAGCAACAACTTCTTGGAACGGGGAAAAAATAAAAAGTGTAAATATATATATATATATATATATGTTTGTATATTAAGTACTGCAAAGACTTTGGTGCCATATCATGGTAGTTTTTCCAAGCTTAATTTAGACACCACTTTGCAAAGTTCACAACACATCGCAGAGGATTCACAAAATAAGCTAAAACCCATCAACCTAAGGAAACTTTGGATCCATTGTAAGATGACGCCCGGTACACTCACAACCTCCTGCTATTGAAAACATTTGCATTCCCCCTGGCACCGGCAACGGGTGGCCTCAATTGATATTAGAAAAGCTTCAAACTTCCCACGACAATTAAAATACTGTTTAAAAAAAAAATATATATAGATATATATATTTGTTTAAAATATTTAATTGTTTATGTATTTGTTTGATTAATGCTTGTTCTCATATTTTTGTGTATTGTTTTGCAGTTCAAATTATCAAAATTATTTAGGGCAGGGTCTCTGCATTCCAATAATGACTCCAGTCGCTGCCGGCATGGCTCGCGGGTGGACACACGGGAAGGGGGGTCGCGTAGGGAGGGGGGGTGTTAATCCAATAAAAAAAAAACCAAAAAAAAACGTACCCTCCCCTCTGTCCTGTACTCTCGCGTCGCGTCTCCTGCTCTCTCTCTGCTCACAGGATGCAGGCAGCCTCCCGCTCCTCCCCTCCCCTAAGCCAATCACAACGCTGCAATTGCAGCGTTGTGATTGGCTAGGACAACGTCCGTACAGGCGTCTATGGGGAGGCAGTTTTCTACATGCAGGCTGCGCAGCAGCCTACATGGAGAAAACGGTTTGTGGTGTGACAGGTTTGGTCGGCCCTGGGGCTGACCAAACAGTCAACGCCCATAACATTGGGCTAGCCACTCCTCCCCGACCCGCCCATCTGCCTGCCCACAACCAGGCATACCCTTCTTCTGCTTTCTCGCAGTGCGAGAAGCAGAAAAGTAAAATGGTATTTATACCATTTTATTTTTCTGCTTCTTGCACTGCGAGAAAGCAGTGGGGCGACACTCCGACGCCCACTTGGAGGAGCCGCCTTACTTTGCTGGGGTTCCCGAGTTTCAATAATCGTTCAGTGGGAGTCCCCGGATTCCTGTAATAATTACATGGGAGTCCACAGAAGTTAAAACATTAAGGACCACTGATATAAACCCTTCACCTAAACATCCATGATCAACAGCACAAGCAAGTTCTCCAAGGGAGCTTTTTTTAGGTAATGTCCAATCCTTTCGTTTCCATTAATGTTGTTACTTCGATTAAGTTACTGTGTCTTTCACTTTTTTGTCAATTTTACACGGTTTCTGGGCAAACATTTCACCTCATTATCTGTTTAACACTTCAATTCAGGAACCACCAGCGAAAAGGTGCCCAGCTAACCTTTGCAAATGGACTACCAGTAACCTTAGCTTCGTTTGAGCTAGATTTATTTTTCTCAAATCCGCATATTGTGCAGCATGTTGTGGATTATGTGGCAAATGCGGCAGATCCATAATGAAGCTGAAAACAGGCGGCTGCAGAATTACATAATTTAATTGGCCCTCATTATGGTATTGCTTTTTTCCTAGTGGATGTCTGTCACTGCTGTGTAGCCCCGGGCGTAGGCAGATGGCCCCACTAATTGATTTGAAATGGCACTGTCTGTCTTCAGCCGACCTCGAATGTTTCCCCTGAAAGACAAACCTTGTCCACAGGTAGAAAGAAACGCGCGGGAGTGTATATATTCAGTTGTTTTAAAACGATGCGGTTTGATTTCGATCCATGTTGTTTGGCTTTAAATCATGTCTGCTGAATCGGTGGTTATTCTCAGTCAGGCACACACCAGACCTTAGTGCCTCCCAGAGTACTTCAAGGAGCTGGCGCCTTGCAACAGAACCAATTCGAGCACAAAATTGTCATACTACAAAAATATAGTAGCCAGAATATTGGCTACCGAAATTCCGCGAAAATAAATATTTAAGGATAACTATGGAGTTACTATTCCTATCCCCACATCTACGTACATTGACGATGTATACTTTGATGATTTATATATCGTTATATTAGATTTATATGCGGAGGTTAGTATAGTAAACCTACGTGTGTGAGTGTGTGTCTGTACACACTTCAAGATATTTAGTAGTCCTTTATTCTGGCTGCACTATTTTTGGGTCTTAATATCCCTGTCGCGATAGATACCAGAGTAGCCTTATCCAGTCTACTCTAAGGTCTCCCACTCGCTGTCTGCTTGCCTATCGGTGACACGTAGAGGAACCCACCTCAGTTCTGTGCTTTGAGACGCTGGTGATTAAGCACCGTGCAAAGTGCTTATAACACGCCGGTCTGATTCAAAGCGCTGCTGCTGAGTGCTAGAGCCTACCAGTGGCTGAATAGAGGGACCGCTGCAGAAAAGCCACAGTCCAGTTTAGGTAAAGCAGTTCCGAAGAGCAGTGTGTGTTATGTACATGCACAGCATCCCCAAAATCGTCCCATTACCAACCCCTGTGTCCTCACCCGCTCTTTTCAGAGCCATCTGATGAGCCTAGAACAGCAAATATATGTAACATCGCGACAGAGTCAATAGACCACCTATTCGCTCTGAACCCACCGTTTACTGCCTAGCATCCCTCTGATTATATCTCTGCCCTTGACCCTGTGACGTACTCCACTGGCCTTCATCTGGCTTTCGCTGTAGGGATGCTGCTCACAGACATACATACAAGGCACATACACCTACCCCCTCTATGTTACTGGAGTCACCGAGTGGAAGTAGGCAGTGTTTAAACTCCAGACTTTGCAGGGCCGGCTTTAGTGCTGGTGGCGCCCTGTGCGACAATGTCTGTTGGCGCCCCCCCATGACCACCTCCACCACGGATTCTCTCACTAGCACCCTTTAACAGTGACCAAGTCTCCATAACCACACCATCTCAGATGCATTGAATTAGTTATATAGCGCCACTCACACCAGTGTAGGGTGTCCGAGCACTTTGCATCACACACACACTTTACACAGAGACAATCAATCATACGTCTGTAAATCAGTGTATAGATAATGTTACTTAAGCCAAAGGACTGAAAGTGTAGGAGTCACATGTCACCCATACTGGTAGGCAGTATAGTTCAAGAGTGCTTGGTGTGGAGAAGCACAAACTCAGAGTCGAAAAAGAAACAGCATAGTTGGGAGTTTTCTTTAAAAATAAGAATCGATTTCTAGCTAAATTAACCATTTTTGCAACATTATTCAATGCTCTAATAATATATACTTTGCAGTGTGTATGCAGTTCTAGGATGAAAGTTAATAGTTCAATATCCTATATTAGGACTTTAAGTTATAAATTGCAAGTAACAAAAGGATGTCTCTTTTGAAAGCAGTAACCTGCTGATCTGTTTACATCATATGCACTCTGTAATCTACTTGGTACACGTTCTTTGCAGCAGGCATATTAACCCTCTGCACTAACTTCACCGAAGTCAAAACCTCAACTATACAAAATGCTGATCTCTCTCCAGGACGATAATTAATCACACGAGTTATGTTGACATTTATGTGAGGCCTGGTAATTGCCGTGGGAAAGAAGCGGGGGGGGGGAAGAAACGCTGCAGCAGGTGCTTCAAAAGCATAATAAACTTTCAAACACAGCGCCCCCAGGAAGCCATCACCCGGTGCGGTGGCACCGGTCGCACCGCCCTAAAGCCGGCCCTGCTTGCAGCCTACACTCTTGAACTGATAAAAAACTCTCTCACTCGTAGATGCCTTGTCAACACGTTGCGACCTAAATTCTTCATTTAACAAGAGCAAAAGAGATCCCAGTAGATCACGGACATATTTTGAAAAGGATGTCGTTATTTATGTAATAGTTTAACATGCCACCCATACACGACAATAGGGTTAGGATATTTGACATTAGAAACCGAAACAAAGTACATAGTTGGACAATAACAAACAATTAGGATCCTAGGACATCAGAAAGATTGGGTCTGAAGGGCGCAAAAGAGGGCCTAGTCCTTGGGTCACGAGGAAGAGAGATCCAGAAAGCCGTAGGGCTCCTGTGAAGATTGATTTTGTGCTTGAGAAGTTCTAAATCTTGTTACTTCCTGGTACAGAGTTCCTGCCTTGTACACACTTTGTCTGCCTGAGATAGTGAGCAAGTATAAGGGATAAACAGGCTTATGTTAATGCTTGCATAATTTAGTTTTTAATTTTGTTTCAGTGGGAACCCAATGCTACCGGTGCAAATTGCTTGGGATTGGGGCAATGTGGCCAGACTTTCTGAGTCTGGCTTTGAAGTGACTTTGACGTGACTCTGACGTGACTTGAGTGAGGTGAGTGAAGGCTGAGCCAGCCCTGCAAGGATGGAGTTTCCAAGGTCTTGGAGAGAGATGACCATAGCAAGGGCTGCTATTGTTGTGTTGGCTGCAGAAAGCAGATGCTTAGTTTTAGGTCGAGCCTGAGACCGCGCTCATGAGCTGCTCTGCGAGGCTTCTTGTGTTTACTCCGTGTGGGTCTGACTCCTCCCAGACATTGGATTGGCTTTTGCGTGTGACTTTCAATAATGAAAGCACGCAAATGGCTAAAGGTGGACGCATGTCCCACCTCTTTTTAAATGTTCACTCCCCCGGCGTTTTGCTCTCAGGAGCAAGCAGCGGCGCGCAGGGTTGCAGCTGCATTCCTCGTTTTTTTTTTTTAATCTCTAGGCTGTTCGTGAACGGGTTCAGCCTGATGGGCAGTAGGGGTTGGGACCTTTCTGTGCGCCTGCTCTTTATCTGCCTGCACACCCACCGCTGCTCTGTGGCTCTAACTACTCGGCTTTATAATCAACTGCTCTGCGATTAAATACCTATGACTGTTGTTTGAGTGACTGACTACTGAGTGACGAAGATTATATGCGTGCTCTGAGAGTGTCTTCGTTCTGACTGCTCGGTGACTCAGTGCTCCAAACTGCTATTTGCTGCTATATGACCGGCCACTCTGCCTCTCACTGCAGCGTCCTCCCTGTTGCTGTTTGCGGATTGACTGCTAGCTCCGTGGGTGACTGCGCGGACAGCTTCACTTGCTTCTCGTGCACGCTTGTGAATGCTTTGTGATTGCCTGCACATGAGTGCACGCACTCTGCGAACATACAACAGCTGTGACAGTGTGACACTGCTTGCTCAGTTACTATGTATGGGCAGGTTATGATGACCGCACACAACCAGGAAAATTTCAGAAACAACACACGGTGAGCTTTCAAATCTGTATGTTCCTGCAAACACGTTCTTTGTAACAGCTGTTCACAGCTACTTTGCAACAACCTCCTCACCGCTCCCAGGCGCTGACGCTGGTCTATCTGCCCCACTCACACAGACCCTCATTTGACATGACAAACTGTACCTTGTCATAGGCCGTTCCGCTTCTCCCTCGCTAGATGTTCTACCACTAATGTATATCCGCAGACGCCAGAGTTATTTCACAGGGCATATGTGGAGAGGCAAGACCTACTTCTCCGTCAGTAATTTACACTACAAGCAACCGAACATTGCCAACCTGAACTCATAGAAAAAATAAAAGGTATGCACCTTTTATTCCAAACGCAACATAGGTAATTCTCACCTGTTCCACTCGATCTAGGTACTCTCGGTAAATCACACAACTTGGATCTAGCATCCGTGTCTTCCTGCACAAGAAAGACCTGTGACTGTCTGCTAAGTGAGTGCACTGGTGGCCTCAGTTTTCTGAAAGCTGACATGAGTACAAACAAGACTGCCCTACTACAGCTCCTCAGAATGTTACTATTTGCACAAGTGTGCTTTATGAAGTTTAACAAGGCACTTCATACTTTAATTCGAGTTTATGTTGTTTTACCGAACGTGACGGCTGCTCACAAAACACTGTTCTGGACTTTACACAATAAAGGACATTATATGTTCTGGCACTCAGGATAATGTGCTGCATGGGTAAATACTTTTAAGGTCCCAAAGGCGAGACCTATTGGCTATGCCAATGCTTGTTTTGTCTGAAAATTAGCAGCTTTCGTTATTCGGTTGAGGTAGGGAACCAGTGATATTGAACAGACCCATGCAGTACCCTAAGCATTTCACTGTAGCGAGAGCTGGGAAGAAGTCGTTTACTTCAATGTACCAACATCCTGATGACCGAGATGACTTTTCAGATGTAACATAGTCCCTCGTGCATTCCAATGGAAACACTTCCTGGAAGGTGGAATGATGGCCCAAATAGCCAATAACATGAGGTGATAGAGTAATACTGGGTGGAGCCAAGGCCCACTCTGTTTATATTTCAAAAGAATTAGTAACAATACTTACAGCCAACTGCATTTTGGAACCACAACTAATAGATGATGTATTACAACTGCTTTAATACATGTGTTAGAGACAAAACGACAGAGCGACAAATGAACTTCAGAAAAGACAAGCGCATGAAGGAGAAGAGAGTTTTCATACATCGTTTACGAATCTCCTATCCCATAATAGGAAAAGTAGGAACTGGCCAAAGTACAGCAGTGAATTAAAAGATAGGTGGCCGCCTCTATTAGAAAACGTAACTATGAGTCTTCATGCATTAGGGTTTAGTGTGCCGGTGTGGTGGCCAGAATAAAAGGTGCACTCTTTTTTAGAATGTCTGTGCACACGAGAAGAATAACTGGATTTGACTCGAAGGAGAAAATACACTGGTCAAACACAAATGAAACGGGAGTTCTAGCACAACACAGTTATTCAGTTTGGAAGCGGCAAACGTACTTATGTGAAGTTAAGTACTTTGAGAAGACTGTAACACAAGAGGCTCAGCTGGAATGAGCAGTGCACCCACCTTCTTGTTAAAAAACAAAACAAACATTGGCCAAGCCAACAGGTCTGGCTTTAATGTGATAATACATGTTCAGGCAGGCACAAGTGAACACATATTATTTGGACTGTGTCGCTATAAGTTGAGGCCCAGCATCACACGCGTGTGGAATACAAACGAGGCAGATGTGGAAGGCACAGAAAGAGGCTGTTATGGGATAAAAAGAAAGGCCACCTGGCCAGGGAATCCCTGGATCACACCCGCTAGGGGTATAATATCGCTTTCAAATTCTACTTGAAGTCTTCTCTGAATACTTAATCACCATCAGTGATGCCATTCTCTACATACACAGTAACCAATCAACTGAGGTTGCACCTTTCTACAACCAATCAACTGATGCCGCACAGCTCTACAACCAATCAACCGAGGCCGCACCTCATCACACTATTTAAACGATAGCCAGCTGGATGTATCAGTAAGTTAAATGTTCGCTGTTAAAATATTCAGTAATTTGCAGTTAACAAGTTCAAATCAATCCAGGCTGACTCAACCTTCCATCCTTCCAAGGTCAGTAAACTGAGTAGCAATAAATAAATAAATAGTAACAAGTGTTATTTACAGTGCTTAGAAACTTCAGAAGCCCGCTATAATAAAACCTTAATATTATTAAAAAAAAACTCTCTAGAATGTTTAGGAACATACTAGCATTGCGGGCCTGAGTGTTTTACACCAAACCCTGCATCTCCTCAAGTTTGACTGTTACTACAGGCTCCTGGCAGGCGTCTAGCACAGCAGTCGCTCTCGGTCGCAGGGCCTGTTCGGTTATCATGTGCTATAAATAAACCTCTTAAGTCATTTAAATAATAACCCTAGATTACTATGTGTAACATAGCAGAGACTGGGCCGATAGTTACTGTAACCCCCGCATTATGAGGTCTGAGTTTGTAGCCACCTATTTCCAGTGTAATTTAGCAGACAGAGCTCTTTGTGATGTCATAAGCCATGCTGTGCCTGTTGAGCCAGTGGCCAAAGCCAGACTGCTTTCCTGCCACTTTTACATGGAGCAGCATGGACTTCATGGGCTCCTGAGTTGAAAGCCACAATGGGAAAGCATTCTGCGCGTCCAGTCGTCACAATGGAGCTCGCATCAGGGAACCGTAAGTGATTCTTTGTGGCCTTCATGCTGACCATAGAGAGCTGCCATAGAGACCTGAGCCAGGCTAGAGGCAGGAACTTTCAACACAGTGAATCTAAGTGAGAATTAGGAGGGATAAACCAAAGCTCGTTTCTTGCATCGATCAATTTTAGAACTATCAACGGAGTATTATCAGGTTAAGATTATAAAATTATACTTTGCCTTAGTGCCTCGCGGTACTGCATTTTTAAAGTGTATTTATTGTTTTTTCCTTTTCCAAAAAGACACTGCTGGAGTGAGAATCAATTTAAATAAAATAGTTTACCATCTCTATCTCATACCAAACAGGGTTGATCCTGCTCTCCTTCTCCCTCTGCGTGAGTTTCCTCTAACTTCTCTTTGTGACAGACCTATGCCATCGTATATGAGAAGGGTCAGGAGCTATACATCACAAAAATCAATAATCTCAATTCTATCTCTAAGTTCAGTCAATAATGAGAGCTTTAAATTAGTTTAAGGGCTTTATTTTCATTAAGAAGTTTAGTAAGATCTCTTTTCTTTATTAATTAGTTTATAATGCATCAATCAGATCACAGAATTCATAGTAAAATTTTGGTTAGAACAAGTCATCAGATAAGCAATACAGAGTGTTCCATAAAGGAATGAATCCCTAGTCTACGTATGGGACGAAATGGGCGTTAGCAGGAATCCATAAGGAGATCAAGTTCAAAAGCCAAGAGTGAGAAAGGGCATGAAGCTCAAATCCGATCAACTGGCTCTTAAATCCACTGTAGTAATCCTCAAAGTGTTTGTACATCAAGCGCCTAACTACCAATCTGACATTCTTCACCCACCTCTAGTGAATTTAATCGCAAGCCCCACATACACCTGACCTGCACCGAAACATGCGGTTTGCGGCGCAGTGAGGCCGAATTCGAGGTGGGGCACTGTGCACAGAGAGACGGCAACGCTTTAGTGGTTCAGGCACACAAGAAGTCTTCGTATTTAAGGATGGCCGCAGTGCTGACGTGCCGATGAAGCACCGGTGTGCCTAAGACAAGCCCACCTGCGCCCGACCACGACTAGCTCCAGCCGCTATGCTGGGAAAATCACAGAGGTGAGCCCTGTTCTCTCCTACACCTCGACTGACTTACTCAAGCTGCTCCCCCCGACTAAGCAGTGTAATATCCTTGGGCTCCTAGACGCAAAGGGTTCTGTCTGCCGTTTCTTTTCTAAATCACCTTTCCACCCTCTTAATTCTAGAGTTGGCATTAAAAAGTAGCCAGGAGTCCCCCTTAAGAAACTTAAAGCTGCACGTATTAACGTCCGTTCTCTACCTAAGCACGCCTTAGATATATATAACCTGATTGAGCAGGACTAATTAGAGGTCCGCCTCATGACAGAAACACGGCTAGTCATGGCAGATTCATGCCCCGACCTACAGTTAGCGCTTCCCCCTGATTACTCCGGCATACACATAGGCGGTGCTGGCAGGAGAGGCGGTGCAGCGGTAGTTGCTTCTAGGAAATCACTTGAATGCCCTACCTTCCAGGTGGAAGACCTGGCCAACTCAGAAGCCTTAGGCTTCATCATTTCACCTCCCGCCTGATGCTCTTTTACAGGAGCCCTACTATATCGCCTGTCAGGCATTGCAGGAGGCTTTATTAACTCGATGGTCCATGCCGTGGGCCATAAAAGGATTCACTATGCCAATTTTACCATCCTGGGTGACTTTAATATCCAACTAGATAACCCTACGGGCAACATTGTTGTAAAACTGACCAAGGTATTGGCTGATACAGATCTGTCTATGATTCTAACTGTACCTACGCACAAAGCAGCTGGGGCGGCTCCTCCATTAGGGCGGAGGAGTGTCGCCCTACTGCTTTCTCGCAGTGCGAGAAGCAGAACATAAAATGGTATTTTAAATACCATTTTATGTTTCTGCTTCTCGCACTGCAAGAAAGCAGAACGGTATGCCTGGTGGAGGCGGGCGGGTTGGGGCTTTGGTCGGCCCTCTGGGGCCGACCAAACCAGTCATGCGCACTCTGTCTTTTCTCTATGTAGGCTGCATGCATCCTGCATAAAGAAAATGGGCTCCCTGTAGGCGCCCGGCTGGGCGCCGTCCCCACCAATCACAACGCTGCCATTGCAGTGTTGTGATTGGCTTAGGGGAGGGAGGCTGCCTGTGGCTGCTCCCTGTTCACGAGAGCAGCAGGAAAACGCAGAGCTGGCCAGGAGCTGAGGCTGCGTGGGACCCGGGAAGGTATGTTTTTAAAATTTACATTAGACCCGTCCTGCAAATCTGGCTCGCCTCTGGACCGCCTTCCCCTCATGTCATGAGGCTCCTAGGGGATTGCCTAGGACCTACACTTCCACTGCCTCGCTACAATCGGGGTTAAGTGCCCTCGCATGGAAAAAAGCAAATGTGATCCTCCTGCTAAAAACACCTAATGAAGATCCTCATAACCTAGCAAATTTTCGACCTATCTCTTTGTCTTTGCTTCCCGGGGGCTCCAAAAACATTGATTAAGTTATTAATATCCATATAACACAATTCCTGGACAGCAGCAATCTTTTACACCCCTCTCAGTCAGGTTTTAGGGCCCTTCGCAGCAAGGAGTCCACTTTCATGGAAATCACTGACTCCGTCTGGACGCTGGCCAAAATGCCGCGCTGATTCTATTGGACCCCTCCGCTGCATTTGACTTGAGATCTTGCTCCTTTGACTCACCCAGATCGGAGCAGGGGGCAAGGCGTGGGCCTGGCTGAAGTCCTTTCTAGAGGACAGGGAGCAGGGTGTCTGGCTTAAACCATAACTACTGTGATGCCCAAAAACTTAAGTATGGAGTGCCTCAGGGCTAAGCCTTAAACCCTACACTTTTTAATATTTATATGAGGCTGTTGGTACATCTTAAAGATTTCTTTGGCATCGGTGTCGTCTCCTATGCTGACGACATGCAACTGTTACTGACATACAACAACGAACCAGGAAAAAAAACGAACTTTGCGGATTGCGTGTCAACAGTAATGGTATGGCTGAAGGGTCATTTCCTGCAATGCAAACCTGATAAAACAGAGACCCTACTATTTGGCAACAACCCCGTACCCGGCTGGTCGGGCGCTTGGCTGGCCAACATTACAGCACCTCCTCCCCACACCAAAGTGGCAAAGAACCTAGGCATTCTTATCAAATTTCTCTCTCAAGCCCCAGATCTCTGCTGTGATCAAAACCTTATGCTGGAGTCTCAGGATGCCGAGTACATTTCTCAAAATCCTGCCCTGGGAAGCCCAGAAAACTGTGGTACCAGCTTTGATCCTGTCAGAACTCGATTACCCTAATATCTTATATTTAGGTGTATCAGACCACCTTATTCAGGAACTTCAAAGGATACAAAACATGGCCGTCCACCTTCTGTTTAACTTGCTTAAACATACTGCGATATCCCACTCCCGATGCCAGTTACACTGGCGTCTTATAAGATGGAGAAACCTCTTCAAATGATTGACTGGAGCCATGTACCATTTTACAAGACTTGTCCTAAATATTTACAGGACAAATGATTTCATACTGTCCTAAAAGATCCTTGAGGTCTCAGTCTGCCCCCGCTCTGCATTCCTTTTACCAGATGAAAGAATTGGGGCAGCTCAGCTTGCTCAGTACCAGCAGCCAAATATTGGCATGAACTCCCTGTGGCTCTTAGATGCATTTCTGACATTAAGACCTTTCGTAAACAACTGAAAACCCATCTGTTTAACCACATCGATGCGAGTGACGGAGCGGTTCCGCCATGCGCGTCGGTTGCGCTGTGCGTATGTGGGAACCGCTCCGTCATGGCCCCGCCCGCGTAATAGAACCTTCAACACAGCGCGGTAATCCGCGCCGCGCTGAAGGGGTTAAAGACTAATCTGGTTTCCCCTCCCTTCTGCATTAGTCCTACAACGGGACGCTCTAGCAGTAGCCGCTCGCTTTAGAAATCTCAACATTCATTCATTAGTATCAGCTGAACTTCCCATAAAGAGAGGTTTGCAAAAGCAAAAAAACCCATGCAGAAGCAGCAGCGACTGCAATCGGCAATAGAATCGAGTAGGAATAGCAGCCAGCATTCAGCATAAAGCATTCAGCTTTTGTGAGGACAAGTGGTAAGGGTAAGAGCATAAAGCATCTTGGTTGTGGGGTCTGGAAAAGAAGTGCCTGAAAAAAATAGTGCTAACCTACTTTAGGAACACACACTAATATAAACAGTTGAATGAAAATATTACAGTTCGTTCTGTATGTTTTCCTTCCTCTCATCCAATGAGCTTTTGATTCTTCTTGAGAAGAGTCTCATCCTGGCCTTCCCCACTTTCCTTCACAATAAGCTTCAAAGATTTACCTTGAAGTATGAAACATTATTAAACACTTTCTATGTATGAACCCTTTCGATTCTAAGACCTCCTTTACCATGTGTATAGGCACATTCTAACCTCCTGATGGAATAAAGTGTATGTGAGACTAAACAATAGACTTAAGTGCAATAGAAACATCAAATGCAAATAATGGTAATCAGCACCACATTTATTCATTATATATCAGAAAAGAAATAGGTTAACCTATTAACACTTTCTATTCATGCACTGTATTCAGTGTTAAATAATATAAAGTCACTCTTATAAAGTGTCTCTAGCAAAACATTAAAAAAATATTATTATATATCAGGCACATTCTTTAATACAATGTGGTGTGAGCTTAAAAAAATAACAGAAAACAAGTCAGTGTAAGGTCCACCTTTAGGCATTATGTGCATGTCTCAGCACATTTAACTTCGCTGCTGAAGTAATTAAGCTTGCTTTAACATTTCCAGGCCTAGCACTATTAGAAATTGTTAGGTACTGCTAATAAATTGCACGTTGTCCTTGCACAAGTCTATTTAACTATATTAATTTTACATTTTATTAAAATTAATTCTTTACCAACAACATTAGTATTACAAAGCATGAGGTGTGTAAAAAAAAAGTGACTTGGTGCAGCATGAACCAATGAACAGCGAGTGGGCGACGACAGTAGCAGGTGTGAGAGACTTGCACTTCAATAGAGTGTCATCATCACCATGACCTAAAGGCATCGAAATGTGCATGTTAATGAATGTCATCAGTTTAGACGATTAAGCATTTGAGACTGCGTTCATATATCGCAGACACGCGTGATGAACTAAGAACATCATGTGTACGTCACAGTGGTTTAGCATCTGATTTTGGGTTAATTTCGGGTAGGGTCGAGTCTCCTTCAGTTAACTTGTCCGGCTTCTTTATGCAGAATCGCAAAAGACGAATTCCAGAATCTTCTGCTTTGGCGAATTTATAGCGCTCTCCGCCTCCGATTTCAGATGACCCATGTAGGGTTACCCTAACGGTCAGAGACCCATACAGGTGATGCCACCCCCCCGGGCCTGTGCAGCGGATCTGTGCTCTTCCAGAAGCTCTGTCTTGCCCACCTATTCCACCAGCTGCAGGCCTCAGTCTACAGGCCTCAGACTACAGGCCTCAGTCTGCCCCAATACTCTCTCTGAGAGTTTTGGCCCTTGGCTCTATCGCTTGTGCACATCATGGATAGCCAGAAAATGTCCGACTCTGCTCCCCGCAGCATGAAAGGTCCCTGGCACTGTGACAACATGTCCCTTGAACGCTGTCACAGACAATCATGCCTAATTAGTTTAGTTACTTTGTGTGCGTTTGCCAATGTTTGTGCTTTCCCTCTTGAGCCTATAAAGTCCTCAGTGTGGCTTCAGTAAGATGCAGCTTCCAATGTGAAGACATTTTACCTTCCAATAGGCTATAATTCATCCGATTCTTCCTTCTACACCTATAAATTAAGATCATTTTGTTCGCCCCTTATAGCAGAAAGGTTGTAAAGTGTAAAACAAGTAAAGGTGGAGATACCTTACCGATATAAGATGAAACATCATCTCCATCCATGATCTAGGTCAACAAGATTCCTTCTCCTTTAGGAAATTCCATGGGAGATTCAAAAGGAAACCTGTACATATTTCTTGAATTTTAAACCGATTGTCTATAACTCAATCTTCTGGTAATTCAACGTTCTGACAATGGCGTTTCAACTTCTTAAGATACATCAATAATGCTTTAAACATTACCACATCAGTAACCAATGTCTTAATCCGCCTTCTTCCACGAGTAAGCCCACAATCCATTGTACACATTAACCATAACATGAAATTTATTAGATATCATTTTGTTGGAAATGTTTGTATACAATAATTAGATAAACACAAGAAATATTAGTAATTTGCATATTTAATATCAGAAACAGACCATGTTTCCAGATAGAAAAATGTTTTTTAAAATTTTCTTCCTTCATTCCAGTCAATATTTCATGTTGTACAGTCAGTCCTAGGGTACAGCCAAAACGTGTTTTGCCCCCTAATGGCGCGCAAGCTTTAAACCTTTTCAAGGTGTGGATTAAATTAGTTTTGGTTTGGAAGACTGCATTGTCTTGATCCCAAATCTGTGTTTTAAAATCTGGTCTTTCAGGGTCCATCCATAGTTACATTCTCACCTCCCAGATCACCCTGGGATTAGCAACTTGCAGTCGAATAGCAAACTTCCTTTTCCCCCTTCCAAGATTCTTTGTCACTGTGTTCAGCTTATTTTGCAAGTTCAGTTTTTCTTAACTATTTTACTTCAATGAGAACTCTTTCTCTGGTGTCAGACTTTTTATTACAAATTGTGCTATGTGTTTTAGCTTCATTTTTTTTATTGTAGACATGAAGTTTGGTAACAATTAATATTTGTTTTATGGTATCCTAGTATGGCCATGTGTTTCCACACGTTTTAAAAAAAAATATCAGTAAATTAATACATATTAACAAAAAGAAACAGATAAAAAAATGGTTTTAAAGTGGTGTTATGTCTCCTACTAAGGTACCTAAAGAAACAGGGCTGCTGTCTAGTCTAGCATATATGTTAATCTTGTCGAGCACAGCCAGTGACAGTTCACTGGGTTAGCACGTGTCCTCATAGGAAGGGCGATGGGATTAAAGTGTTCGTTAGCTGGTATAACATATGGGCTGTCGGTAGCGTTGCATTTGGGGTGTCTGGCGGGGAGTTGGTGTGTGTTACTAGTGTGCTGGGCGAGTTCTGCCGAATATGACTGTACCCTAAAGGCTCGGGTCAAAACATAGTCTCTAGGCTTTGAAAGTGGAAGATATGTAAATATTTCAAATATTCAGTCAGAGCTATATCTTGTTGTCTAAAGAATCATGCATGTGAGTAGAACATCACCATGTGCCTAATTTTAGGGGTGGTAAGATGTGTTCAATTATTCACTGATAATTTGTTTGGTGGAACATTGCGATGCTGTCTGTTCCAGTACAGAAACAGCCTACTGGAAGTGAGAAGGAGGTACCTGATCAGAATGTTTTTCTGGGATTTTCATCAAAAGGTTGTGCTTTAATGACAAAAGTGGAGAAGTAAAGCCTTGGGCTAGGAAGGTAATACAACGATAGAAAGATGCTTACGCTTTCTTGGTTAATAGTGATGCGCTAACAGTGGTGGCTGCGGATGAAAGCCTAAATCCACCAATAATCTATTGTAAGAGTCTTGTCTTTGCCTTTTAAGGTCATTGCAAGCAGAGGTTCAGAGAGGGTGTGAAGTAGTACAGAAGAAGACAGACCGGTCAGCGAAGGGTCTGCAAATCAGCGATGGCCAAATTCAGCATCATCATTTGTTAGCTAATTGGGAGTTTGCATTTCTTTATTTAGTTATTACTTCAATGCTCAGTTCTTTGTCCCCTGGACCATATGCAGGCTCAGTGAAAAACAGCGGAATAGAGACGGAATCAATCCCTAATCCATGCCACAGCTATGTTTATTTTAACGATCACACATTAAATGTACATGAACAAAAAGAGGTCTCTGGGCCGCCCACTCCTCGCGTGAGAGTGATAGACTGTCAACATGTTTAAAGCAACAACTTTCATATTTGCTGATTCTTCGAATCAGTTCACTCAGTCCGTACCCTGTTGTTTACTCCAGGAGTGCAGGCACACTGTATTGTTTGACACAGTTCACCTGCACTGGTGGTCGGTATACATTCATGTTAACCAGACCAGACAGTCCCTACCAAACATGGTCACTCTGGAACATTCCCCTGGCTTCTGTGCCGAAGACCTCCTGTCTAGTTCTGGGTTTTTTTGCAGGTAAGCTTCGTGATTGCTTTTTGCGTGTGGGTTGTGTGGGAGGCTGTTCTCAAAGGAGCAGAATTCATAAAATCTGACTTTGCAGGCTCTGAAATATGGGAGGCGTTGCTACACGACTATTAACTCCTGTGGATGCCATCAGGCTGCTCTGCGGGGTCTTAGTGGAAAAAGGCAACAGCAAGCCGAGATACCCCACAGCCTGGAAATCACTGGCAGAGAATAAGCAAAATGTCTGCAGTGAAGCGGAAGTGTGTTGATCTTGTTGTAGCATCTTTAAAGAGGATGACACGTATACATGGTCTGCTCTCTTGCACCAATGTCTATGGCGTGTTTTGTTATCTTCAGTGTAATCCTTGTATTTACAAAAATGCAATAGAAATATATTGGTGCATTCAGAACGCGTGCTATTCAGTGTTTAATTTGCATCAGTAGTTGCTTGCGGTCATTCTGCCACTCTGGTATTTTCCTGGTGGGTGAAAGGCTCGGGGGCTGCTTTCAGAAGAGCATTGGCTGCCATCACCCACCTACCCAGCACATACTCATTTTAGTTGCAGCTTCCTGCAGACTGGTTCTTGTTGGAAAGTTTGTGCCAGGGTTGATTTTTGTTTCCAGTCCAAGCCTGCCAGTCGTGGGCACCGGGCACTCATTTTTAGGAATCGGTACTCATTTTTTCATCATCAAACTTTGACCTACTGAATGAGAGAGAAAGGCTGGAAAGGGGAAAAGGAGGAAGATAAATATATTAACGGTGAGAAAAGGAAAAAGCAGGGAGGAAAAAGAACCTGCACGAGCGAGATAACAGCGCTTCAATTCTAGAGTGGTGGTAGAATGAGGAATGACCAGGGGCAGCCCCTCTGTTTGAATGAAGGAGCGTCGCCCCACAGGCCAGAGCTGAAACTGAAAAATAAAATAGTAATAAAGTTTATTTATTACCATATTTATTTTTGAGCAACCGACCCGTCCTGAACTGAGTGACAGGGCGGGGCCAGTGCTGCAGAGTGGCAGTGACAGTAGCAGGGAGCTGTGACAGTGCGCTTTAAAATGTGCATGTCTCTTTGGCCAGCTGTCTTGGGACGGCCAACCAGACATGCACATTTTTAAGTTATTTAACCGAGCTGTCTTAGACAGCTGAGTTAGAGAAACCATAGGCCTCCAGTGGTCTTAGAAGCACTGCGAGAGGCCGCGCCTACCAATCCTAACACGTCTGTCATGCTGGGAGACGTGTTAGGATTGGTGAGTGCAGGTTCCTGGTCCCACGTGTGAGCCTGCCTGGAAGGGAGTTGACCGGTGGAGAAGGACGTCACATCACACCTCAAGGTAAGCTCCGCCACCCTCGATACGTGGCAGCCGCCACTGGAAATGTGGTGGAATCAAGGGTAGGCATCCTTGGTGTGTTCCTCATCCCCTGCAGTCTGCAGCACCAGCAGTGGGTTCCTAAAAAACGTTGGCCCATGCACACTTTGTTTATTTAAACAAACTAAGCACTGTTGACACTACTTCTCAAGCTGAATGCCTAAAAAATGGAGATTGGAGCATGCAGGAAATAGATCAATTCTCACTCATCCAGCATCTGTCCAAAATATCTTGGTCCACAACCGAGCCCTTCAAGCCAAGTAAGGAACCTAGGGGTGATTTTTGACACGAAATTGTCTCTTGTGGCACAAGAAAATCAGTGTGAGTTTACTGCGGTTACATTTTCTCTTACCTAGGTTTCTCTGAAAGGGTGCAGCCACCATCTCCTTAGTACTTGGCTGTGCCAATAGTACATACCTTGGAGAAGGCTTCCTCCTTATTCTCAAATTCAAGAGAATTCCGAATGCAACTGCAAGACAAGTCCTCAATCTCTGTATCCGGACTCAACAGTTCTCCCGTCCTTCGATCATTGGCTCTGCCGCCAGTGGCTAGAAGTATTCTTTGAAGCAGTGAGCATGACTCCTAGAGCCGCCCACTACACCGGCCCACTCTCCGTGCCTACTGCCAATCCAGGTCACTGTACTCCAAATATGGGCCCCTCTGTTGACCACCCCTACCTTCAAGGAGCCTTGCGTCATTGCCTCAATGCAGTGGGCTAAGGTTTGCCATGCATTCCATTCCTTGGCGCCAAGCCATGCGATTCTTTTTGGTAGTATGCCATGCAATTCTCTCCTTGCCAATATTCAATTGTCACCCCAGAGAATGTCATGCATTTTCTCTGGCCGTCCTTTCTCAAGTTATGTGATACATTAATTTTGCTGCTATTTTTTCACAGATCTCTTCAGCTGATGATATGTGATGTGTTCATTTCCCTGATGATCTGCCATTCATTTGTTTCTCTGCCACTGGGTAATTCCTTTACTCTAAATGAGGGGTTTCCATGCCGTTCTTCCCTAGATGTAATGTGATGCATGTCCTTGTGTGCAGTCATTTCCCTCAATAGGATGTCATGCTTTCCTGACAGATACTAAAACACACATGATGTTCCTGCTATGCTGCCTATTTCTTTCTCTGACAACATAAGTGTCAACTTTTATTTGTCTATTTTTTCTCTGACACCCAATTTCCTGTTTTTTGCTGGTATCCTATGAGGATCTCTCTTAGTTGGTATCCTGTGTTTTCTTTTTTTCTGCTGGTAGCCCTTGGGATTTGATGATATCTTGTGGGCCTCTTTCTCTGCTGTTGTCATGTGGCTTTATTATCCTGTTGCTGTTCTGCGTGTTTCTTTGCTAGTGGTATCTTATGGGTTTCTCTCTTTCTTTGTTGATGGTATCTTGTGAGTTTCTTTCTCTGCTGTTATGCTGTGGTTTATTTTCCTGTTGCTATCTTGCATGTTTTATGCTGGTGGTATTTTGTGGGTTTCTTTTTCTGCTGTTATCCTGAGGGTTGTTCTCGAGTACTGCCTTTGTTGGTTTCTTTTTCTCTTAGTATCCTGTGAGTTTGTTTCTCTGCTAGTATCCTGCGGGATTCTTTTTAAGCTGGTATCCCGTGTTTATTTTTCTCTGCTACACTTCTGTGGGTTTATTTTGCTGCTACTATCCTATTGGTGTTAGGGGTACTTTGTGGGCTTCTTTCTCTGTTGGTATGCCTTGAGTTTTCTACTTTACTGATATCTCTTGGGGTTCTTTCTCATCAGGTAGTCGGTTTTCTTTCTCTGCAGTTATTTATTTAAAAAGCTTTTCTTTTGTTTCTTTCTCTGCCGGTGTTCTCAGGATTTCATTTTCAGGGATAATTCTGTTGGTATCTTTCTTTGCTGTTATCCCTTGGATTCCTCTCTCTACTCGTATCCTTGTGGTTTCATTGTCAGCAGGTGTCCTGTGAGTTTCTTCCTCTGCTGATATCTCATGGGTTTATTTCTTTGCTGTTATCCCATGGATTTCATTTTCTGCTGCTATCATATGTGTTTTATTCTAACCTCTTATATAGTCAATACTGTCATTGTGGGTTTCTCTGACTACTGGTATCCTCTGGGTTTCTTTCTCTGCTGGTGTCCTGTGTGCTTCTTGTTTTCTTGGTATCTCGTGCATATCTTTCTGTTTCCTGTTGCTGTCCCTGAGTTTCTTTTTCTTTGTATCACGTGTGTTTCTCTTCTGGTATTCCGTGGGTTTCTTTCTCAGCAGGTATCCTATGGGTACTTTCTTTGCTTTTATTGCCTGGATTCTCCTCTCGGTTGGAATCCTTGAGGTTTAATTCTCATCGGGTATCATGCGTGTTGGTTCTTCACTATTACTCTGTCACATTCTTCCTCTATTGCTATCTTGGGTGTTTCTTTCTCTTCTCATATAGTGTGTGGAGAGTTTCGTTGCCTGCCGGTATCGAGTGGGTTTCTTGCTCAGTTGGTATCCTGTGGGTTTTTCTCTTCCCTTCTGATATCCCTAGAGTTTATATACCTGTTGTTATCCCGTATGTTTCGTTCTCTTCTGGAATCTAATAGAGCAAATATTTCAAAAACCACATTACATGACACTTTACCGATTTAGACAAAAAAAAATGAATGTGCACATTGCACAAAATAGATGAAGTGATAAAACCATAGAGACAAGTGAAGTAGAAGCACAGTAAAAGCATGCTTGAAAGTGTTAAAAAAAAAGGAGAAAATACACTGCTTAATAGTTATAACGCTTATTAATAGATATTAATTACAAGATTTCTAATAAAATTATGTTTTATTATTCACCTATGGTTTAAAACGAACGAATATAAAGATGAGGCCTAACAGTTCTATTGCCTTTCATTGCAAATGCTTTGTAATTGTAGTGCAATTATGTGATGAAATTAGCTAGAAAGTTCTAATTTACAGAGCTGATAATAGGCCCTTAGGGACTTTAAAAATGCAGAAAACAATTTTGCTAAATTGTTTTTTAAGAATAATTTACATATATGGATATTGAAAACAATTTAAATTTCAATCAATCAATCAAAGAAAGCTTTATTCGATTTTCGGATCGAAATCATAAAAGCATACATTAAAAAGTACAATGAACGTTAAATACAATTAAAGACAGTGACCTGAATTGGAAATATTATTGATATAACTGTCATATGTAAGTCATAAAAATTAATTTAAGAAGAAGCTAGTATTCCTCGAGGAACAACAAGGTCTAAAATGTAGGGTTAGTACTCAAAATGATTGCATTGAGTTCCGAAACCTGATGACCAGTTTTAAGAAGCTAGTTACGGCAGAGATGACAAATTCGTTTTCTAGCTGTAGTAGCCTGATCATAGCTGGTCTACACGTACGGATACCCCAAGCCTTTAAAATTGGTTTCAGAAAAGCCCCCCTTGGCATCTGATAACATTTACAAAATAAAACACAGTGGATATTTGATTGAACAGAGATATCATCACAAGGGCATAGTAAAATTTCATTTGACCAATTATTACAAACAGGAAAGGTGATCATACGAAAAAAAGTGCCAAGTCTAAGACGGGTCAATAGCATTCGGGCATAGCAACTTGACTGGATCGACAGGTACCCTTGGAGCCCTTCATGAACAGTTATTTGCTGGTATTCAATGACTGTATTTTTAGTTTTTTCCAGATTCCACCTTTTATTTGTTAGATGGTTGAGAGCCAGCTCTCTTAGCGACTTTCTGGACACCATTTCCATACTTGATGGCCTCACAAAAAACTCTGGATGTCCGAGGTCCGTTAGCATGTTCTTTACATAGGTGAGCCATTTGATATTACTTATTCCATCAAGTTTGAGGCAGTCAGTGATTAAATCTCTGTTTAATGAAGTCTCAGGGGTAACCCAAATTTTATGCCACAATAATATAGGCGCGATTTTAATAACATCAGAAATGTACAATAAACCCAGCTCAATGTGTACAATGTAGGTTGCTGATGATTTGGGGACCCCTAATAAATAGCGCAGGAACTGATTTTCAGTTTTTTGTATCAGTTGTGGGTTTTCAATTCCCCAAAGGCCAGACCCATAAATAGCAGTAGAGATACATTTTGCTTTATAGATTGAAATCAATTCTTTCACGGGTCTTCCACCTAGTTTGGCCGCAAAGTTTTTCAGGGCTCCTATTGCTCGGGTGAAAGCTAGATGTCTGGCATTTATTGCTGCGTGCCAGTTACCCTTCCTGTCAAAGTTTATTCCGAGGTAAGAAAATCGATCCGTGGTCTCGATCCTCTTGCCATCCAGGAAAATTGGACAGGGTGCTTTCTTTGTCCCGGGACCACAAGCCATGGTGTATGTTTTTGTAGTGTTAATTTTTAGCCCTCTGTCTCTCATGTAGTTAGCAAATTTCAGGACGGCCCGCTGTAGGCCAATCCTGGTTCGGGACATAATGGCGGCATCATCAGCATAAAGGAATAATGGTGCCGATGTTCCCAGGATAGTTGGGTAATCGTACTGTGACTCCTTTAAGTATTGACCGATGGAATTTATATATAGGGTGAAGAGAAGGGGTGCTAAGATGCACCCCTGTCGCACCCCTCTCTTAATAGGGAACTTGTCAGAGCACTCACCCTTGTTGCCATAACGTACCCTGGCACCTGCGTCCCTATACAGTGCTTTTATGAACTGGAGAATGTTAAAATCGATGCCCATTTCATATAATGTGGACCATAATTTCTCGTGGTCCACACAATCGAAAGCGGAACTCAGGTCCACAAAAGTAACAAAAAGGTTACCCTTTTTAGCCTGAGTGTACTTAGATAAAACTAAGGCCAAATTTAAACCCTGCTCTATGGTGCCTTTACCCGATCTGAATCCGTACTGTAAGTTTGATACTATGTTATTCTCTTCTGCCCAAAGTTGTATCCTGTTTAAAATTACCCGGCCGGCTACCTTCATTAATGCATCTAGTAGTGATATTGGCCGGTAGCAGGTGGGGTCATTTCTGTCTCCTTTTTAGGTCTCGCCTGGCGAACGCAGCGCGAAGCGCTGCTGTCGCCAGCGAGATCTATTGTTGCTGACTTGCCTCGGAAGTGGGACAGGAGATGGGCACGCGCATGGTCTCGGCGGATTTGAGTTGGTGTACGCGCTTCCAGCCACGCGGCGTGCACATCTCCTGTCCCCCTTCCCTTGCAAGCCAGCATGCAGTTTCACTTTCGTCCTCACCATGTGCACGTTCACGGGGTCTCTTTCAGTCAGCCGATGTGCACCCGCAGCGTCTCTTCTCTGGCGATCTCAGCACTTTTGCGCGCTCCCCCACGCTTTCAATTTCGCAAGTCCTCTCTGCTGTTGTTTCCCTTTATTTCCGTCTCCCCCTCTCTCTCTCGCCGGCTCTGTTTCTCCCAGGTCGCTGTATTTTCCTATTTGTAATAAACTCTTTTTAATCTCTTTTAGCTCCTTCTCTTCCAGTCTTTCTCTGCCTCGCCGTAGCTGTCTCTCCTCTCTCCACATCCTGCCCTCCTCCGTCCCTCTCCCCCTCCCGGTCTCGTATTCCCTCTGTCTGCCGTCAAACGCCCTCCGCAGGGTGCCGAACGCCTGGAGGCGGGAGTTAAGTTTCACACACCGAGAAGGGAAGGAGATGCGGCGGCTGCCAGCGCTCCGCACACCCGGCATGTGAGTACCGATTCAGTCCTTATCTGGTCCGTGCCCCGTCCTGGCCCCCTCAGCGCCCCTATGCTGCCCGCGCGGATCCCGAGGCACCTTTTGGGGGTCTCATAGGGAGGTGAGGGCAGCCTCGGCCCTCTGGTGGGGAGGGATCGCCTCCCTACCCCTCAACTTCAGCGAGGATCTAGGGCAGACACCGACCCAGAGCCGCGTCCTTCCAGCCCCCCCCCCCCTCACCAGGTACCCTCCTGTTGTCAGCCCTGGGTGCCCCGACCCTCCCTGCCAAGGCTGCACACTTTTTTTTTTGCAGTTTTATTTAGCACGAACTCGACCCGAAAGTATCAGAGCTTTAAATGAGCACCGGCTGTCTTACAGAGGGACTCATTCATGTTTAGGCGCGGTCGAGTGATTTGCCCAGGACACACAGGATGTTTGAGCCTCGCGCCAGACTCGAGCCCGGTTCCCCAGCTACAGAGTCGGCCGTTCAGCCACACTTGAACCCTTTGGGGGACCCAGTGTGCGACTGACCTGACGGCTCTGCTGTCTGAATGACTGACAGTCTCAACCTCTGTTTGTGTAACTGAGGGCTCGGATTGATCTGTGACTGATACTTCTGACCCCTGTGATTAGTTCTGTGTGTGTGTGAGGGGGAGACAGCTTTGGGACTGCCAGTAATAACCCCTCCGTGACTGACAACTCTGGCCACTGTGTGTGTGTGTCTGTCTGCTCTATCCTCTTTCTGACAGATTGGTCTGACTGTACAATTGACAGTTCAGACCTGTATATGACCGACTGCTGGGACCTCTTTGGAAACAACTGACCTTTTGTGACTGACAGCTCTGACCTGTGCACTACTGACAGCTCTGGCCTGTATACGACTTACAGCTCTGACCTCTGTGTGACTAACTGACCTTTTTGTGGCTAACAGCTCTGGCCTGTATACAACTGTCTGTACTGGCCTGGATTCGACTGTCTGCTCTGGCCTGGATTCGACTGTCTGCTCCGGCCTGGATTCGACTGTCTGCTCCGGCCTGGATTCGACTGTCTGCTCTGGCCTGGATTCGACTGTCTGCTCTGGCCTGGATTCGACTGTCTGCTCTGGCCTGGATTCGACTGTCTGCTCTGGCCTGGATTCGACTGACTGCTCTGGCCTGGATTCGACTGACTGCTCTAGCCTGGATTCGACTGACTGACTGCACTGCCAGCGCTCACCCGTATACGACTGACAGTTGTGATCTGTGAGAATGACTGACCTTTTTGTCTGACTCCCCTTACCTCTGGGCCAATCACTGACCTCTTAGTGACTGACTGCTCTCACCTGCATATGACTGACAGCTCTGACTGTGAATGACTGACTGACTTCTTTGTGACTAACGGCTCCGACCTGTATATGACTGACCTCTGTGTTACTGATTTCTGTGCGACTGACACCTCTGCTGGATGGGTGGCAGGTGTACTACCCCGACTTGTGTCAGAGAATGACTGTGTGTGATGGACAGACTGCCTGGTCTCTGTGGGGCGGACAGGCCACATAGGCAGGGAAGCCATGCCTTGGAAGCTGAGACCACCTTTCCTGGGTCTACCTGCACGTGCGCTCCAGGGTCAGGATACAGTTTGTTGTCGCTGGTACTCACACACAGTGTAGAAAATTCACAAGCATCTTTATTCAGTCCAGCCAACAAAAAAATCAAAATCTACTAGAACTAGTGAGCATTTGTTTGAAATCTCACATGGTGAACTTCCAAACGCTTATTTTGTTTCAATATTTGTAATAAAAAGGGGATTAGCATCAAAAGACTGCTTGCAGGTGCCTCTACTACTCCATCACCAAGAAACGGTAAATTGCAAAATAGAACAAGCATTAAAAATGCAACAGGTCTCGCCTTTTATTAAGTTAAAGCCATTTGCATTGCTATACAATACCATTAGAAAAGCAAATGGCTTTAACTTGTTTTAAAATGCGCTCCAAGCGCGGCGCGGCGCGCTTTAAATGTACAACATGCAATTTATCTGAAAGCTTCCATGTCAATTGCAAGCAAAACAAAGCCGTGGCTGGTAACACGCTATCCTTTAAACTGCAATTGATTTAATTACAAGTGAGCGAATGACGCACGAAGGGAAAAAAAACGCGTGCAAATACTGAAACGCAGCATGCTCACTTTATAGTGCACCATACCACCCCCTGAGCTGCCAGATGCCACCTCGGCTACTACCGCTTTCGCCACCGCGCTCGTATGTTCAGTGTTTGTTGCCGCTCATCGCCTCAGCTACCGCTTTGCCAGCGTTCGCGCATGCGTAAGCCACTGACTCACTCACACCTGTGGTTCTAAAGAGAAGGCGGAGGAGTAAATTGACAAACTAGACCACATACTACTAAATAGCCAAACAGGTGTGATGGCCATATTGGATGTAGCTTTACTTGCTCCGTGATTAGCTACCCAAGTGACCTTGCGGACGTGTCCCTTTTATAGGAGTTTGTCAACTAATGCTCCATCTTGGCCACTGAGCTCCCATAGAAGCAACTGGAGAGAATTGTTATTAAGAGAAAACGAGTGGACTAAGAGGATCCAGGTATCAATTGTGCAAGTAGACATGGCTGGTAACATGCTACCCTTTAGACTGCGATTAATTTAATTATATCACTTTATAGTGCGCCATACCACCCCATGAGCTGCCAGCCCCCACAACACTTTTCACCCTGGACTCTACGTTTAAATAGCCGCAAGTGTTTCCAGGCAAGGCGGCAGCTACATGTAATTAAATAACTGCTCTGGTGGCTCCTTTTTTACCATCATCTCGGACTCTGCATGTTTTTCCTTTGCCAAGCGATCAGCGGAGCTCCTTTCAAGGAGGGCGGGGGGCTTCAACTTCATTTAATCTCCCCGTCCTGTACCCCAAAATCAATTCCAGCCAGAGTATCGTAAGATTGCAGCAGCCATGTCGAGCTGTATGTGTAAAGGGCGGCAGCTACATGCTACAAGTAAGTGACTTAGTAATTAAATAGGAGCATTTCTTTTCAGCATGAATTTAAATGTGTTCCATCTTGGTTGGTACTTTTGTGAGCTCCGTGATTATGTACAAAATGGTATGTCTGAGCTGCTTTGTATGTGTTTTGAGGAATGCTATCTTTTACCTTCTGCAGTGTTTATGTTCACGAGGACTTCTAAGAAACATTGGCATCTCTGCAACAACATGTCCAAATGTAGCTCCGGGGGCTTTGTATATAATTTCTTTTTTTTTGTGCCGTTTTTTACAGCGCGAAATCGACCCCAAAATACTGGGGTGCTTTACATGAGGGATAGTTACATTACACAAGGGCACATTCATTTTTGGTTGGCACGTGGAGATTAAGTGATTTGCCCAGAATCACAGAAGCATTTGCAATGTAATGTGTCTCGTATTACTGAAAGTTTGAGCTATTGGTGTTGCTAATAATAGTTCCATTATTGTTAGCAACGCCAATAGCTCAAACTTTTAGTAATGCGAGACCTATTGCATTGCAAATGCTTGTTTAAAAATTGGAACAACTATAGCTTCGGACCAGGACGATAAAAACCCATGTCGGTTGGAGTGGTTTAAAACATTTGTTAGCAAGGGAGCCCAAAGATCAATCTCAGCTTTGTAGACGTCTATCGGGACTCCGTCCGGGCCCGTGCTTTACCTGAAGGGCTTTCTTTAATTGCGTTAGTGACCTCCTGACAGGTAAAAATTATACCTAGCGGGAATATGTTCAATGAGTTTATAGAGTGTTGGGTACCTGTCCCATCAATCGTGGGATTAACATGGTCAAAGTTATTAACTTTGTCATACAGGTGTTTAAAATGGTTAACCCAGATTTCCCCATTGATGGCTGTATCTATAATGTCTGTCTGTTTGTTCTGTAGATAAGGAGCATTTACCGCTTTCCAAAAAGCTGTATTATCCTTAGATTTAGAGGCTTCATGAAGAGCCGACCAAGCCTCTTCCCTCAGGGCTAGTTTCCTTGATTTTACAGCCAGCTGATACAGCTTTCTAGCTTGGCGAATCTCCGCAGGGCATTTTGTTGTTGCATGCAATGCCCTTTTTAGAGCTTTGAGTGCTTTTGTGCAGCTTTTATCAAACCAACCATTACTGTTATTGGGATTAGGTCGGTACTCCCTTGTTAGCAGCGTTTTGAGTTCCAACTGTATTTTTAGGAACGAGCTCATAATTTGTGATGACTCCTCAATTTCTGACAGACAGACAAGCATATCTTCTTGAGTAATTACAGTTAAATTGTGTAGGAAACCTACAGGGTCTCCCCTATCCCATTTTATAGAATAACCATTTTTAGTAGCTGGGTTAATAGTGGATTGGTATGTAAACTCATCCACTGAGGTCTGTTGGCACCCTTTGATTTTTAAGTTAAAAGAAATTGGGTAATGGTCACTAAAAATAACATCATGTGTTTCCCATGTTGATACTAACCCTGCGTGAGTTGTGGATATAAAGGTAAAATCAATTGTTGAGTTGCAACCCCGCCCGTGAAAAGTTGGCTGAAAAGGAATATTTGGAATGCATAACTCATTAATATAAGACAAATTAAAATGGAAAATAATGTTGTTAAGGATATTTCCCAGGTTCGAGTGGATGAAGTGGGTTGGATTTTCGTCCTTGTGTTCACCGAGGCCGCAAATGCCCTTGGAACCATGTGGACAAACAATGCAATTAAAATCACCCAACCAGATCAGAGCCATCTCATCTTCTTTCTGGGCCTTAATAGTATTAACACTGTACATGAGTTTATCGATCACGCTTTCTAAACTATTTGTTGGGACATTATTGTAAAAATGTATTAGGGTCAGAAACTTTATATTACCCCAACTAATTGATAGAATCTGATAATACTCAGTAGTCGAATGTCTGATTATTTTTATACCCTCTGTAACAGAAACATATATACACAGACCTCCTTTATTTCTCCCCTGTGGGCTTATTAGTGCGGGTGTGTGAAAGGTCTGGTATCCAGGTATATGCAATTCGTCTACAGCCCACGTTTCCTGGAGACAGATAATACTATAATTGGTGACTATATCTAGCCACGGTTGATGGGACACTTTATTTAAAAGACCTGCATCATTCCATGATATGATACTTTGGGTAGCCTTTACCCTCCTAGGAGAGGAGTCGTCAACAATAGTGTCTCTAAGTATGACAGCTGTGGGGGGAGAAGAAGTTAAGTTTATTTGACGATCAGGTTGGGAGATAGAGTCCGTGTATATTATGTCAGGATCGGTCTGGCCTTGGTCGTTAGCTGCCTCTTGAATTTTGATTCCCTCATCCCAATGTTTATAGGCGTCTCTGCCTAAACATACAGTTCTAGAAAGGACGTTGGGTACCACAGTGGTAGTTGCGTGAGAGTGGGCCTCCAAATTATTTTTCGTCTGTCAATCCAGATCGTCTAGATCTGTTAATGCCTCAAAATGATTGGTTAGAGGAATGGACCATAGTGGATACTGAAATACATTATGTGTACTATGATGTTGGTAGGGGGAAGGCCTATCTACATGTGGTGGAAAAGGGTAGGGATCTACCCGGCGACTAGATGTCCTAGGGTGTTGGGTTGGGGGGACATGTCTAAAGGTCTTAGATGTCTCATGGGTGGATCTGTTATTACAGGGCATAAGGAGAGATTGAGGGTAAAAATAGCTCAGATCACGGGTTGATATTCCTACCCCTCCTCTCTCAAGGTACCAGTCTACTATATGGGTGACTACCCTTCGGTCCTTGAAGTTAATGATTAAAATATCCCCCTCTATGTCTTTGGGTCTATGCCCTACCCAGGCCAGTCTTCTCACAAATAGAATTTCGCCATTTATATTAGGGGGCAAAGGTCTATTCTTCCTTAACCAATAGATTGCTTTGTTTTTGAGTTCTATGAACCCCTCCGTCTTCCCAGGTGTCAGCTCTGGGACTCCTGTAAGTACTATAACGTATGGGGCCGCCTCGGGTGGCAAGTCGATATGCTGACCCGTTCCTTTCGTAGACCTGTCCGCAGGAGGTGCCCTGGTGGTAGTTGTACTTTTACTTCCTAGTGTGTTTGAATGTGCTGGTGGTCTCACCGCGCCTGTTGGGGCAGGCGCGCTTACGGTGTTAACCGGAAGCAATATGTTATCTGTAATTGGCGGTAAGATATCCCCGGTAATGGTAGAATTAGAGGGTTTCTGGCCACAAGTAATATGAGGTTGAATAGTAGCCAGTTCCTTCAGTAGTTTACAATTCGATGAGGATACATCTCCTAGGGAGTCCAGTTGTTCACTTAATTTCTTGATTCTCTCAAAAAGAGGCAGTAGTAGGGATTTTACAAGGTGTTCTATTTTCTCTACTAGTCCCTGGGTTAAGTCCGACACGGGGGGTGTTTGGATATTTTTTTCTTGTAAAGGGCTTAAGTGTAATCTAGGTGTTTTAGTGCGACTGCCTTTAGTACCCTCTCCACCCCGCTTTCTCTTTGATGTGGCCCCTGGCCTTGATATTTTGTGTGAATTACAATTTTTCTTGTTCCTGGGTTTAGTTTTGGGTGGCAAATTTGGTGAGGCCTCCTCCAGAATAGAATCTAGAGAAGGATCCGAGTTAGGGATGATAATAGCAGACCCCCTAGCAGATTCCATTGTTAGCGACTGATCTTGTAAAAGTAGAGGGAAGCCCGGGTCACTGATAGAGTTATTTTCAGTACGTTGTATGGGTGGAGAAAGCGCTGTTTGAATAGAGCCCAAGGATGAACGTTTGTTAGAGTGTAAATCTAAAGACAGACGACGTTCGGTGTCAGCTATCTCATGATCTAGTTTCAGAGCAGCTTTAGACAGAAAGTGATCTAATGTCCCTCTACGATGTCCTCCCACGAATGGTTTCTTGCCTTTACTTAGGCGTGTAGACAAGATTTCTGACATTGTGGCCGCGCAGCTAGCAGGGAGTCAGTAATATGGTATTACAATAGGAGATATCAAATCAGTTGTTATGTCCGGTTCACAGATCAAGAGTCTTACTTCTCGTCTTGATGATGAAGTGTGGCCCGTCCCGGCCTCGTCTGGCCCCGGACGGCCACAGCCGGCCCGCCCTTTGCCCGGGCTTCGCCCGGCTCGTCCCGCGCGCGTCCCGCGATGCGCGTTGCAGGGGTTGAATTTATCCCACCTGTAGAGGGCGGGACAGGGAGGCGGCTTCAGGCCCAGATGGATTGTGGGCGATGTAGTGAGCCTTCCTCTGGACCGCGGTCCCCCCAGCTGCGAGCGTTTCCCGCAAAGCGGGAAACGCGAGTGGTAGCAGCGACAGCAAGATGATCACAGGACAGCAGCAAAAGGGAAGTGCAGGAGCGTGGTTCTCCTCTCCTCGTGGCCCCCACAGTTCAAACAAACAATCCTCTCAGGAACAGTGAACAAAGAGTTTATATACCTGTTGTTATCCCGTATGTTTCATTCTCTTCTGGAATCTAATAGAGCAAATATTTCAAAAACCACATTACATGACACTTTACCGATTTAGACAAAAAAAAATGAATGTGCACATTGCACAAAATAGATGAAGTGATAAAACCATAGAGACAAGTGAAGTAGAAGCACAGTAAAAGCATGCTTGAAAGTGTTAAAAAAAAGGAGAAAATACACTGCTTAATAGTTATAACGCTTATTAATAGATATTAATTACAAGATTTCTAATAAAATTATGTTTTATTATTCACCTATGGTTGAAAACGAACGAATATAAAGATGAGGCCTAACAGTTCTATTGCCTTTCATTGCAAATACTTTGTAATTGTAGTGCAATTATGTGATGAAATTAGCTTGAAAGTTCTAATTTACAGAGCTGATAATAGGCCCTTAGGGACTTTAAAAATGCAGAAAACAATTTTGCTAAATTGTTTTTTAAGAATAATTTACATATATGGATATTGAAAACAATTTAAATTTGATTATTTTACCCCGTTGCTTTGAATCTTAGATAGAACTGAACTATTCTTTTGCCTCTATTGATAGAAGAAACCTGTAATCTTGTATCTGATCTCTGTTTAAAACTATCTTCTTTGGATTTGAAACTCTAGCCAAATGTGTGGCTTACTACTACATGTTTTAATATTTTTGAACGAGACGCTAAAAAATTGCTTATTTGTATGCATTTGGGAACTTTAATACAATAACTATCTAAATTGCCTGAGTCTATTATTGTGTCCTGATGTTCCTTATTTGAAACTATGTTGAATAACTCTTTTAATCTAAATGTGTTGTAGGTAGAATCAGAAAATCTTTTCAGAGTATCAAGTTCTGCTTCTTTTATTTTGTTTCACAGTAGTAGAGCTTTTAGTTTGTATCATTCTGGTTAGACTTAATTTCTTTAGAACATTGGAACTCCCCATTTCTATACTTTATTTTTACAGGATGCTCCTGAGAGTAGTTTATTTGAACCTTATTTCAAACTTGTGAGTTAGTCATCAATTAATGGTCCTCATTGAGTGATTGACGTTTGTGTTTTGGACGTCCTAATTCCCACCCCTCCTATCGAAAGAGAAAGATCCATCAGAGGACCATTCGCCTCGGTGGTTAGGTTGATACTGTAATCCATCTAACTGTAGGGGTTAGAGGGATAGATGAGTAAGTAGGGAAATGGAAGATAAACTTGAAATATTTATACCGCTTATGCTGGATCAAATCTTACGTGGCTCTTTATCTTCTTGTAGTCTGGTCTTCTTTCTCTTCTGTTATCACGTGTGCTTCTTCTCTTCTGTTAGTCTTTAAAGTAATTGTTCCACTGGTTCTCCCAGGTTTCGTTTCTGATGGTATTCTCTTAATTTCTTTATATTGCTGGATTATTATTTCTACTGGTGTTTTATAGGCAGTGCCACTGGAATTATGTGGGAGGAGAGGATCAAATTATGCTGCAGGATTAGCTATGTTATGTGGCAAGAAACAGTTTAACACTCAAAGCAATAGTCCAGCGTTTTCCAAACTGCGGCTCATGAACCGAATTTTAGTGGGTCGGGAAAGTCCAAGCAATAAATAAAGATGCCTTTAAATTCTGTATTCATTTGCTGCGGTTCAAAGGTGGGGTTAAACGTCAGCCTATGTCTTCTGACAAATTTCTGCTTATTTTTTAACATGGGGATTGGTGTTTGCGAACTCTTATCACTTTGCAGTCAAAGAAAGAAAAGTAAGGTGAATTATGTGACAATATTGCTGGGGTACAGGGAATGTCAAAGGAAACAAAATGTAAATGTACTGGACATATTCAGCAGTTGGGAAACAAAAATGAAACGCGTTTTTTGTAATACTGAGGTGTGATGGAAACAAAGATTTTAAAAGAATCCAAAGAAATCAAGGCACTTTACTTGTTGATGCACACATGTATTCACAAAAAAACAAGTGCCCTCATTAACCTGTCTGTGCAATGTAGTTTTATCAGTAAGCCTGTATGACCGTGCAAATTCAGTGACGATTTCAATGGATAACATGGTTTCTGTAAATTACGGCGCGCCACCATGCGATATTTTAGTTGCATCAAAAAATCATTGGCCTGATGTGCATTAAAGCTAGGTGGGTTGCAAAAGTTTGTCGTTCAAAAAATTGGGTTGTGGTTCTAAAAAGTTTGGGCAGCACTGCAATAGGCAATTGAAAGGTGTTCAGTCGACTTTCATGAAGGACTCTCCAACATTTGTTGCTGTGTTTTTAGTAACATTTGGCTCATTTGAGTTAGAATTTTTTTTTTGTAATCTGCAAAATATGCAGATGATTATGGATTATGTGGCAAATGCAGTGCATCCATAATAATGCAGAAAACGCCAGAGAATCACATAATTCCAATGGCCTTGCTTATAGGAAACTTTTTTTATGCTGGCATTCCTTGTGTTTCTTTTACTGCTAAAATGGCATGAGGTTATTTATTTCCCCTCCCGTTGTGTGTGCCCAGTCTATTTTTTCCCCATGATTTGCAATGCATACTTTCGTCCGGTATTCCAAGTACTTCTTTTGCTGCTGGTATACCATGTGCTTTCTGCAGGGACAGTGTCTGTTGGGCTTCTTTCTATGCTGGCATACCATCAAATACTTTTCCCTTGTGACGTGCTATGCCCATTTTCTTTTGTGATAATGTACCAGTGTTTTTCCAAATCTGCTTTGATTTTCGTCCCATGATGAGATGCCAGGGCATTCTCTTTACATGAGGGTATGTCATACAGTTCTTTGAATAATGACGTTATCCTTTCGCTATGATATGCAAATGTGTTTCCTTTCACGATGGTCTCCCATTTTTTCTAGTGATGTGGCACTCTGGGGTCTGCCAGTGAGGAAGAAGCGGAGCCAGTCGAGGGCGGTCCCTCGTATGCCGATGTCGTGGAGTCTGGCTGTGAATGTGCGGTGGGAGACGGTGTCTAATGCTGCCGGGAGGTCGAGTAGGATCAGGGCTGCTGTGTGTCCTTAGTCGAGTAGGGTACGGATGTCATCTGTGGGGGCGAGTAGGGCGGTCTCAGTGCTGTGGTTGCTGCAGAATCTGGATTGGCAGGGGTCGAGGATGGAGTTGTCTTCAATGAAATTTGTTAGTTGGGCATTGACGGTCTTCTCAGTGACTTTGACTGCGAAGGGGAGGAGGGAGATGGGTCGGTAGTTTTTGAGGTCCGTGGGATATGCTGAGGGCTTCTTGAGTAGGGGTCTGACTTCTGCCTGTTTGACGTCATTGGGAAAGATGATTGTCTTGAAGGAGGTGTTGATGGTGCGTTGTAGTTCTGGAGCAATGGCAGTGGCGGCACAGTGGAAGATGTGCGGGTGGCAAGGATCCGTGGGGGCTCCTGAGTGGATGTCTTTCATGCTTGAGGTGGTGTCGTCGGTGGTGACTGGGGTCCAGGAGGAGATGGTGGGCTGCATGGCTTTGCTGGAGTTGGAGGTGGTTTCAGAATCAGGTGTGTGGTCATTGAAATTGTCGTAAAGGCCCTTGATTTTCAAATGGAAGTAGGAGCCGAGTTTGTTGTAGAGGTCCTTAGATGAGGTGATGTCCGTGGTTTCACAGGGGGGCTCGGCGAATTCCTGGATGACGCTGAAAAGTTCCTTGGAGTTGCTGGAGTTGGCAAGGATCTTGTAATGGATAAAGGTCCTTTTGTGAGTCTGTTGCGTTGGTGGTATTCAGTCATGGCGTTCTTGTAGGTGGTGCGATCATCTGGCGTTTTGCTGTTTCTCCAGTTCTTCTCAAGGTGCCTGCAGGACCGTCTGGATTCTTGGAGGTCGGTGGTGAACCAGGCGGCCTTCCTGAGGCGATATCTGTCGGGTTGCGTAGGGGTGCAAGCTCATCTGCGCAGTTGGAGATCCATCTGGCAAGTTCTTTAGTTGCGAGGTTGTCGTTGTTCGAGGTGGTGGGGGCATCACGGTTGAGGGTTGAGTTGAGCTGCACTTCAGTGACTTTCCTCCAGTTTCTTCATGGAGGGCGGAGTGCAGGTTTGAGCGGTGTGGGTTTGTTGACGAGTAAGTGAGGAGAGGATGTAGCCTTACGGCTAGAGCGGTCGACGTCGAACCTGGGGAACCGGGATCGAGTCTCAGCAACGACGCTCAACATCCTGTGATTCTGGGCAAATCACTTAATCTCCCTGTGCCTAACAAAAATGAATGTGTCCTTGTGTAACGTAACTGGTGCTATGTAAAGCGCTCTGATACCTGATGTCTTCAGGTCTAGTTCGCACTATATAAAACTCTAAAAAAATTAATTAAAAGTGTACGCAGAGGTAGTCTGCCCATGGGGATTGCGTGGAGTGGTTGAAGAGGATGTTTTTCCCACTTGCGAAGATGGAGTTGAGTAATATGGTCCTGCCTTGTGGGTAGGCGTGGTCACTAGCTGTTTCAGTCCGATGTTGGCGAGGTTGTCCAGGAGGGTGGGGGAAATTGGGGTAGCTGGGTTTGCCGAGGTGGAAGTTCAGGTCTCCAATGAGTTTGGAGTCCATGGAGGCGATGGCGTGGGGTGGGAGCCCTAGAACCACAGTGCCGTGCACTGTGATTCTTGGGCTGATCTGGATCTGGAAGTGAAGGTGTTCGGTGGTGGAGACGGAGTCACCCGTGGTGGAGGTTGATAGTCAGAGGCAGCTCTTGTGTGTGATGGCGAGTCCTCCTCCTGGGTGGTTGGGGCGGTCCTTCCTCTGGATCTTGTATCCATCAGGAATGGCGGTGGCGATATTGGGGGCGGAGGAGGCGTTGGTTTCTGTGAGGAAGGTGACGTCTGGCGAGAGTGTATCGAGGAGGTCCCAGATGTCTACGGCGTATCTGTGCAGGGAGTGCACATTGAGCAGGATGCACTTCAGTGCTTTGGTGGTGTTGGCGTCCGACATGTGGACTGTGCCTTTGGAGGTGCAGTGGGTGGTGAAGCTCTGGCGGCAGTGGCGGCAGGAGAATTGGCCGTGGTTGGTGTTCGGCGTGGACAGCTGGCAGTGGGTGTTTCTTCCAGGGTTGAGTGCGAGGAGGGCAGCTGAGTTGGAGCGGTGGGTGGTTGGAGATCCAGGGTCACTGGTGCTGGTCGCGGTCGGGCAAAGATGGACTTGCCTGTGGTGTGCCTTTGGCGTGCCAGCGGCACACACGCTGCGCGCGGCCGCACAGCAGCTGCCATTACATAAGGAAGGGGGAGGGAAGCTCAGCTGGGAGGTGGTAGCGGGAACGTCAGGGGGTGCAGTGGGTGAGCAGCGGCGGGAAAAGGGCAGTGAATGAAATGGGCACGAAAGGCACAAAGCAGTATCACAGGCACAGAAAAAGACCGAAAACAAGGGGCCCAACAAGGCAGACAGGCCACGAGCAAGGCAGGCTTGAACACCAACCAGAAGTCAGTCGGTGGCCGTGGCAGAACAGCAGCGCTGCGGGGGGAGAGGGCAGGTCCCTGACCAAAAGTCTTGCTTGCTCACCCCTGCAGCGGCCGCCAATAAATAGGGAAGGGGGAAGGAAGCTCAGCTGTGAGGCAATAGTGGGAACTGGAGGGGGGCGGTGCCGCGGGGGGAGCAGCGGCAGGAAAAGGGCAATTGAGTGAAACTGGCACAGAAGGCACAAAACAGTATTACAGTACAGGCACAGAAAAAGACCGAAAACAAGGGGCATCACAAGGCAGGAAGTAGACATTCTTGGCACAGGCACAGAAAAAGACCGAAAACAAGGGGCACAACAAGGCAGAAATTAGACAATATTACGGGCACAGGCACAGAAAAACAAAAATAGGAGGGCACAACAAGGCAGACAGGCCACGAGCAAGGCAGGCTCGAACACCTACCAGAAGTCTGTCAGCGGCCAAGGCACAACAGCAGAGCTGCGGGGGTGGAGGGCAGGTCAAATACACAATTTGCATTTGTTCTTGTGGCACTTTTTAGGTTAAAGCCTACCGGATATCGCACATGACTTCATGTGGACGTTCTGAAAGCTTCACTGGGAATGCATTCTGCCAATTGCTTACAATTGGCTTTGCATTTTGTAACTCACAGTTGCTTGAGTTTTATTTGCTGGCTTTATTTCTTTTAGACTGTCTAACTTTAATTAATCCCTGCGTTGCAACATAGCCTGTTCACTACCGCTCCTTCTATTCTTCCACGAGTAATCGCTTTCTATAAACAGGTCTTTACATTTTTTTCTGATCTTGTCACATTTACTGTGCATTCAAAAACAAAGGTCAAATGTCATTCTCTCTCTTTTGAGGGAGCTTGGTGTTTAGTTTTCTTTCTCTGACTTTAAAGGAAGAGGATTTATGTGACACTCTTGCCTTGAAAGGAAAGTTTTTTTTTCAAGCACACAACAAAAATTTAAATTTCTGTAAATGAACTATGTAGTTATTTCAGAATATATCATAATTCGGAAAGCAAAATGAAGCACATGTTGTTGGTATTCTGAAGTGTGGTGATGCCATTTCTACACATTATCATTAGTACGCTGTATAGTTTTATCAGTAAAACTGTATATCTGTGAAATTGTAATGTTCGTTTCAATTGAAAATGTGTTGCCTGTAATGGCAGTGTGCTACCACACCATGAACTCCACACTACGCCACTCCACACCACTCTATGCCACTCTGTGTCCCTCCACTCTACGTCACTTCTGCCACTCAATTCTACGACACTCCATATCAGTCCATGACCCTCCACTCTACAGAACCCCAATCCACTCTACACCATTTTACTCCACTCCATTCTATGATGCCACTCCACTGACACACCACTCCACTCTACAGCATGCCACTCCAGCCTATACCCCTCCACTCTAACACGCTCTACACCCCCTTTCCACTCTATGACTCCCCTTCCACTCTATACAACTCTATATGCCACGCCATGCAACTTTACTCCACTCTACGCCACTCCACTCCATTCTATGACTCTACTCCACTCCCCCCACTCTACTCCCTCCACATCACTCCCCACTCCACTCTACCCACACCACAACTCTCTACACCACTCCACTCTATGCCACTCCACTCTGACACTTCACTTGATGACACTCTGCTCTATGCCTCTAACTGAACTTTTAGCCATGCGGAGCAACAGCCACGCTGTGTACAGCATGGCTAAAACACATTGGCAAAGCCAATAGCTCTTGAATAAGCCAGATCTATTGGCTTTGCCAATGCGTGTTTGGTTTGCAGCACTTTCTGTTGAAGTGCTCCACTTTCCACAGTGTTTCCTGCATCCTCTCGATACCTGCAGTAGTATGCTCTCCCCAGTATATTTTGTGCGTACTTCACCTGGGCAACCCCAGTTCCTGTCGTGTTGTTGCTGCTGAAATTCCCCAGAACAGTGTAAAACAAGAAATCAGTACTGGCGACGGCAAAATGATATTCTTTTCTGAGAATGTCCTTTATGTGAAGTGCACGCCACTGAACCTTCCCATGAGAGCTCTGGCATTACGAAAATAGAAGGGCGGAAGCGCGCTGGCAGCAGAAGGAGGGGCCGCGTGGCTCCCAGCCAATGAAAATAAGCACAGCACTGTAATATATTCCCTAGTGTTTTCTGAAATCTGGAGAGTGGGGGAAAGGAGTCTGTAAAGCCCAAGATGTTTGGAGAATGAACATTTCCAGGATGTACATTTAGTTCGAAGTTTATGGAGAGAGCCTTTTTGAAAGCGGTACGTAGGGGCGCTCCATGTATCCCCTTCTCTACATGCGGTCTGTTCACTTAAAGTTTAATTGTCCACATGTTTAATCCTTGAGGGATACTTTTATTTATTTATACAGTTTTATATAGCGCGAACATGACCCACGAGGGTATCAGAGCGCTTTACAATACACCGTAGTTGAGCAATTCGAAGGTTGAGATAGTATACATATACATTCGGTGTTCGCCATTCAATTCAAAAGAGGTAGGTAGGAATATATGGTTAGCGTAGGGGACTAAAACTTATCATAGGGCTGTCTGTAAAGCCCGCGCCGCTTATTTTTCTCGTGAAATTAATTCAAGCACCAATCCCACTAAATTAATATTTAAGGTTCTTTAGGATCTTACAGCCAGCAGAGCTCCAGTCGCTGATATTTGTTCGGCTACTCACTGTGAGGGTTTGGCAGCCTTTTTCGTGGAAAAGGTGGAGGCCATCTACCACTTTTTCCCTGGTTCATCTGTATCTTTGGAGAAACTGGATTCTGGCCCAAAAACTAGTATGTCTTTGCGCTCCTTTCCTGAGCTCTCGATGGAGGAATTTAATAAAATCGCAGTGAAAGTCAAATCAGGTTCTCCTATGGATCCTCTTCGACCCGCTCAATTCAGAGAATCTGCTACATTTTGCTTTCCTCCACTATGCGATCTTGTCAATTTATCTTTGAAGTCGGGCTCTGTTCCTAACAGTTGGAAACAAGCGCAGGGGATGCCTATTCTGAAAAACCTGCTCTCGATCCTCTAAAATTTGAGAATTATCGCCCTATTTTCCTCCTTCCTTGGGTGGCAAAACTGACTGAGGCCTATGTTAATACTATTCTATGTAATCATATCCATTCTGCTAATATTTTAGATCCTTCTCAGAATGGCTTTCGACCTGGCCATAGCACTGAGACCGCGCTTCTTTCTATGGTCGAGTACCTGCGAACTTTGGTGGACTCTGGTCAAACGGCGGCTCTAGTGCTTTTATATCTTAGTGCCACGTTCGACACCGTCTCCCACGCAATTTTATTACAGCGTTTGGTTGAGGCTGGTGTCGATCACGTGGCACTTGAATGGT
Organism: Triturus cristatus; assembly: GCF_964204655.1. Lineage (NCBI taxonomy): Eukaryota > Metazoa > Chordata > Amphibia > Caudata > Salamandridae > Triturus > Triturus cristatus. The sequence goes on from NC_140591.1 coordinate 225,467,203, forward strand.
TCCGATCGTTCTTATCTGGCCGGACTTTTAGGGTCGTTACCCCTCCTTACCAGTCTGAACCCCATTCCATCACACAGGGTGTTCCACAGGGGTCAGCTCTTAGCCCCACACTTTTTAATATCTATGTTCAGCCGTTGGCTGCTGTCGTCAAGCGCTGTAATCTGACCATGGTGTCTTATGCTGACGACACGCAGCTGGCGGTTGCTATAAGTGGGACGTCTGACCTAGAGGCCACCAAGTTCTGCGAGGGAATCAGGTCAGTGGCCTGTTGGTTGACTGATAACTGTTTGCAACTTAACGCAAAAAAAAACGAGGTACTGATTGTCGGCAATCAGAGCCACTTATGGGGTGATCATTGGTGGCCATCTGAGCTTGGCCCTACCCCTCTTCCTGCCACCGAGGTAAAAAATCTTGGCATCTGGCTAGACTCCAAACTTAGCTTTGTCTCTCATACTAAGAAAATCGCCGCCATTTGCTTCGGGATTCTTCGTAGGCTCAGACCTATTTTCAAATTCTTTGATGCTCCAACCAGACAGCTCATTGTACAAGCTACCATTCTGTCTCGGTTGGATTATGCAAGTTCCCTCCTGCTTGGAGTTAATCAGGCTGAACTTTGTAGACTCCAACGAGTTCAAAACGCTGCTGCCAGGGCTCTGGTTGGCTTGCCGAGATTTTGCTCGGCCAAAAAAATCTATTTCTGGACTTCATTGGCTCCCTGTTTCTCAGAGAATTAAGTTTAAGTCTCTCTGCCTCTCGTTCAAAATTCTGAAGCATACTTCCCCCCAGATTCTGGAGCATCTTATTTCGCCGTATGTACCATCGCGGTCCCTAAGATCTTCAGGGTTACATCTGGTTACAGTTCCACGTTTCAAAAGGGTTAGGGTTGGGAGACGCTCTTTTAGTGTGCTCGCTGCCAAGCTCTGGAACTCACTTCCTGTCCATATTCGCGCCATTGATGAACTTCTGACTTTCAGGAAGGCCGTTAAGACCTTCCTGTTTTCTTTGGATGCCTAGCACTGTCATGGCCTGTCCATTGGGTTGCTTGTGTGCCGGTCCCTTGTTCTAGAAGCGCTGGGACGCCCCTTTGCTGGGGCAGCTGTGCGCTATACAAATCCGGTTAACATAACATAACATAACTAGTAACCATCAAGGAATGATCCACAAGGGAATCAGAGCGCTTTACAATACACAGTTATTACATATTAGGTGGTTGAGTTAGAATGAATACATTTGTTATTCGTCATTTAATAGAAAAAGGTGGACAGTATAAGGGTAGCATAGGTGACTGGTAGTCATCATTTAGTTAAAGTCTTAGGAATTGAAGTTGTTTTACGTTTTTTAAAGGAGGTAAGGGAAGAGATTCCACGTACCACTGGAGGTAGGGAGTTCCAGATCTTCGGAGCGATCCCTGAGAATGCTCTGCAACCGGTGCTCTTTTTGTGAAAGGATTGTCATCGTTTCATGTGCCTGTTTCAGTTTTCTTGGAGTGTTCTAATGCTCAAAGGGGTGTAAGATATATGAGATAAGATAACATATATGAAGGGCTACTGTCTTGGTTTTCTCTCTTGAAATCAGAGAGCAACATCCAATTACCGCTTGCCTCCTAATAGTTCTTTACACTGATTAAAAGGTTTAATATATCATAAATTGGTACATTAATAGTGCAACAAAACATTCTGGGCATGTGAGGAAGTAAGCACTGGTGGAGGAGAGCTCCTCTGGGTGATGAAGACAGTATCAGTGCCCAAGGTCATCACTGGAAGGAAGTGATGGTCCACACACCTTGTTGATGGAAGAGGTCCGGGAGCGTGTGCCTTCATCGAGGTAGCATCAGTCTCTGCAGCGTAAACCGAACACTAGATCAGAACCTAACCACAGACGGTTGAAGATGAGACTGAGCATTGAGTGATTTAGCCACGATTTGAGCTGACCTTACCTCACACAATTAGGAGGTGCAACAGAGTAATATTAGACACGGTTCCCTCTTCTTCAGACCAATCTCCTCCTTGTCCATACCCACATGGAGCTTTACTTTGTCAAAACCCCCCAATGCGCTCAAATCACCAAATCCCGACAACTAATTCGATAAGAACTTTTAAATAAATACAAGTGCAGAGATCGAAGGCCTTTGGTGCAAGGAGACCAAGAAAAATGGCATCTTAACTGAAGAACCACGGTAAGGATGGGTAAAGGGGGGTACATTTTTTTTTAGTCCTTCAACAAAGTACTGAGCTTGGCGTGGAACCGCCTTAGTGTTACAACTCATTTTTCTAAATCTGGAAGATAAGCCCTGAAAGCCGCTGCGCCACACACTGAGCGCTAAATTGAATGATTGGATAAGCAATTTGTTCAAAGTACATAATGAGATTTGCTGGTGCCGCCTCCACACGTGGCCAGTTCCTGTCCTTCCTCCACCCCATCACGCAGGCGTTCATCACCCACTGCAGGGGAGCAGACTGCGTCTTCAGCCTCTGTGCGCCTTCTCCCTCTTGGTGGGGTCCAGCGTCACCGGGTGCCAAAGCTGGACGCTGGTGTAGAGCTGTCCTGAATCGCAAGGCAACACTACTGAACACGTGGGAAGACTGGTCCTTCTGCCCTTAATTTTGAGGGGCCTCTTCAAGTGCCCGAATCTTTGAATTGCATTGTCTGTATTTCATGATTGCTGGGTATGGTCAGTGACGGATTAATATGTGCCTCCCCAAGTGCATTGTGACTTGATATGAATCCACTCACGTACTTCTTGTAAACGTCATCACATAACATGTGAAGCGCTATGAAACCTTCGGATCTGGCTAGCACTATATAAAACTCAATAATAATAATTGGTTTTCTTCTTACGAGTGCTCTCTGCTTTCCAGTGTCTTCCTTGTAAAATGTGTTCAGGACACAATAGCAAACTCTTAGTTGCCTAGGATGGCATTTATTGGCGAGGAGAAGTGCACACAGCATGGTCGCTTCTATATTGGTTTCAGTGGTCCCAACCCGCACACGAGCTCAGACACTGTTGACATTCCAGTATAGCAGCCAATAACGTGAGACTTCCGGCTGAGTGAGAAGTATTACAAACAAACATTGGTAAATCCAACAGATCTGCCTTATGTGAATGTAAGTGTCTCTTTATTGATGGCATAGCTGGGTCAATGGATGAATGTGAAAATGAGTCAGCGGTTGGATGAATGGATTGTTGGATGGAAGAGTGAGCAAATAGATAGATCGGTAGATGAATGCTCATCTTTCAGTGGTCATCTTTCTGTATGGCTCCTATGGGTCCATGCTGTGCTGGCGACAATAGCGTGGCTCAGACAGTGCTGTTCCCATGCTCCCTTCTGAGGTGCAGAAAGATGGCAGGATCCACATGTCTCCTTCCATGCAGATGTAGCGCAGTAAGAAGCCAATGCATGCACAATGCGCCAGGCTAAAGCGCAGCCGAATCAGATCAGCAGATCCTACTTCTCAGAGGTAGAGCGGTGCAGTGTGTGTGTGGATTGAGGGAGGCTTGTTTTGTGAATGTCCAGGTGCTGTATCTTACATATATGCAAAATGAAAGCTGCAGCCCAGTGACCCTGGGAACCTGGGAAAATCAGTGATAAAAACAAAACGGTGGTCCATTTGGGGAAAGTATAAGCTTCTCATTCCTTGGCAATTTTAAAGAAGCCTATCATTTAATTGCACGTCATAGAGAAATTAATGAGTTTTGTTTATTGTAAACAACCCTGAGATTTTTCTCAGAATATATGCAAAGACATGTAGACCCATTGCATCAAAAGGTGTTCCAAGAACCAATGCAGTGATGGAGAATAAGTAAATTAAAGTGCTTCTGTAGCACACCGCGTCCAGCTTACAGCTCCAAAGTATTTCAAGAGCGCTAACACCGATCTGTTGACGGTGTTAGAGCAAAGTTTGTTTACCGCATTTTTACGCACTCCTTGCCGAATCCCCTTCAGAGTGACATGAGGTGGAGTATGCAAAAAGTGCCATGAGGTGGAGTATCTTATGTGTAGTTTATGTATGTTTCGCTTGAGATTGGTGCTAACCTGATTTTGGCTCTAATAATGACCCTGTTTTCAAAATACAGTTTATTAGGGTCAAAACGTTGATAAATATGATACAGGACTGATTTTAAGCCTTAGATTCTAAGTTGTCATTGAATTTTACATTCTTGTCAGCCCCTAGCTTTGTATATATGCACTATACATCACACTTTTGCACTTTAATTCACGTATTCACCTCTACTACATTGTTTCATGGAGCACCTTTTATGTCTATATATGTCTATATTTCACTTACGTACTTTAATTCACTTCATCACAATCACTGCATTGTTTCTTGGAGCACCTTTTATGTCTATATATGTCTATATTTCACTTACGCACTTTAATTCACGTATTCACCGTCACTGCGTTGTTTCTTGGAGCGCCTTTTATGTCTATTTATGTCTGTGTATATATTCTGAGAAAATTTACAGTGTTGTCTACAAAAAACCCAAAACTGATTCCTTTCTCTATGACAAGCAATCAATTGATAGCCTTTCTAAAATTTGCAAGTAATTAGAGGCTTATTCTTCCCCGAAGGGACCATTGTTTTGTTGTTATTAGTATCTTGTATATCGGCATCCTCAATCACAGCGGCACATCCTCCCCTCGTCCCTGCCTTTTGCAGGTATCATTTGCTCTTGCTCTCCAGAAAAGCTCCGCCCTCCCATCTGCGTACAACTACGTGCATCTCCTCCCACTCAACTGCCACATGCACTTGTTAGCTGCTGCAGTGACTGCCAAGTGGCAAGGTATCATGATACACAGTATAATATGCAGGGCCCAAGTCACAAAAGCAAATGTACACATGCATATTTACTTGTAAGTAAATATACTACTGCACTTTATTGCAATTCTAAATTTTTTTGCTGTTCCCCATTTCCGAGTGTAAAGTAGACTTGTATGTAAACACCCCTTGAAACCAAATGGTGGAGACATCTAAGACAGAATTTGCAAGTGTAAAATTACTATCAGTAACTTTTCACATGTAGGTGGAGATCTCCAGGGGAGATGAAATCTCCATGTGGTTAAGTATAGGGAAAAATAATAAAGATTATTAAACTTAAAAACAATTAGAAATACTTTAATGTAGAATCATTTTCAATATTTATGTAGAAACTAGAACAAACAAAATGTTTTAGCATAGTGGTTTTTATTCTTTTGACCACTGTGGACTCGCACATCATTATTACTAGACCCTCACTGAATCATTATTGGAATTCGGGGACCCCTGCTGAGTCATTATTGGAAGGTAGGGACCCCAGCTAAGCATTTTGAATGATTTGAACCACAAAACGATACACAATACAGAAACCAGCATTTGTCAAACAAATACACAAATTATGACATATTTCTTGTAATGTACAAACACATTAAAAAAAATCTACATTTTAATTTAAATGGGAAGTTTGGAGCTTTTCTAACTTCAATTGAGGTCACTTAATATCCTTAGTATAGTTTGTTTGATACTAACTTTAATTTCGAGCCTCCAATTTTAACTTTCTTCACATTTACAGAACTTTTAAAAATGTTTATTTCACATTTGCTTCTTTATGTATGTACACTTTATTAATCTGTTAATATTATTTCATTGTCTAAGCAGTCACAGGTCCCCTAAGAAGGCTTTGCAGGCCACCAGGGCCCCAGGTTAAGAACCAATGTATTGGGCATTGACTTAAATGTGAATTAAATAATTAAAACATAAAATTATATTTAATGGATTTGTATGTAATTTTTAAAAATTATTTTAAAAAATCAAACCTTGTGTAAAATGTATATTTTTTATTTAATATGTATTAAAATGTGCTAAAAGGTTTGTGATGAAGTACTTTAAATATTTTGTTTTCCAAAAGTTTAATTTTCAATTAAAAACATTGTTAGATGGACATTTTATGTCCATCTAAAAATGTATTATTATTTAAAACTTTTAAATGTTAAACTAATATAAATTCAAAATAGGTAAATTTAATTACAATTATTTCCCATGGTGTTTTATTTCACGTTCCTGCCTCATTGTTTTCAATAGGGGAGTGTTGTACTACCTTTTAGGGGCCATATGTGGTGCTGGATTTACTCTAAGTTTGAACTGAAGTATATTTACTACTATTTTGCAAACGTTTTAGGTGTAATGACTTTAGTAGTGTAGTTTGTAAATAGCAATAGCCTTACTCTTTTGTGTGTGGGTGTTTGCCCCTCCCTCATTATCGCTGCCTAAATGCCTCTCTATTCCTCATATTTAAATGTAAGTATTCCACATTTAGTAGCTACTCCCACTGTCCCTTCTAAATTTTCTACCAAAATGTATACTTGGGTAAGAGGGGATCTCTGCCACCGACCCAGAGATTTCTGCATAGAAAAGATAGGCGAGGCAGAAACTCCCCCCCCCCCCCCCCGCCCCCCCCCCCAAATAGGTTTGTGAATAGCATTTTGTAGCACTTGAGTAGTACTACTTCACATACTACAAAGTGCATAGGCCCCACAGTATTTTAGTAAACCATCCTTTTTATACCACATGGTGGTGAGGGTGAATGCTTATCAGGTCTTATTTGTTCTAATAAAATATGTCTGTGTTTCTATTTTGAAAACTTTCACCTCCTCAAAAATATATTTTCTTGAAACAGCCTTTTCAAGATGACGTCTCAATTTAAGCAAATAGCCTTCTAGTACCTGCTGGCTGCTGCTGCTTCTGAGATCAGTGCATCTTATAGAATGCCTAGGTGCCACTGCATAGTGACAAACTAGCACATCTAATACCCAAATATCAGTGAAAAAGAAATACTTTTGTGGGCTGACCCAAAATGGAGAGACTCTTTCTATACCCTGTCTCTTAAGGGAGCTGCCCTAAAACAACCAATATGTATATTTTGTTGTTCATGATTAAAAAAAAAATAACTCTGGCTGCCCCGCCCTGCGAAACAAGAGCTTGTTTAATTCATGCCATATTATTCCAGAGGTTAGTAGTCCCAACCCCTGCCATGCTCTGTCTACTGCCTATGACCGTTGATCCTTTTTTCCGAGACACTAAGTACAACTTGAATCAGTTCATCATTACAGTTTATAAAACGTGGTGTCCGTTGCAGTGTGCACCGCTTGTAGCAGTTTGTTGCAGCGTGCACAGCTTGTAGAAGTTCTTTGCAGTGTGCACAGGTTGTAGTAGTTTGTTGCAGTGTGCCCAGCTTGTAGACGTTCTTTGCAGTGTGCATAGCTAGTAGCAGTTTGTTGCAGTGTGCACAGTTGGTAGCAGTCCTTTGCAGTGTGCACAGCTTGTAGCAGTTTGATGCAGTGTTCACAGCTTGTAGCAGTTTGTTGCAGTGTGCTCAGCTTGTAGCAGTTTGTTGCAGTGTGCACTGCTTGTAGAAGTTCTTTGCAGTGTGCACAGCTTGTAGCAGTTCTTTGCAGTGTGCACAGCTTGTAGCAGTTCTTTGCAGTGTGCACAGCTTGTAGCAGTTTGATGCAGTGTTCACAGCTTGTAGACGTTCTTTGCAGTGTGCTCAGCTTGTAGCAGTTTGTTGCAGTGTGCACAGCTTGTAGCAGTTCTTTGCAGTGTGAACAGCTTGTAGCAGTTTGTTGCAGTGTACACAGCTTGTAGCAGTTTGTTGCAGTGTACACAGCTTGTAGCAGTTTATTGCAGTGTGCACAATTTGTAGCAGTTTGTTGCAGTGTGCACACCTTGTAGCAGTTTGTTGCATTGTATAAAACGTGTACCAGATCACCATTGTAATTTATAAACGTTTCAACAGGTCGTAGTTTGTTGCAGTGTGCCCAGCTTGTAGCAGTTCTTTGCAGTGTGCACAGCTTGTAGCAGTTTGATGCAGTGTTCACAGCTTGTAGACGTTCTTTGCAGTGTGCTCAGCTTGTAGCAGTTTGTTGCAGTGTGCACAGCTTGTAGAAGTTCTTTGCAGTGTGTACAGCTTGTAGCAGTTCTTTGCAGTGTGCACAGCTTGTAGCAGTTTGATGCAGTGTTCACAGCTTGTAGACGTTCTTTGCAGTGTGCTCAGCTTGTAGCAGTTTGTTGCAGTGTGCACAGTTTGTAGCAGTTCTTTGCAGTGTGCACAATTTGTAGCAGTTTGTTGCAGTGTGCACACCTAGTAGCAGTTTGTTGCATTGTATAAAACGTGTACCAGATCACCATTGTAATTTATAAACGTTTCAACAGGTCACCTTTCCACTGTATAACATTGCAGCAAGTGATCACTGCAATTTGCAGAACTTATAGCAGAAATTTGTGGTGTACAAAACATGTAGCACCTCATCAATGCAGTGTGCTAAACTTTAGTAGGTCATCACTGTAGCATCGTTCCAGTGTAAACCACCGGTAATTGGTCATTATTGCAGTATCTGAAACCTGTGTTGAATATAAAGGGGGTAACCCATAAATACTACCTGACCTGGGTCAATGAGTACAGTATATAACATAAGGTCATGGTAGCGTACTTATTTAAAGCAAAAAGAGTTAATAGTAGCAAAACATAATTTTAATATAATTTTGATACAGTATGCTACAGTGCTCGTAGTGTGGTAGAGGAAAAACGAGAGAGGTAGGGGTTCAGTGGTAACGTGAAGGTAAGGGACAGGGAAAAGGTAATAGTGACATAAGTGCATCAACATTTCATACTGTGATTCTTTTCCAGCCTCAGTGAGGTCAAACGTTCCAGATGATACACATAACTCAATTGGACAATTAATTATTCTTAAATAATGTCGCCGGAGTTTGTGTGGTATGTGTTGTCGGCGTTTCGACCCCTGTTGGCAGGACTAGTTGTCCTTGCAGTAGGGTCTTCTTCAGGACTGGGAAGAGCACTATTTAAGGAACGACGGGAAACCTCCGCCGTGTGTGTTGGAGAGATGTGGGCTTGATGAAGCTCTCATGTCCTAGGGATGCAGCATGAATGGCTTGCAAACTTGGGAACAAATCGTAATAATTATAACTTGCCCCTGAGGCTCTACAAAATGCGGTGGGTCTCCCAGCTGCCCCCGTCTTCCTCCGCCATGACCAGACTTCAGATTCTAGCTTGCCGACATACACCAACTTCAGGCCACATCGCTCTAACACACACGGCGGAGGTTTCCAGTCGTTCCTAACATAGTTATGTTGATGCACTTATGTCACTATTACCTTTTCCCTGTCCCTTACCTTCACGTTACCACTGAACCCCTACCTCTCTCGTTTTTCCTCTACCACACTATGAGCACTGTAGCATACTGTATCAAAATTATATTGAGCAACAGCGTTGCCTTTAAATGTTAATGATATGAATACAATCGCATTTGGGAGTCCTTCCCTCTTTTCTAAATTAAATTGTTTGGATTTATACCAGAACGAATTAACTTTTGTGTTTTGCTACTATTAACTCTTTCTGAAACCTGTAGCAGGTCATCACTGCAGTTAGCAAAACTTGTAGCAAATTACTGCAGTGTCCTAAAACGTGTAGCAAATGTAATTGCAGCAAGTAAACTGTCACCTAAACACCATTACTGTGTGCAAAGCGTGTAACAGGGCATCACTAATGTACAAATTGAATAAAGTACATCCGCCTCACCCAGTGGAATTCGATTTGCCTGTGACTAACAGCATCTGTGATGAGAGCAGTGCTTTAAGTGAACATATCCTTGGAAATTAGTTTGTCCACTACTGTGTGAAGAGTATGGCTTCTACCACTCGCTTACGGAGTGTAGAGCAGTGACTGTTTTCAGTGGTGATTGTTGGGATTTAGAAGAAAAGTGGATGAAATTATCATACTCTAGAACAAATGGCAATAATTATATTTAGTGCACAGGCATCTTCTTTTACATGCATACAACTAAGTGTTGTACTCACCATAGATAAAAACCTCAGACTGGTGGTGCAATATAGATGCTTAGAAGGCGAAAGTAGAAATGGTCCCTTGGCTAATCTGCCTGCCTCCCTACAACTGCAGCACTTCAGAACCTCTTCGAGTCTCTGGCTTTCGCTGGCTGCCTCCCTCTGCTCTTACTGAACCTTGTGAGTCAAGTGCTTATTGAAATTCTGTTGATTCCTATTGTTTTTGCTACTCAGAAGCATTTACATGTAGTTTGGGCATACTGAATGTACGGATTCTGGCTTCCACTCGTTATCACAACCTTAGAACTTCTGTGATCAGTGGTCAGCGCCCAGAACTCTTTTCAAGCCCACTAAACGTGCCCATTTTGAGTTGTGGCTTCCTTGTGTAGGTGTGGCCCTCTTAGGCCACTTTCTTGCCTGACACCTGTTCTGTTTTTTTTCCAAATGTTATTGGAAAAATCAAGACCCCTATCGGAAACTTCGCCTTAGGAAACCAGACCTCTTGGTGAGAGTGAGGAAATCACTAGTAAAGGAGAAGTGAAGCAGAAGCAAGAGGTGTGATGTGCTTTGGCTAAGCTTCTCAGAGGCTCAAAATACTGCTCAGCAAGGGTTCTTCAATTGCATGCAAACAAAAAAGCTTGCTACTAATTTTTGCAGTCTTGCTACAATCAGCTTTGTTGCAGACATCTATACAATAATACATAGAGTGGGGTTTGGGTTAGTCCCCCTTGATCATTATAGGGGGAGTCTCTTGTCGATTTCAGTTCCCTTATTTTCATTGGATGCCTTTCCTCTCTTTTCTAGTTTACAGCCCCGGAGCATTTCTTCTTTACCCTTGCTTTTGATTTAATAACATTTTCCTTCCTCTGATAACACCATGGAACAACCTTTTTTTCTTCTTCAATGCCATTTCTTATTTACCACTGGTCCTGCTTCTCCCTCTGCTTGAGAATGTGCTTGTGCTCGTCCCCATGTCCCCTAATCACCCCTACCCTGTCTCTCCCCTTCCGCCATCCATCGCATTTGTACTTTTTGACACGTGAGGTGCTGTATTGGTGATGTCCAGGACCTTGTTCCGCAACCATTTCCTGTGCCTCCTAGAGCCTCTTTCCATGCGTCTCTCTCCAACTCCATTGTAGCCATTGTTATTGGCTTTGCCAATGTGGATTCTTTTATGATTTTCAAGCTTTGGCAAATCTTAGAGTATAGAAAACTATATTTCCCATACTTCCAAGATGGCTACCCTGTTGTAGGATGCAACGCGATGAAGCAAGTTGGTGGCCATCTTGAAAGCATAGAAAATAATGCTATCACACCTTCAAAATGGCCGCAGGATTACATTGTCACTTTGCGTCAATCAACCTTACGGCTTACCTGAAATATTGTTTTCTAAACTTTCAAGATGGCCTTGCATTGTGTCCGCATGCTGCACCACGCAACACAGCGGCCATATTCAATGTATGAAAACTTCGTCCGGTCACAGTTAGTTTTTAAACCCAGTGCCTCAGCAAGCTAGTAGAGCACAGGACAAACATTACATTTGTCTAGAGAGGGTGATGTTGTGGCACTCGGCCAAATCAACTTGTTTCTTTTAAGTTTGTTCCACCAGTTAGTCTAGGCAGGTGTTTCCTCTTTTCAATTAAGTTCTTGTTTGCCATTCTGGGACTTGTATTCCCTCAGTTTTCCATTTACTCATGTTCATCATTGCTGTTCCTCTCATATGCTTTGCTTGTATTTAAGGTCATCAGATGAATATAGCCTAGCCTCTCCGAGTGCCACACTTTAAATGAGGCCACATCGACATACACCTATTAGTTCAAAGCCAAATGACAGGCAGGCAGCCGAGCGATCCGTTCTCTTAAGTTATTGAAAACTTTAAATGCAATTCAAACTAAAAGATCTGCTCGAAGAAAAGAGCACTCGTGGGGGGGGGGGGGGGGGCATGGGCACACTGCCACAGGCAGCTCTGGCATTACACTGTTTGCTGTGAGCAATGTAGCCTTGCAAAAAGCAAAAAGCATGGGCCAGCTGCCCTGTCTCAAATGTTTCCTGAGGGCGTTCTTCTTCCTGTAATAATTCTTACTGCTCCAGAGCCAGGGAGGCTGGTGTCAGAGGTTCCAGCAGCACATGGCTGTCTGCTGCTAAAGCCATCACAGCAGGGCCTGGCTGCAAACGTTCTCATTGGCCTAGATTTGAAATCCAGAAAATATAAATCTCTATACTATTACTAGAAACACCTTTAAATGTGAGCTTGCGTCCCAAATGAAACCCCGCAGAAACAATTAGCAACAAACCTCAAAGCTGCAATTCGAATAAAGCTTTTTTCCTTTTAAATGATTAGACTTCACGCTTTTTAAATTGACTCTAACCCATATACCATGAGCACAGTAGGCCAATTTGTTGAAAGAAAATGTGTGCTTTTTCAGCACCATTTCTTTTTATTTAGTGAATGTTATTTCCTGTCACTTTATGATGAAATGTGTCCACACTTCATAACTTTTTTTCCACAAATGGTATCCAGGCCAATTTTGCATCCATTTCCACAAATGTTGCAGATTCTAAAGGTTCCCAGGGATTTTGGATTCCCCTGTAGGAAAATGAGAAAATAGCCAATATGCAGCCAAAGTTTTTTTAAATGGGCAGGAAAAGGCTGGTGTGCAAGAAAATAAATGCATTTTTTTCTAAAAAAAAAATACATCAACTAAAAGTTTTATGTGCTAATATAAATGTCTTCCTAGGTTTTAGGAACCAGCTGAGTTGTACAAAAAAAGATTTTATTTTACCACAAGGTTTTCATTTTTCAATGTGGTAATTGATTTTATCTACTTTGTGGTTTCTACCAACTTGTAGTTTGTGGAGAAAAAAGGTGTGCAACTCAGCGGAGAACCCACAAAGGTATACACTTTTGAAAACTGGACACAACTCGGAATTCAGCCAGGGGTCATTTGTGGAAATCGTTCATGGTTTTCCCACAGAAACTAATTGTTGAAATTAAAAAAACATAAAAATCAGTAGAAAAAAATAGGTGATGTTTTCATCTGTAATTTTCTGCTGATATGACCGATTTAAAAAAAAAAAAAAAAAAGTAATATACTATTACATCCGTCAGACTTTTAAAATAGTGGGGATATTTAGTGTTTTTGGTTGTCATAAAACCCACAGTACACGGAGCTAACAACTGAGCTGCAGCTTGTAATGAATTTTCATTGTGTAGAAAACCAATATATATTTTTTAAACGTGCTCAAAATAATGAGTTCAGGAAATGTGGTTATTTGTAAATCTGGGGTTACCCCTACTATTATATGATTCACATGGCATTTTGAAAAAATATGTTCTTTGTATCAGTTGATCATTAATTACAGTTTATAAAACATGGTTTCCCATACAGTGTGCATTACTTGTGGCAATTTGTTGCACTGTGCACAAGTTGTGGCAGTTTGTTGCAGTGTGCACAACTAGTGGCAGTTTTTTTCAGTGTGCACAACTTGTAGCAGTTCGTCATAGTGTGCAAAACTTGTGGCAGTTCATTGCAGCGTGCACAACTTGCGGCAGTTTGTTGAAGTGTGCACAACATGTAGCAGTTGTTGCAGTGTGCACACCATGTAGCAGTTGTTGCAGTGTATAAAACGTTAACCAGATCACAATTGTAGTTTACAAAACGTTTTTAACAGGTCACCTTTGTAGTGTGTAGAATTGTAGCAAGTGATCACTGCAATGTGCAAAACCTGTCGCGATACATAGGAAAAGCTATCAGACAGGGCCGCCACTAGGCCTTGGTGGTTTTCTGCACTTTCACAGAGTAAACGAGTGGAAACTACACGCTCCCTCAGTTGATTTGCAACCACCAGATATGGCATGATGGTTCGATAGAGAGCAGCTAGTCTATCTTGAGATTGGGATAGGGCACCGCATCTTACTCTCCTCCTGCAGTTAGTTAGGGGTGGGCCCTCGGGTATTCGCAAATTGACCCTTTGGAACAGCCCTGGTGTGTGGCGAGACCAATTCTAAGATCAAAGCATTATGATCGCTGTCATGTCTGGGCGCAATCTTAAAGTCAATTATCCGGTGCTATGTTCACCAGAATATAATCTATAATGGAGGGGCAGCCCGGTTTAAGCGAGCGTTATGGGACTTCTTAAATTGAGCAGTTGATGCTTATCTGGGGGGATTCTGAGCTCCCAAGTGTGGTGACACAGGTAACCTCAGTCCTTCAAGGAAAGTTGTGGACACGATCAACAAATAACAAATATCAGGGTGTACTATCTGAAGAATACGAATATTTATTATAAAGGCACAACTATTCAAACCATCTCATTACTTCTTTAATTTAATAGTTTCCTCTGAGTTTACAGTGAAACTGTTGTCACTATTTTAATATAAAAGTATGTAGAAGTATGTGGACACTGAATGGGCAAAAGTTCCAAGTTTAAAATGGTTTCAAGAAGGTTTGAAGCTACTCAAAGTTTTGGATACCTGCCCAATGTTAAACAGAGAAACATGTATTAGTTCCAAACACCAGAAGTAGTTTTTTCTCACTATGCATCTTTTATCATACTCCAGAGAAATTATCTAAAACGAAAGGACAGAATAAAGATCAGTGTCCCGCGTGTAAGCAGAGAGAGCAGATTATCGCCATATGTCTGTATAATGTCTTCCGTTGATATGTCTCTGGTGAGGTGGTTTAGTGCATTTTATAAGAAATATATGAAGAACACCTACTATTTAACACTGCCTGTATGTTAGGTGCAACGTCTCCACTGTAGCAGGAATGAAGATCATCCCAGACAGTAGTGATGCTTGCAACTCGAATAATAAAATTATATTATCCAGACATAGAAAGACAGTTTATTTCCCTTATCCATCAATACTTGGTTTAGAGATTTCCATCAAATCTCAATTATAAAATAGATAATAGTCCACAATCTTAATACTAATTATAAAAGGCTAGTTATGGAGGAAGGTTAGAGAGGTATTACAGTAAAACCTCATTAATCATCTAAAGGGGATTTAGGTTGGAGTCTGAACACAGAATATAGTCTGTTGCTGGTTTTCCTGCATGATTGTCATGGTAAAGGGAATTGTATTCTCCTAAAACCTTTGCATTGCTATTTTCTGGGGGATATACCATTCAACGTATCTGCAGAACTGGTTGTTCTGAGGTGTCTCTTGTTTTCCTTTTTGTTTTCCAAATTCAGGATCCCCAATTAGAAGTGTTTATTTTTCCAACATAAACCCAGGATTACAAAGTTGGAATGAGTTATGAACATATACCTTGCTGAGCCTAGCTAGACCTTGTTGACACATGCTGTCATCTTCTGTGTGTGTGTGTCACTATAGCTCTATACATTTTTTCACAATTGAATGTTTTAACTGTATGCTTGACTACAAGATGAAAACACACCGATACAGAATTCGGCGATCCTGGATTACAATAGAGTGAACCAGGTTCACCTTGAACAGAAAAAAAGTAATCCACAATAGCACTGCATGCGGTGAGGGAGAGCTATGATTGCACAGCAACAGCAATGCTGATTTTTATCATGATTGTGAAGATAATAATAAGGACCGTGGCCCCTAAAGTGTGCACGGGAACGTACGCACAAAACACGGCATAAAAAGTAGTGATAACCCAGATGGGTTGATATCCGACATTTCGGTACCCGGATCTGACCCGATGGCCAAAACAGTCCGGGGCCAGCCACTAAGGAACGATGTATCTGTAATTGTCCCATGATTTACTCTTGTCAGTCTTGAGTGGTGACATGTTCAAAAGGAATGTGGGCTGCCTGCTCGGAGGACCGTTTCATCACAGCGCTTGATGTATTAAGAATTTTCATGATATACAAATGTTAAGGAAGTAGAACCAGTAAGTAAATAACTCACCTGGCTCAACCAAAAAAACAGAAAAACTACCTACATGTCTCAAATTCTGCTCTTTCACAACATTTTGTTTTACAGGTTACGATACAAGAGGTAATGTCATCAAAATTGTCAGGGGCTCTATAAGTACCCACTACAGATACCCCTTTCTTGCATGCCTTAGTAAGGGTGCAAGCACTTTGAATTTTGTCCTGAAGAAAGCCACTTTGACCTAGATGGGCAGAACAAGGTGGCTGAAACATGTAGACCACAACTAGGATAAGCGGGACCAATAAACTAACCAACATTTATCCGCCACTTGCTTTTTAATATTGACTGAGAATCCCACAAATAAATTCACACCAGTCATTGAATCACTAAGAAAAAACGCTTGGCTGTAAACAGGCATCACAGCACACCCTGGGAGCATTCGGCACCAGGGTGGGGACCCAGTGATAAAGCATGTCACCTACTAGGTAGGTGAGTGAGGGTTCTTGTAAAACACCCTGTGGGTTCCAAGTCTCTGACACTCTAAAGAGATAGAAGGAGTAGACTTTTAGAACAAAGGCAAAAATAGGTAGCAGACTCATTCCAATTTTGTTTATTGTACTATTTGGCTGAGAAGGCGATCGGGTCAACACTTCTCCCTCTGCCCTTCTATATACATGATTTAAGGCTGACCAAGAGGGATTACTGGTCTGATATAGGAAGTGGATTGGTCCCGGTGAAAGTTGAGAAGTCAAGAGTTTAAAAAAGTTTCTAAGTGCCAATGCAGAATGGGACTTTGTCACTTTTTCAGAAAAAAAAAGTCCTCCTTTTTTTTTCTTTCAACACCCTTATTAAACATTTGGCATGTTACAGACACAATTCGGCAGATACTGCAGCACATATTGCAATCATGATACAGCTGACAATTCGTGAAATATACTCCAAAATGCACATCACATTACAGTTTGCCAGCAACATAGAACATAGGACCATGAGAGTGGATGAGATCGGTGTATCCTGGATGAGCTATGTGACCTCTGGCGCAACCAAGTCAGGCTCCACCTCAGTGTTGTGTATGTTGGTGAGAGTAAGATCCTCGATGGGCTCGACAGGGTTGGCTAATCTGTCAGGATGAGCGTATACCAAGGCGGGCTGCGCGGCGAGCCATGCCCGCAGTCTGTAGTGGGGGGAATGTAGGGTTACGTGCAAGCTGCATGGAGAGCGTGTACAGTGTTTGCAGGCCAGTGTGTTTACGTAGGCCGTCCCGTATGGCAGGAATAGCGCTGTTTGCAGTGGCCAAGGGGACGCCGGGTCTGTCTCAACCACAACATGTGGCTGGAACGGAGTTGGGTGTATCCAGAAGTGGAGGAAGCTGGCTTGGGCACATAGCACGTAGAGTCGGAAATCTGGAGCACCCATTCCTCCCTTCTCCAGGAGTAGTGTTAGGACGTCATAGGCCATGCGGGGCTGCTGTCCCGCCCAAACCAGGGCAATAATATTGGATTTCAGTTTTTTTTTAAATTGTGAGGAGAGTGGAATTGGAATGTTCGTAAACGGGTATAAACACTTGGGAAGCACAACCATTTTTATGAAGGCAATGCGCCCAGCCCATGAAAGGGGAAGTTTTTGCCATGTTTGTATCCTGGTCTCCAGCCACCCCATAGCCCTCCCGAAGTTGGATCTCCATAACTCATCAAGATCCCTGGTCATCCAGATGCCCAGTTATTTAGTGGAACCTGTGGCCCATATAAATGGATATTCAGTGGGGAATGGATGTGTGGTGTCTGTAAGTGGGAATAAAACTGACAGTTGATCTGTACTCCGGATAGGCAACCGAAGTGGATAACCTGCCTGGTCATGGGGGCCAGGTTCTCTTGCAGCTCTCGGATGTAAATCGTGATGTCGTCGGCATACATGGACGTGACCAGAGCACGGGGCGTGAAGCCAATGCCTCGCTGGGTATGGTGCTGCCGTAGGCGCGTCGCCAGGGGCTCCATTGCGACGGCAAATAATATGGGGGATAGCGGACAGCCCTGTCTGGTGCCCCTCGTAATTGTTGTGGGTCCAGTCACCTGCTCATTGACCCTAATACGCGTCGTTGGGGATGTATAGAGAAGCTGTATTTTCCGGACGAAGCCAGGCCTAAACCCCAGGCTCGGTAAGAGGTAGAAGAGAAAAGGCCATTCCAGCGCGTCGTAGGCCTTGGTCACATCTAGGAGGGCGGCCACAGCAGGCGGAACCGAAGGCTGGATACTTGAAGTGGGTTGGTCCTTCTGTAGCCTTTGAGATTTATTGCTGAAAATGTTCTAAGTCCCAACAAAGACTGGGAATTAATGTTTTTTCCACAGGTGCTGGGAGCCATAAGCGGGATGAAGGTGATATTCCTTATAACGTCATGGAACAGCCAGTCTTTTTCCCACAGGTCCCCATAAAGCTCCGAAGGAAAAGTTTTTCAAAGTATCCTAATTTTCGTCTAGTGTCCAACCAACCACAGGAATACAATTATAATGCCCCAAGACACCTGGAGAGGGCACTTAGAGACTCTCACGGTGTCAGGCAGAAGACCACCGCAAAGTCCAGTACCGGTCCGGTTGCCACTGGTCAGCTGAGCATTAAGAGGAAAAAGCCTTTTCCAGCTTGTTATGCCCCTTGTATGCCAAACAAGAGATAAGCCAGCTGATCCTTGGAGTCCTCTTCTTTGTCCTGGGTACAAAAGGGAGCCGTCCCAGTTCTTCA
The DNA here is from genome assembly GCF_964204655.1 of Triturus cristatus. Taxonomy (NCBI): domain Eukaryota; kingdom Metazoa; phylum Chordata; class Amphibia; order Caudata; family Salamandridae; genus Triturus; species Triturus cristatus. The sequence continues at coordinate 225,485,621 of NC_140591.1, forward strand.
GAGCTCCTCTCTGGTCACAGACAGCATGTCCAGTTCTCTTCTGATCTTCCTTAGGTTTAGGAAATGTTCTGAGGATGGTACCTTGAGGTGCCAGTTTTTGCCTCGCCCCAGCTAGTGGGTGGGGATGACTCCTGGCACTTCCTATCTAATGGGGTAAACGTTACTGGGGCAACCTACTCACGTTGTGAGCAGTTCCTGTTTGCTCTACTGCAAACAATCCAACAGTGCCTCTTGCTTTCAAAATCCAAGATGGGGGGGACTCTGTTCTCCCCTTGAACAGAACCTGTGTGCCCACCCTGAGGAACGGGTAGGGTATTAAGCAGCCGCAACCTCTGTGAACAGTAAAACCTGTATCTGAGGGTAGCTTTCCTCTTTTTTGCTTTGGTGCCTGCCTGACTAAGTGCACAAATCATGGGCTTTTCAAGTGTCACCTAACATTTGCTTGTTACAGGGCGAACCCCTTGGAAGTTATTTAAGTTCCAGGGCCCATTCCAAATCATATTCTTGCCAGGGGAAGAAAACACTTCCCCACTCCCAAGCCATAATGTCTGCGCTCGGAGCACTTTTCACATCTCTTACAGTACAGACTGGGCAGTTGCTGGAAAGTGAATGCAAATTAACCTCTAGCAGCTTCGGGCAGTGTAAAGGTAACTTTATAAAATTGCATATCTAATATAAATACAACTTCACAATTCGATTGACTTTTTATTACATAGAAAAATAAATCTTTGAATGGAGTCTGTAGCTCTTACAGGTCAAACGTTATATATGTAAGTGTATAATCTATACTTCGAATTTTCTATGTCATCTATAGCCTGACCTCTGACAATGTCATGTTGGGCATAGTCACGGGGGGTGGGGGGGAATGCCATTTCTAATGTCATGCATGTTTGATTCTTAAATATCATGTACTCTACCATGCGCGCAGCAAAGTGCACTTAGGGATAGCTTATTTTTTTTATTTATTTATTTATTATTTAAAATCAGGTTGATCTACCTGCCAAAAGGGGGATTTTTGTCAGATCGGGCAGCAGGGTTTAAGCTACTGCTGTCAGGCTACACGGGGTAGGCCTGAAGCTATGCTTTTACTGCCACTGTAGCAAGTGGCACAATAAGTGCTGCCGTTCAACAGTAGCTTTTAACTTCCCATGCCATGCCATAGTCCTATTTCTGCACCATATTCTAATGACCTTATAGGAACTTTAAATGTGCTAATCAGTTTTTTAGCTAAGTTCTCCATGTTTTAGGGATCATGCCACATACACTGAGCTCTGGATAGCAATGTCCCAGTGTTACAATTCAAGATTATCAGCTAGTGAGTTTAAAAAAAGGAAAAACTGAGGGAGAACATCCAAAAAGGATGCCACAATGACTCACTCAAGACTTCACTTCTCAGGAGCCATGCTCTGTCCCACACTAAATATTGATGATAAATGCTTGCTTATACACGTTCAGACACACATAGAAAACACTGTCTCACAAACAGCTGGCTGCTTGTGCCAGGTATAACGTTTAAAGAGCTGTCAGCTTCAGGTTGATGTTTTGTCGCAGGGGCCAGGGCAGACTGCCAGATACTGGCCTTCTGAGCACCATTTATCAGCTTAGCACAGGGCAATCACAGTTCCTGTGCCATTAATCTGCCCTTTTATTAAAGCCTGAATTATGTGAGCATTCAGTACCACCAACGCTCTATGCATCGTTCACTGCAGCATTGTGGGTGCCGGTTTACTTTGACGAAATAGTACACACTGTGTTAATGGCACAATGAACTGTTTGTTCTGAGTTGAAAAAATAATTAAGGCAGTACAAGGTCCTCATTATTGTTAAATGTCACAAGCAAAGCATCACATTTTGAAAATCTTAATGAATGCCAGTGTTGAATTTACACATCAGGGAACTGAATTTAACCATCAACGCTTTCCCATCCACTTGGCAGACACAAACAGCAACCTTTAAATGTATGCTTTGGATATCATTTAAAGGAAGGGCACCCACTCATAGGCTGTCACCTAATAGCCAATTTTATCTATTGGTAATACGTAGTCCGTGTCATAATGCATTCTCATTAATACCTGTGTAAGGCCCTTAATTCCAGGAAATTATCAGCAAACAACATGAGTGGAATACAAACACCCAGTATCTTCATTCATGCAGAGCGAGTTTTTTCAGTATGTGCAGAGTACAAAGAAAACACAATTCTATCTGCAAAATCTTATATTGTATGGTTTATTTAAGATTTCTATAAGTGATTCTATTCTTGTTCATCTATTGAATTTGCTCTTGTTCTTCATTACAAAGGAGAAGAGCACACCTGACATATAACACGTGTTTCGCTCACTTAGGGCGTGCTGGTCTGATGCTTTATCAAGGATGAACAAGTGAATTCTAAGGAATGCAATATAGAGAACAATGTTTTACTTAGTAGTAAGTTGTGGTCACACTGCTGCTTGACTGCCCTTTTTCTGTTTTGAAAAAAGTGGCACACGTGTGCAAGTGAGCATGGTGACTAATATCTAGTACGAAATACTGGTATTTCCATATTATTTTCACTAGGTGCATGTACAAGGCCTTTCACATATTTAATTGGCAGAGTAAAGAAGAGAGGGCATGAATAATGTATATTTTTAGAAAATCTGATCGAATATGCCGAAACAAACTTTAGGAGTGTACTGCTGTAGACCCTGTAATTGAACCTGAATGCGTTAGAAACCTAAGTTTGTCTTAGAAGGCAGGGGGAGCAACCCTAAAATGGATATCCTGTCTCATGTCACATTGAGTTTGATTGGACTTGCTACTGTCTTGAATGTTTCTGTGCTGTGCTATCTCCTTTCCGATAAAAAAAAGGCCTGGATTTAGTAAGTAAGGGCTACAATGATGCTTGCGCAACGCTGTGAAATTTTAAGCAGCTCTTGCAAGATTCTTTTGTAATGGTAAGGAGATCGACTCTAAACTTCATGCCACTTGGTTATCCACTCAAAACCTCAGTAAATAAGCACCTCCAATTATTGATTATTTAACAATACTTTCATTGCGTTTTGTCCTATTCTAAAATAGTTTTTTTGTTTTATTTCACTTATTTATAACCCATTCCTTTGTGGTGTTGAGTCACTATATTTATATGTAAAAACTTATTAGTCAAGATGCAATTAATTATGTTGTGATCCTGAAGAAGCAGCACATTGTAATTGAGAAATACGCATTATCCGAAAGGTTTTGGATACCCAGTCATTACATTTTAAGTACATCGACTTCGAAACCTAAAGAATAATTTTAATTATTTTCAATTGACACCTCTTTACCTCCTCAACCTGTACTTCTTAATTAAACTGTAGAGTGTCGGAGCATGAGACCAGTTTAGTTTGAGGGTCCCTCAGGATCAAATATAGCCCGTTTCTCTCATTCCCTGCTTGTGTAGCGTGACTTTTCGCAACATCTTGTATTCTCTTCAGGTGCATGATTTGTGTCATAATTTTAGGCAAACCTTTAACAGCTTATTGGATGTCCCTATCTCTCACATTTAAATCATGTGAGTTTTAATAGTTCTGTGGACATACGTTCACCCATGAATACGTTAGTGGAACCTGTTCGGAAGTTCTGTCATGTTATACTCTTGGTGCGTTCATGCTGGTTATTGCTTACTGTCCTTTGACCTTTTACGGAGCCGATGCTGTATTAAAGATACCAGATCTTTGTCAATAATTGAACTAGTGATGATCTCAGAGTCACTCTCATTTTGTGGTTTCAAAGTACTGAATGGATTGTGCCTGGATCCCCTCACGGGTGATACGTCGAGCTATACAAATACTGATTGATTGATGGATTGGTTGGGTCAAGTTTCAGAAATTTTAATCCATTTTTAGAAATTGGGAAGGATGCACATGAAGAGGTTTAGAGTAGACCATCTATTGGCTGGTAAGAGTATTAGGAGAAAGAGGTAAAGCTAAATAAGTCCTAAGGGAAAGAGTCATTTGTTAATTCTTTTGGTGATTAGTCAGAGTCCAGCAAGCCTGGGTTGTAGAGGGGAAGACGCGATTGATGAACTAAACATTCTTCTCAAGTGCGAAGGTACAAATTTGAGAGTAATAATTGAGCGAACCATTTTATAAGTGAACATGAAGCATAACATTAAGTGAGTCTCTGGGAGCAGGCAGAAGGCTCAAACGCCATACTTCATATTGCTTTGGTTCTGGTGTTCATCTATCCGGTGATGTATTTGAACATATACATATGTGAAGCCTTTTTTTATTGTTTGGCTACTGGCAGCTTTATCTGTCCTTTGCCCCTGTACTGATGAAACTAGCAATCGCTGATGACTACACACCGTGCAATAGTTGCTACAGTCATTGTACAGTCAACGTGTCCCCCATGCTCTCAGTAATAGCAGTAAATATAAGGTATATGCTGTAGGTGACCAATCACAACCTTTAGTTTTTTTGCTGAAGGAGATTAGCTGTAAGGTCTTCATTGCCTTTGGTTAATGAAAGTATATATCAGTTCTTTCAGGTTTTAGCAAATTATTTCAACACGCTTTAGTCAAAGCGAAATCTTTTGTGCTTCCCTCAGAGCTGTGTACTAAAAGGAAACCTGAAAAACAGCAAAAACAGGGATTTACTCTAGTGAATAGAAATGCTACTTACTGTGGAATGTAGCCACTCTAAAGTCATAAGCACATCAATAAGTGACACCTAAGTCTGATCATACCTCACACGTCTAACACTTTAAATGGTAACATATATAAAGTCAGACCCTCTTCTTCACTCGATTTGTTAGCAGCAATAGGGCATACATGTCTACTCAAGTGAAATTGCAGCATCCATGGTGCATGCTAATTAAGACCTTCACATGATCTTCCAATTATATTGTTACCATGAATGCATAAGGTTCAAGCAAAAATACTGGGCACTGTGGGATAAAGCCATACTTACTATTATTTGAATATACACTGGAGCTCATGCCATCTTGAATTCCACCGCCCTCCTCTCTGGATAGCTAAGGTTGAAATCATTAACTGATTGTTCTGTCTCTACGGTGTTTATTACTTGGCTGGCTCACCATATGTTGAGGTGCATTATAAAACAGTGGCTTTTTTTATTTCTAGAACATTCTCTGTAAGGGTCCGTTCAGTATTAGCTCAGGATCATTGAACATTCCAAACCCTTCTGTTTCTATCATGTATTCTCTTAATGTGAACTGTGTTGCACTTGTGTGTATTGTCTACACTGTCACTATGTGAACTCTATGGTTGTAGGCCTAAGACTGACAATTTACAGCATGGTATACATCCTCTCTCTACTCTTTTATCTACAGTAAATATTTTTCCCTATCAAGCTATAAAGGTGATAGTGAGTTGGAATAGCCATTGGAGCCCAGTGGGGAAATCCCTTCTCCTGCATTCACGTATGGGATGTGTTCTATCGCTGTCTCTGGCCTCTAAAAACACTTAATTCTGCTTTTCATAGGAAATAAATCTACATGCTTTTCCACGGTGGGAAACAAATTGAAAAATGGTGATGTTTACCTTTTAATAGTTGTATTCCCCAAGCCCCAGTAATTCTCAAACACTTTCCTAACCTTCGATTTATGAACATGGAATTTTCACTCCAGTTGAAGGTTGTTTATGCAAGAAAATCCCATTTATCATCTTAAAATCTCAGGATTCCTTATTCTAAGAATCAGTAAAGTAATTTTGCCCTCAGATAAACTTTGAGGAGTGACAAGTTTTAAAAACCTGGCCCTGGTGTCCATTTGATGTGTGTGAAGAAAAGGCATTTGATATTTAGACCTTCAATTTAGAATACTTAGCCCAACCGCTGCTTCAAATTGAAAGTGATTAAAATATAATCAGCTATTCTTGAAGACTTCAAGCTATATCCTCACTGTTAGCAAATATAGTTTTCATGTTAGTTTCAACATACAGCCATGTGGTGAAGTAAACGGATATGGTGTTCGTGCGCCAGTGAGACCTGTGTGAGTAGTCCCTCCTTTGTGCCTCTCTCTCATTGATCTAAGCCACATCAGACCAAGTGTTTCCAACGAGTAGCTCATGAACTACTGGTGTCTCACCTGTTATCTGTAAGTTGATCTTCTATGTTCAGCCTAGCCCAGTGAATTCAAAGCTTTTTCTTGGTTGAATTTATATATGTATGCCAATAGTACAAAGCTTGTATTCAAGACTAAATTCCATGTATTGTCAGAACTCATAAGCTGATATTTGAAGAAATGTGGTTCAATTTCCAAAATATATTTAAAGTAGATATTTTGAGTGATAAATCATACTGCAATGGGAAGACTTATTACTAATATCTAATTTAATATCCCTTTAAGCCGAGTGTGTGGTGGCCAGAAGATGCAACTGCACACCCAAATACTGTGGATGTGCCAAAAAACTTGGGAGTGAAATCCGATACTTCACTCTCCTTCCGACCACATGCACCAACGTTGGCAGAGACTTGTTTTAACGTAATCAAAACACTTTAAAAATTCTTCGACTTTGTTCCTCTTCCTGCAAGGAACACAGTTGCAGTGGCACTTATCCTGTCACGACTAGACTATTGCAACAGCCTACTAGCAGGAGCAAATAAACAAGTACTTAAGAGACTACAAGTGGTACAGCATGCTGCTGCTCGCCGAGTTCTAAAACTACCACGTAGATCTTCCGCCTCGGCGGCCCTTGAAACCCTCCACTGGCTACATTTGCATAAGAGAATCTTATTCAAGGTACTTTTAATCATCTTTAGAGCATCCTTGAATCTAGGACCAACAGATCTGTCCGCCAGATTCACCCTCTACACAGCTGCCAGGACACTCAGATCCTCATCTACAAACTTTCTCAAGCCCCCTGCTTTAGGTGCAAAGGTAAAGGAGGAAAAACCGTAGCTGCAGTAGGAGCCAAAGCCTGGAATCTAATGCCGACGCACCTAAGGTAGATCAAAACAGAAACCAGTTTCAGGAAGGCCATGAAGACTTGGATCCTCAGATGAATTTTGCTCATCACTAATCTAGTGCCCTTTCTTGTCCACCTTGACTTTCTCCCGCATAGTGCTAGGATGCTCCTTTCGGAGTGAGAGCCGCGCTCTACAAATACCTATTCAAATTCAAATTATTACCTCGGTGCCTGGAACTTTGCACTTATGTGTTATCACTGTATTTGTTAATAGCTAATAGTTGGTAATAACTTAGAATGATGTTCATGTAACATAAGTCGATCCTATTACAGAAAAGCTTATAGAGACCCCTACTCTAGATGTTTAGACCTCAGTGGCGATGCCTCTTCAATCATATGTTCTATTGGTTTTGCAATGCCAATCCATTTATCCGTTTTAAAAGCCTGTTGTGTTCTGTTGTAGTAAGTTCCCTATTGGGCTGTCTTTCTCATCGTTCAAGGCTGCATGCATCCTTCTGTCTTTATGTATATCCTTTAATAAGAGCGCTTAGAGGACAGCGGTTAATAGAGCGTCATCTCATACCTTCCATATATTCCAGCGGTTCAGTAGGTCTGAGCATTTAATTAACATCTGTAAATGGATTTTCGAGAGTGCTGTGAATAGCTTATCTGGAGTAGTAATCAACATCCAGGGTGGATGAGGATCTGAGTCATATCAGACATGCTTGGACCGGTGTTTTTTTTAAAGCTAGGTGTGGTGGATGGAATGTTCTCAGGAGCAGAAAATTCACATCCCTCTGTATGAACGACCGTATGTTTGTGAATCAAAGATTATCTCCAGAAGGAGACACACGGTTGTTAAGGAGGATGAGATGCAATCATCTTTAAGGGTGTGGGCACGTGGGCCCACCATAGTCCTATCTTCACCACCATTAAGGGGCCCAGCCAGTGAAGAGTAGAAAGCTTTGTCCTCTTACCCAATTTTACATCATCACCATTCACTTCCTGTGGGGTTGACCCATACGTACATTTGTGTGCAAAGAAAAAGACAGGTGCAAAGTCCTTCCGTGCTCAAGTTATTTACATACAGTTGTCAATAGACCACATGATTATAAGGGGTAAATTAATATGCACGTTTATTATAAAATTCCTAAGAAATCGACATCATTTTGCAATTGAGGCAAAAGAAAATCTGCATTCCACTCATTCTAATCTTAGCAAAATGAAGGTGTGCAGAAATATGGGAGCAGGCTGGTGGTCGGTGGTGGGTGTGAACATACGGGTCAGTGTCAAAAGGGGCATATTAGAGGGTCTTGTGGCTCGGGTGTGTCCATATCCTTCAGGGGGCCTCCATTAATCTCAAGGCCAATGAATAACTGAGAGATATGGGACACTCAGGGACCCATCATCACAGTCTGCATGAGGGGCTCATCATTTTGTGTTTCATCTACTTCATTGTTGATCAGTGGTGTATGAATAATCTAAGGCGGTGTGACCCATGTTCTTGGTTTCTGTCTGAAGCATTCAGTTGATAGTTCAGGTTACCACACGTAAACTGTAGAATATTCATTGTTTGTTCTTCTAGTGCACCTCATTGCTCACTTTGGCCCTTCGGTCGTGCGATGGTGACCCTAAGCGCATCTAATCATAGTTTTCATTCTGCCTTCACAGAAATCTTGCATTGGCCCGGTTTCTTTTCAAATGAATAATCTTGCGTATTCCGAAATTTATCAGAACGCAGTGTTGAGGTTAATGCCTCCAAGTCTTTTTTCTGTGTTTATACTATAAAATGAGTGACCCCTCTCCCTCAGGTAGGCCAATGAAATACATAAAATTACATTTCCATACTAGAAATCAAGAGGTGCAAAAAAAAAGACGAGAAGACGGCCTTCTTAAACTATGGACATAGGTTCTCGAATAACATCCCTGTACAAATATTGCTCTGTTCTTCAATCCTCCATTTGAGCTGGATACATCGCTCTTCAAGAGTCCTTCATTCGCCGCCAGTGATAAAGAAATATCTTCAATTCCCCTTGACTCCAGGCCGAACTGTGTAGAGAGCTCCTTACTCCTCCCCATGCCCAGCCTTCATCCATATGTCATTTCTCATTTAGGTGTGTGCTAGGACACCTTTTTAGGTCTGGTCTTTGAGATACAGCATGGGCATATTGTACACATCTAACAAAAACAGTTCCTTTCTCTTTAGTGTCAAAGGTGGTTAAAAATGTGCAGGGACAAAATTATGACTGGTAGACCTGCTTGTTGGTTGCCGTGCTGTACTGAAAACTTGTTAAGTCCTGCTTTCCCTGTTCTCGCATCTATTTTTGTATTTAACCACATGTTACATGTTCATTTTGGGCTGAGCAGTGTGAAAAGCTTGAGTGATAATTTGGGCAAACTAGTGATAGAGGACCAAAATACCAAGGCTCAACTGTATTATAGCTAATTTTATTCATCTATATATATATATATATATATAATTACCTACTGGCGGTCGCCAGTAGGTAGTTATAGTTAGGACCCTCTTACCATAGGAAATCCGCAACATTCTATTTGGAATAACTTTGGCGCCGGTCGACGAATCCTCGCGAAATTTTCAAAACTAATGGGGCGCTACGCTCCGCTCCTACCCTGAAAGTCTCGGGGGGATTCGTCAAGCGGGGGCTGTGAAAAAAGGGGGGTCCCAAAACGCGTTTTTCCCATGCATTTTTACATAGGACCTTTAGACACAGCTACAGCCCGAACGGCTGAACAGAGTTACTTGAAATTTGGCAGAGAGGTAGTCTACAGGTCAAGGAAGTGCCTTTTGTAGGTTTGGTGTAAATCTGTTCAGTAGATCCTGAGAAAATAGCATTTAAATCAATATATATATCTGTGGCAGCTTACGGTGCGCTTACCGTGCGCTTACGGTAAGCTTACCGTACGCGAGCGCGATTCTGATTGGCTGTTAGATCTTAGTAAACATTCGAATCGGTCGAAACCAGGAAGCGGCGGCCGCCATTTTCTCTCTCGCACTCTGAGCGGGGGAGGAAAAACAAAGGCAAAAAACATGTAAAGGGGCTGTTTAGACAGCTCCTAACCACCTAGCCTTGATGAAGGTGTCCCCAAAGACCCCCCAAGGCCAAAAATTCAATTTTCTTTTTTTTTTTGAAAAATCGCCGATTACGCGTACGGTAAAAATTATTTAAAAAACAAAAATTATCCATACTCTCCCCACCCCGTGTGCAAATGGTGCTCGAAGGGCAGCATTTGTGCATGGCATATATCACCTATGAAAATTTAAAAGATTACCTTTCACAACGAAGGGCATAATATGTCCTCCATGTGCGCACGGTGCGCGAAGCGCATCGTGCTTACATGTCCCATCCAGCGTAACGTGGGCACCGCGTGCCCACCGTGCGTGCACGGCACTAATTGCGTAAAGTGGGCGCGCGGTGCGCGAAGCGCACCGCGTGCTCATTCTGCGCGCACGGTGCGTGAAGCGCACCGTGCGTGCACGGAACGAACTGCGTTAAGTGGGCGCGCACGCCACGAATGGCGTAAAGTAACTTAGCATTTAAAAAACCGTACAAATTCACTGAAAAAACCATAGGTTTCACACACGTTATAGTTAGGAATTAGAATTTTAAAAACCTTGCAAATTCACTGAAAAAACCATAGGTTTCACACATGTTATAGTTAGCTGGACATTTTACTGATAAAAAAACCAATGAAATTCCCCCGTTATAGTTAGTGCAGGCAACTATAACTCACGCGACCGCAATCCTCTGCTGATGACATATGTGTCTTTATGAAAAAAAAATATTTGTAATATATGTATAGCTAAAATTTAATGGAAGAAGACATGGGCAAATAAGTGTCTAAATACAGTATTAGCATCAGCAGAGGGTTGCGGTCGCGTGAGTTATAGTTGCCTGCACTAACTATAACGGGGGAATTTCATTGGTTTTTTATCAATAAAATGTCCAGCTAACTATAACATGTGTGAAACCTATGGTTTTTTCAGTGAATATATATATATATTCCTTGTTCACACAGACGTGTTTGTGAAACCTTTGCTGTTTTAGATTCGTTTTTGTATTTCATTGTGTCTTTAGAGCAGGATTGAATGTTTGGAATGTGTATGTATTTATGTTGTAATGTAACCAACATACAATGTATGACTTACATTTTTATTAGTATATAATATGTATGTGTCACTTTGAGTTTTACTTTTTCGACAAAACGATATTTCAGAACATGTCTGTGATGCAAGATGAAGAGAGCATCAGGACCCCCTTTTTTCCTCATAATTATCAATTTACGTGAAGCTGACGAAAAAAGGTTTCAATAACACAACAGCCATTTCAAAGACAAATGTGCCAGAGTGTTGCAAGAAACCTGTCAACCATTAAAAGAAAGTCCACAGTAATCAACAGTGACTGGTGGACAAAAAACATAAGTTGAGAATTATTCTTTCAATAGTTCTAATGTGCAAAACTTCTGCATAACTGTACATAAATCTTCTCTTTTAAACTTGGTACAGTCATGTGAATTTCACCGAGATTTCAGAGACAGACCACAATTTGAATGCTCAAATTCTGTATTTCATGCCACTAAAAGTGTGTTCAAAGATCTGGAAATCATGGTAGTTATGGACATCCAGGTGCTTCTGAGCAGGGGTCACTGTAGGCATGGATGAACAGTCTTTATCTCCTCATCGTCAGCTTACAGCATCCTGTACATGGTTTTAATCTGTTCACCACTTTTTTTTTTAACAATACAATATGATAAAAGCCCCAATGTTGCTAAATAGTTTTATTTTCCTGGTTGGGATTTATTTAAGAAAAGAATGCAGCTTGTGTCTGTCTTTGTGATGTTTGTCCCTTATACCTTCCATGTTTGTGTTTTCCAGGCTCTAGACTTATTTCCCTCAGCCGCAGTAGTCCTGTCCAGTGTTCAGAAGACTTTGGCTATGCCTACCAGGGCCACCAATTGTATATCAATGAGACTGAGGGCCCATCCGTGACGTCAGAGACCACCGGCTTTGTGGAAGAAGCAAGTGGTAAGGCAGTGCAATTCTTGCGTATTCACTGACACAACACTGTTCTATAATTGTATTAGGTTATGGTTTTAATTGGATAGAGCGTTGTAGTGTGAATTGTCTGATGATGCTTCTTACATGAGTGAGTGGGGAAATTGTATATTGTAATTTCATTTTTATAGTGCTTCATAGCTCATTGTGAGGCACCACAACAGACAAATAACAAAATGCACAATGGAGAGTAATTGATTGGAAGGTTGTTGAACCTTGGCCAGAACTGCTCTCATGGAAATTTACAAAACGTTCTGTGAACAGCCACTGTCTGTACCGATGGCTGTTCACCAAACTTTACTAAAGTTTTTGTTTTTTACAAAAAATAACTAATGCTCCACACCCAGTGAGTTTGTTTTTTGACTCTCATTGCTAGATTTTTTTCTGGCGACGACGGACAGAAAAAAGGACACCACACAGTTACCCTAACTGGGACGGGCATGGTAATGCTCTTCCTATAATGGCACCTACTCCATTGGGCCGTCAAAGGACACTTTTCAGTGAGGGAGCCAATGGGAGCTCCGCCAATGGAGAACTGGCGATCCTCCTGAACCTAGGTAGGGCAGTCAGACCGTCGGTTCGGTGGACTTGGTAGTCTGTCAAGGTCTGTGGCAGAGTACCCCGTCTGATTAACTCTACATCGGGGCGGATGTACAAAGTGTTTTGCTTTTGTGCACAAGTGGCCAGAGTGGTGCTCTTATCCTATCTTAGGTCACGCCCCTTAACAGTGTGTTTAATGAAGACGTGTGAGAGACAGAGCACGCATAGTTTACATTAGTCAGATGCTGTATCTCTCTACTGGTCCCAGGGAAGTTTTTCGGCAAATACTGATCCTTCAAACCCAAATGGAGATTCAGAAAGCTCCGAGGAGATAACGGGGTTCAACTGCACTGGATTCCCAGGTAGGGCGACATTGAAGGTGGTACCTGGGTTTCTGTCGGACCACCCTATTTTAAGTGTATAGTGGTAATGCAGTGCTTATCAGAAAAGCTACTAGTAAATTTACTTGAATTTGGACAGTGTCCTTGAAGTTTCATGTCCATCTGCCTATTTCAAGTGTGGAGCGATTCCTCACAAGGAGTACGACACATCGGATGCATGCTGTAGCACACACACTGCGAAAAGAATGCTGCTCTGAACCTTATTTTACTTATCTACTTTTGAGTCTGTATGTTTTCGTATTAAGTTTTTAATCACATTGTTTATATAGAAGAGTGTTAATTCCCTGAGTGAGCCTTGTTCCCTAAAAGGCAGTAAATAAACCTCTTACTTTGGCTCCCAAAAAACGTAAGCAGGGTAGTGTACCATCTGTGTTGCTGGAGATTCCGTCATTTGTTGGTAGACTCTATTAATTAGCCCTGTACTACTGCTCCCAAGGAGGCCTTTGATAGAAAGCATGTCATTGACCCTTCCGTATGAATCCGCTTTGATAAGGACATTAATGTATTGATTCCAGAACCAGAGAGAATGGCAGTGGAATTTCTTCCTGATTTCTTCAAACACCCTTTGTCAAACTCACTTACCAGATGAAATCTTTAAATGAATGGCTGAAACCAATTTTCCATCACGAGTCACCTCATGGTGATTTGTATAATTAATTGAAATAGAAGATATGCTTTCCAATCAGTACATTCATTTATATGTTCTATGACACTCACACTTATAGTCCCTTTTAATGCTACTGAAGCCTGAAAGAGTGATCACCTCAGGAAATTCACAGGGAGACCCATCAGAGTTAACCAGAGAAAATTGAAAAGTGGTTTTCTACATTGAGTTTCCCCTAACTCTGAAATCTGTAATTGCAACAAATTTACGGCTGCTGACAATTATAGTAATTTACATTGTAATTGCGACAAGTGAGGTGGATGTGTGATAGCGAAGGGCATCACCCTCATTCTCCATGTAAACCTTTTAGTAACCACACTGGCATTTCCACTCCATGCTCAATTGAATGTACTATAATTAAAATTCTGTAGGAATCTGGAGTCACTCTGTCAAAATTCCAGGAAATGTTGTACCTTTCATACAGGCTTCAGCATACAAGTTAGGCTATTTGAAAAATACTTATTTGGTCTTATACGTTATCAGACGCTTTTATCACCTCAAGTACAGCCTACCTGCAAACAGGAAGCCATTTTTATTTTTTTTATTTGATTTATTAGGGTAATATATAAATAGTACTATTGTGTAACATAAACATCAGATGATCATAAACTGATTCAAAATATCAACCTCAACAAATGCAACAGAACAAAAAAAGAAGGCAGCATAAGTATCCATTTAAGAAATCAAAACAAACGAGGAACTTAATGAGCCACTAAATAAAAAAATCAATTACCAGCTAAATTAGCAGTTTCTTTCAAATGAGTGTTTGATAATCTGCTAGACATTATGCATGTTCCCAGGGTTACGGATTTAAATGCGCTTTGGAGTTCAGAAAGTCTGATAAGACTTCTCCAGAACACTGTACACATTCCGAAGTAAGTAATATGTAATTATGTTGATAAAAGGACATTTTTGAATGACAATAGTTGTGTGCCTTTGGCTGTGGCATGGTACAAGTATTTTTGGAAAACATGGTAAATATTGCTTTTATCTTGATTTAGTCCTCTATGCGGTAGCTGTCACAGGGTGGCTCTAGGGATTTGTAAAAAACAGGAAGAATGTATCCTGGTGGATTCTCATAGCACTCTGAATCCACCACAATAGAACACGGAGAACTGGTTGGACAACCAAAAATAAATTGTCTAAAGCCAATGTTTCAACTGATTTGTCACTACTGTTTAAGGATTTCTTCCTATTTATTCTGACATGTTTATTCCTCTTCCGGCATAAACACCTAAACACAATGTTGCTGAATTTCTGTTTGTATCATGTACTGCCAAAAGAGAAGAATTCCTTTAGGACTAGAACCCTCACCCGTCCTTAAGTGGCATGCTTCATCATAGGGTCCCTCCTTAAACCAAAACAACGTGATATGGCGTGGACTGCAACACCTAAAAGAGAAAATAATCCATTCTGCTTCAATAGTGAGGATCAACTAAGCGAGGTTTCAAATAATTAGCTTAAATAGGAAAACCACTCCACTATGCTGATATGACATCTCTTAATAGAAAAAGCCCTGGATTTTGTGTCCCATCAGGCCAGTTACCAAAACATGTGACTTTTTAACATTAATATTCAAGTCCAGGTTATCCATAAACTTCACAAATGAGTCTTAAGAGGTGCTGCAAATCCCAGCACTTGAAATGAGCACAGCATCATCTGCGTACAATGGGCATATCTCCCCTCTCCTTAACCAACTTGAGTTATAGGTGATTGATATACAAGATGCATAAAAAAGGAGCTAGAATGAAGCCCTGAAGGGCTGCAGACATCCCCCCCCCCTCTCACTATACTGAATTGAAGCTATTAGGTTAAGATGCAACTCCCATGATACGTAGATGATGTCCCACTCGACCGCATGAAATCCAGGACAGTTGAGAGCATATTTCTATTTTATCCGTCAAACCATGAAGGATTGGATTGATGGAAGGATGGATTGACCCCTTTTTTTTACTATGGTATACTTCGAGATAATCGAGTACAGGTTTAAGCATTGGTGAATTGTCTCAAGGCCAGCCTTGTAGCCATATTGTGTGTCAGATAAGGCATTGTGATCCTTGGCCCAGATACGTAATTGATGTAAAACCACTCAACCAATGATTTTCACCTCCAATTCGACCAGCGAAATAGGCCAGTAACAACAATAGTCTACCCTGCATCCTTCCTTAAACACTCGCGCAATCACCGAGTCGGACCAATAATCTTGTATGCCATGTCCCACAGCCACATTGAGAGGCAAAGTAGACAAAGGAACCCCCAACTTGATATTAGATTTAAACAAGTCACATGGGACCCATCTGGACTTGGAGCTTTGTTGTTTGGTAAGCCAGTAATATCATCCCTCACCTCCACCCACTCAAACCAAAAGTTTGACCGTTCAGCAGACAAATAAAAAACAGATATAGAATCAGGGTCATCAAAAATGGATTTAAAGTTCTTCACACAAACGTCTGCTGAAATATGTAAGGACAATATAGGCCTTGGCTTAGGATGAAAGAAGAGGCAATTGACAATGTTCCAAAACAAACCACTA
The DNA here is from genome assembly GCF_964204655.1 of Triturus cristatus. Classification (NCBI taxonomy): domain Eukaryota; kingdom Metazoa; phylum Chordata; class Amphibia; order Caudata; family Salamandridae; genus Triturus; species Triturus cristatus. The sequence goes on from NC_140591.1 coordinate 225,501,716, forward strand.
TCACGCCAAGTACAAGAAAAAAAAGTTCTTCCCATGACTTCCTACGTAATTGCATTTTCAGTTCCTGCAAAATTATTTTATATCTAGTTTGACACAAGAAAACCAAAGTGGTGTCTCTAGGGGTTTGCTTCCTTGAAATCTTTAAATCTTGAAGGGCTTTGGTACAGGAGTAATAAAACCACCAATTGAGAGGTGGGTTCAAGGTGTTACCATGCCTCTTTAGCATAGATTTAACTACACAACTAATATCTTTATAAGAGGATAAGACCAGATTATAGATAGATCATCAAGACAAACCTCAACTCATATGCACATTTCTGAAATAGCTCAATATAAAAGTTCACTTGCCAAATTATAGCCCATTTTAGTCTATGCCCTTCATACCTCAATGATATCAACCCAATATAATCATGGACCTTGATATTTACTTGAAAACTCCACTAAAATGAGGCTGTCAGTGGGTTATGCTCGCTACTGCCGTCCCACAAAACCTTGCATTTGATAATTATTTGAAGCAACCTCGAGGTAACAAAGATGAAATCTATTGTATACTGTTTACCTCTCCTATTAAAAAAGAGAAATCAAAATCAGCTAAAACAGATTTCCTCAAATCTCCTTGTTTTGAGTGTCTAAAGTGGTCTGTGCTTGTTACTCCACAATCCTACTTATTGGAATCTGAAATGGGACAATCGTCACACAAATGAAATCAACATCACTGGAGTAAAATAATGCATACAACTAAAAATATTATCTAAAACCCTTTTAAGATCAAACACATAGGCATCCAAATTTTGTGATAAGTTAGAGTTCTAAAGATTCAAGATCAACAAACTGCCATCTTCTTGAACCTGAATAAAACAGCTCCTAGATTCCAGCAACTAGTTTCCAGGATATCAATTTGACTGTTCAGGCACAAAGCAATTCAAATTAATAGACCTTCAGTAACCCCCTTGCATGACTGGTGTGACTGGAACAAAGCAGCAGCTATATCCCTCCAACGAAAAACGGCAAGTCACGTGCCACGTTTCCTTTAAACAAACTACATGAAATTATTTTAGAAAGTTGCACGAATGTTCATTTTCCAGTTTGCCCGCCAAGCGTGCAATACAGAAAACTATTTGCTTCTAAATCAGTGTGGGAGCCAATAGAATCCTTAGTAGAGGAATAGAGGCAATTTGCAGTCAGTCTTGGGTATTCAAGGAACTTAGTACATTATATCTGTTGGCAGGCAAGAAGTTAAAACTACCACTGCCTACTTCCCCCACAAAATTCTTTCAAAGGGGGTCAAAGCTTGTGGCCTATAAGCAAAACCCCCTAAGCAAGGCCAGAATTTCTATTTGCACTTTGCTAGGGTGAGATAAATCCCTTTTAAGATAACCATCAATTAAAGCTTTGTTTACCCTGCCTACCCAAGAAACTCTTCTAACCATGTTTATCTGATCAAATATAGACTGACCCCAATCCAAATGCCTACTCAGCCAATGGGTAACCTTATTCTTCAATTGTGAAAAGCTCCCTCCCCCCATCCCTAAAATGCAGCACCGTGACCAATACAAAAGCAGTGACTGTTGGCAGTAGGCCCAGAAACAAGGCTTCATACGGAAGCCCAACCTGCTCCCCTGGACAGAACGTGTCGTTGTCAGTCAAATTATGTATCCTCCCCGATACTGTATACAGCAAACTAGTGGTTCCAATGGATTTTGTGTTCGAGCCCATCCCTGGGAATCCTTACTCTGTCTACCTCTCATCTACTAAAGATAAACAATGAGGAACTTCTTTGTGCTCAACCTTCTCCGACAGTCTTGGAGGAAATTTCATTACTACTCAGGAAGGGTGTTTGGGTAGAGCCTGCATTCCCTTCAGTACTTAGTGGAGCATCTATTGATGACATATTAGATTTGACCAGAGCATTAATGGATTCCACTAACTTTGAGTTAATGAAGGTCTGACTGGAAGAGTCAAAGTAGTCCCGTTCAAGGTTTTTCCAGTCTCCTTAAATGCTCCTCACTCCCAACCGGAGGACAACGTACTGGAAGAGGCATCCCCACTGCTGCCCTCTAAGCCTCCACCTTATCCCTATTCAGAGAACTGATAGATATTATCCATTTATCCAACAACTGTATCGCAGGAATGTCATTCTCTTTAGGGAGCTGATGTATCAAGGCTTGAATTGATTGAGTATTACCTGCTGGGAGTGTAACAGTGCTAGAACTGATCTTGCACAGAGGATGCACTTTATTTACAATGCCAGCAGGGTCCTTAGTGTTAATGCAACCTTGCTGCCCTAGTCCTAACTGTTCCTCCATGGAGGTGATATCTACCGTAATGACACCAACAGCAGAAGTAAGAAACTGAAGAATGGAGGAGCTAGTACAGAGATGTTTGTCCACAAAGTGTGCCACACTGGCTTTTCGCATGCCCATGGTCCAACAAAAGAAACACTGGGCCAAGAGTGGTGGCCCAGCCCTGTCTCCTTCAGGCTCAGATGGGCCCGCTCTTGGCCCCTGTCTTCGGCCGGACATGCGCCCAGGTGCGCCCCACTTCTAAAGCATTGTGTGCTTACAAAGCAGTGAGTGCCAGCTCCCACCCCCGGGAAGTGCCCCTGTGTACTATGAGTGAGGTAGTCACAGAAACCGTGTCCATGGAAATCCCCATGCTGCGGGAAGAAGAGTGTGCTTCTGAGTGTTAACCTTCTGTTTCTTCATGAAGACGCTCCTATCTTTAAGATGAAAACACATGTGTTTCTTTACCACTTCCTCGTCTAAGTTTGCTGGTGGCACGGCACTGATGATTATTCAATGGTGGCCATTGCTTGTAGGAAAAGTGACAGTTGACCACTTAGATAAATATGTATGTTTATTACAGGTACCTTGAACAGGCCGGAGGGTCAAGTTTTTAAGGATTATCCACCTACCCCGCATTCTGCCTCTTTGTGTCCATATTGGAAGTGATGTGTACAGTGAGGCCTATACCTTTTGGATTTGGGACTTCTCTCAGCTGATCAGGATAAACAGCCCTCTAAATGGTTCTTCTGAGACCAAGATCATAAGGATCTCAATGAGTTAAATTTGTTGCACACTCAGGAGGTTATTATCCCCTGGGGAAGGCTTTTCCCTTCTGTTCCCATTGCCATACAATTCAAGAATTGATTATACATTGATGTTAAGAAGATGCATGATTTGGATATCTAGATAGAAGTCTCACTGAACATTCACCCATGTCATTCTCAATGAGAAAAATAGTCTGGCAAATTGCTGTTCATGTTTCGAGTGTCCAGAGAGTCATGACAGATTTTTTTAAAGTTGTAGGCACATGTTTATGATGTGTGAAATATTCAAGATATTTCTTGCATTCAGTTAGGTGTGGGACTTTTAAAACCACACTAGAAGTGTTGGTTATGGCCAGTTATGTATTTCAAAGAAGAAAGAACAGACAATTATCAAGACGAAGTAGAAATAATTCATGAAATGGAATGTGAACAGGCGGCAGCAGACACTAAATCGGGTCGCAATGTAGTTAGACCGTAAGATTTAAAAACTGGCCTTGGAGTGATTGATCTTTCACCTTGTAAGATCACCCAGTTCTATGTTCATCATTCAAATTATCATGAGATTTATTGTATTGGGAATGTCTTGGCTTGCGGTCTTAGGCCGCGGTAAAGAGAAAATCCATTCCCGTTCCAGGGCAGTGTCCACGGATAACAATTTTGTTTGTTAATTTTTTTTTATTATTTACAGAGCTAAAAAAGTGCTAGTATTTAAGTAAATGCTAATGAAAAAACATACATTAATTAATGTTTGGGTTGAGTGTTGAATAGTAATGTGATGGCATCTGTAGACCATGAAATTTCTATAGAAGAGCTATAAACATTTATATGATCAGACATGCTCTCAGACGATTGCTAAGTGCCACTTGCCAAGACAGGAGTATTTTGCAATTGCTTTAGGAAAGGGAAGATTAAAGAGAAGAAGGGACTGTAATTTGAGCATCTAAAGTGGATATTGAATTGGTAGAGTTTCAAAGGACCAAACCAAACACTGTGGCAATGTGTTATTGAATGAATCATACGCTAGACTAGGCCCAACATTTCTTGATATTTGACGCTCAACATTTTGATCACATTTACAAGTAATGCACTGTTTATTTATCACGGTAATAACCAGGTGCTATGAAGCTCTCACTCTTCATTCAATTTTGGAATTTAACATGGTAAATGTTCTGGAAAAGGTGGAGTGTGAGTGAAGAAATGAGGGATGGCATTGCTGGAAATGCAGATTACAAATTACCAAAAGAATAAAAAGTAATGGCATATGTGAAAAAACAAACTGTGTAGAATACCTTTTTGCAGTATTGGGCTTATGGTGGCCACACCTTGATATGAAAGTTATTAAATACACAAAAAGGACTTTTGTTCTAATGTGTCAAATGTATTGTCAGGAAAATTGACATGTCTTGTTTACTTGTTTGTTTAGTTGAAGAACATCTTTATAACATTCAGGACTTCCTTACCATCTCGGAGGTGGAAATGAGAGCTTCGGAGGATGGTTCTGTTGGCAGAGTGTTACAAAGATTAATCCAGGAACGACTAAGGTATGGCACCCGCAACGAGAACATGAACCTACTGGCAATCCAACACCAAGCCTCGGGGAGCACAGGACAGCCTAGCAACGCTGCAAGCACTCTTTCATCCACTGAGAACCTCGCACAAGAAGACCCACAAATGGTCAACCACTCTGCCCGCCAGGAACCTCAGGGGCAAGAACATCAGGTGGACAACACTGTGATGGAGAAGCAGCTCCCAGCAGCCCAACCACAACTAAATAACGAGGAGCTCCCTTCCTACGAGGAGGCCAAAGCACAATCCCAACTCTTCAGGGGGCAACCACCAGTTACTGTTGGGGCAGGTTATTGCGTCACTGGAGTGGTGGCCAATCACAAATTAAGAACAGAGGGGAGGCCCACTGTGGCCCGAGCCAGCAGTGGGCAGGCGCACAAGGACGAAGCTCTTAAAGAACTTAAGCAGGGACACGTCCGCTCTCTCAGCGAGAGAATAATGCAGCTGTCGTTGGAGAAAAACGGAGCTAAGCAGCATCCACAGACCTCAGGGATCACCAAAGGACTGAAAAGTGAGACTCCGTCGCCTGTTCCAATACCTGGAAAGGGTCAGGATCTTAGGGGACCTCCCCCGGACTATCCTTTCAAAGCGAAACAGGTCATGTCTCCTGTGAATAAGACTCCAGAACATGGACTTTTTTATAATGACCAGCACACTGGGGGTATGCAGGAGGCTTTAATGAACTACTCGGCCCCTCAGCCAGTGAGAACAGAGGTTGCAGTCCTTCGATACCAGCCGCCTCCAGAATACGGTGTTACAAGGTAATTGCTTATTCTCTCTCCTTTTGAGAAACATATTCTAGATTCTGTTCAGATCTTTGTCCTGATAATGCAGCTGCAAAGCCTTTTCACTATAAACGGGATCTAATGCGTCATTGTGTGTATAGATGTACATTGTGCACGTGGATCTGCATTCTCTAAGATCACATGCTCCAAAAGCTAATTACTGTATCTCCATGGAAATGCAGTTTTGCGCTAAGAATATCTTGTGCTAAAAATATCAATTGAGTGGAAGCATTACAAAATGTGTGTGCAGTGTGTAAGTGAATCTCACGAGCAGAGAGACCAGGGTTGTGGAAGTTGTACCCTAGATTCTATGTGAAACCTAATTAATCCACTTTTTTAAAATGCTTTTTAATTATATTGAAAGGTGGGTTATAGTAAGGGAGATAAGCATACAGATGTGTGTATGTGTGTGTATCATTGGGTATGAATGATCTAGCAGAGTGCTAAATCAGCTACTATTTGCAAGTGCTAAACTAGAGGGTTCTTTTTTTATCATGCGCTCACTCCGCGGGGGGAGAGTGGGGGCAATCTAAAAGCTTTAACCACATTATCCCGAGCAAATTAGCATAGAAATTGCATACATAGTTCGATTTTGCACACATTGTAAACACACTGACACAGATTTACTAACACTCTATGCTGGACTTGCATCACAAACTTGACACAAACTGGCACAAAGTCTTGAATTGGAATCTACTTTTTCACGTTTTCTGCTGGAAAGTAGCCATAAACTAATGCAGGGTACTACAGGGGGTTGTACCATCTGTGGTATATGGGTGTTCCCATGCATCTACTCGTGGATTTTGATGCAAATCCCCATTTGCTAACATTCTTGAACCGGTTTTACGTCAACAAATTGCTCCTCCTCAAGGCAGGCGTAACATTGGAGTAAAGCTTTCCTTTCTCCAACCTTTTCAAGCTGTGCAAGTGTGCTGTACTGCAACACCCATGGAACTTGTAAGTTTTAAATTATGTGTACGCATAGTACTTTTTATGGTCTGGCTTGACAGCATAGTTGTCGCCAAACAATTATGTGAGCATCACTAGAGAAAGACTTTGGCTACGCTCACATGTTGGGAGCCAGGAGCACATGTTTTGATTGGGCAGAAGTTGTGTGTTTCCACAAAAACGTGCTTGCCCTCCACCAGCTGTGATCATTTTTTGTAATTTATCCAGCTGGCTGCACTTGAACTTTCAGGGGCACACATGACATTGTAATGCTATAAAGTATGTTAGATAATTAGATGTTTTATGGTGTTTGTCTTTCTCTGGCAGCAGCACAGATGGAAGAAGGTCAGCCATCAACCTTCATGGATTTTTAGGTCTGGCTTGACAGTACAACGGTCACCTGACCCTTTAACCAATACAAGTATTATTCTTCAGTTCTTTGCTTCTACAAAAATACATATATCTTCCCATGCGAATTACTTGTAATGCGTCACATTACCATACAACATCTCTTTAAAGCCAGACCCAATGGTATTGCCTGTGCTTGTTAATACAAGGGTACCCTTCTAGTAAAAAATCTATAGACATCACCCACAGACCCTTGCACTATCGTACAATAATGTGTGTGTGTGTGTGTGTGTGTGTGCGTGCCGCAAGGCAGCCTAAAGAAATCAATATCTCAGAAGAAATGCTGCAGTTCTGCTCTCTCTCTTTCATGCAACACAGCTTAGCAACTTTCGTGAACAATTAGTAAATAGACCCGCAGGGTCATAAGCAGCCTGCGCTGGTAAACATTTTTTTTTGCGCAATCCTTTGAATGAGTGCATCCAGCGGAGGTATCACATGTCCCTATAATCTTGAGCTCCGGCAAATTAGAGAAACGATTTACTAAAACCATAGCATGCTCGCAGTCATCTAGTCATCTGCAACACCACAAAGAGTCTCATCAAGGGAATTCTCAGTCTCCACCATAGCCTGATATTAGGTCAACCAAGGTCACCCCACATGATGTCTCTAAATTACCCCTTGCCCTACAATCATCACACTGATGCAACTTCCTCCACATTGACATCCATGGATTAACCAATCCAGTTGCAGATCCACCACTCTATTGAAAATCTGTAAGTACCTATTAGGTTCCTGTGACAGTTTTCTGCCTAGAACACAACAATCCTAACTCATCCCTTATGTTGCCTTGCAGACATTTTATTACAGGTCGTCCCGTGTCGAATAGTATCCTGCTTAAACTAACAGCTTGCCTCCATATAATCTTCCTCCACTGTATCTCTGACACTTCTTCATAACTATCCATTTTAGACTGATCCGCTAAACTCCTGCAGACTGGCAGGACCTACCTCTCATTCAAAGTCAGACTTTCCTTTTTCATTCCCTCTTGACAATGCAGCCCCCTGAAAACCTTTTGCTGCTAATTATTTAGCATATAGAAAGAGAGGACCTGTGGCTCACAGAATACGACCCTTTCACCTCATGCTATTGGCTCATTCCACTTCCTACAGAGTGCTTGCATTGCAATGCATGCAGGACTAGTTTACTGCTCAATTGTACGATGATCCTACATTAAATTGTTTATCTCACAGATGCTTTTTAAACAGATAGCATTTTTTTTATTTTGTTTTTTCACTGCAGCTTGCTTTTTAAAAATATTTTATTCAGGACTCCAAATGCAAGCCAGACTAAATATTGACTTTGCCAAAGCTTGTTTATCTTTGCTGCTAAAATATAATCTTGAAATGCAATCTGCTTGCATATTTACCTTTCTAGGGAGCACATCTTATTAAAGTACTGATACTGGGCTGGATCCAAGATGGCTGCAAATCTTGAGAGCTCTGTTGTCAACTCCTGCTTGGCAGCCCCTTTACCAGTTACCCCTAAGCTGTGCTGAGTGGACTAATGAGGGGAGGAAGACACTGGTACTTAGGAGGGTGAAAAATGCCCACTTGCATCACCTCCCGGATTTTATTGTGTGGCTCAGTGATGCACACTGTTGGTGATGGTGGTGGCAGTCCAAGCACATTGCGCCCTGCGTAGAGGAGTGGGTTGATTGCAGAGAGCCAATTGCAAATGAGCCCCAGGGTTGTACAGCACGATGACAATGCATTCTTCGGATGTTATTTGTGCTCAAGCAAATGTAAAAAAAAGAAAGTGAATGGCTGTAATCATAGCACACTGATCCTGAAAATGAAATGGACTGTGAAACAAGGAGATGGTTTAACCGATAGTTATTTGGTCAGTAGATCTAAAAATATGCTGTGATATTCTGGAGATCTGTAGAATGGATGGATTCCACAGAGGACTCTTTTGACTTTTTTGGATGCTGAGAAAATGCATAGGCTGAAGTTGAAGGACTCTGACTTCTTTGTCTTCTTGCCCATGTTTTCTGATCTGTACTCTTTTCTATTTCTAATAGGATGACATTATATATTGTTGTTCTGTACCAGCATAGTTTTAATAATTGATCTTTTTAGGTCTTGCCGGAGACAGCTCATGCGCTATCAATTGCGAGGCATTTTGTTAGTTTACAGTGAGCTTAGAGCCCACCCATTGCTTACCATTGGTTGGCTTCATTGTCACTCTCAATTGCTTGCTTCTGATTTGTCAGCACATGTGTGCTTCGTGTCCTCGTCTTGTGTTTGCCCCTCTCCTGGAACATTGCCAAATAACTTATGTCTTTCCTCTGCTGTGTTGTGGGAGCCACATTTTTCTTTTTGTTGAAGGACTCCATGCAAATGTATTTGTTTCTGAGATGTCTACCTCATGTGCCCCCATGTGTATGCTTTTGCCTCACACAGGCAATCATGTTTCCGTCTCTCGCCAGTGTGCGCCTGCATTCATGTTTCTAGCCCCATCTGTCCTAACCATACCCGCATATGCTTCCTTCTTGTTGCTGGCCCCTATCTGTGTCCTCCATGCCCCCTTCCTTCATATTCTTTTATTTATTTCTCTCCCGAAGGCCTCGTAATTCCTGTTGCTTGCTTCATCTATTCCCCAACATGCCTGCTTACTCTGTATTCTTTTCTTTATTTTTCACTCCCAATGGCTCGTTCTTTCGTCTGTCTTGCTCCTGTCTATCCCCTCAATGCCCGCGTCCTTCCTGTTACTGACCCCCATCTCTGTCCCCACAATGCCAGCTTCACTGATTTTTTTTTTTGTGTCCCCATGTGCTCATTGTCTGTATTTCTTGCCCCATCCCTTTCTCTCCTCTGTGCCCGATTCCCATCCCACCTTTCCTTGTCTGTTTGCTTTTCCCATCCCACCTTTCCTTGTTCGTCTGCTTGCCCCATCCCACCCTCCCTTGTCTGTCTGCTTGCCCCATCCCACCTTTCCTTGTTCGTCTGCTTGCCCCATCCCAACCTTCCTTGTCTGTCTGCTTGCCCCATCCCACCCTCCCTTGTCTGTCTGCTTGCCTCATCCCACCCTCCCTTGTTTGTCTGCTTGCCCCATCCCAATCTCCTTGTCCGTCTGCTTGCCCTCAGATCCTCCCTCCATTGTCCGTGTGCTCCATACCTCCATTATTCATCTGCCTGCTCCCAGCCCCTTCCGTACACCTTTCTGTTGCATCCTACTTCCCTCTATCCTTTGTGAACTCCACCTTTCCTTTATCCGTGTTGGCCCCCATCCTTTCCTTGCCTCCCGCTCCCTCTCCTCCTCCTCATTATTGTCTCCTGCCCCTTAATACAATATGAAGCATTATGATGCAGGCAGTGCTGGCCGTGCTCCCCATGTCTGTGTTGCCCCTCTTGGCCTACTTTTCCTCCTCTGAAGCAATATAGCAAATGCTACGATACAACCAACCATCACACAAGCAATTTTTAGGGTCTAGCCTGCGAAAGCATGTGCTAGCATATGTGTCTGGCTTGTGAGACACTGTTGTTAACAAAAAGGGCTTGGAGCCTGTCCATCGCTTTCCATTTGTTGGCTTGCGTGGCACTCTTCTTTACAGCCTCGTAATTTGTTAAGGCAGGTCGAACATCATTTCCATTCTCTCTGTGGAGCAGGGACCAAGCGCTGATTGATTCAACGTAATCAGTGCCTGTCTACTGCTCCCGATGTGATGTGTATAACTTTTAGTGCCCCGCAAATAGAAGGCGTCTGACTGGGAAAAACGTGCCTAGCAGGACAAACAAAATTGCAAGGATATATGTTCTGTAGTTAACTTTCTTTTATTTTGCCATGTCTTTTCTCACTTTGCTTTCTTTTGTTTTTGCTCGTGTGCGCTGTTTTCGAAAGATGAGAATTATTTTAGTGCAAAGCGACATCGTTTATTGCTTATGTGTAATTTCTGAAATGATGCTTTAACACATAATCTTGCATTACACCCCAATCCACTTTTCTCCAATCCCCCACTCCAGTCCTCACCAATCCACCACACCTCACTCCACACCAATCCACCCCACTCAATCCAATCCACCCCAGACCAATCCAATCCACCCACCCCCTATCCAAACCACACACCCCAATCCAATCCACTCCAATCCACCACACTCTAATCCTCCCAACCCACTCCGCTGCAATCTGCCCCACTCCAATTTGCCCCACTCCAGTCCAAACAATCTGCCCCATTCCATTCTTCTACACTCCAATCTGCCCCAATCCAATCTGCCCTAATCCAATTCACCCCACTCCAGTTCGCCCCACTCCAATCCACCTCACCCTAATCAACCCACTCCATCCCAATTCACCCCACTGCAATCCACCACAAGCCATCCACTCCAATGCAATCTACCCCAATCCAGCCCAATCTAATCCATCCCACTCCACTCCAATCCACCTCAACTCAATCCAATCCAAAACAAATCCACCCCACTCCAATACAAAACAATGAACCCCACTCCAAACTTCCCCACACCAGTCTGCCCCACACCAAACTGCCCCCTCCAATCCAATACAATCAGCCCTGCTCTAATCTAAAACAATTTGCCCCACTTCAATCCAGCACAATCCGCCCCACTCCAATCCAGCACAATCCGCCCACTCTAATATGCCCCACTCCAATCCAAAACAATCTGCCCCACTCAAATCCAAAACAGTTTACCCCACTCCAAACTTCCCCACGCCAGTCTGCCCTACACCAAACTGCCCCCTCCAATCCAAAATAATCAGCCCCACTCTAAAACAATCCGCCCCAATCCAATCCAGCAAAATCCGCCCCACCCCAATCCAGCACAATCCGCCCACTCTAATCTGCCCCGCTCCAATCCAAAATAATCTGCCCCACTCCAATCCATAACAATCTGCTCCACTCCAATCCAAAAAGTCCGCCCCACTCAAATCCAAACAATCCACTCTATTCCAGTCCTCCCCACTCCAATCCACCCCAATCCAATGCACCCCAATACAATCCACCTTGCCCCAAACAGCCCACCCCATTCCAATCCAGCCAAATCCAATCCACCCCACCTCACTCAAATCCACCCCACCCTAATCAAGACCACACCACCTAAATCTAATCCACCCCTATCCACCGCCCAGTCCAGTTCACCTACTCCAGTACCCCTCCATCCAATACACCCCACACAATCCAATCCACCTTACTCCAATTCAATCCATCCCTGCAATCCAATCTACGCCACCCCTTTCCATTACACTCAGCCCACTCCAATCCACCCTACCCCACTCCAATCCACCACACCCCAATGCAATCCACCCCACCCCACTCTAATCCACCCCATCCAGTCCACCACACTCCCGTCTAAAGCACCATGCTCTTCCCCAATCCATTCCACCCCAGTTCAGTCCTCCCCACTCAATCCAATCTATCCAGCCCACCACACTTCCAATCCACCTCACTCCAGTCCAATCCACCCCACTCCAATACATCCCCTCCAGTCCAGTCCAATCCACCCCCCTTCCATTCCACACTAATTCTAACCACTATTCTCTTATCTAATCTACCCCACCCCACTCTAATCCACCCCACTCCAATCCACCCCACCCCAACCCATCTCATCCCATTTCAATCCACCCCACTCCATTTAGTCCACTCACTCCAATCCACCCCACTCAAGCCAACCCGCTGTACCCCAATCCACTCTACCCCAATCCAATTCAGTCCAATCCAACCCACCCCACTAACTCAATCCAGTCCAACTCACCCCACCCTATTCCACCACACTCCACTCTACAACACTCTGTTCCACTGAACCAATGAACTCTACTCCCCTCTACTTCTCCTACTCCACTCTACGACACTTCACTCCCACAGATCCAGTCTACGACACTCTACTCCCCCTCCCACTCCGTTCTAGAACACTCCATGCCACTAACTTTTAGCCACGTTGAACAGCAGCCACACTTGTGTACAATATGGCAAAAACACATTGCCAAAGCCAATAGCTGTTATTTACGCAAAACCTATTGGCTTTGCCAATGCGTGCCTAAAAAAAGTGCTATGACGTAGCCAGCGCTGGCTGCGTCATAGCGCTTTTTACTTTGTCTTATTTGTCCCCCACACACCCTTCCTCCGCCTTGAGTCATGCCGCCTGTGAATTTATAAAAACAAAGCGCTATGATGCAGCCAGCACTGGCCGCGTCATAAAGTTTTTGTTGTGGTTTGTTTGCTTGTAGGAGACCGTGGAATTGAACCAAAGGAGTAAAAGAGACAATGAGAGAGTCCTAAAAGTTATAGTTTGCTTTCAGCAAAAAATAAACATGATTTATATTTCTGTTGACGTGTAAGTATATATTTTCTCTAAATATATTTCTAAATAAAATCTTACCATATTTTCTTCCAAATTTGTTGGTCTCAAGCTCTCTCATGTTCCTTTATGGCTAAAAATGAACTACTCACCCAGGCTCTTTGTGACGTAAACTAAGCTGTCGCTGACAGGCTTCTGTTACAATCCTTGCTCTTTACATCATATACTGCATCTCCAAGTGCTACTCAGAGGAATGGATCTGCGGGTTGGCTGGATTTCCATAGAGGGGGCGGGACCAAGGACCCAAGAGTTGACTGAACCGGCTTCCTTGGAGTAAGAGTACGTAAATTATAACATATGGTGGGTAACTTATAATTTTTAATTCGGATTCCTTTGTGCTGGGGAGGGAAAACACGGTTTAAAGTGTGCTCGCCAAATTCCAACTGAGTTTAACAAGTCCCCAAGAACTGCACCAAGTCCTGTTTTTAGTGTACCAAATGAATATGCAAATAAGTCAATTTGCATATTCATCATGTGTATATTTATCTCAAAATGAGGCCAGACTTTCAGGCATGGGCAGCTATATTAAAAGCAATTGACAGCATATCTCTTTGGCAGACATTGTGCATGTGCAATTAGGTTTGATAAACGAAGCTGTAAACATTTCAGAATTTAATATTAAAAAGTAGTGTGAAATAACAATTTAGTTTCTCAAGAGTAGCTCAAAATGACAGCTGCAAAACATTAAGCTAAAATAACCACAAACACCAAATAGGAATTGTTATCCTCTTTGGAGAAACTAGTGTGGGCTAAAGTGATCCAACGGGCATCTTGAAACCATAAAATGCCGCTCATGGTGTCTATGGCCAGTAATCATGGAGACCGTTTGTGAGGACAACTGTTCGGAGCATTGGAAATAGGCGTTGGCAGCGAGATCTTTGTAAAATCAACATGATTAAAAAGGAGGTAATTGATTAGGAAACTTGGATGAATCCATAACAAATGACTCCTCGTATCACGCAGTCTTCCAGATCACATATTTCTCTAGTATAATACAGTTGCGTAGCATCCGTTCTGATCACATCACCACAATTTTGTGGTGATGTGGCTTCCCATAGAGGCTTGCATTAGGTTCAAAATCTGGTGGCTCATTTTCAGAGTTCTTCTCTCTGGCAGACCAAGTTACTTCTCCGATCTCTTGTTTCTGAGAGCCTAAGAAGGCACAGGAGCAAGAACTCACTGTTGTTGAAAACACTAAAATTTTGCACCGCCCAGTCTCTGAAGCATCTCTTCTCTGGGTCTACCGCGACTGCCTGAAACTCTCTCCCACTATGAATGCAATTAGCAATGAACATCCTTTCTTCTCGAAGTCTTAAAGTGCATATGATCAGAGTTTATCTTGTTGATCCTTGTCTTGATGCACGGAGCAGTATCTGGTTTTGTTTGTTGAGTTTCAAACTGATTCTACCTTCTCAAGTGTTCTGGTGCCCAGGATATCACTCTCTAAGCTGTAGCGATCACATATTTCTCAAGGGAGTAGCTGGAAAATTCTAGTATCCCCTCCCCACTTTCAACCAAAGCTCTGGTGGCTCCAAGCAAGCAAAGCGAGTGAGCCCTGGAAAAGCTCTATTGCCTCTTCTATCCAAGCATCTATATTTTAATGCTTTGACCCTTCCATCCTCACACTGATATCCACCATTTCACATTTACATTCTGTCATCCAGTCTTTCTTTCATCCATCATTCCATCTATCATCAATACATGCATCCATCCGCCCATACAGCATCCTTTGACTTACTCATCCATCAATAAAGCCTTTCATCCATCAATTGAGCCTTTTGTCATCCAGCCACTCTGATTTCAATTTACTCTGCCATCCTTTCACCCATCCATCCACCTATCCATTTACCCATTCTTTCTATCAATTTACCTATTTCTTCACCCACCCAAGATAGAGCACTCAGACGGTGATATTAAGACTGTAGAAAGCAAAGTTACAGTAATGTCCCAAGCTGATTATCTCCAGGAAATTATTAATTTTCTGCAGACTTACCTCAATGTTGTGGCCAATAGAAAGGCAGCATTCCTAGAGAAATCTGCACTGGCAAGGCACTACGGCGAGAGCAAGATACCTGGGAAGATCCTGGCCTGGTAGCAGAAAAGGGACACTCGCAGTAATCACATATTACAAAATCATCGGGGAGGGGGGAGAAACGGAAGGCCAAGCAAGGGCATCATAGAACAACGCCACACACCACTGTTTACTAGTATCAGCTTCTTGTAATCGAGAGTGCCCACAAGCGCGATGTACCTGGCTTACGGGTCCACAATTGTATGCACAAATTTGAAATCAGTAGACTTGCGATCAGAATACAAACACTCCTGGAGTACGAACTGTAAGAAGAGAAGTATCTATGTTGACCCCAAAGTTTAGCAAAGTCCGCAGGGTGTCATGGATCTAGATGCATGCCATGGAGCAAAGCCATGTCAATTCTTTGTCTCTCTGGGTGTATGCGAGCACTCTCCTCTCTTTGTGGGGCTTAGTTAATCTTCTAAGATTTCAGGATAAAAGCGTTAAAATCCTTTTAGGAGAGACCATAGAGTTGTATATGTAATGTGTACATACTGTTCTCTAGTGCTGACCTCTCGCATGTGCACTCTGATGTATAGCCAGCTGTGTGTAGAATATTTTGGCCCAAAAAACCAAACCCGATCACTCCCCCCACCCACACGGATTACCCCAACTATCACTGTCAAGAATCCCGAACAAAAACCACACCTTTCTATGGTACATAGCAAGGAGTGTGATGTGCCCTCCAGCATCCCAGCGCTATGATGAATATGCGTATTCCTATTTTTAGTGGCACAGTACCCACTTTGTCCTCCTGACGAGATCCCACCGTCCTCCGTTTCGGTCCCCGTTTTCATGGTTAAGCAACTGAAATCTCAGATCAGTTCAGTCTCAGATCTTTGCCCCTCCCATCCCTCCCTGCCACTCCTGCCATCTGATCAGACAAATTCAAGGTGAGCTGGTATGCTGCTGGTGAAAAAATCATGCTTGTGCCACATCAACAGTGTCAGCAACAGCATCGATACAACCTTCCGTGGATGACATGTAGGCCAACGGCAACTTTTTGGCATTGATATATATGTTGCAGAGTTTGGTTGCTTCTGCTGCATTTGTGAAGATGTGTGCTTTCCCGTTCAGCTTGACCTTCAGTTTGGCCAGGTACAGCCTTGCGTATTTAATATCCCGGGCATGGCGGGTACGCTTCAATTCCACTAACTTGCTTCTAGCTTTTTGCACCGCCAGTTTGAAGTCCAAGTATATGTCTAGGGTTGCATCCTGGTACTATAGCAGTTTTCTCTCCAGGGCCATCCAAATGACGTGGAGTGGTCTCTGTAATTGAGATGTCTGCAATGATTGGCCTGGGTGGTGTGCCCGAGTGTGGTGTGGGGCCTAGGCACAGCTGGGCCCAGTCAACCAGAAAACTGTCAGAGAAATTGCCTCAGTCATAAAGGTCAGAAAGGAGTGTTTCAAAAAAAGAATCTCGATGCCTCTTGTGTTTTTGATTCAGCAAGGCCTTTCATCCTTATATTGTTGCCTCATGAGTGTATTTCTATATCTGTCTCCATTCTCAACAACTTCTTTGTGGTTGCAGTAGAGTGATATTGCAGGTCAATAATCCTTTCCTTTGCCCAGCTCACCTGACAATTTGCCATGCAAACCTTTCCATGAGTCCACCAAAAGGAAATGTCAATCTTACTGACGATGAATTTGAGAAAAGCCTTTAGATCCGTTAGGTCCAGCAGAATGGTATTAAAGATGTTCACCTTAACCTTTTTTTTGTGATCACTGAGGATCCGCTTAGCAAAGTGGCATCAATGATGGTGGCCTTAACCTTTGTTTGTGATCGCTGACGATCCGCTGGAGTGGTGCGGTTTCCCTATTTGCAAATGCAGTAGAAAGGGTGGGAATACTGATGTTTGTAAACATCCCATAATTTGTAAGAATGTGAATGTTTTCATACTCCATGCTGGTAGTTTCTGATCCTGCAACAATGTGCAAAGTTACACCTGGAGAAATTAAAAAGTGTTTTTCAAGGATGGAAATGGGGAGGTACATCCTCCTTATCTGGTGGCAATAATGGGAAAGGTCACGTTTACTTATGTCTGAAATCAGGATTTTTATACAATGTTTTAAAATTAATTGTGTATTCACTGTCTTGTCTCGCCTGCTTAAACCTAGAATTATTTGGGCCTGTTTTCAATAAACCTGACAACATGTGGCATTATGTGTGCAAAATCTGACTTGTGGTGCAATATGTAAATTATGCTCTGTGCCACCTTCTTGAATTAGAAGGATTTGGAATAGTTAGGAGCACCTTAAAAATGTTTTGTGTGTTTTACCTGTTTTGCTTCGGGATAGGCACTACATTATTTGTCCATGCTAAGGGATACTTTAGGTCTCGCCTGGCGAACGCAGCGCGAAGCGCTGCTGTCGCCAGCGAGATCTATTGTTGCTGAATTGCCTCGGAAGTGGGACAGGAGATGGGCACGCGCAGGCTTTGGCGGATTTGAGTTGGTGCACGCGCACATACAGCCACGCGGTGTGCACATCTCCTGTCCCCCTTCCGTCCATGCAAGCCAGCTGCATACAGTAACTGCGCCCACAAACACAACCAGTCGCCCCCAGCCAGTGCACGCGTACTCGATCACTGAACAACAAACACACGCACCAGCCCCCACGGTACAACTGAGCCCCACTCACCGGGTTCTTTTGTGGCTGCTACAGGCTCCGTCTCAGGACTCCCCTGGTCTAATCTCCTCCGCCTCACATGACCTGGAACACGCGGGGCTTCCCTCACTTATGGGAGCCCCGCACTTGCATCGGCGGCCTCTGCCGCCACTTCTGACCCAGGGCTTCTCATTACTTCTGCCGCCACCGCGGGGCTCTCCTTCAGGCATGGGAGCCCCGCGTTACCACTTCTCCTCTCGGCTAGCCACTCCGTGGGCGCGGGCGTCCCGCGGAAGGCGGAAGTCCCGCCCCATGACAGGCATGACGCTGCCTGACTTCCGGTTTTCGCGCCGAATCGGGCCGGCGGCGGTGATACCTTCACTCCAGATTCAGCCAGCAGGGTTGGAGCACTGGCGCAGAGAAAACCCTGTGACAGACTGTAGCATACAACTGGCTTTCCGCAGCCCGCAGGCCTTTGACAGGCATCAATCAGCATGCCAGACAATCTGCTGGTTCTCCCAGAGGGCCTGCACGCGCCACTGACTGGCACAGCGTGAGCAATCTTTGTGATCGGTTCACATACATATATTAATGGGACATCGGCCCGGAAAAAAAAAAGATTCGCTATGCCAATAGCTCAAACTTTTTTCACAAGTCATGATTTTTGATTTCACATGGACAGCGGCACATGATCGTCTAAATGTCAATGCTTGCCTCATTGTGTTCACTATGAATGTGATGCTGTGTGGGCTGTGATACTGACCTTCAGGCACCAAGGTCACCAGAGCCACAACTGACTAACCTAGCCACCACTTTAATTAGTTTCATATTTCACTATACTAATTGAACACTAATCCTTTATGGGTCCCGGAGTCGCGTGTAACTCGCCAAAAAAGCGCTTCGATGCCTTGTCAGTGGTAGTAAGCGCAATATAAATGCAATTACAATTACAGCCGGTTACAGTGGTGGACGCTATTTTCAATCAGTTCAGCAGAAGGTCGAGTGAAGGGGCTTACGTCTTCACTTTGTAGTATGTATGTATGCGGTCAGAAACCCCTAGAAAGAACCGCCGCGCTGTGGAAGCAATGGAACGGAAGGGAACGATCCCCGAGTGGGTAAAAAGAGCAGAAGAGAATTATTTCATGTGGCTCCTACAAGTAAGTGCATGTGGCTGCCGCACAATATTGTGATGACGTTTCAGCACATTAGCAGCTGCTTTGCTCTAGTTTGCGCAGCTGCCCCAGCTGTTGTTATGTACGACCTCTCAAGGTTTCATTCTTCAAATGTCACTGCTTTTTGCAGCTGAAATGTGGCATCCGTCACCACTGACCACCATTCTGCCACACGACAACCTGCAGTGTCCACCCGCTGTAGCCATCCTACAAGAGGGCTGGTGTCCTATGGACTGTGCAGCTGGGGCACGGTCACCTCTACTGCCTTCTTGGAACAAGCAGCTTTGGGCCTGCTCGGTCATCTCTACTCAAGAGAGCCAATACCCTTTGCCACATCCAGCAGTGATCTCACCACCGCACCATGTTCAAACCAGGATCCAGAAGTGACGGCATATTAAAAAGAAGCATTTGCAATGCAACAGGTCTTGCATTTACGCGAGTTTCAGCTATTGGCATTGTAAATGACAATGTTTTTTATTTCTATTTTGTTTTTTTAAACAAATAAAACGCATTGTTATTTACAATGCCAATAGCTTAAATTTGCGTAAATGCGAGACCTATTGCATTGCAAATGCTTGTTTTGTATCCTGTTCCCTGTTTTGCCCTGTAAGGGTCTGTAACTCTACATCAAGGTAAAGTGTAGATATTGTTGTGCCATGCTGTCAGTTCCCTCCTCTTTCTTGAACCAAGGAGCCACGTGGATTGTTTCACTCTGCACCTTGGATCTACTTATGCAAGGCATTTTAATTGCTACTTGGTCAACTCTTCCCTGCACATGTTGCATTCTGTATACTACCTCCCTCCACAGATGTGTCCAGGTGGTATATTGTGAACTGTTACCTGCCTGTCTGTACCTAGCCCACATAAGCTTGCCTGTTCCTTCACCTAGGTGTTGCCATTGAACAGCCTCCTTCTACAATTTGGCAACTCCTATATACCCTCTGTGATTTGGGTTCTTTCTTGATTCAAACTGCCTTCTGTTCTACGTTTGGCCACACAATAATGTCAAGTTCAAAGATGTTTTGAGTCACCCCTGTGTGTCAAGCCCTCCGTTGAGCGGATCCATCCTTTGGGTAACTTATGGTTGAATTTTGGAATACTCTTCTTCTCTGACAGTGGCCATCATTGGGACATGATCCGAGCACATACCTGCAACTTGTGGATGGCACCTGCACAGAGCCCCTCAGGTACTCAAAAATTGACCAGCCACCACTCAGTTTAACTGAGTCTACTCCTTGGTGCAGGATATTGCAGCACATTCCTGGCCTTTATGCACTACACCTACTAATAACCACCTCACAAACCTACCCTCACAAGCAGTCTGCCTCCAAAGCAGTCCCCATTGTTAAACTATCACTCCCTACTCACGGTCTCTTCACGTCAAGTCTGTCACACTCACCTGCCGGACTATGCTGCTATATTCTCTCTATGTTACAACTGGACCTCTTGTGTAATCACCCAAACAACTTGTGTCTCCTTGCATATATGCATGACTGTCCAGCGCCTTTCTCATCCACACATGCGTGTATCTAATTTCCAGCTAAGGGGAGGTAACAGCAGTTCGGGGCTACAGTAGTGCCAGGAATGAGCCAAAAAACAAAGAATCCTGTAGGAATTAAAATGG
The DNA here is from genome assembly GCF_964204655.1 of Triturus cristatus. Taxonomy (NCBI): domain Eukaryota; kingdom Metazoa; phylum Chordata; class Amphibia; order Caudata; family Salamandridae; genus Triturus; species Triturus cristatus. The sequence continues at coordinate 225,522,254 of NC_140591.1, forward strand.
GAAAAGGCACTTTTTGGACAGCTTCTTTTTTTGGGGGGCCCAGCTTGATGGATCTGCATGAAACTTGCCAGAAAGAAATCCAAAGTGGATTTTTTGGAAGGTTTTGTGCAGATTCGTCAAATGGCTCCAGTAGTAACAAAATAGAAAATGTCTTTCCCATGAAAACACAGACCTAACAATAACCACACTGCTGCTGCCCTGGTAAAATATACATATAACAAAGGCTTCCTTAGCCGAAACATCATCTTTTCGACACAATAAATAATGGGTGGCCGCACTGGTTTTCCGTTATTGTGAATGTGCTTTTGACATTTATGATGGGTTGCACACCCGCCTTTGGCAACAATGTCAAGAAGGTGGATGGTATTGTGTATTGTATCAGGCAGTATGTATATGTGTGTGTATGTATATATATTCACTGAAAAAACCATAGGTTTCACACATGTTATAGTTAGCGATAATTTTACTGATAAAAAACCAATGAAATTCCCCCGTTATAGTTAGTGCAGGCAACTATAACTCACGCGACCGCAATCCTCTGCTGATGCTAATACTGTATTTAGACACTTATTTGCCCATGTCTTCTTCCATACATTTTTAGCTATACATATATTACAAATATTTTTTTTTCATAAAGACACATATGTCATCAGCAGAAGATTGCGTGAGTTATAGTTGCCTGCACTAACTATAACGGGGGAATTTCATTGGTTTTTTATCAGTAAAATTTCCGCTAACTATAACATGTGTGAAACCTATGGTTTTTTCAGTGAATTTGCAAGGTTTTTTAAATGCTAATTCCTAACTATAACGTGTGTGAAACCTATGGTTTTTTCAGTGAATTTGTACGGTTTTTTAAATGCTAAGTTACTTTACGCCATTCGTGGCGTGCGCGCCCACTTAACGCAGTTCGTTCCGTGCGCGCACCGTGCGCGCACAGTGAGCACGCGGTGCGCTTCGCGCACCGCGCGCCCACTTTACGCAGTTAGTGCCGTGCACGCACGGTGGGCACGCGGTGCGCTACGCGCACCGCGTGCCCACGTTACGCTAGATGGGCCATGTACGCACGATGCGCTTCGCGCACCGTGCGCACATGGAGGACATATGATGCACTTCGTTTTGAAAGGTAATATTTTAATTTTTCGTACATGTTATAAGCCATGCACAAATGGTGCCCTTCGGGCACCATTTGCACACGGGGTGGAGAGAGTGTGGATAATTTTTTTTTTTTATTATTTTTTTTTTAAATATTTTAGTTTAACTCATCTTTAATAAGCCATGCTCAATTGGTGCCCTTCGGGCACCAATTGCACACGGGGTGGGGAGAGTGTGGATAATTTTTTTTTTTTTATAATTTTTTACCGTACGCGTAATCGGCGAAATTAGCGAAAAAATAAAAATTCCGTTTTTGGCCTTGGGGGATCTTTGGGGACTCCCTCAACATTGCTATGTGTGTGGGAGCTGTCTAAACAGCCCCTTTACATGTTTTTGTGCTTTATATTTTAAACATCACTCTCAGTGCGAGAGAGAAAATGGCGGCCGCCGCTTCCTGGTTTCGGACGATTCGAATGTTTACTAAGATCTAAGAGCCAATCAGAATCGCGCTCGCGCACGCCACCGTACGCGTACGGTAAGCGTACCGTAAGCGCACCGTAAGCTGGCTCAGATATATATATTGATTTAAAGGCTATTTTCTCAGAATCTACTGAACAGATTTACACCAAACCTACAAAAGGCACTTCCTTGACCTGAGGACTACCTCTCTGCCAAATTTCTAGTAATTCTGTTCAGCCGTTCGGGCTGTAGCCCTGTCTAAAGGTCCTATGGAAAAATGCATGGGAAAAACGCGTTTTGGGACCCCCCTTTTATCTCAGCCCCCGCTTGACGAATCCCCCCGAGACTTTCAGGGAAGGAGCGGAGCGTAGCGCCCCACCTATTTTGAAAAATTTGCGAGGATTCGTCGACCGGCGCAAAAGTTATTCAAAATAGAATGTTGCGGATTTCCTATGGAAACGTGGTCCTAACTATAACTACCTACTGGCGACCGCCAGTAGGTAATATGTATATATATATATATATATATATATATATATACTGACAGACAATCCGATCTCACGATGAGATGTGTGGTTAGGCTCCGTCCAGATATATATGTGATTTTACTTTTAATTTTCTCAGCAACTATTGAACGGATTTACACCATTTAACCAAAAGGCACGAGTGTGAACCAAGGGCTACTCTTTGCCAAATTTGGTGTAATTACGTTCAGCAGTTCGGGCTGTAGCTGGGATTCAAGGTTCCTATGGAAAATTGCATGGGGAAAACACGTTTTGGGACCCCCCTTTTTTCTCGGCCCCTGCTTGACGAATCACCCCGAGACTTTCAGGATAGGAGCGGACCGGAGCGCCCCACCAGTTTTGAAAATTTCGGGAGGATTCGTCACCCGGCGCCAAAGTTATTCCAAATGGAATGTTGCAGATTTCCTATGGATAATAGGTCCTAACTATAACTACCTACTGGCGAGCGCCAGTAGGTAATATAAATATAAATAAATATATATATATATATAATATATATATATATATATATATATATATATGTAATATCGTGCCTATGAGGATGAGGTGTCTGTTTTTATAGCTATTGTTCTACATCCTTTTTATAAGAATGTTCTTTGTGCTCATCTCAGATACAATATACATCATATCGAATGCTATAACCTAGTTTGTCAATGAAAACTATTTCCATTCATGTTCCTGATCAAAATATTATGACTTGGCTGTGACGTCACGAGTGACAGGCCGAGACCAATGAGCAGTCTCACAAGAAACACTTTTCTCGGCTGCTCCATTGATGGCAAAATGTGCAGTACCTTCATTGCTCTACATTTCTGCCATAAATTGACCTTTAGATTGGAGCCCTATTACTGTATTTTCACTATGCATTATGGCACCACATCATGAAATTCTGTGACCAGTAACTGTCGGCAAATTGTGGGTTTTAACAACCTGGAGTCCTTTATTTTGACCATTTGAACTTTAAATCCGGCAATAATTTGACATGGTAATGTTATCAGCACATTGGGGTATTATCCCCAGATTTAGCACTGAAACTTAAGCGCGGAGCTCTGTGATTTAGGCTGACCCGTGCATGCAGGAAAATATTGTTGAGTGTTCATATGGCAACATTAGTCATTGACATGGGTATTGCATAGTTCGCTCAGATGAAATGTACTCACTAACATCAATTAAGGGCATAAACAGTTTTTTTTTATTTTTTATCAGTGTTTAGGTCATTCATATTCTTACCATGTCAGTAAATTGACTGTCTCTTTATTTTTAGCCGACAATGCCAGCAACCATTCCAGTCCATGCCAGCACAGCACCACAGTCCCATGTCTTCCCAGGGCTCCTCAGGAAGTGGTCCGCCGCACTCCGCGTCCCTGCCAGCGGCACCCAGTACTATGCTTGCCCAGGCAGCGCCTGCTACGCCGCCAAGCCAGCAGCTCCCACCTGATGCCTTTGCTATCGTGGAGCGAGCACAGCAAATGGTGGAGATTTTATCCAAGGACAACCGAGTGCTGCGCCATGAGCTGGAGGCATTCTACGAAAAGACGGACAAACTTCAAAAGGTACCTGAGATCTGTTGTTCGAAGCTGCCACCTCATGCAAGCGTGACGCGGCCATGCAGAAATGTGGGACTGTTCCCTTCTGGTCAGTTCCTTGCAAGCCACCTTAACGTCAGTAGCTATCAATTCCATTAGGCTTTGTCAAGTTATGTGTAAGCTGTTTATGGAACAGAGGGGCAGCACTACTGGTTACCCTTGTGGTTGCCCTCTCCCTCATGGGTGGTACGTCAGTCTTGGGGCTGACCTGTACAGGAGTGAGCTCCCATCCTGGCTGTACAGGCGAGATTTTATACCCTCAGGACACATTCAAGTGAGCATTCAATCATCCAGATCCCAACTCATTTCGATAACATGTCACACTGACGCATGCCGCCACCTGATGACTGGAGTCCAGCCTATCCAGGACCCCAACATTTGTACAACATTCTCAAATAAGCACCCATTCTTTTCCAAGTCTTTATTCTCCAACAAATAGGGATTTATGATAAAACGGGTTTTCATCAACTGTTTTACTGGTAACTAGGCGAGTTAATTTACATTATAACGGTGATCCAGATTGCCAAATCAAACGCTTGGGGAAACACATACTTCATAGCTCACTTCTTCAGATGCAAATGGCCTTCTGTATCGACTGCACAACAGAGTATGTCACTTATATGACGTTTCTTTTGCTTGTGTCAAAATGGTGGCACGGTGGCACCCCTACAGCTCCCTCATGTGAACCCCCAGGGACATAGTCTGCCCCTCCTGTGGTGCCACAAAGTTGGACCTGGCTGGAGTCCCCGGCCAGGAAACCTGTGGCTTTTTCTTAGTTTAATACCAATTCTGGGGAAGCGTGTACCTTAAAGAACCGGGTTCCCTCCATGCCCTATCTCACACACCAGATTGTGGTCCATGAGAAGAGGTGACCCACAGTGCCTTGCTCACTTACTGCGACTTCCGGTTGGACTTCCTTCCATTCCTCTTAACGCTCTGTATCCTGTGCCCCTTCAGAACAGTATGGGGACAAGCGGGCCCCAGGGGACCTGCCAGCCTGTACCTCGTACCGCCAGGAAATATGGCCTAGTTGAAGGTACCTACAGGCAAGTGTACACTGCAATCCTACGGATTTCATGTAAATTGCTGTGTTTGGGTTTGACATTTTAGCTTGCCACTAACAGGCAGTCGTGGTATTTTCTGAAATGAGGTTGCGTCATGAAGGGGGTGCAGTGACCGTTGGCTGTGTATAGTTTTATTTATAGTTGGTGGTAGTTTCCCTTTAACTAGAGAACGTTCCTAAATTAAAGTACACACGCGTTTAGTTGAAATGACAAATGTGTTTTTCTTTGTGTGAAAATACTTGACACTTTAGCTATGCGACACATACAACGCAGTACTGAACTCACGATTGCATTTTGATTTTCTTTTTATTTGCACTAATTATGCAAGTTTACTTTTTTTCCTGTACACTACCAACTCCAAATTAAAACGGCTTAAATTAATTCCGCAACCTTCTCAGAGTGCCAAGCAGTATTGAACGTTTTAGATAATTATGGTCGACCAAAAAAACAACAGTAAGCTTTTGCGAAGTGCTGCTCGTGGCTTCAAACTGTTGTCGTGCTTGGCTGGCGCTCGGCGTGAGTTCTAAGGCGTAGGTTGGCTCGGCTTCTGCGGCTGCCGCCGAGTGTAGGTGTGCGGTGGGCTGGCACCGGAAGCCATCAACAGGCAGATCGGAGTTTGAAAGGAAATTGGAAAGCTACAGCGAAATGCGAGCACGTTAATTCCACGGTTCCCCTCCCCCCTCCAGAGCATTAAACAAAAGCAGCTTTGATGGAAAATCTTTTTATCTCGAAATGAGTCTGCCTTCTGTCATAATAGCTGCCGGCCATGTGCAGCGCTCGTGGGGGTGCTGTGTTTATGAAACAGGGCGCCGTGGCCGAAGGGCCGAGACGTGTGCTCTTTGCAGTTCTTGCACAGCACGGGCTGTGCTAAGGGGTTACGATAATTTGACATGCACTTTAAAATGTAGCAAAAATATATTTCCAGTCATTTACAGCAGACCACCTTTCTGGCTGGCCTCTTGCAGCAGCCTCACTTTTACAGGTGTACAGGAAAAAAAATCAATAAGTCTGTTATTGTAATTGCATTTAGATAGCGCTTATTACCCCTGACGAGGCGTCGAAGCACTTTTTCGGCGAGTAGAACGCTACTCCGGAACCCAAAGAGGCTTTGCGGTGAATTAGTATAGGGAATATGAAATTAATTTGAGCGGGGAACATGTGAGTTTGTTATTTGGATTGAAAAAGGATAGTGGAGGGATAGAAGAGGGAAGGGTTGGCATTCATATACCGCTTGCTACCCCGAAGAGGTGCGGACTCCAAAACCTAAACAGAATTATTGGGAAATTAGTGTAGGGAAATATGAAATTAATGTGTTAGTCTTTTAGTTGGATTGAAAAGGATAGTGGAAGGATAGAAGAGGGTCGGGTTTGGAGCTCATAGCAGTAAGAGGAGGTTTCGGATGAGCTAAGAGGAGGTGGAGGGGGGTAGAGTCAGAGGGAAGGGTTTAGAAAGACTTGTTTGGGAGATCTGAATAGTAAAAGGGGTATCAGATGATGCAAGGAGGGGTAGAGGAAGGAAGAGTCTAGAAAGGGTTATTTTGGGGATCATAGTAGTAGAATGGGGTTTGGGATGAGTCAGACTGGAGGTTGAGGATTAATTGAGAGAGGTATAGGGTGAGATACAGGGTAGTGCATTAGAGATGCTGAATTAGAAGTAAAGTAATAAATATAAAACTACATAAGTACATTGAAGGTATATGTATAAGGAAGGTAATATATGTAAATTTAAGTTGTATTTATTAAACTTAGACTTTCGAGTGTTGCTGTACTTTAAGTTAATTATTTCTTTTATATATTTATTTTGTAATTCAATTGTGAAGCAATTGTAGATAAATAGTTATGATAAAGATTTACTTATTTATGCAGTGACCTATATCCATGTTAAACAGAATAATATACAAATATGTAATATGTACATTTGTTAAGCAGAACTAACGAATATCTATTCATAAACATAATTATTATACATGTTTATAAAAGGCAATACACATATGTAGGTACACCTATATGGTTCCAATAAATGCTTAAATACACAGGGATATGCTGTATATTTGGGTTTGAGTATGGTGGTTATGTGGGGAAGAGCCAACCCTTGAGTAAACTCCTGAAGATAAGGTCGTTATCTGTGGATCTTATGTTTGGGGATAAAGAGCTCCATAGTTTGGCTGCTTGAACAGAGAAGGATATGCCCCCCTATGTTTTTTTTTTTTAGGTCGAGCCTGGGCAGCGCATGCGCTACTCTGTGAGGCATGCTGTGTTCAGGTATGGACTTTAAGCTCTGCCCACTCTCCGCCCATATTTTTCATCGACTTGTTTCATCGTCCTTTGTAAAGTGTAGCTTTTCATTGGTCAATAGGCTTAGTAGTCCCTCCTTAGTACCGCCTCATCTTGTAACCTCCCATAAGGACACCCCCTCCTGCGTATATCGTTACTCGGTAGGCTTTCATCACAACCTGTGAGCACTATTTTGTTAAATTGTTTTCACCTGCCTGCTATTGCAGGCAAGACATGGTCTCGCCGTATTATTTTTTTATAGCATGGCACGCCACAGTGGCGGCTGCGCCTTTGGTTTATTTGCGGCGCTGAACGTTTTATCTCTATTTATTCACTTTTGTTGTTGTTGTTTACAAGCGCCTCATGCTGCTCTTTCATGTTAATAGAGGCTGCGCCCCTTTCTTTAGATGAGCCGCAACTAAGGAAAGGTCCGCAGCCGATATTAAAGTGAAACCGCGGCATGGGGCGCTTTGACAAAAAAAAGCATTTGTTTGTCAACTTGACAAACAAATGCTATTTTTGGTAAAAGCTCCCCATACCGCGCTTTCACATTAATGATGGCTGCGTCCCTTTCTTTAGACGTGGCTCGTCTAAAGAAAGGGGCGTGTCCTCTATTAGCATGAAACCACGGCATGGGGCGCTTGTAAACAACAACAAAAATGTTCAATGTTATAGGTCTTATATTTGTGAGACTTTAAGCTACTGTCTTTTACAAAGCTAATAGCTCAAACTCTTCTAAATGCAAGACCTATTGCATTGCAAATGCTTGTTCTTGTATGGTGTGATTTTGAGACGAGGCGCGAATTTAGAGCGGAGGTTCCTTTGCTGAATGTATTTGGTGGTTTATTCCAAAACATAATTGAATAACATCACACATTGAAAGCAATATATAATTTACTATATTCATTGTTGTTCCGTTAACATTGCTCATGCTACTGGGTTGTGTAATTTCACTTGTAACATAGGGCCTGATTTAGAGTTTGGCGGATAGACTGTCTGCCGTATTACAAGTCCATTATATATCCTATGGCATTTGTAATACGGTGGATGGGATATCCATCACGTTTGTGACGGAGTAACCCGTCCGCTAAACTCTAAATCAGGCCCACTATCTAGGATATTTGTAATTTGCATCTGTCATATCAAGAGTGTGTCATGAGCATTGAATTTGGAGTTTAAGTTATTGTTTCCATGATGGCTGTCCTAGTTATTTATTGTGGAACTAAACAATAACTGGCAAATAATAATGGAGTGTGAAAATGGGGGTGCAGATGGTCCTTCATTCCCCTGCCTAGGGCCCTATAGCGTATAGTGGAGTGGCATAGAGTGGAATAGCGTACAGTGGAGTGGTGTAAAGGGGAGCGGTGTACAGTGGAGTGGTGTAGAGCAGAGTGGTGTAGAGTGGCAAGAGTAGAGTGAGGTACAGTGTAGTGGCTTAAAGTTGAATAGCGTAAAGGGGAGGGGCATAGAGTGCAGTGGCGCACGGTAGAATAGCGCAGACTGGAATGGGGGTAGAGTAGAGTGGAGTAGCATAGAGTGCAGTAGCATTCAGTGGAGCAGCATATATTGGAATGGCATAGATGGGAGTGAGGTATAGTGTAGTGGTGTTCAGTCGAATCACATAAACTAGTGGTGGAGAGTGGTGTGGTGTACAATGGATTATCATACAGTGAAGTGTTGTAGCCTGGAAGACTGTAGAGGGGAGTGTTGCAGAGTGGAGCAGGGTAGAGTGTAGTGGGGTAGACTGTAGTGGCATACAGTGAAATAGTGTAATGTGGAGTGGCGTAGAGTGGAGTGTTGTAAAGTCTAGTAGCGTGCAGTGTAATGGTGTAAAGGGGAGTAGCATATAGTGGAGTAGCTTACAGTGGAGTGGTGTAGAGTGGAATAATGTTGAGTTTAGTGGCATACAGTGTAGTGATATAGAATGGAGGACAATATATTGGAGTGGAATAGAGTAGAGTGCCAAATAGTGTAGTAGCATAGAGTGTAGTAGCATAAATTGTAGTGACATGGAGTGGCGTAGATTTGGAGTAGCGTAGAATGCAATGTTTTACAGTGTAATAGCGTACACCGAATTGTCGTGGAGTGGTGTATAGTGCAGTAGTGTACAGTGGCGAGCCATCCAGTGGAATAGCCTACAGTGCAGTGGTGTACAGTGAAATGCAGTATAGTGGAGTGGTATAGAGTACAATAGGGTAGAGTGCGGTGTTGTAGAGTGGAGTAGCCTACAGTTGTGTAGCGTACAGTGGAGGGATGTAGACTGGAGCGTAACAGAATGGAGCGGCGTAGAATATAATAGTTTAGATTGGAGTGAAATAGAGTGCAGTGGCGTTCATTGGATTAGCATAGAGTCTAGTGGTGTATAGTGGAGTGGCATAGAGTGGAGTGGGATAGAGTGGGGAGAGTTCATTGAAACACACATAGCGTGAAAGTTTGAGAACTGATGTAGAACACACTGTGGCAGGAACATACACTATGAGGTGTACGTGGTAATTTTTGGTAGTATGTGTGAAGTAGTGTTAAAGTTATAAGTTTTAAAAAACAGTAATATATTGTGGCGCGGTACACTGCGGATGAGACGTCAGTATATGATTGGCCTAATGGCTGTGTTACAAAAGGTAAAAGGCAGTCATGTAGTTTGTATCACAGTTTTGGTGCGTTCTGCGTTTCAAGTTAATGTCTTACATATAGGTAAGCAGTAGTTTTCAGTGTTGTTCACGGCATATAACCATTTTATTAAACTGGTAATAGATAAAGCAATATATTTATAATTTTCTTTATAGTTTTATAGCAGCCTAGGGAGAATTTCAATTTTTTTTAAAGTAGCTCATTAACTTGTAGGTATTACCGTGGTATTCCATAGACATTTTTAAGCATATTTAAATATGTTAAAAATAGAAAATACACTTTAGTACTCCATAGTTGAAAAATGTAGTGTATTGTAAGGTAATTAAAAAAATTTTGACATTTTTTTTTACATTTATTTTTGGTTCCGCGCCACTCCAGAGGCAGTACTGTGGTACTCTGTACATTGTTTAAATATATAGAAATGTACAAATATTTTCCCCCACCTATTACCACTTTACTAAACTGGTAATAGGTAGGGGAAAACTACCAAACCTACTACTTGTGTGTGTGTATATATATATATATATATATATATATATATATATATATATATATATATATATATCCAGTTACCGCTGGTGCGTGGAAGACGTGATAGGCATCAGTTGCTCCAAGAACACTCGCGGACACGGACCTTCGTTAAAGTGCTTGTTTTAATTAATTCGTAAGGCTGTCGTCATAACGTTTCGGCTCAGCAGAGCCTTGATCACATGACAACGTCAGTACATAACAAAGATCAATATATAGCCCGAATACAGAGTTCAAAGTGCACTGTTTGATAGCATGTGACCTTAGGTTTCATCAACATAGAGAAAACACTACTACATTCATATAGTGTTGTGCAAAATGCAACAAACAGCTTGATCCCAATATAAAACAGGAAAAAGTTATTTAGATTGTGCAAAATGTCGCTGTAATTCATGATAATTCAGTTTAAGACAATAAATAGATAAATAAGTTAAATAAAAACATACAATCTATTTCAATTACATATATCACCTTTCATGGTAAAGGCATATCCGGTAATCATGGTGTGAATGCCTATTGAACACATACCTATAGCCCTAATCAAGGTCAGATTTTAAGTGCTATCCTAATAAATAATGAATGGTGCAAAAAGATAATTATGGCATGAATGCCAAGAGCATCAATCATCTATGTAATTAACACATTTTTGTGTAGATTAGGATCATCATGTAGGGTACTTCAAATAAATGCTGTCTATATCTAAAAAGAGGGAAAAACCTATGTTAACAATAACGGTCAAGTGCAAAAAAATTTTTTGTATCAATAGATCTCTCATAGTATGTATCAAGGCTAAAAAAAGGATTCATAGATAAATGCTAAAAAGGTTAACGTGCATAAGTTGTGGAAGGGAAAGAAAAAAGAACTAAAAAACATATAACCTATCCAACGTTGGCGTGTAAGGAGACAACATTGGGAAAATTATCTTGAAATATCGCTATTGTCAGAACAAGGAAATCTTGGGTACCGTTAAGCATATCACATTAAAAAAACTGTGATAAAGAGGGAAATACAGTACAATAAATATAAAAAGGAGACATCGGATCACAGCTAGAGCTAAATAGGGTTCATCAGTAATAGAGGATATTCAAATAATTGATTTCATCCATAATCATGTAACTCATTTAAGGTAAACATGTATAAAGATCTTCAGTCGTGTTAAGCCCTTTTGGGTGTTTGGTATCAAGGCGTAATATGTATTGAGTTTCCAGTTTACGGAGTTTCGCTTCCCTATTACCACCTCGTCTGCTCGCATTGATGGCATCAATGACATAAAATTTGAGCTGGCGACTATCACTGTGGTGGGACTCCCTGAAATGTCTGGCAACTGGGTATGTGTTATCTTGATTTGTAATAGCCCTAAGGTGTTGAAGAATTCGTTTATGCACCGGCAATTTGGTGCTGCCCACATACCTCAATGGACACGGGCAGATCAGGATGTAAACTGCGAACTCCGTTTTACAGGTAAGTAACTTCTTGATCTGGTGATCCAAGTTACTAAAGCCGTCCTGATATGATCTAGTGTTCACACCTTGGAGACATGATTTGCATGTTTTACATTTGTAAAAGCCTGTGTTGGATTGTAGCCATGTAGCTCTCTCGATAATTTCAGGATTCGTGTCCACAAGGGAGTCCCTCATCGAGGGAGCTCTACTGAAAGTAAGCGAAGCACGTGTTGGTAATAATGCCCCAATGACTGGATCGTTAAGTACAATGGGCCAATTGTGATTGATGATTTTATAAATGTCTTTATGATGCTTACTGTATCCTGTGATGATTCTGAATGTGTTGTTTTTTTCACATGGAGTGAGAGCTGGGCTTTCAATCACAGTGCTTTGGCTGGGAGCATAGGAGCTCAAAAGCTCCTCCCTAGTGTGCTGCATGGACTTGCTGATAGCACAATCTATGACTTTTTTAGAATAGCCTCTTTCAAGAAATCTAATGCTGCTGGAAAGTTGTGCCGTGATCAAATCAGTAGAATTACTGCATACCCTTCTGATACGCAGCATTTCCCCGTAGGGGATGCTAGCTATCAGATGGGCCGGGTGTGAACTCCTAGCATGTAGTAGTGTATTACCTGCTGTTTTTATATATATATATGTATATATATATATTTATTATTCACTTATAAGGGAGGGCTTGGGGGTCGCCTCCTCCTCAAGCAGTTTTGTTAAAAAATACCTAAACAATGCCTTTTAATGCACTTCCTCTGAAACAGTTATAAGGAGGATTCCAACAGATTTCAGCAGCAAACTCTGAAGTGTGATTTTTATCAGCTGATGCACAGCCTACATGCACGTTTTCATACAAGTGAGCTTAATTTAGCAGGCATTTTACATTTCTTTAATGTAAACTTTGCAGTTATCCATACATTTTGAGTTCCATTTTTCAAATGTCTAAATGACCTTTCAGGTTTTATAAACTAAGCTTGACCTAATTCCTTACCTCAATGAATTTGTTTAGGGAAGGTTTGACCAGAAAATAACATGTTTAGAATTAGTAGTTTTGTGCCTAATTGATTGGAGACATCCTCCGTTTTTCGTGGACATCCAGAGTCCAATTTGCTCTAATAGAAAATAAATATAAAAGTGTATAAAAGTACGTGTGTGTGTGTTTGTGTGCGTGTACCATACATTTTAGCATAAGGGGAATGAATTTAGGTGTGCTTGTGCACATTTGTTTTCCATGGAAAAAACATTGTTTGCTGCTGAAAAAGCAATTTTTCTGCTTCCCCTCCAAATCTGAAGGTGAAACGGTCAGCTTCCTATCCTTCAAGAAGGGAAGTTACTTCATCCCTTAGCCAGTGGCGGCTGGCATCTACGAGGAGGGAGGCGGCTGGGGCGCGTGCAAAATATTATTAAAAATAAATAAATCAAACATACCTAACGTGATGTCCTTGCTCCGGACCTCTTCTTTGCAGGAACTGGAACGGGATGCTGGAACTCCCTTGCCCAATCCTAGCGCTGCTTACTTGCAGCATGTGAGCAGTGCCCTGATTGGAGGTAGTGGTCTCACTTAGCCCTCCACAGCGCACTGGAGGCCTGCACTTACTCTCAATCCAGTTTAAGACAGCTGGGTTGAGAGGTGTAAACTGCGCATGTGTGGCTGGCTGGCTTTCACAAGACGGCCGGACAAAAAAACACACATGTGCACTTAAAACAGTTAATTAGACAGCCCGCCCTCCTCCCTGCGGTATCAGTCAGCAGTGGCCGTGCCCCGTCCGGACACCCTGCGCTGGACGGGGGATGAAAAATAAAATGGTAATGAACTACCATTATGTTTTCATCTTTGGGGGCGATTTTAAGTGGGGTGACGCTTCTCCGCTCCAACGAAGGAGCCGCCCCCAACCCTTAGCTGGTTTAAATTTCCAGCCATTTCCAGTGTGGGAAGGAGTTGTGAATGGCTACAAACCTACATGTTTGTAGCGGTTTGCAAAATTTTTGCAACGCCCACTCCCACTGGTTGAGTGGCATTTACTGCAATGTGTTTCTCCACACTCCTCGGCGAAGACTCCTTTTGTGAATTCTTGGCAGGCTAAGTGGAGGTAGTGTCTGCCGTTTACATACAGTGACAGCTGAAAATACCTGTGTGAATTGAGCCCTAAGTATCGATCCATCTTTTGATGCCTTTGTTGAATGCCTCTGGGCATGACCGTGCCCTGGCTACAATAGTCTTTTATTAGATGAGTGAAATGTGAGGAAAATGTAAGTTAACACGTTTTTAATGTGAATTCTTTATAGAGAGGTGTAGTTAGCTACAGCATTTTGAGCTGCAGTAACCTGTGTTGCAGACCTGTATCACAGAGACGTCACTTCCTTTGGGAAGGTAGCCCAGCTTTCTTTTGTACTACACTGGAGAGCCTTGAGTACTTGTACAGCTGATATAATAAGAATAATGAGAGATCTACTTGCTTTGCAAGGGTTGTTTCAGTTTTACTATAAACCCTTCTTTGGAAGTAATTTCAGTTAGTTTACTACCATTTCAATCTTTTATAGAATATTCAGACCAGTAGAGATTAGTGTTTTAATAGGCTTCAGAATGTTTTTAGGGGCGTAGCTTAGTCAATAATGTTAGGGGGGTGTGAGCCTGAGATTTCCCAACAAGCAACGAGGTGTACCCGAGTTACAAGAGTTGCGTGAACTTGTGCCACTGGACGGTTGTGATGGACCAGGTTAGGGGCGTTAGTTCTCCGTTATTTTGATAAGTAAGGCCGTCCAGCATAGAGCCTCGGGGGGACAGTCTGGACTAGTTCCTTCTCAGAGCAATGTAGGCGGAGCAGCCCAGGAGACAAGTCTAGCATAAGCCCTTACCTACCATCAGGAGACCAGGCTTAGGATGGGCGGCCAGAGCCGGCCTTTTACAAGCCCAGGCCCAGCAGCAGACTACGCTTGGAAGAAGAGCGGAATTGCGGGCAGCGGGCAATGTGAAAGTTGCAAAATAGTGCAAAACGCTCTAGAGTACCAAGCAATGTGAAGTGACATAAAGGCTCCCACAACTAAAACTACATTCAAGGAAGGTTTGAAACTAACTGGACCATAAAACCTGTGTACACTCTTGTGAACTACACAACAGTGAAACAGTGATCCCTCATTGATTCTTACTTTTAATAAAAAATATAGAAATTGTATCACAAATTTAAAGCTTTGTAAATTGTTTACTTTGATGTTAATGCTGAAGGATATTGCAGTTTGTTTCGTTACACTGGAGTGTACAGTTGTCCATTGTTCGGCTTCAAGTGGTTGTAAATTCTTTAGCTATATTTCATTAGTTATGTGGTTTCAAAACCATTCTAAGTGGAAGTAATAGGGCAATATTTTGACTGCCGTCTACCTCTTTCACACACTTTGCCACATGCTAAGTGTGCTCTGCAGAGACCAAGGATTGCATGGGCATGAAGTATGAACACCTTTATAACAGACTGACAGGTACATTGATAAATTCACACAGCCTTCAAATTCACCTCCAGGGCTCTCACTCGTCTCATTAGGAACATTCACCGACAATCGGAACTCGCCAAGATGACTGGAGGCCACTCGGTTCACATAAAAGAGACATATGTTGCATGAAAAAACGACAGAAACACCACATATGGAAAAATCAAATGCTCTTAGGGAATGCAAGATGAAGTTAAAATGCTATGTAAACAGGGACTGCTTCCCTGTTATGGATTATATCAAGGCCTTCTACAGTTGATGTTGGGAATTTAAGTGTTGTTTTTCCTTGGAATGGACAATGAAGTTATCACTCGACTATATGGACACATTCTAAACTTTTTAAGTACTGCCGCATCTAAGACCTGGCAGGACCCGTCCCACTTAATGCCCTACAGCGGGACACTGATGTTGAGTGAGTGATGAGCAGGGGGGGCCATCAAAACAATGCCCTGGACCCCGCCTGCGTATCACACACACATTTGTAGGTCACTGTGCAATTCCAGGCCCCTTCTTACAGGTGGGCGAACTACTGGAATCCCAAGCCTGATACCTGGCTCTGGCTTATCTCCACGTTCTCTTAAACGCTCCCACGCAAAATGAGCTAAGCTTTCATGTGGCATCTGCCTGTCCCCACATTCTATCATCATGCTCCAATAATTACCGCCAAAGCAGTGACCTTTGATGTAAAACGGGCAAGAGAAAGAACCCATCTAGTAGCTTAATTGCACAATGTGTAACCAGAAAACCTGGGATTAATCCCGGCTTCAGCAAAGTGTGTGATCCTAGGCAAATATTTTTATTTCATTTAGTATCCTTTTTCTTTATTATCACATTCAGGAAGTGTGCTGCACAAAACCACTTGTGTTTGATTCAACAGACTATAATTTTGCTCCGCCTGTAATAAGCATCTACGACACATATGGGGTGCACACAGCTGAATAGTATTCAAAGTCGCTAGTGGCATTGTCATCAGGGAGGAGGGAGGTATGAATATTTCTAAGTTTATTTTTTAAAGCTGCCCTTTTAAATAAATGCGTCTCAATATGGTGACATAATCTGAAGTATAAAGGTAAAAAACACCCACATGTTAAAAACATTCTTTGGAAAGCAACTTTAGCATATTTTTTGATGATGCTTGTTGCATGATATGAAGGTCAAATATTTTCATCTCTCAGCTCGTATACATGCTTTCAGAGTCAATCCCGACCCTTGCTTGGTTCTGGCTCCACCCGCCCTGTTAATATGTGGAATGCCCATCTTTACCCAGTCTGCAGCAACAGTGACCTGTCAATTTTGCTTTAGACAGATGATCTGTCTGATACTATTAGACCAAGACCGACTTGGACATTTTTAGGGGTGGGGGGTGGTATCCCACCCTACCCCCTCCAAGAAACTACATCCCTGAATGTTTTGTAGCCTGGTCCTTCTTCTGCAGCCCAAAGCATCTCACCAGCAATTGCAACATGCTGCATGGAAAAGTGCAGGATTCTAAAGCTTTCTGTCCTGGAGTGCCCGTGATGTGCTTGGGAAGAGCATCCCACCAACACTCTGCCGCCTACCTGATGTATGTGGTGTTGCTATAGTCTGTTGAGTAGTGCTGGATCGGTCAGAGTCAGTACACAGCTATATACCAGTCAACTGGTAAACATGTAATATTGGGCCACAGAAAATCAATTACATTTTAAGGGTACTGAGCTTGCAACTGGATATCTGCATTTATCCTGGGCAATGCCTATGCCTAAGCGCCCTACTGCGTACATTACATGCAAACTAAGCCTGATCCAGTGGACCTAAGCGTGGCACACATGTAGCAACATGGAAGCCACCACCAGCCAGCCACATCTTGCTGTGGTAAGGCTCATACGTCCAAGCCAACTGGTACCCACAGTGTGGCACTTACATGTCATTGGGCGGAGCTGCATGCAGAGACAAGAGTGTCCTCCGTAGACTTTGAGTAGTCAATGCAAAATGAACTAAGCTTTCACAATGCTTATGATGTGTCAAGGGCTGTAAGAGGGAAAACCTGATATGGCACCACTGTCTTAGTCCTGTGCAGGTGTGAATGTGGGATGCTGTGTGCGAGTGCAGCCACATCTGCAAAGTTAATAATATATAGAATAGAATAGAATAGAATAGCATTTTATTGCACAATTAATTAAAATCATTGCCATCACAAATACTGAGATACAGAATAAAATGCATGAGCTTCAATATTAAAAGTTTTTAGCATTTACATTAAAAAGGATTAAAACTGATAGTGGTTTTATGAGCTTTATGATTCTATGAGTTTTTCGGAGGCCAAAAAGTCCTTTGCGGCAATCAGAAATGTCAAAAAGCGCGCCGACAACTGTGCTGAGTCACCCTTCAAGCATTCCACCAGGGCATCCTGGCAAGTCCGAATGTTTAAAATGCACCAGATGGGTCGAAGCCAATAAGTTCTTTAAGGGCGCAGGGTCTCGCAAATACATAATATGTGAGTTAAGGTTTCTTCATCTCGCCCACAGGCACTGTGTGGATGAGATTTCCTTGTAGCCTTGTCCATACTTGTATGCCAATAGAGGGATCAAGCCAAATCGTAGCCTCATCAGTCGGCGCTTCATTATTGGCTTTATGGGGAATGACAGATAGTGTGGTAAGCCTCTGCTGTTGTATAGTTTTAAAGCCCAACTTCCATGCTTAATGTTTTTTAAGCTTGTTGCATCGTTGACCTCTGACATTATTTTAGCCTGTTTTATTAAGAGTTTTACTGCCGCCGGTATGGGTATGGGGGCGGCCCATATTTCACAGGCTTCCAGTGTTTCAATAGAATGAGTGAGATAATTGTGCCAGGTTGATCCGGGTTTATTTATCATTAGCCTGATGTAAGTTTTTCAATGAGTTCTCCCATGCTTGTTTGGCCTTTAGACAGAATGCTATGAATCGTGCTTTAAGTATCAACTTTTGAGATGTCAAGTTGAATTCCTCACGGATTTGCACATGCGAAGTGGAAGAGGGTAAAAGAAAAACTTTACGGAAGCAGGCAGATTGTGCTCTGTCCAGCCACGATGACATCTTGTCTTTAAAGACAATCGCGCCATGGGAAACGGACGGCAGGAAGTTTGCCCCCATTGATTGGATTAAAGGTGTGAGGTCAGGTGAGCACATAGATTTCCTTGCTCTACAGAAGGCGACCTCCAAGGATTGTGCCAGCCTGTGCATTACTATGATGTGTGTGGACTGCCTTCCTTTATGGTCGATCCATACCCCAAGGTACTTATAAATTGAGACTGTCTCGATGGATTTACCGTCGACTTGCCATAAACCTCTTCTCTTCGTTTGCCTAGAGATTATCATCGTCTTTGTTTTTTTCGTGTTTATTTTCAATTTGTTGGCTTTGCGATATGACGACAATGCAGTTAGAAGTCGCTGTAGGCCAATCGGAGTTTGATCTAACAGGATGGTGTCGTCTGCGTATTGCAATGATTGGATTTTAAATCCAGCGAGTTTAGGAGGGAATGCTCGAGCCTGTGCCAAGAAATCAGGAAGGTCAGCTAAATACAAATTAAAAGGCATTGGGGCCAGTATACAGCCTTGTTTTAGGCCCTTGTTTGTTTTTATCTTCTTGGTTGTTGACCAGTTGGCAGACACTCTGATTTTGAGCCAGGTTTCAGAGTATAGAGCCACTAACGCTTTTAATAGTGAGTTGTTAATGCCCCAGTTTTTTAATTTCGTCCACAGTCTTGAACGGTCCACGTTATCAAATATATATTAATATTATATACAAATGTATTCATTTAAAATGTCACACAAGTTTCTGATGGATTTTTCCTCCTGCACAAACCTTACCTTAGAATATCACTCCTTGTGCCAGATTGGTCCGGAAACCTATCCCCAGCAATAGCGGTCCTGTGCTGCTGTCCGTGCTATGCGGCTTCAGCCATGACCGTGCCCACTAGATGTACTGACAGAGTATATCAATCGCCATCTAGCACGCTGATGTAGGTTCTTTCCTAATTTTTCAACACAGGTACGAAGTCCTTCCAGTGCTTCAGTGACAAAATTCCTCAGCATTGTGACAGCATCTAAGTCTAAACTTTACAGATGTAACAAAAAATGGCCTTCTCAGATCCCCATGATTTCTGCATGTGGTGTCTGGTCTCAAAATATGGCACCACAGTCTGTGAATACTGTTCATTAATGCACCTGAAAGCTATCAGGAAGCCACAGTAATTTGGCCAAGACCTGCTGAAGCGTCCCCCTTTTATTTTCAGTTGAGTCTCCTGTCAGGGATCGATCTGCCGAGGTCCTTTCCACTAAAAAGCATGAAACATGCCATAGGAAGGAGAAGCCCTCCTCTTCCTCAAGGAAGCGGTCCCACTCCAAGAGCCGCTTGACGTCTCAATTCTGTTCTCTGACACCAGCCTCTTACTAAAGAATTCCTGCCTCGATTGTCCCACCATGTGCAGGACGACGTAACGCAGCGAGTTATGCTGGATTTGTTCAGGATGGTACCCTCTGGTGGCACCACCAGAGTGAGCCTGAGCCTATTTCTGCAGGCTTTGTGACTTGGCGCCATGGAAGCACCTATTGACTCCTCTTCTCCACATTCTCCAGCCCCAGTGCCTAAGAAGAAGTTGAAACCTGCCAAAGCACAGTCACCTTCGACATTGACGGCACACTCTAAGCCAATAAGGTGATGCCATCACAGCCAGCTGATATTATTTGACTGGCAAACAGTCACCGCATATTTTAAAGATGTGCCCTTGGCACAGCACCTTCCCAATCCATAGCCTTGCTTTGGTGAGAAAACTGAATCCAGTCCCAAACCGATTACTACGCCTGATGAGGATTATGGCCACACAATAGACTGACTTGGAGACTGATATACCCCTCTCCTGTATAACATGAATGCTGGCATATATCTTGATTTACAGAATGCAAGTGGCTTGTTTATCTCTTACCCCTCTGGCTTTCTTCAGAGGAAGTTGTGTCATCCACTATGGTGGTACAAAAAGCAGCAGCCCACTGCTGAGGCAAAATCTAACATTTTGATGGAAATGTTGCAAGCATCCTTCAGAGTTACGGAGTCCCTACCCCCTTCAGCGAGGCTCTTCTGAAAAAAATGTGGTTGTGTGGGAGAAAACCTTTTTAGGCCCACCAGTCCATAGACAAATAGCCAGATGACATATACCTGCTCCAGGTGACTCTGCATTTATGTCGGCACATCTTTCACCAGAATTTTTTGTGGGCCAAGTTTCTTCCTCAGAAACTGAACCCAAATGTCTTTCCTATGGCACCATCTGATAGAGACAAAATAATTGGACTCTATGGGCGTTAAAGTCTTTGCTCTGGAAACCTCCACCTTGATATGGCGAGTGCCACTGACCTCCTGGACTGCTATATCCATGCCCTATGTGAACTGGCAAAATGTATTCATGAACTAACTAAACCACATTCATTTTCCCATCTGGTCAACAGTGGGTTGGATGCATCCAACCAAATCCTGAAGTGTTGACTAAACTCAGTGGACCCCATGTCCCAGTGAGTGGACACAGCTGTCTCCCTTCAGCGCCATGCATGGTTGGGCTTCTCAGAAGATGTCAAAATTACACTCATGGACATGCCCTTCTGGCTGATCGGAGAGAACAATTACTTCTACTTGGAGGACTTCAAAAATATCAAAGCTGCTGTTCACCTGGCCTCTTCATCAAAGCAATTGAACATTTCGAGGCTATCCCAGGACATGATCCTCATGGTACTACCAACCTTCTCAGCTGCTACAAGCACCTCAACAGATGAATTACTACTTTCAGGGCTGGGGTGTGTCAAAGGGACTCCCATCACCAGCAGCATATCCTATCCTCACCATTCTCTACCGGTTCTGCTACCTCAAAATCTCTGACGCCATCCTATCCTTTCACCACCAACTTCTGGTGGGGGTGGTCTCCCACTTTTCTGCCAAGTGGGTCATCCAACTAATCCACAAGGTTTTTGCCCACCTCTTTCTCTCCTCCCCCGGTCTGTCCAACCTCCACCAGGATGTTCTCTTTGGCACACACCTCGTGTTTTGAGGTAAAAGTCCTGGAGCCACAGAGGTAGTACCTCTGGAAGAAAGAGGCAATACTTTTACTCACTTTACTTTAAGTCAAAGGTCAGTTACTCATGATTATCTGGTGGTCCATATGGCTAGGAAGATAGAGAAATCCCAGAGTGCAGGGGACGCACCCCCTCCAGATCGGGAGATCAAGAAAATAGATGCTGCTGGCAAGCGTGCTGCAGCACAATCTGCCACATAATGGCACATTGCCAACTGCGTGGAATTACTCTCCGGTATGATCACACCCAGTGGGACCAGATGGAGGATCTTATCCAAAATCTCACAGAGCAACACCGCAAGCGGGGGCAAGAGTTGGTAACAGAGGGGAATATTATCTCCAACACCAACATCCTGTGCGCTCCCTGCCAAGTGCCATGCAGTAGGAGTCGGATTAATGCATTTCAGTGCTTTTTCCTGCATACCCACTCTGAAATCCATTAGTCACGCAATAAAACCTTTCCCATTGCTTTCGGTTCAAGGATAAGCTCAAATGGTATATCCCGGGGAGGACTCTATGATCAGTGTCAGCTATGAACCTTGTAGTCCCTCCCTTCAGGAGAACAACCTGGGGTGGGAAGAGCTTCTTTAGTACCACAGCTTTGATCTGGAATAGCCTACCCTTGGAACTCAAAGCTGCTCCCTCGCTATCTATTTTTAGAAAAGCCTTGAAAACCTGGCTCTTCTTTCAGGATTAGGAGCGGTATTTGTCCCGTAAGGTATCGAGAGTCTCCACGAGGTTAACCAATTCTGTAGCTGTACCCGTGTCTTTACCACCAAGACCCCATGGCAGGATTTTGCGCTTTACAAATTTCTCATTCATTCATTGCTCGAGGCTCTCTTTGGCTGTGTATTTGAAGTCTGTGTAAGCTCCCAGCTTAAAATGCTGCGTGCCCCCGGCGGTCAGAGAGATCAGGTTCAAGAAGAAGTAAGATCGCAACGGACATGCACAGGGTTTGTTGTGATAAATGTGTGACTGGAAGCTTACGCAAGCCCCCTCATAGCTTGGTGTTTTGTGATAGGGCCTACAGCACTTAAGTAAAAAAAAAAACACACTTTCTTTCAGTGGTGCTGGTCAGAGACTCGCTAGATCTTCCCTGCCTGGGACACCCAGAGTGGTGGCCCTAGTTGGATAATGAGACAAGTGAGAGAGAGACCTCCCGCCTCCTTCACATGAAGTAGCAGCTTGCATGGAAAGGGAGTTATTGCCACATTTGTGCTCCAGTCATTCATAACTGAAAGCCAAACAAAGTTCTAATATACAGGCAGTTTGACATTAATAAAGCCCTAATAAACTGCCAGCATGTCAGACATCTGTCAGACGTCTAAAATAATCAAGAGATATTTTTCACTATTTTCCACAGTAGAATGTAGTTTGCATGATGCATTATAGGACTACTACTCATTGTAGCAGATCAGTCCATGTGAGCAAGCTACCTTCTTTCAGCTGGCATTTCCTTTGATAACCTGCTGCATTCTGGGAACTGTAGTCTTGGTTAACTCATACTGAAAAGAATGAGCACACCTGATTCCGGTTAATCAAACATTAGGAATAGGCTCACAGTGGCCTGGCAACAGACAACCAAAACACGCCTTAACTGAGCCTCAAATTGATTACAT
Organism: Triturus cristatus; assembly: GCF_964204655.1. Classification (NCBI taxonomy): domain Eukaryota; kingdom Metazoa; phylum Chordata; class Amphibia; order Caudata; family Salamandridae; genus Triturus; species Triturus cristatus. Next base: position 225,545,035 of record NC_140591.1, read on the forward strand.
TTCTTACAGAGATTATTGGTCAAAGACCATTTTCACGAGTTTGGTAGCATTAAATGAAGATGCTGTCTCCTTTTATATTTACTGATTAGAAGAGTTTTGACAAATATTCTTGCCAGAGATCTGTGGATATATGTTCAGAGCTCAAAGTGTAAACTGTGCCTCTTGGAGATGTTCACAGATTCTAATAATGGCAAAGATTGCTCCTTTACTGGCTATGAATTATTGGACAGACTTCAACTGTTCAAAGCTCATCCCTACTGGCATCAAGTAAGGATACCTAATGGGCTACCGAAAGGACACAACATGATGTGCCGCTTGCATAGGCATTTCAGGAACATGAGTGTGGTTTTAAGGACATTTTAAACTATTAAATTGCAAAAATGTGTGGGTGATTTCTAAAGTTTCTCTCATTCATGAACGTCTATGCCTTGTTCTACTTATGATAGAGTCGCTCACAGTGTCACCTATAAGGCATTGAAATGTCACACATAAATACACTGATATCAGGCAAATGTTACATGTGCACACCGAAACTTTAGCTGCTATGGACCCGGCTGCTTGCGGCATTAATTCCAGGCACCTTCTATGCCGCAATGCATGGATACGTGTCTCCGGTATAACTGGAGATACAATAACACCTTCTTGATGTACCCTTTGATGGCAAGCATATTTTTGTCCCTCAGGTCGGCGAGATGCTTGAAAAAATCAAGAAGGACAAGGATACAGCTAAGGCCGTGGGTGCTCTGCAGACTCCTACTGCCCCTGGCTCCTTTCGACGTCCACAGTACAGTGGTATAGCCAGGACCGTTGCCACGCCTGAGACTCCCACCACCTACACCAGACAACAGTAGAAGACCGCTTCATGAGGTTACTACAGAGGAGAGTACAGAGGGAAAAGTGGTAAGGGTAGAGGCAAAGGAACAGCTCCTAAAAGGGCTACCGCCCTAAAACAGTGATGCTCTCCGCCCTCCCTCCGACCATCCAACACCTGTCGGGGGCAGAGTGCTGAGGATTCTAACTCATAGGGAGGCAATTACCTCTGTCCGATGTGTTCTAGACATCATATGTGAGGGGTATTGTTTAGAACTCACCCAAATGCCACCCTACATCCCCCCCCCCCACAGCCACAGGTTGCCCACAGAACACCTGCATCTGCTACAAGTGTAGATGCATGCACTACTTGCCGAAGGGGCTATGGAACCAGAGCAGCCACTACATTGCGGCAAAGAGGTGTACGTTCTGTACTTTTTCATTCTCAAGAAAGATGGCTCTCTCAGGCCTATTCTTGACCTCTGCCCCCCCAACAGATACATCTTGTTGGAACACTTCCAAATGGTCGCTCTTCAGGATGTCATCCCTCTGTTGCGGCAAGGCGACTTCATGACAGCCCTCGACTTAGAGGACGCCTACTTCCATATTCCCATTCCTCCCACCCATTGAAGATTCCTGTGGTTTGTGGAAGCCTGACAAGGTGCTGTCACCTTCAACACTGATGGCACCCTCTATGCCAATAAGGCAGTGCCTTCAAAGTCAGCTGTCATTATTTGACTGGCAAACAAAATGTCACCGTATATTTTAAAGATGTACCCTTCGCACAGCACCTTCCCGGTCTATAGCCTTGCTAAGGTGAAAAAACGGAAACCTCATACTATGCCTAATTAGAATTATTGTCACATGAAAGAATTTGACTTGGAGACCGATATTCTCCTTCTCCTGTATAACACTAATGCTGCCATATATCTTGGTTTACAAAATGCAAGTGGCTTGTTTATCTCTTAACGCTTTAGCTTTCTTCAGAGGAAGTTGGTCATTCACTATGGTGGTACAAAAAGCAGCAGCCCTCCGCTTAGGCACAATCTAACATTTTGATGGGAATGTTGCAACCATCCTTAAGAGCTACGGAGCCCCTGTTCCCCTTCGGTGTGGCTCTTCTGAAACATTTTTTGAGTGTGTGGGAGAAAACATTTTTGGGCCCCGGCTGTCCATTGACAAATAACCAGATGATATAGACCTGGCCCAGGTGACTGGACATTTGTCGGCACTCCGTTTACAGTATTATCAGTTCAGGGTGCTGCCCTTCGGGGTCGCGACAGCCCCCAAAGTCGTCACCAAGTGTCTAGCCATGGTAGCCACACACTTCAGATGGGGTGGCATGCACGTGTTCCCTTACTTTGACGACTGGCTGGTCAAGAGCGCCACACAGCAGCAATGTCTGGCACACACGCAGACAACCTTAAACCTTCGCAGGTTCGGCTTTATGATAAATATAGCCAAATACCACCTTCAGGCCCTTCAGGTACAACCCTTCCTAAGGGCTACTCTATACTCAAGGGAGGGGAAGCCATGAATTGAAGCACTTTGTGCAATGTTACCTCCCAAATCATATCAATCCCCTCACCCCGTCCTTACAAGACACTGTCTATTACCTCCTTCACCTTCAACAGTCGCCTCCATTTGGCTTCTGTGACTGCTTACCTACAGAATAGGCAGCACACTTCGCTTTTCAGAATACAAGGCATTAGGCCTTCATTTAAAGCCTTAAGTAGGTTATCCTACCCTGTACCGCCTCCTGCACAGGTGCGGAATCTTAACATTGTCCTAACCAGGCTCATGGGCCCTCCTTTTGAGCCCCTTCACTCCTGCAGTTTTAGTTTCTATCATGGAAGCGAGCCTTCTTTGTAGCGATCCCTTCCCTCAGTGAGGTACATGCTCTCACCTTAGAGGAGCCTTTCTTCCAAGTCCATCCAGTGCAAATTGCGACCTACCCCATTAATATACATGAATAAGGTCTATTTGCGACCCATTAGGAATCACTTAAGAAACTCAGAAGAGTTTCATACATTAGGAATAGTGATTTCCTAATTGTGATTCACAGGAAATTGCAATTAGGACATCTCTGTTCCCTAATCTTCGTACACTGGCGTTTAGTGTCCTCCTCCAAACCACATAAAGGGTGTGCTATTTCAAAAGTAGAAATTGCTCGTTGGCTTGTCAAGTGTATCAAAACTTGCTATACTAGAGCTAATAGATCCCTGCCTGTCCCTTTCAGACCCCATTCTGAATGCAAGAAAGTGGCTTCTGTGGCCTTCTAAGGGAACATACCACTCGCTGCATCTCTAAAGCAGCTATTTGGTCCGCTCCTCACACTTTTACTTAATATTACTGTGTGTATGTCCCTAGCTAGGCAACAAGCTAGAGTTGGTCAAGCTGTTTTGCACACAATATTTCAATCTTCTGGAACAGCTTCAGGCTGAGTACAAATAGCATGTCTTACAATGATTTATACAACAGTCTCTTACAGTACCAAGTCTCGGGGCTCCGTATTGTGGCCTGATGCGCAGCCCTGGTAAACATCGAGCCCAAATTACTGCACCAGTGGACTCCACCCCCAAGGGCCGCTGCTCATCCCTCCGTATATGTGAGGCGGCCAGACAAAGTGGAATTCAAAGGGCCCTCCACCAAATTTTGCAGGATTTTGGATTATGCCACTGGATGAGTCCAAATGTATATTGTTTTGCTGCTGTATATATGCTTGTCAGGACAGCATCACATGTAAACCTACTGACTCTTCATCGGAAGTTGACTTCATCACATTCTTATTTTCTGTCTGTAGTCTCTAAGCCCAAGATCCATTTTTTGGGAAATCATTTTTTTTTTCCTTATACCCATAAATATGTTTAAATAGCAAATTGGATATGTAGTCTACCTGTCAGTGTTCATGCAAGGATATTCGCTGCACTGGATCTAGACACCTTTTGGTTCCCATATAACCGGCAAAGGAGCAATGCAAAGGAGCAATGCATAGGAGCAATGGTTCTCGAATGGCCAGGAAGTGAGTTGCTCTGAAGTTGGTCATCAGCTGTTGGGAGATTTAGTAAAACTCGTTTCTTCCCTTTTCCATAATGAATCCCACAGTAATAGAGGTCGGGCCAATCGGAAATCTTCTAAAAACTGGAGACTCGCCTCAAAATGAGTAAAATTCCATGGCTGCTATACGTTAATACTGTTCTAGAAAAGATATATAAAACATCAGTATGGAGAGAAACGTCCAAAACTTTGATCTACTCTAAGAAAGAAATTAGAGACATCTTTTTTAAACAGGATAGATCTAAGGTTATTGACTGTAAAGAACAAACCTATTGTGGCTCAGTATATATCGTATAGCAGCGATATAACTAATAACTATTTGTCACCTATGCACAGCATGGCTTTGTATTAACGAGATTTAGATGTGACATTGTTCATTTTCTTGTAGCTTTTCCTACTATGCGGTTCCAACCGCCTCCAGATGTTATATGTTCATGCGACAATAGAAGTAAACAGAGCACATTGCATTTTATGCTGTTTTGTAAATGTTATAAGGCTTTTAGATGTTTTTATTTAAAGCCACTAGTTATTACTTATGACATCAGGTCATATAATGAGGCTTTGACATTCTTGGTAAGATTAGGTGACCCCCTGACTTGTTATAGTGTGGCCTTGTTTATTATGAAAGCAATTAATAAGAGGAAAAGTAGGAGTATTAATTTGATATGGTTTTAAACACGATTAGTTTTATAAGTGATCATTTTATGTGTAAGAATTATGAATTACCTCAATGATGTATAAGTATGGACGTTATGGTCAATACATATGTATAAGTTGCAATGTTTTTATAATAGGATTGTATTGGTTCTATTTTTATAATGACTGTTCTTTTATGGCTATCTTCAGATAGTCGAATAAAGACGAATGAATGAATTAATGAATGTTGGGAGATTGTTGCCTGCACTCTTTGTTTGATGAACTGGAAAATATTGACAAGTTTTTGATAAGAATGGGGAGGGGATGAAGTGGGGGGGGGACGGAAATTGCTGGTAACTCTTCAGCATAATTTTAGATTGTTATTAATTTCTATCTTAACAACGTTGCATGTCTTTTAGTTTGAAATGGAAATTCAGAGGATCTCTGAAGCTTACGAAAGCCTGGTCAAGTCCACAACCAAGAGAGAAGCTCTGGACAAAGCTATGAGGAACAAGCTAGAAGGAGAAATTAGGAGGCTGCACGATTTCAACCGCGACCTCAGAGGTAAAGTTGCCACATGCCTGGATATTAAGCCTCTCCAAACTACCTGGCAAGTTGGTATGGGTTTGGTGATGGTTTTTCCCCCCAAAATTTACAGTGTCCGGTAAAAGTAATTGATATCTCTTAAGGCAAGTATGCCTCGTAGAGCAGTTTATCAAACATTTAAAAATGAATAATTGATGCAGAACCACCAGCCTCTACTGGATCATCCTATGGAATTAGCACAAGCCTTCTTACTTTGCAGGGTATTTAAGCTTTTCTGTGGCAGTGCTTAATTTGAGCCAGTGGTTTCCGGTGTTCGGCACCGTCACGTATTTGTAAACACCAGCACTTGTAACACTCTGCCACAAGATGACGCTGTCTAATTTAGAAAGCACAACAAGTTAATTAATAATTCAATATACATTAAAAATTACAATTACCTGCGGCCCAAGTCATTCTTATAGCTTCTGGAGCCTGGAATAGTTGGTTAGTAGTTGTGTTTTTACTATAATTGGCAGCAGTGGCAGAAGCAACGTGTGGTGCAAGCTGCAGCAGCCTACTGACGAAAGCCCTGGCACTTAAGTGTTTTTTTTACAAATGAAGCACTGTCCTGTGGTACTTCATATGTTGCTGCTGATTACACAGGGACATGTAGAACTGCAACAAAGGCAATTACTAGACATTCTTGTGGAGTCAGAAGCCATGTACTGACCCCACAGGGACATCTCGTCCTGGCCTATGGCAGTGCATCCATTATGTGTTTTTGTGCACGCAGTGGAGGGGGGAGAATAGTCCCCCAAATGACGTATTTTGCAGTGGAGGCGCACCCACACCACAGTTTTTCCCATTTGTTTTTTTTAAACCCCAACACTCCATAAAAAGACTTCTCCACTACTTGCTTTTTTCTGCAAGGTCGCACAGGCCCCCCCCCCCCCCCTGATTGTTGTCCTGTTCCCACCCAGTGGGGGTGGGCGCCCCTTGCAGAATATTTTCTGTCTTCTTTTACAGGGACGCAGAGACTGTAATGGGATCCGGGAGAGGCAGTCCCTGCAGAGTTGCTTGTACTTTGTTTTCCTTTAAACTGGCCATCACACTGCAAGATGAACAGCTTTCCTCAGGCAATCCTTAGCCTCCCACTTCATGGAACGCTGGACCACTAGCGTCTGCGCATCCATGAGTGGACAGGATGGATGAGAGCTGCCCCAGCTGGCAGAATGGACCACACTGATGCATCACAGCTCAGCGAAAAGCTGAAGAGAAGCCTGAACAATTGCTCCTCACTGGTTCCCACATTGGCTCCCTCCCCCTCCCCGATTCCTGGGCTCGCCAGGAAAGAAATAGAGGGCAGCACCTTTTTTGAGAGTCAGGGGCACTTGGTTTTAAGGATCTTCGGTCCCTCAGTCTCTGAGAGAGGTTCGAAAGATCAGTTGTTTTGCGTACTCTATGGGCCTATATTTCAGTGACTCGCAAGCCTGTTTATACCATTCATTTGATATTTCACGTTAAATGTGTACAGGCAAATTGAAATGTTTTCTAAAAAAAAAAAAAAAAAAAACGAATCTGCAAGCTTGGCTAACATGGCTGCTGGTTCTCAAACCATGAATCACTCTTTTGACTTTTTGGCCGCAAAAGTTTTCGTTTCTCAACGTAATCAAAGCACCAGATCAATATATCAAGAACCATCCAAGCCATTTATCACACTTAATAACAGGTGGAGCAAAAATGTTAAGTCCACCTGGGCCAATCAGATTAGAGAGCCTCTCAACCGTTCAGTATTTAGATGTTCTAGAACCTGCTTTTTTGTGTCTTAGGCAATCCGATTTCTTTTTTATTCAAATGTTGCTACTGGGGACTCTTTCAATAACTGAATTGTCAATATAGTCTTTTCCCCTTAGTTCAACACATATTGTTCAGATTTTCACCAGCTCTCTAAAGGAACTCATTTTGAACTCTGATCTCCTTTCTTGCCAGGTTTGATTCCCATATGTCCTGCAGTTTTTTCTGTTGAGCTTTGTGCCTGTGGGACTGCGCATAGCAAATCCAAGCTGTGCTCCTCTCTATACTTTTTGCCTCATTTAAACAATCTGCACCAAACCTGGCAACTAATTTGAAGATAGTCGAGCACTTTTCTTGGAATCTTTAATGCACGTTTCTCAGACTGAGCCACAGTTTTATAGCCTTAAAAATACACTGTTTGCTTTGAATGTATTTATGTATGCATAGGGTATTTCTCAAGCGCAAACCTAGCCAGAAGGCAGCGGGGTTCTGTACATGGTCAAAGGCAAGCTTGAAGTTGACGAGATGTAGAACAGGAAGCTGAGTTGTGGTCGGTTGTTTAGTGCATCTCAACCATAACTTTAGAGTCGTTTTCGCCAACTGTTCTGTAAGTCGAGTACCTAAAATCAGAAGCAGTGAACTTTTTTTATCTGGCAATATCCTGATGTTAACTATATCATTGTATTATAATGGCGACGAGTGTAAAAAGACTCGAGGAAAACAGCAATTCATGAACCTGAACAATGTGTCATTGATGGCTGTTTACGCCTGGCAGATTTACAGAGGCACAAGAAACTCCCTACACCTTATTCCAACTAGAGCAGTATCTTCATTTTCTTTGGAGACAGGATTAATTTGTGTATATTCATTTATAGTTCTGGTATGGGCTGTGTTAAAACAATTATTCATCATACCCATGTAGAAATGTAACTACTACATTTCAATGTTTGTAAGTGGGTTGCTGGACTGACCAACCACCTACTACTGATGGAAAAGGAGAAAGGCGGGCTTGTCTGTTTGGGAATCTGTGGACCAGCACAGCCTCGTTTCTTCATAGACCAGTCATTTTCACCCAATCTATTTATACCTCTTTGTTGGGATATATTTGATCTCGTGCTGTGTTGCTGTTGGCCCGCTTCTCTTTTACACAGTACTTATATTTTGAAAATGTTTCCTGTTTCTTTCTAGAGCGCCTTGAGACTGCCAGCAGGCAGCTTGCCAGGCGGGAATACGAGGGGCACGAAGAGGGGGCCCAGGAGCAGTATGCGTCTCAGAGTGAGTACTACATTCTTGTGCTCTTGCTTTTAAAAATGTAACTCGGTTATCGTATAAATTGTGCGGTAGATGAAGTAATTTTGTAAAAGTTAATTCGACTCTGCAGAGTAACGTAGGTGTATAAATTGAGATGCAGTGTGCTATTTCTTTTTTTACTACTTGTGAAACAGAATCCCTATGGTATATCAGACAAAAGAGCGACTTATAATTACTTGTTTTTCATACTACTTTCGTATTGTTTCTGAGTGATGTAAATACCTGGTATTGTTACAAACCAGTTTCATGGCGGTTGATTTACCAACCTCATAAGGATGGATGGCTGAATTGGCCTTGCCAGGATCTCATGACTTTCCGCTCACAGTAGATTTCAGAGTTGAGCACTGTTTAATGCTTTTTTAATGGGCTGTTAATACACTGTGAGAGACCAGCAGTTGTCCGCATCCCTCCTAGAGCATATCTTTGCCACTTCTCTCCTTGTATTAAGGCCCGTAGTTATATGGTGTCCACCGTGTTCTTTTACTCGTTCGTGAGCTCCATTCTGTTGCGTATTATTGAACGTAAAGGCTTCACTTTTCAGATGATGTTGTTCACTGAGTGGCGTCACTAGGAGGGTGCGGGGGGTGCAGACCGCACCGGGTGACACCATCACATGGGGTGACACCTTGACACCAAAATGCTAAATAATGGGACCCCCGCCCCGCCCGTGGACCAGCCTGCATGGGGGAGCCCCGCGCCCGGAGCCCAGGCAGGGACAGATTGGATACAAATGGAACGAGGAGCATGCGGAGTAACCGGTCGCCATGGGGGTCCGTGGGGGGCTAAGAAAATACTGGTAAAGACTGGAGAGAGATAAAAAGGCGGCACCACTAGTACAGTAAATGGGGTCCCCGGGTAAGGGCACAGGTGTGACAAGGAGGGAAGGTGTAAGGTCTGTGCCACGAATTCACGGTGGGACACGAGGCACCCCGCAGACACGGTACAGAGTGACGGCTGATCTGACGGATGCCCCCTCCCCGCCCCACAGATGCACCCCCCCCTTGTCCTTGGGAGCGCGGCACCCTGTCCTGGGGTGACACCATGAGTTACCGCACTGAGTGACACCAACCCTAGTGACGCCGCTGTGTTCACTGTGTGTGTTTCACACTTCACTCCATCTGCCATTACTTTCTGGAGTAGGACATTGAAGAACGAAATTGTTGCACCTCTGGGGTCAATGTGTGACTCTATATTCAGGTCGTTATTGTTGTCCCACAAAAATAGTGCTCCCATTGCAGCGCCAACCACTACATTGTAAAGATAAGTATGTATTTACTATCCTTAACTCCACATCTACGTAAGCTACACTGACTTTGCAATGTAGCAGTTAGGCCTCTGTAGTACATGCACTATTTTTGTCATGAGATAGATCTCATGCAGTATAGTGAGGAAATGTCGTTGAGAGGCCTTCCGCGCTCCAAGAGTGTCAGCAGACCCCTGATCATCTATCATTCCTAGTTAAACCATCAATACCAGGGGTGGGACCATTCCATTGGGTGGCAACATCCACAGTAGTCTACTCTACTTGAGCTGACCCTAAGGTGCTGGACTGGCCTAACTGCGGGATTCCCCTGGGCTATCCTTGGGGCATAAGCTGAGAAATATCCCTGTGGTACCCTGGGACCAAACACCGGGGTTTATCCGGGCTGTCCTTGGGTCATAAGATGAGAGATATCCCTGAGGTACGCATGGTACCCAACAATGGGGTTCCCCCGGGCTCTCCTTGGGTCATAAGATGAGAACTATCCCTGAAGTAACCATGGGACCTAGCACCGGGGTATCCCCGGGCTATCCTTGGTGCATAAGAGGAGAAATATACCTGAGGTACCCTTGGGATCTAACACTTTACATCTGCCTGAGCTCACCGCTGAGCCGGAGCCAGCCATAGTTCCTGACACAGATGTACGGTGTCAGTGCATCAGGCCCAGCGCGCCCCCTCGGAGCTAGTACAAATATTATACACTTTTATACACAGTAATAAGTGGAAGTGTTTGTTTATCCACCTTCCATTCCCGATCCTCTATTAAACATGAAGACTAACTGCAATTACATATAGGTTCGCATCTACTTGTGGACCGTTTCAGGAACAGCTTGCCTACCACAATGTCGCGAGTAAGTTTTGTGCACAACATAAACTAGCTACATGTGAGTTTCAAGACGCAAACATCAATGCAGTGATCAGCTCTTTGTGGAATGTGGAATGGAGGTTGCTGAAATTGCAATGTTAAATTGATCTGAGCTACAATTGGCTGCGAAGTATCATTTGAGTTAACTGTTGTCATAACTACACACACATATAAATGTTCATACCGAAACACAGTGGTTGACAACTTTCACTACCATTACAATTAATTTTAGGATTCCTTTGACAATTCGGTAGCAGCGAGTGGCTGTCCATTGCTTCTGGTGGGGACTGGGTGGCTGTCGTTGTCATAGATGTTAAGGAGAGGACGGGAAATGCTGTTGAATATTTCAACGAACTCTGACGACGCTATGCATTTGTGACCCCATAATGTCTTTGGGCTTCAGTAATGCCACAGAGTAATTTACTCTGAACAAAGTCATTAGATACAGGGTAAAACCTACCTAGTTTGTCATTGGGAATTTGACAGCCTACCTCAAGGTCCGAACGGTAGAAAGCCTCTGATTGGACAATCGAATAAAATAATGGAGCTGCAAAGGAACGTGCTAAGTGCTACTTCATGTCAGCATCATTCTCATCCCTGATTGAAGAGCATGACCTTGAACCAGATGCCTTCAGGACTCACTAACGCATGCAGCCACCAAGCCACTAGTATAGTATATTGATTGAAAAAATGTATTAATGTTCAACTGCATGGCAGCCGAATGGGCATAGTGCAGTTTCACAACGACTGATCTGTATAATGGTGCTTAAGAGCGAAATAATTTTGATGTAATTTATAAAATCATACATGAGTAGCTATAAGAGGATTGCTACCTCAATCAGATACACCACTTATGTCGTAGGAAGAGCAGGAGAGGGGAGGGCCTGGTTTTAGCTCAAAGAACTCGGTGAAGTCCACCTAGCTGTAGGTTCTCTGTTGCCTGACGTGGCCCATCTGTCTCCACTCTCTGTTTCCCCTTTTCCACAGTCCGTTTATTAAGAGTCTTCAGAAATCTTAAAGAGTGTAAAACCAAGCGAGGAACTAGGGACTAGCTATGGCTCTGGATCCAGGCAGGTCCCCCTCCCAAAATGTGAATCACTGTGGCCCTTGTGTCCCCGTGGAACCTGAATGTCAATGTGCGCAGCAAGATAATAGCCAGCAGCATACAAAGGATCATCTGTTTACTGCTACATGGCAACCCAGCTAGATTAGTTAACCAAGAACAACATGAACATTAGCTTATGGACACTGTCCCAGTTAGCAGAGAACTGAAATATAGGAATGCGGATGCAGAGAAGATGTTTAATTCCTTGGGGGCGATGCTCCCTCTTTGAGGTGCTGAAATCAATGCATTTTGGACTTGACCTGATAGGTTGGCTCTATCTATTGTATAATACGTCCACACCAAGGATCAATGTGAAAAATGTCCTAGCCAAAGGGGGCAATGAGGCACTTGACACGACTACCTCCTGTTCCAGTATTGTCTGCAGCAATGGGACCACTCAGTGGCCAGTCGGGAAAGTTTCTTTGATAGGGCCATAACATATGGGTGAAGAAACCATGTAATTTTGCTTTATAGAGTTCTATTCTGCATCATATTTAAAACCCAGCTGAGATAGTTTGAATATTTTTGGGAGATGTGAACACATTTGCAATAGTATCTAGACTATGGTTAAATCGTGCCTCTTCTCTCTGGCTGAGGTTACTGCAATTCTTCCCAGTGTATGGGCGTATGATTTGTTCCGATATTTTGGTACTCGAATATGTCACTCAGATACAGACATACTACCTCACTGCAAACACAGACCGTTGGATGTTCGAAGAACACTGTGAAATTCTAGTTTAATTTTGGAATTTCTGTAAGTGGAAGAGTACCTCTATAAAAAAAAAAAAAGGTGATTCTCCAGTGATTTTATTTCTCTTTTCTTAGGTTATCTCAGTTTCTCTGGAAATTTGACTATTCACTGCCTTAGGTTAAGTCCTTAGTAAGTTGGTATGTGTTTTTTTGAAAAGCAGAGTGGCACTGACAGAACTAATAAACCATGCAAGAATGGATGAATAGGACATGTGGTCTATGTATCTCTCCATTTGCGGAATTGGACTGTCATTCTATGTATTTATCCATTTGAGGTATTGGACTGTTATACTATGTATATATGCATTTGAGGTATAGGAACACCATTCTACATGTATCTCCATTCGAGGCATATATAGGATCAACATTTTATGTGTATCCCATTTGAGGAATTGGACCTCCATTCTACATATATATCCATTCAAGATAATGGTACCTCCACTTCCACGACCTACATCTTTACTACTGATTGGTACGACTTTACTATACAGTTCACTGGGTGCAGTGATGCCAAGGGACTGCTCGCTCAGTGGGCCTAATTACAAGTAATTTGAATGCCACAAGGAAATTACAGGCGACTGGCATTATTAATACCGTGCGGAATTTCCTCATGGAAATCTTGCAATTGCAAATTAATTTTCATGGAATGGGGAATAACTGCATGGACCTGTTCTTAGCAGGCAGAATTCTGCACAGTATTCCCTGTCTCAGAGGGATCAATGCTCAAGTGTGAGCTTAGAGGCTGGTGCAGGGTTTGTGGTCAGTTGAGGGAGTTAATAAGGGTGAGTTAGGGACGGCGTTGCCAGGCAGGGCGGAGCAGTACAGGCTCCTCCCTGCCTGTGCCACTGCTGACGGTCGCAGAGGGGTCGGGGAATGGGTCGGGCTGTAAATCAGCTTCTTTCCCCACAGCAATTTTACAAACTGGAATTCCGGGTGTGGTGTTGTCGCAACTGGAAAATCCAGATGCCAGTACACTGGCTCACTTGTGATCGGGTGGAGCAGAATTCCACATGGGAATCCCATTCCGCCAGACTCTTAATCAGGACCTTTGTGTAGTTTACTATTTGAAAGCTGCCCTTGTGAGACAGGACTTTGACAAATAGTGCCAGTAGACAGAAAACCCTGGATCCCGGCATGCTTCATAGAACACTATTTGTACTGAAACATTGGAGTTACTTACACAAGATTCACAACATATGCCCTCTTGTTGGGCTCCTCCTAGCCACCTATCCTTAACATTCCACCTAATGTCTATTAACCCTTCGTGGCCAAGTACATTGAAAGACCAGTTCAACACAACCTTCTGGTCAACACAGATGCAGCTTTTTGACCATTTTGTGGCCAGTACGGAGATGATGTGCTTTGCTTTTGTGATGCTACACACATACCCATTCTCATCCTCCTGCTGCTCCAACTGACCTTTAACGCGTCTTACCAGGTGGTGCTCATTTGGGCCCAATTCTGTAGACTGGCTCTATTCCTTCAACATAAGAAGATTCAAGCGTGTGAAATGCTTCCATCCTATCTTCCTGACTTGTTAACCTTGATCACAATACCACTTTTCCTAGATAAGGATTAATGTTGATGTTATTATTTTGTAAAGCGCACAGCTATCCGAAGGCATCCTGGCGCTGGCTCCTAGTACCAGAACCCAGTAAACCTAATGGAAAAAAGCCATGTCTTTAAGGCCTTTCTAATACCCAGGAGACTAGAGGAGGAAGAATGGAAAGAAGTAAATTATTCCAGGCTTGACAGCGCTCAAGATGAAACTTCGGCCTCCCCAGTTAGCTTTTTTGAATCTGGGCCCTGTCAGGAGCTTTGCAATGGAGGATCGAAGAGTTCTGCTGCGAAGATACCAGGTGAGCTTTTGTCTGAGGAAGGCAGTACCAGCATTTTGGGAAGCCTTATAGGCTATACAGAGTGCTACTTGATCATCTTTGATAAACATTTCACTGACGTTACTGGGCAGAAATAGTTGAGCGATGGAAGTAATCTAATGGTGGAACACACTACTTGAGCTCAGCCATGTTATTTTGATGGGAATACTTCTGAATTCGATCTTCTGAGCTGGGTGAGCTCATGTGCTAAGTGAGCTCTTCGTTTGTAGTTATTTTGAAATAAAATGTTTAATGAGAAGCTAAAGTCGGTAGGAGCCATGACTACTTGTTTTAACAATCAATGGCAAAGCCAGTAGGTCTGGGTTAAATGTGCTAACGCATGCAGCATTAGTATATTTAGAGTACGATGCACAGGAGGGAGCCAGTAGCAGTAGACAGAGAGGGTTATAGTTGTAAAGTGGTCTGTTGTGCAGTGCAAGCACTTGAATGGCGTAAAAGCATGCATAAGCATACATCCAACCAGTCAATAGCATTAATTGAGAAAGAAATTCTCCACCGGGCTAAGCCACGACGTGTTTGACAGAGTGTGAAGCCAATGGCAAAAAGTGGCTGGTAGAAGAAAGACAGAGGTTGAAAGAGGCAGACCCAAAGCCCACTGGACCGACCTGCCCCTCCACCTTCGAACAGCATCCTCCCTGGCGGACGTCAGAAAGAAACTGAAGACCTGGCTTTTAAATGGAGAACTCGCACCCCTAGCACTCAGATACCCCTAGAGGTGACAGTGCTGCGCTCTACAAATGCTTATTGATTGATTGATTGACTCTATGGGTATTGTTAGCAAAAGGTCTGTTTAACAACTGCAGTTTCAGAACTCGGACCTAAAAATGAGTCCCTTTTTTCCAGGTAAACAAGGTCCTTGCCTTCTTTATGGACCTGATTCCAAAAGCCACAGGTTTGAAATAGAACTTAATTTGAGCAGGTGAATTCAGGTTGGATCCACCAGCATTTATTTACCAGCACCAATTTTTCCTCACCCAACTTTGATCCAGAGCAAGCAAGAGAAAAACATGAGAGGGAAAAAGAGGAAGAGAAAGGAAGAAAAACAGAGACGAATTGAGAAAGCTTGGATGACCTTGGTAAGTGCTGGCTGTGGACTTCGCACAAAACTTTGGGCCCTGGCACTTACTTTTTTTTGTTGTTGTAAATTTCTTTATTGGTGTTTTTAAATCAGCGTTAGTACAAATACAAACTCAACAGACACAGCAGACAACATTGTGTGCATTCTCACATATCGTCTCATGACGTTTCTGCTAAAGCCTGTCTACAGCCCTCCCACATCATAGCGAGTATATCCACCGTTACTTAGGGAAGGGAGAGCGGCGATACCTTTTGTGTGGCCAGTACCCTGCAAAGTTCAGTTAGCCTAGGGAGGCTGACGAAGGGAGAAGAAGAGGAGCCCCCACTGAGTGCCATTTCAGTAATTACGCATGAAGCCACAGACCGGACTGGACCCACACGGCACAGTCTCAGCCACCCAGCATCAAGGGAGTCCCGAAGGGGCAGCTTAGCCACATCAAGGGGGTTGCGTAACAACTATGACCTCAAGGGATCCCATACATCTCTCGGGCCAGGAGGTCGATGGTAACTGTTCCGAATATATGGTCATTTGCTCTTGGCAATATATTAAGTCCTGCAGCCAGTCCTTAAACTTAGGTGCCCTCCCTCGTCCCCATCTACATGTCCCAGTCTGTTTGGCCATCAGCAACCCAAGTGAAATAAATCTTCTGACTGATACGTCCATGTCCTCAGTATAGCCTAGTAAAGCAATGAGTGGGGTGAAAATCAATTGGGCACCCGTCATCTGTGTTCGCACGGCCACCCCAGGTGGAGGAAGTCAGCTCCCTCCACCCTGCATCTGTCACACCTGTCATTTGCTCATAAGCGTTACCTGAATAGTCTGGCTGGGGTGTAGTAGATATGGTGTAAGAACTTATAATGTTTAATACGTAGTCGGCTGCTGGTCGATATTCGCCAAATTTGATGACCGCAGTAGAACCATTTTTTATCGCTAAGGGTTATTCTCAGCTCGGCATCCCAACCTAGTCACGACCCTTCCTGTAATTCAGCCTGCTCTGATTGAGTGATACGATACAGCATTGAGACTACTTGTTTGGGGTTAGAAATTTGTAGTAATGCATGTAAAGGGGTCACTATGGGTGGTTCAGGAGATAATCAGTGGTGAATGCCCTAATGTTGTGCCTTAGTCTATTCCATTGGGGAAGGCATTTCATCCCCAAAGAAAGCCTCTCGACCCTGCAAGGTTCCCCCTACGTACATGTCTCCCCACGTAGTCACGCCAGTCTTTTGAAGCATCTGTTGGCAGGCCACCTCGTGTGTCATTGGGAGCAGAGGGTGATAGGGTATCAGCAGGAGTGGGAAGTAGAGCAGAGGTTTATTTAAACATTTGGCTAATCCATGCCAAGCAACAAAGGTGCAGGCAACCGTAGAGGAATCTGCATTTGTTTCATGAGAGCACGCTCCCACAAATGCAGTTGTGGGGGGTGGTGCCATGTATCCCTGCTCTATGGCCTGATGAGGCATAAAGGGGGGAGGATGGGACAAAACCAGTATGCCGTGAAGTGTGCCTGGCCACATAGGAAATATAGTCCCAGGTCCAGGGCTTCAAACCCTGCCCTCGAGAAAGGCTACATGACCAAGTCCCATCATAATCTAGCTTGTTTTCCTCCAAATGCCAAGGGAATGAGTTGTGTCTTTAGAGTGTTAACGAAGTGACAGCCTAGTGTATAGGGAATATTGAGAAAAAGATATAATAGTTTTGGTAAAATGACCATCTTTATTAATGATATGCGACCTGCTATCGACAGAGGCATGGAGATCCATCGTGTGATGGAGTCCGACAGGGCAGGGCGTCCAGTGCCCGGCCGTAGGTAACACAAATTAGGTCTTCTTTATCTCTGGAGATGGCACTTACTCGTTTACAAAGTGAGTAGTGGTTCGAAATGTATTCATTTGTTTCTATAGAATTACTCCTATGTTTGCATAAATTATCTGATTTTCATGGGATATAAAAGGTCCCAAAAATATTTGTGAAAATCATGGATTTCCTTAAGCACTCAAATGCATAAAAAGTACACATTGTGGAAAAATCTTCATGCGTAAATCTTGTGCACTTGAGCATTTAAAACTAACATGTTTGCTTAAATCTCCAAGGCGTAAATAGTTTTTTATGTAGCAATCCATTCCTGTATCTCCATCCTTATTTGCACAATTAATCCTGCCTTTGACTGGAGTAGAAAATTCAACTTGGGTATGAAGTATACTTTAATTAGGAAGCCAGTGTACCAAACACTGTTCTCCTCTGATGCAGTGGGCTGTAGCCAGACCCATCAAGTCTTGGATTGTCTTTGGAAGTTTTGAAATTCAACATGTACTTCTTTCTTCACAAACTTTCTTTAGTAACATGGAGGTGATCTGGGGAATCCACTTAGTGGATGTATAGCGGGACCATGTGGACAATTCTTTTTTAGCAAATTTATTTTCATGAAGCTAGTTCTATTTAAATGCATTCTCCAGCATTTCTGAAGCTTTAAAGTAGGGCCTTCTGTGAAGACTTTCATGCCACAAGGTGGAATTTGGGCTACATATTTCTCCCATGAGAACCATGGTATTAATGATTCTTGAACTCCCTTACAGTTGGTTTTGTGTGTTTGTGATGGCTTCTTGAGTCCAGTTTGGGCTGGTTTTAGTTCTTTTATAGTATATTAAAGTTCATCCTTGTAAAGGCAGTGCGCATCTCTGTCCCAGTTGGCGGCCTACGCTGCTCAGAGGTGCTCTTAATTGCGTCAATTTTGAGCATAAAAGGAATATCACTTAAGGAACATAGTCTTCCCATAAAGGAGCCCTTTTCAGGCGCGAAAACAGTGCCAAGATGATCATTGTTTCAGTGTAACTGTTGTTACTAAAATCCACATAGGCCAGGACTGTGAACACAGAGGTCCTGTAATAAAGCGGACAGCTGTTGCTTTTCTCAAGCTTTTTCATGAGTGCCAGAGGTAAGTTGGCTTGACTCCCAGATCCTTTTAGTCGTTCTGATAGAGCTGGTCTTGTTTTTCTCTCATTTCCAGACAAAGAGCACTTGAAAGAGAGGGGGAAGCTGGAAGCCGAGGTGACCACCCTGCGTGCCGCAAGTGAGGACCAGCGACGGCATATGGAGAACCTCGACCAGGCGCTGGGCATCGCCCAGAGTAAAGTGGCCAGGCTGGAAGAGGAGGTGAGCAGAGGAATGGTGTTTCTGTTATATATAGGAGGCATTGTAAATTGTAGAACAACGTCGTCTTTGTGCTTTCTTTATGCTCATTAATTTCCTGCCGGCCCAAGAAATGTAATCCTGCATGTGGCCACAGCTGTGGTGCAGCAGCAGTGCCAGCTTCCTTGCATTGTCGTACCAACCTCAACCTCCTGTGGTCTTACCTGGTCACGTGACTTGTTGAAGGGTCAGTTAAAATCTAGGGCCACATGTATCAAGCATTTTACCAGTCACAAACGGCCCGGTTAACAGAATCGGACAATTTGCGACCGGTAAAATGCATTTTGGTATGTATGAATTTCAATTTACGATTCGGTAACCTGTTACTAAATCACAATTTGGAATTGTGACTAGATACCGATTCGGTATTGGGAAGGGGCTTGTTTAGGGTGTTCCTTTCTAATTCTGAATTGCAGAAGTATGTAGGAATGTCTTGTGCCCGAAATGTGGTCACAAAACATTTGCGTTTTGCCACCTACTTCAAGTAGGTGGTAACCCATGTGCAAATGGTACAGGGGACCCCTTCCCCTTTTGTGAATATTTGTAAAAAAAAGAAAAGAAAAATTAAGAGCAGACCATGGACCTCTGCCTGCTCTTGAAAAATTAAAAGAACACTTTTCATTTTTAAACGCAACCTGTTTTCCTTTAAGAAAATGGGTTGCATTTTTAAAAATATGAGTGCTTTATTTAGAAGCAATCACAAACATGGTGAGGCCCCAACAGGCCACCATCCCTGTGATTTTAGCGATTCCTAATGGGTCCCAAATTGCGACCTGCCTCATTAATATTAAAATCAATCTGCTAACCATTAGGAAACGCTAAATGAAACTCTTGGAGTTTCATACATCCAAATAGCAATTACCTAATTGCGATTCGCACAGAATTTCTGCTCCCCCACCAATGATGTGTGAATTTATGTGTAGTTTTGCCAATATGGCCCATATCTCATGCCATCAATGGCCCATATCTCAAGTCACCAAACCTATATTCATGGTTAAGAATTTTTAACTCTGTTGTCACACCGTTCTCAACACTCTTCGGTGGAAGGCATTGGGAGGTTCTTGCTGTAGTGTTAGAATTATCTTAAATATAGTGAATGTTTATCCTGAATTGTGAGCTACTGTTTACTAGTTGCTGAAGTTGTCTGGATGAAATGTTGGGATGTTGGAAGTACTTGTATAGAGGAAGAGTGTCCTTGAGATGGAGGTTTCTTTTTTCTTGTTACATTGGCAGGTATGTGTTGGTTGATCATTTTGTTCGCCAAGTTATCAGCCAGAACATCCTACAGAGATTGAAATGGAAAAGTGTCCTTGGCGTAGACTGATGGGTTCCTCATCACTTGAATCAGCTTGACATTGCTTTCTTTTGGCATTGCGCATTTGCCCTTCTTGTTGAACAGTGGCCTTTTATGGTTTTGCTTAAGTGTATTTGGTTGAAAATAGTCATTCTTACAAGTTAATAAGATGAAACCCAGTAGCTATGGAATGCTTGTCAACAATATTCCCGTCCCACCCAGACTGTGGAAATTGTGGGACAGCATAACTTTCCTTGGAACCAGTGCCTAATTTGTAAAATAAAAAATACGTGCTGGGGCTCTGGTCAGGAGGCCTCTGCAGCTTGCACCACCCATTGCTACTTACAGTGTTGCCAACCAGCTACAAGTGTGACAATTCAGCCTAATTCAGGCTCCCAACGCTATAAAAATAGCTTGGGCGGCAGGTATTAGTTGTTTTTAATGCATACTGAATTAATAAACAATGCTGTTCTGCTCATCTCTAAATTATACAAACAGCGCCACCACGTGGCAGCTGTCATAAGTGCCAATGTCGACAATTAAGTGCAGGTGCCAACACCGGAAACCACTGGCCCAAATTAAGCACTGCTTGTAACGTATATTACTATTTTTAACATTATACTTTACCCGAGTATATGTTTCTTTCTATTGTCATAATAAAATATTATGAATGCAAAATGTTTTGTTTGTTCTTGTTCACAGACTATGACTTCTTTGTTAAAAAAATTGAACACATTGAGTGAGTTAAGTATTCTCATCACATTTAAAAATAGATACATTTCAATTCAGTTCAGTGTTTTCAGGGTTTTTTCATGCAGAGATTATGAAGGCATTAATGTTTCTGCTTCTGTGATGCTTTTTACGAATGTGTAAATCCTGACATTCTGTGGTCCTTTCCTCCAGTTGCAGAAGAAGCAGGTTTATGTAGAGAAGGTGGAGAAGTTGCAGCAGGCACTGACGCAGCTCCAGGCAGCTGGCGAAAAACGAGAGCAGCTGGAGCGGCGCCTGCGCACCCGGCTCGAGCGTGAGCTGGAGGCTCTGAGGATGCAGCAGGTACGTTTCTGATAGATAGGTGCCCGTCTTGCAGGTTATACTGAAAAAGCAACGTTGATATATGTTTTTGGTGTTGTTGTCCCTGCACACTGACCGCTATAACAATATGTGCTCTTATCATGTCTGGGTTGATTTGCAGGATTTTCTTGTCCCTTTTGTGAAGAAAACTGCTGTCTAGCTGGGATCCTGCTAATCAGGAATCCAGTCTCTCTGCTTTCTCCCGTAAATTGTTATGTTGAGTACTTAGGTACATCCCAAATTAGATCCTGGGGTACGCTTATCAGTCCGTCAGTCCGTAGTATATGATAATAAGGTACCCAGGGCATAGGTACCCCAGAGGTCCCCAATGGGCTGAAGCATGTATTATGCCACCCATGCGAGACCATTCAAACTGTAACTACAGGCCTGCCATTGCAGCCTGTGTAAGCTGGTGCTTGCACCACTTACGAAAGATCTAGGTTTCCTATATCTAGGGTACCTGCACTTAAAATCTATAAGTCATCCCTATAGCAGGCCGTATCAGTCCTGAGGGCAGGGGGCTTGGTTCTAAGTATGAGGGTGCCCCTGCATGAGCAGGACACCCCTACAGCCTACGGAGTCCGTTCTCCGAATTTGTAAGTGAAGCAGCCATATACCATATAGAGGGGCAAACATATTGGAATCATACCCCCACACCGTAAACGGCGTATGAGGTATGTTTCCAAGCACTAGAAGAGCCCTCTGGCTCTCCCTGCTCCTGGTGCCAGTCTTCTAGACCCAGACAGCACAACATGGCTGCTGCCAACCAGGCACGATTCTGCCCTCCTGCTGCTGAGCCAGGCTCGAGCAGGGGAAGGACGAACAGGTATCCTCTCACAGGGAGATGTAGCCACCTCCCAGACAGGATTTAATGTATTGGGGCAAGGGGGTGCGCTTGCCAGCGCCGCTCGGTCTGCATGAGGGGCACATTTGGAGTCCCCATGCATAGTCCAGTTCAAACCAGCTCTGGGAGCAGTTGGCCCCCGCTCTGGTGTGAAACTGGACAAAGGACATGGGAGTAACCTCCCCACTGTCCAAACCCTCCCCTGGGAGGATCGTCTGAATCGTCCCAACCCTTTCCTAAGGGTAGTAAGGGCTTACCTGTGGGTGGGTCCCTAGATTCATTGTGGGACACAATTCAATTCAGATACCACTTCAACTTCTACCGTCTGGGCACTCTGGACTTCGCTTGGGCTTGACTTTGTCCCCCTTTCAGTCTACTGCATCGTCTGTGCACCATACAGGAACCTTCCGAGGCCTGTGGGCATCCAAGACACTTGAAGGAATCTCCCTTGAAGTGAAGGAGTCACCCAACCAAGCTGACTGGTCTGCTGATCCTGAGCTCCTGCGGACTCCGAAAGGTTCAACAACACAGGTGGTGGTTCTCCACAGCTCTCGAAGCCTGCCCTGTCCTGTCACCAAGTTTGAGGTCAGTATCCCTCGAGGGAGCCACAGGAACCGAACACCTTTACACCGCGTCGACTTGCTGTTGCAAAGGCTTGTTGGCTTCCTTCCACCAAGATCTTCAGCTCCAAGTAGCCCCAACCTCAGGGATCTTAGTGACCTGAATCTTCGTCCACACCGCATTGCTTACACCGTGGTCTGCATCTTTTGGTGAGCTGCTCGAGGTCCTCTTGCGACTCCAGTGCCTCTGGCCTTTGGGTCCTGTTGAGGGTCACCTTTTGTTTCTTTTGGGCTCCCCTGATTGCATGGGGCATGCCCTGACTTCCCTGCTTGCGGTTAGTCCCCTGGACCTTGCTTGTCCCGACATTGAACCTTCTTTGTCATCCACATTGTTTGCATTTGCCAAGGCTTGTTGGTACTTCTGACGGACACCGACCCTTCAGCACTCGACATCCGACGTGGGACAGCTCGTCCACGGCTCCTGGTCTTCCTCAGCATCCCCTGGTCCTCACAGCTGCAGAGTCAATGTCACCTTCAACTCTCATGCAACACCCAACATCGGTGGGCATTCATCTTCCAGATCTCCTGGTCACTCCTGAGTGACATAGACTCTGCCCCCTCTGCCTGCAGGTACTTCTCATCCTGAATCCATCTTTGGATTCCACCCAACACTTTCTCCTAATGCAGCAGAAGCACTTTCCTGAAGTCCTCCGTTGAGTACGACAGAGGTTTCCGACACTACTTCACACCTATGCACCCGGCTTCCCTGGTGTGGGTAACGTGGGTACCAGGATATCCACAGGTGGGGTTGCTCTCCAACCTTCTGTCTTCCACTGGGTTTCTTCAGGATCCACTGGGAAGGGTCCTTAATCTTTAAAAATCCAACTGCGACTTACACGTTGATTTGTACGGAGAACGCGGTAGTGTTCTCACACTGCACACGCTCTCCTTGGGGTCCCAATCAACTCACCTTGGGTCCCCAGCACCTCTATGTCCTCTTGACACTGTCTTGATCCAAGTCGTGGTTCTTATACCACTTTCTTACTATATGGTTTGGTCCCCCCGTGGGGTCCACTGTGTATTCTGTGCTATTTACTGTATTTCTATGCAAAATATTGTGTGCATTGTGTTAATCAGCCTCTCACAGTAGGGTACTTAAACACATGGATAGGACTGAAAGGAAACAATAGCAGACAGATGTTCACATTTTTATTATGAGGAGATGACTGGATATTGCGTGAACACAAACACTGACATACAGAAACAGATGGAAATTCGGGTACAGTCATAAACAGCTAGGAAGAGAGCGAAGGTTAAGAAATATGTTCAGCAAGCAAGGTGTATGAGAGGTACATGGAGTAGTAGTAGGCAGAGAACTAGAAAAACACACAGATAACTAGAGACCCAGATATGTAGTCAGATAGATAAATAGATAGATAGATGGATGGGATAGATAGATGGATGAGATAGATGGATGGATGAGATAGATGGATGGATGGATGAGATAGATAGATGGATGGATGAGATAGATAGATGGATGGATGAGATAGATAGATGGATGGATGAGATAGATAGATATATGGATGAGATAGATATATGGATGAGATAGATGGATGAGATAGATAGATGGATGGATGAGATGGATGGATGGATGAGATAGATAGATAGATGGATGAGATAGATAGATAGATGGATGAGATAGATGGATGAGATAGATGGATGAGATAGATGGATGAGATAGATGGATGAGATAGATGGATGGATGAGATAGATGGATGGATGAGATAGATAGATGGATGAGATAGATGGATGGATGAGATAGATAGATGGATGGATGAGATAGATAGATGGATGGATGAGATAGATAGATGGATGGATGAGATAGATGGATGGATGAGATAGATGGATGGATGAGATAGATGGATGAGATAGATAGATGGATGAGATAGATAGATGGATGAGATAGATGGATGGATGAGATAGATGGATGGATGAGATAGATAGATATATGGATGAGATAGATATATGGATGAGATAGATAGATGGATGAGATAGATAGATGGATGGATGAGATAGATGGATGGATGAGATAGATAGATAGATAGATGGGTGAGATAGATAGATGGATGAGATAGATGGATGAGATAGATGGATGAGATAGATGGATGGATGAGATAGATAGATGGATGAGATGGATGGATGAGATAGATAGATGGATGGATGAGATAGATAGATGGATGGATGAGATAGATAGATGGATGGATGAGATAGATGGATGGATGAGATAGATGGATGAGATAGATAGATGGATGAGATAGATAGATGGATGAGATAGATGGATGGATGAGATAGATAGATGGATGAGATAGATAGATGGATGAGATAGATAGATGGATGAGATAGATAGATGGATGAGATAGATAGATGGATGAGATAGATAGATGGATGAGATAGATGGATGAGATAGATAGATGGATGAGATAGATAGATGGATGAGATAGATATATGGATGAGATAGATATATGGATGAGATAGATAGATGGATGAGATAGATAGATGGATGAGATAAATGGATGAGATACATGGATGAGATACATGGATGAGATAGATAGATAGATGGATGAGATAGATGGATGAGATAGATGGATGAGATAGATGAATGAGATAGATAGATGGATGAGATAGATAGATGGATGAGATAGATAGATGGATGAGATAGATAGATGGATGAGATAGATAGATGGATGAGATTGATGGATGAGATTGATGGATGAGATTGATGGATGAGATAGATGGATGAGATAGATGGATGAGATAGATAGATGGATGAGATAGATGGATGAGATAGATGGATGAGATAGATGGATGGATGGATGAGATAGATAGATGGATGAGATAGATAGATGGATGAGATAGATAGATGGATGAGATAGATATATGGATGAGATAGATAGATGGATGAGATAGATAGATGGATGAGATAGATAGATGGATGAGATAGATATATGGATGAGATAGATAGATGGATGAGATAGATGGATGAGATAGATAGATAGATAGATAGATAGATAGATAGATAGATAGATAGATAGAACTATAAGAAAGAAGAAATATAGAATGCCATATAGATTAAAAGGAAGAAAGAAAATGGAGGTAGAAGACAGTTCTACAGTGGGTGAGTAGATAGGAAGTGAAATAAGAGGCAGATTTCAACAGAGAAAGTTAGGTATTTTTTTGTGGGTTTTGTTACCATAACAATTTTCCTCAACCTGTTCAAGGTCGCCCTGGTTCTCCTCGATCTATCGGCTTCTTTTGACTCTATGCACCATAACGTACTGCAATTGCACCTGGAAACTTTAGGGGTTAAGGGTATGGCACTGGCCCTGCTATCCTCCTTTCTTAAGGAAAGAAGACAAACCGTGACACTGGACCAGTTTAAATCAACCCCTTAAATCCTTCCATATGGAGTCCCACAGGGCTCATCACTTAGCCCATCCCTTTTTAACGTTTATGTATCAGAACTGCCCCTTTGATCCAACATTTTGTCTTCAGTCTGATTCATACGTCGACGACACCTAGATAATGGTTGCAGCGTATAAAGATCAAGCCTCCCCAACATTGCAGCTTCAAAACTGTATGGTGGAAATAAACAGATGGATGGGAAAGCACTGTCTCAAACTTAACTCTGAGAAAACTGAAGTAGTGATCTTTGGTAATCTGCAACCCAGATGGGATGACCTTTGGTGGCCGGCAGAAATGGGGGAACTGCCAAAACCAGTACAAAAGGCAAAAAACCTAGGGGTAATTGATAACGAACTTACCTTATCTTAGCAGAATGCTATTGTGTCGGCCTCCCATCTTTTGATCAAGAAACTGAAGAAGATTCTACCTTATATCCCCGTCGACTCCCGGACGGTAGTGACTGCACTTGTGCAGTCAAAGTTAGACTACTGCAACGGACTCTACCTGAAAATGCAGAAATCATACCAAAAAAAACTTCAGATGGTACAAAATGCAGTCGCACGACTACTAGTTAATGTCCCTAAGTATGAGTCAGTAGCTAAGCAAATTCGGAGACTCCACTGGCTTCTGGTGGCACATCGTATCAAGTTCAAATCGCTATGCTTAGCATACAAGGCCCTAAATAACACCGGGCCAATGTTTCTTAAAAATCTTTTCTCTTGGTACCATCCTGCCAGACAGTTACATTCCACTAGTGCCAGACTTATGAGGGTTCCGAGGATCCGGACCTCCAGCTGGGGAGGCAGAAGCATTTTGTATGGTACAGCTAAATTATGGAATGTGCTTCCAATTTATATCCGAAGTGTGAGCTCGCTTACCTCTTTCAGAAAGGGTCTCAAAACATGGTTATTTCAGAATTAGATGCTCCTTCCATGGGCTTACTACAGTCTTAGCGCCAAGACACCTCCGGGTATTCGTGTGCTCAATAAATTTTATTAACATAACAAGGCCAACAAAATGTAGCATGGGCCCAAAACAGCTGCCCATTGATCTGAGCCCTGTCCCGTCTGCTGCACCGGGACCGCCCTCACCGTTTTTGTAAAATAAGGACATAAACAGAACGCTGCACGCTCTGGAGTGTGATGTGTTGAAGGGTTGAAGCGTGCTGCGTGTAAGATGGACTTGGTTAGGAGCAGCACACCACAGTACTTTTATGGGATGTTTAAGCCTTCAAATCCAGCAAAGGTTGATAATCCTTCGGCAGAAGAGATGCCCTCGAGCCAGACACCACTGACTTTCGCTTTCTCTCACCATTAAGAACCTGAGATGGTGGTCGAAGTGCATTGAAACAAGCAGCAACGGGGAGATTTTGGATGGGCAAGCAACAACTTGGGATGGGTGGTTGAGCCGTGCAAGCAGTGTTGTGGGAGGGGTTTGTGGAGATGGGTGAAGGTGACACGCTTGAAGTGAAGGAACTGAAAAAAGGAGAGTCCCAGAAAAACAACACATGAAGGCGAAAGCGTAAATATTCAGGAAGTTAGGCTCTGCTTCATGGGAGGACACAAATGACAGCAAGGCGGGACAAAGAAGAAGGATTAACTACTAGCGAGGAAGCCTTTTTGAAGGACAATCCAAGTTTTCAATAAAAAGCCAATGTGCGGGCTGTAATCCCATACAGAGAATACAGCACGTCTCGAAGAACAGTGAATGCGCGCTGCCTAGGCTCGACCTAAAAACTGCTCCATTGATCAATGTCGGGCCTTACATTTACTTGTGTGGCTGTCCACATTATTGTAATGATTCCAAACCCCAGGAGTGAGTGACATGATCGCAAATAGCCCATGTAAGCCATAGAATGATTTAGTAACCCCCTTATATCTTGAATGAAGCTCATTAAGGCAGGTAAACATCGGATTTCTGTAATACATTGTCTGATTAGTCTGAAGAAATTCATTCGTTGGTACTTCAAGCGCATTAAAGAACTCGGTACTACAGCCATACTTTTTTGTTGGACATCTTATATGCAGTACTGTCTACTACAGAATCCACTACAGAATCAATGTGACCGTGCAGTAATTATTGTATTCCTTTGGCAGTTTCTGCATATTAAATCGTAAAACTGTGTTACAGGAATATTACAAAATCTTAGAATGTGATGATAGAGAATGTACAATAGTTGTTGTACAGACAATAAAGCAAGGGGTTTTTTTAGGTTCTAGTTCAAATATTTCTGCAAAACAAAAGCACGTTTCTTCCCCCTGAGAATAAATGGTATACATTGATATGTGAATGAACTTCAGCATGCACATTTCCACTGACATATGTTCTAGTCAGGCCTATTTTCCCATTATTTTGCAGAACTTGAGGTTGCATGATCTGCACACATGTATAAAAAAGAATCCCAGAAAATGCAAATATTTAATACATGGATAATTAAGATGGCTGATATTTGGCAATATAAAAACCAGTACCGTAGTTTGCTGATGTGATTTGCACCTAAACTCTCAAAATCCAGGGCATTAGCAAACAAATTCAAGATGATCCCCCATGGTTCTCAAATCACATTGGTTAGACTCATCTTGGCTAATCAATAAATTGTTAATTCCTTGAGATGGTAAGAGAGTTGGGCTAGGAGGGATGTTCTGCATTAGAGACCCTCATGTTCTGAATGAAACAAAATACCACATTTCCCAGTGTTAAAGATTTCTGATGTCAGCGGTAATTTCTGCAGACAACCAAGTTCACTTTCCTGCAAGAGAAATTATCAGAGCCATGGGATGCCGGGTTAGGCCTTAGTAAGTATATTTATGCCAGTATTTCTTTTCTCAGACAGATTTTACCACGGGTTTTGCAGTAAATGTCTGGGATAAGCAGAAGAGGTACAGTACTCTAAATGCTGGTCTCTTTTAGGTTGAGAAGGTTTTTTTCAGCATGTTTGAGAGATGGTATTTGGGTGTTGGTAACCCATTTTTCTCTAATGGACATAGACTTACTGATGTAATGTTCAGACAGTTATACTAATGGACATAGACTTACTTGTGTAATGTTCATGTGGTAAGGGCAATGTACCCTGCATGTTGTCTCAGTTCAGTCTGAGGTTAAGCTGGTTCTGGTTATAATTGTGAAGCCTAATTGTATCCCAGTGCCTTCTAAGAGTATGGTAGTGTAGTTAAACAATATAACATGTATGGCACCCCAGTTAACTTTGGCAGTGAGTTCTCTTGGTAAGTACGCTCCAGCAAACCCTGCTCCTTGCTTTGTGCTTTAATGGCATCTGTGTTCTTTTTGAGACTGGTGACGCCCAGTTATCATAGTTTTGCCTGCAGAATGCCATTGTTCTTTCTTGTGTGTGTCCTCATGGCTAGGGTGCCATAACCTGCTTCCATATTATATCCACTTCTCATTTTGGCTGTGTCATGCTTTTGTCATACCAGCCACTTCTGATGTCATTCCTGTTTCTTCTGGAAAGCATTTTGAAATGACTTCTCCTTTGATTAGGATATTTGAATTGCATGTGGTATCTCTTTTGGTCTTCATCTCTCCTACATGCACACCTTCGATCCATTGCATGAAGGACATCCATTGTCAAAATAGGCATTCAATCTAGGCACACCTTCACTTAGTTTCTTGCCATCGTGCGGCTGTGTTTGGATGTGAGAACCCTACTCTCTTAAAAGTGATCACACAACTCATTGTGTTGGGCGTCATATCCTTCTTACTCTTTAACACCCCTAAGTTAGCCTCCCTAAAAGAAGGAATGTTACCTCCCACCATTAGACAGGCATTGGTCACCTCTTTTACAGCCAGACAAGGCCTCAGACGAAATGTCTTTTACAGACCCCTGGCATTGGTCAGCACTGAATATAAAATCCTCAGCTGAGTGCTGGTGTGCCAGTTGCCCTCCTTGCTCCCACAGTTGATACACGCTGATCAGTGTGGTTTTGTTCCGTGCCGTAACACTTCACTCAATATACGCTGCTTTTACCAGATCATGGAAGCCACCCGTGGCCAATGCCCGATGGCATGTTGCCTCTTGTTAGATTTCTGGCAGGCCTTTGATACCCTGGGTTGAGACTTCATGTGTGCTGCCCTGACACATTTGGGTCTACACCCCACCTACCTGCGCTGTGTTAAGTTACTATACACCTGACACACGCATGGGCTGGGGGGGGGGTTGCGCATATATCTCCTATCCCTACCCAGAATTCCATGGCACTAGACAGGGATGTCCGCTTTTCCCTCATGGCTCATCCCGAATTAATTCATACTCATGGTCTGCCGGAAACACTCTTCTTAACACACGCAAGTTTTATTCGTTATGCCCGTAAACATTGGGCATCATGCAGTTCGGACCCAGTTGCTCATGACTTTATGCAGGCGATGCATGTTATGGGTCACGGCAGCCACCTGATTCACTGGCTGTACTGTGGTCTGCGTACACACCTGATAGTTTGCTTAGCTCCCCTTCGGACCAAGGGAGAGAAGTACCTCGCGCGAGGTCTCCATGATAAGGAATGGGCTTTCCTTCTTGAATACCCCAGTAACATTTCTCGCAACCCCTGTTTAAAGTTTATATAGTTTTCAATTTTACATCGGGCCTACCTTAACGTCACAGAGCCTACACTCTATGTTCCCCACTGTGTCCTCGGCTTGCCCTCATTGCTGCAACCCGGATGCAGATCTTCTGCATATGTCATGGATCGGTCCCTCGTTATCCTCTTATTGGGTGGATATTCAAACTGCTTTATTGGTGTTGACTGATTTGGACCACTGGCATACAGTGAAACACTGTGTTCCGGGGCTTATATCCCAGGCCCAAAGGCTTCAGAGTGGTGGCGCGTTTTGCAGATTTACTACTTTTACTAGCGAAGCACCTCCTGACAAGACAACGGACGTCCCCGAAGACGTACCTTGTCTCCCAGTGGCTGAAGGTGTTGCGGTCAGGAAAAGCTGAAACCAGTGCCTTGTGTAGGGAGGAGTACCAGGGCTTGCGGAAGTGGACCACAGCTATGGAATGGGACACACTGCTTGAATCCTTCAAGGCTTATGAGACTGCTGATGACTAATTTTACTTTGTGTGGACTTTTGTGTGCTCTGTTTTTCATGGCCTAGTGCCACTGCTCTACCCTAAAATGTAATATCCCTATGCTACCCTGTTACGTCTCTGTAATACGCACTATGGCTTGGCTTGTTGCTCCTGGCACCCTCTGTTATCAATGCCTGTTCTTTGGGGGCTCATTGGTCCCACTAGTCATGTCTCCACTCACTTGCACAATGTAGGTATATATATTAATACCATGACGATGTCAAGTTTGGGGGAAGGGGGGGACTTGATTTTTTGTTTGAAGTTTAGCCAGATCGCATTCCAATGACCATGTGTGTGGCGGATTTGATTTCCTTCCCCTTTTTGCTGCCTGTACTGTAATTACCGATAATTCCTGCTTTCACTTAAATGGTTTGAAGATTGGTGATTGCACATTTCTTTATTTATATCGCCAAACGGTGGTGCATGTTTGTATGTGAAAATACAATAATGTTTGTGTTAAAAAAAAAATAATAACACCCCTATGTTAAGATCCCTGCAGGTCTACCTCTGCAGATGTTCAGTCTGACTACTTCATGTATTTTTATATCTCATTACTGACAGATACACACAAAATAAAGAAACCATGATCCATAGAGTTAAACAACCCGGTGTTGCAAAAAAGAAAAAAGTACTTTGACAAAACACTAGTGTACATGCCTTTCTGCCAGTGTGGCAGTCACTCCCTCACAAGCTCTAAAATTGTTACCCTCACAAGAGTTACATAGAGATGAGTAATCACTGTTTGAACTTAAATAAATCCCCAAACATATTAATTTGCAGCTACTTTTTTTTCAAAATCTTCTCAAGCGGTACTATTTGGACCGTTAACTAAAGTGTTATTAGTTGATTCAATCTCGCAGATGGGTTCGGTTGTGGATCCACAATATCCCTCCAACTGAAACCTGTTAGGGACCTTGAAACTTGGGGTTCGTATTGCCCCATTGCATTGTCAAATGTACATAAGGGTGCTTACGGCACACTTAAAAATACATCTGACCGGTACTGATCTCCTTATGCCAATCGGGTTTTATAAATGATAGGCAGGCTGATGACAATGTCACTCAGTGTAGCTAATTAAGCACCGTGCAAAAGGAGATGATCTTCTCGTTGGCTCCGGAGAA
Organism: Triturus cristatus; assembly: GCF_964204655.1. Taxonomy (NCBI): domain Eukaryota; kingdom Metazoa; phylum Chordata; class Amphibia; order Caudata; family Salamandridae; genus Triturus; species Triturus cristatus. The sequence goes on from NC_140591.1 coordinate 225,576,752, forward strand.
CTAGCTCACTAAAGTTGGGGGTGTACCTCTTTAAGACTTTGCAGAAAAGTCGATTGAAAATAAAAGGTACATACATTTATTTTTGCCTACTCACAAAGATTTAATATAAATTAAATTTGCAATTAACACTACCAATCATGCTCTCGAGGGATCTAAACATGGCTGTTATATTGCACCATTGCCGTATGTCCTAAAAATAGAACCCTGGGGATCAAAAACTAAACACCAGTGATGACGCTCAACAGATATGATTATCGATTGGTCACTATAAAGAAGCCTTGTTTGCTGATGACTTTCTTTGCTTTCTGTACAACGCAGCATTCTCCTGTCCATTGCTAGTTTACAAATTATTCCAACAATTTAGTGTCTAATTTTACAATGAAATTCCAAAGGTTAAAAGGATTCAGGAATGGGACTATGTGATAAGATGAGCGAGAGTCATACGTTCTGAAGACAAGCTCTGCCATCCAGGTAGTAATGTTCCGGTAAATTAGGAAGACCTCTAGAAACATAATATTCTAGACTTGGTGAAAGCTCTTATAAAAACTTTCACGGGAGCAAGAAGCTGAAGGTATCTTGGTTCAACAGAATGAACAGCGGGACTCTGAACACTTAACCACGACTTCTGTGTGTTGCCAAAGCCTTGCTGTCAGGCTTCCCATGGACACACTGTTCAGCATAAAGCATTAGCCTTCATCAATTCCTTACATATGGCAAGATCAGTACTATATATTTCAAGTTATGAAGGAGTTTCGGGATTCCCTAATAAAGAGAGGAATGTTTTGGCTGCCCAGGTAAAACCCAGCACTGGAGTGGTCACTTGAGACTAAACAGAAATTCTGGTTAACTGTACAATAAAAACATTCAGACGTTACAGTGAAAGTACTTCTGTGGATAACCACAAAACAACATAAAATATAGGGAATTCACTTGAAATTCTGACGACAACCCCAAGTTATTGGTAGAAGTGTTTGAACGAAGGGCACAACTTCTCTCCTCTTCCCTTTGTCCTCTACCATAAACAAGCCAGACTGCCCCCTTGGGGATCACTGATGACTCGTTTGGCTGGTGGGTATAAAATAATCTCCCATGTTTAGGAGAATTTTGTGAAGGTGGGACTTTAAAGAGTTTTGATACATGCTTGGTTTTTACATTTCATGATAAAGATAAATTGTGGCCATGAAACCTTTCTGTTTAAAAAATACAGATGAAACATGGGAGAGACCTCACTAGTAGTCATCATTTATTCTTGCATAGGTCAGTGTTAAAAACACTATCCAACTGTATAAAGTACATGTAGGGGACATTCAGTATCAAGTACATAGGAGGGTTGAGCATTCGTTTAGTAACGCGGGTACAGAGGCAGGTTTAAGATCGAGGATGGATGTGGGGGAGGGTACCGCGTTCAGGGAATACTCGACAAGGTTGCAGTATAATGAAGGTATTGATGTAGTATTGTTTTTTTTGGATGGTGGTCATAATGTGGGGTTAGAACAATCAACTCAAATGGATGTCATCCTCTTCATCAGTTATTATTTCACTTGAATATGGTGGAAGCACCGTATGCATTTCTGTAAAAATAGAACTGAAAACATAGAACAGCTGACAAATATGTAAGACTAACAGAGGCTTTATTTTAATCTAACAGCTACCCCTGACGAAGGGCGCAAAAAGGCCCAAAATGCATTGGGATTTATTTTTAGCTGCTTATCATGATCCAACCCACGTGACGCAGTAAAAGGCCCGGATTGGCATAACTGCCTCATTTGAAAAAATTGGGATGACGGACAGCCTCATTGTGAACAGTTGAGAAAAAATTGAGAAAAGGTTGAAATATTATGGAAAAGTTTGAACAAATGCGAATAAACATGGATTTTTTGAACAAGATAAGTTTTGCAACAATTTTGTTGAAACGCTGTGCGATTGGATATGTAGCATCTGGCTGCTGCAATGTTTTGAAGTTTCACACATGTGCTCTGAGGCGAGGCACGGCTCCAGTCGGCACGCAAGCTTGGAACAATAAAAACACGGAGTGCATTGCCATTATATGTACATTCCTTGAAAAAGGTCTGACACCTCTTTGCCACCGCACATGTCTGGTGGAGACAGTGATTGAGGGGAGAGATTTTAGTAGATTCTTTGGTTAGTATTTGAACGAGAGCAGCAAGGTCCTCCATCTATTCGCAGTACAAAGAAAGTGCTTATAAAACGAGCCTAATGTAGTATGTCACTCCAGTACATTTGAAGTTCATGTGCGGAAGATCTAGAAGTTGTTGGCGGGGTTGTAACTAGCCACGCTGTATGGACTACATGTGGTTGGAGGACCTGTAAACAGACATAAACTTTCTGGAAGGAAGTTTGGTCTCTACTTGGAGACATCAGAGGCATTCAGGTCCCTCACAATCCACTAGTCGTCCGGCTCAAGGATGTATGTAGACGATGAATGACATCAATCGCTGGTAGGCTGATAACCCATGCACTGTCTGCCGCTTGACCTGATTAGATCCCAGATGTGTAAAGCTCCAGGTTCTTCAAACACATCAATTTAGTGATTCAAAGTTTTAAATACTAATGCCGTAGAGAAACCAATGAGGATAGTGCGACACAGAATGGCTAATGCCTTTCGGCCCATATGTTAAATGAGCTGTAGCATTGGGCTTGTGCTCTCCTCCACTGTGATTACGGATGGCACTGAATGCTTGTACATTGGCCTCACCCTGATTTTGCTGCAGAGTCGCTTTGAATGCTTGGGATCTGAGTTTGCAGTGATTTGTAATGAGAGGTGCATGCCCCGTTCCATTTGTATTCTCTTGTCATGAAAATGTTATGTTTATGGGTTGGAAAAGATGTTGTACCAACAAAACCAGAGTTGTTTTAAAAAAAAAAAAAAAAATTGAGGTATGAGTTCCAGTTTCTGGCAAGGATATTATTTCTGTGTGATAGATGCAATTGAGTTCTGCTATTTACTCCTTTTCGTAAAACAAGTTAAATTCATATTAATCGTTGCTAGACAGACTGAGAAACAGGTCATAGGGATTTATTTCAGTTTGGGTGAAAGTCGCAGTGTCTGCATGTCTCGAGGGAACCTTCAGGTTCAGGGAAGAAAAATTATGATTGCTCCCACTGAGTTTGTTTTAGTGCATTAGTTGAGTTCCACAGCTGTGTCCGCATGTTCCATTCACTTGGTGTTGGATATAAATATCCTGGATCCAGGGTCCTGACATTGAGGTCCATTCATAATAGCAATGCAACCATAGAAACGTAGCAGGACTATACACATTTCTCAGAGGTGCCTATGTGTTAAGGGATTTGGGCTGTTTTCATTTGTTAGAGAAACATTTGCAAGAAGTGTATGTTTATGTATCACAAATTGTCTTTGATTCTTAATCTTCCCCTTCACATGCTGGTGTTTCCCGCAGAGGCACCCCAATTCTCCAACTGCGATTGTGCCGGAATACAATGCACCTGCCTTGATGGAGCTTCTGCGGGAAAAGGAGGAGACCATTCTGTCCTTGGAAGCCGACATGATCAAATGGGAACAGAAATACCTGGAGGAGACCGCAATGAGGCACTTTGCCATGGATGCTGCTGCCACAGCTGCTGCCCAGAGGTAGGCGGTAGGGAAACAGAGGACCTGTCAGCAAATACAGCAGAAGGGAGCAATCACTTTTCAGTGTCAGACTTCCTGGTCTGAAAATACTAATGTAAGACCTCATCTGTTCCTAAATTTTGTTTTAACAAATTTCATTATTGAATTTTTCCATTTTCCAGGCAATATCGCCGGTGAACCTAATAAAGAAATAAACAGTTGGCATAAGAAATTACAAACAAATGTAGGATATATTATTTCAATACATGCTACCATCAGTGATCACAAAAAGGGAACATAGAGGAGACATATCAATTATTCAACAGTGCAGCACTTCAGCTTTACCCACATTTTATGTGTATTAGGGCATCCCCCTAGACGAATTAATGGAGATTGCCAGTAGTAGGCTTCTCTCCGGGCCCCTTTTCTGGTGAGTCCAGACTGGGGGCTGTAGGACTCCTCCACTCGTGTGTTCCTAGCTTTTTAACTTGTTTGTATTACATTGTGATTTGGTTCGCTATCATATATATCTTTCAGTTTCTTTGAAAATTACATTTTAAATGAATGCTGGAAGATGTTTTGGATGGACTGTCCCTTTTAGAGTGTGGTCAAGACTGAGTTGGATATGGCCGGTCACTGTGGCGTAGGCATAGTAAGCAAATAAATCTATGGACTGGGGTTTGGACTGACATAGTTACCATTGGCTGAGATTATTTTAAGTGTTCCATCCATCAGCTTGTAGCTTTACTCCAAGTGTCTAGGTGTTCGTTATTGTTCATGACTGAAATAAGGCTTATGCAGACGACCAACTATATTTATGGCATTCTGACATCCCACAGGCACCTTCAAGATTTTATTAAGTAAATTCAAAATTTGTTGATTGTCTACTTATACATGGTATGCGTGGTATACATGGTTCCACACTGAGAGGCCTAGTCACAAACTAGACTTTATAGTACATTAAGTGTATTCCTCATGTACTACAAAATGCTATTCACAAATCTACCATAGAGAGATTTCCTCCCCAGTGGCGGAGACGGCCGGGTATGTGTGAAAAGTTACTAGTAGTAACTTTACACTCGAAATCCTGTTCTATCAGGCTCCATCCACTGTTTTGAAGGGGTAGCATTACATTTACTCTGGTAATAGCAAACGCTGTTAGATGCTGTAGTAAATTTACATGTGAGTAAATCTACACAGGTAAATTTAAGTTTGTGAGTAGGCCCCTGATTGTGTATGACAATTTGAAAACATATAACAAGTATTTATTTGCTGGAGAAGTTTACATGCTTGGGTAAATAGTTTTCTAGAGAGATGCCTTGGATCAGGATCAGAGCTTTGTTTAGGCCTTAAGTCAAATGATGTAAATTTGTATATCAGACTATTTGTTATGTTCAGGTATGTGTTTATTTATTTAATTCTAGTATTAGCCATTATAAAAACAAATACCAGTTTGGGGCATCAACCATTGTTTCAAAGTTAACACAAAAAGCATCATCAAACTTTCCAACTAGCAGGTAGGACCTAGTCTGTTTATAACAGCTCTACTCCATTGTCTACCTTCTATCTTGCATTTTCTTCCTTTGCTTCTCAAAAGATTTGAGCCACTGACGCCAAAGAGAATGGGTCTCTTTTATGCTGTATGTAGACTGGGCAAATCTCTTCAACCCTTGGAACAAGGGTACAGTCAACCAACATAGAGTTAGTTTAAACCAGCAAAGTTGCTTGCTTTTGATTTGAGAAAGGCAACACAGACAAAAACTGTCCCCCCTACTGGGAAACCTCTTTCATAAACAAGATTCCAAGGTTTACAGCCGCACTTCAACAACTTATTGACTCCTTGCCCATACTATCCAAGTGCTAAAGGTCAATCAATTATTTTCTTTGTGACAGTATATAAATTGCAGCTAACAATGGGCACTGTATGGAATTAGAATATTTAGGGTTACCTTTCATGAATAACCTGTTGATAATACAATGGACCATGGTGGGGACCAGAGGATTTATATGATTTTGTGACTGGAGCATTTACCACATCATAATCAGTTTACTGCATTTGCCACATGACCTGCTGTATAATTTGCAAAATGTGTAGATTTCACAAAAAATGCTGCTTCTGTTTTGGATTAAAATAATACTACCAGAGAATGTGCTGCACAAATTGCATTTTTTGCTGCATAAATTGGTCATCCAAGTTGCATAATCCTAGTCACTCAGACAATGGTAAAGCTCTGCAGAATTGTTTTGGGGCTGTCGTCAAAACGATATTCATATTGCACAATATTTTTAATATTTAACCGTTCACTTTGAAATTTGTGTTTTTATGCCAGTGCATTTTATATATATATATATATATATATATATATATATATATATAATATATATATATGATACATTGTATGCTAGAATATTGCAATTGAAGTTTTTTGGTTTACTTGATGACATAAACCACGAGGCTGTTTGTGAATGTCACCAGTACCCAAAATGATAATGTATGACAATCTTACAGGTTACTCTTTATGCAATTTGTATATGAGCTCTCCACATTATTTGCAGATTTCACCAAAAATATTTTTTACCTAAAATGGATAAAAATAATACGTCCAGAGAACGAGCAGCAACATTCTCGTTTCTGTTGCAAAATGTAGATAACCTTGCTGCATAATTTGGAACTTTATGCCATAAAATCGTAGTAGCACCAACAATGGTCAAGCTCTGCAGAGTGGTTTGGAGACTGTCATTCTGATGATGAAATCCATATTTCACTATCTGCCGTGAAATATTTTCAGGACCTTTTTATGTTCCCCTTAACCCTGTCACGCCGTAACTCGTATGTGCTGGATTTCATAGCCTGATTGTTTTTGCCAGTGCGCTTGATTCAGATGCAGTATTTTACATGTTGTATTAAACTTGGCTCTGTGCATTGGATAAAAAAAATGGATTTGTTCAAATGTAGGTGTTCCTTTTGTGTTGCTAGGGATACCACAATTATTAACCACTCACGGCACGGCAGCTACAATGACAGCGCATCAGCAATCCGGCTGTGGCAGGAGGAAGAGCAGATCGTGCAGGCCAGTCGGCGGTGCCTGGACATGGAGCTCACGTAATAAACGCTATTGTCTTTTAAACAAAAAATTGTACGAGTAATGTGACTCAGACGAGATCTTCATAAAATATCTTTGATTCATGATGTGAACTAGAAACATCAGCTTGAAAAGCAGCAACTCTTAACATTAAATATTAATTTCATACATGCCTGGTTTAGAAGGATGAATTTTTTATATTGCTAACAATCCTCTGTGGTGCAAACTTTTTAGAATCCACAACAGTACTTGGGACCGAGAACCTCTCTTCATCTTTTTATTTGTCTGCTGTATCTTACATTTATATAGATGTTGGTAATTTTTTTTAGATTCCTGCACTATTTACTACCCCATAGCATGCTCTCCAAAGACATTTTTTTTTCATTGTTATTTAGGTAATGCCGAATTGTAGCCCTGAATCATTTTTTACACAAAGTGACTCCAGTCCCTAGCATTCGTCCCACTCCTTAGATCAGGTGTCTCCTCCCTACTTCCATCATTAACCTAATTGACACCTCTATCTTGGACTTCGCTACTGCTCGTGCAAACGTGTTTGCTATCAGGAAGTAACCCTATGCATGGCACAGAACAAGAATGTGTGTCCTATGCTTGTGGGATTTATAAATCTCTCCTGGTCCAGCACCCCATGTCTTTCATGATGTCCTTAACTCCAGTTTGCCAGACTGGTCTAACTGTTGTCCAACCATCATGTTCCTGCCTGCCCCGAGGATAATTTCATTTTTATCTTCCTCCATTACGAGACGGATTTAGACTCTCTCTTGTCTTGATAAAGAGCATATATCGAGGCTTTTATAACCTTAGTGATCTGCCACTGTGGATACCAGTGCCGCCCTCCTTCTTAGGTGCCTACATCTTTGTGACTTTTCTTCTTAAGTTCCTGTGTAGTAAGACTGCTGCTCCGTTTTTTGTGCCTTTCACTCTCACTCCATCTTCTCAACTTCTTGGTGTGTTATGGTATTGTATATGTCTCCTTTTATAAGGCTATATCTGGGTTCATTGTCCCCTGGGCAGCAAGTACCTTTTTCGTATTGCTAGAGTGGGCCAAACCATTAACATTCAGTGACACTATTTGATATGGCGAATGTTTCTCCTTACTGCCTTCATGCATTCCTCTTCTTAATGCTCCCAAGCTCCTTCTTCTGCCCACCTATTGTTCTCATCTTCCTCCTCTTGGGCTCATGTGTGTACCTTTCTCTCCTTTCTCCCCACTTTATCATCAACCTCTAACTATTCATGCACTCCTCGGTAGTGTAGCAAGGATGCCATGGTGCAAGCAAGAAAAAGTTTCCTGTGACTGCTGCTGGGGTAGTAAAATACAGCAATTATCAGGGTTCAGTGGGCCCCTGTGCCACTGCACCTATGCCACTCCTCCTACCCTATATATTCTACCACCACAGTGCCAAAGACTCTCAAACTAGCAACTTGCTGCTCTCAGCTCCACATTTGTACAACTCATCAGCCTAGGCATCGCGCATAACCTCCCCCCTACAATTATAACCGAAAGACAAGACCTTGTTCGGCATGACCACATACATACATGTGACAGTGTGATTTGCATGTGCCTACACTAACACACACAGTGACAGGGCTCTGCTATTTCCACGGGAATCCTTGTGCCTCCCACACACGTGCAGTAATGCATACAAAGGCAGCCCATGACAAATGTGTGTATTCACTCCCAAATACCCTCTCTCCAACCCTAACATCTCACACCAAAGGGATGTATGCTTCACAGATATTGGTAACAGGATATAGTACAATCAGTCCAGCTGAACAAAGCACAATGCAACAACTGAATGATCACATGTTGGTGGTAGCTTTCCACCCAGAAGGTAACGGTATAGCTCGAGTGTTCTTTATCCTTCTATTCGGTTCTAGCAAATGTAATCGGTGGACATCCACCGATGCATGCTTTGCGCCGATAGCCCTACATTACAATACCCCCAGATATTTGGCCCAAAAACTAGAAAAATCAGGGGTTGCAGAAAATAGCGAAGTGTGAGATCCCTGCTACTGAAACCACAGCGGTTCCATAAAAAGAAAACTGGATACAGAGCTTTCTCGGGTGTAGCAGCAAAGATATGGAACTCTTTGCCAACGGATGTTCTCAACTACCGCGTCATTCAAAAAATAAGTAAAATCATTTTTGATGAACAAGTTCTTACCCTAAGCCATCTCCTTTATGTATCCATACCTGTGACTCTTTTATGATTCCTGGTCTTTTCTTGATGACCATCTTTGACGAAAAAGCATAGAAAGTTATGTATATGCAAGGCTTTTTACTTCCATTTATATAGGTGATCATGTTAGATGCTCAATTGTACTCATGTAAAGCGCTCTAATACCCAATAGGGTCATGTTCGCACTATACAACCATTTATAAATAAATAAAAATAAAAAAAATCTGTCCCACTGTGAGTTCCACAAGTAAACATATTTCTCCCATTGGTGACCTTTTTTTCATGCCACTCTTCTCCTTTCCTTTCTATAGTTTTGGGTAATATAATGTTGGACCATGACCCGAAAGCTTTTTTTAAATGAGCTTTGTAGTCCGTCAGCAATTTCCAGTGAGTTTTTTCCTTATTTTATTTTAACTCCCCTGCAACTCATGTGCCTTTTTAGGTCTCGCCTACGCAGCGTGCATGCGCTGCATAGGAGGAGACCTTTAGTAATCGATTCAGTTTTTGGCCCAAAAACGTGCATGCGTTCCATTGCTTTCAATGGCAACGCGTGCACGTTTGGCGATTCCCTTGCGGGAGCGAGCTTTGACACCATATGTTTGTAATCTACTTGCAAACATATGGTGCCCCTGCTTGCTCCCGCAAGGGAAACAGGCACAGGTCCCCTCCTCTCTCCCCTCCTCCTGCTGCCTACTTCTCTTTCAGAGCGAGGCGCGCGCGCTAGTTAAAGGGGGGCGGGCGTCTATATCTACACGCTTTTTGCACTCCCCTGTCTTCGTAAATTCGAAGTGTTTTACAGTATAACATCTGCATGAACAGTCCCCAAACAGGTTGATCGCAGCCGCTGACATGGTGATAAAGCCCCTTGCCAGCCTCGCGCTGAAAGACCAGCTTTAACCTCAGCTAAACAGGGCGCGTGCCTTTCACTGAACTTCCCAGCCCCGGTGCTTACTTTACTCCCCCTGCCCACTCGGCAGCACATTCTTCGGGTAAAAGAGCCCGCTATTGCGGGCCCTTTGAAGTCAGGTGCTGTGCAGACTGAGGCTGCAGAGGTTGGGCGCCAGCACTGCTCAGCAGAACTTTCATGGAAACCAGGCCAGTGCAGCAGCGACGTTGTGACGACAATATGTGCTGCTTCAATCTGGGGTCTGCCACCTCATTTCCTGGAAGTGATGGCAACAAGAGGCAAACAAGCACCAGGAAACACTCACCGGGCGTCTTTCGGCACTAGTCTAGGAGGCAACTTGAGGAAGCGCAGAGCGCTGTGACGTGGTGACAGTACAGCCCAATGGGCGTCTTGATCAAAGGGCCGCCATCCATCTGCAACTTCTCTACCAACTGCCGCAGTGGCAATGATTAGGGGCAGTGTTGGCTGTCCACACTCGGTTGTTTCATCTGTGTGTGGTGGGGTTTACAAATAACTTCCTAAATGAAAACTTCACACAGCTTAAGGCCCCTTATTGCCGAATTAGCCTGTGTTTTTTCTCAAGGTAGATGGAACGAGGCCTGCATGCAATTAAGCAAAAGACTAATGCACATGTCTTCGAAAACACTTCCAGAACTTGAGAAGGAAGGCAAGTACAGCTGACTCGGGGTAAGACTGGTGATTAGGAAAATACGAGCGTTGGGGTCGGCTTGCTATTGGAGGGTGGTTCGCCATAGCATTCAGCCTGGTAGTCATTGATTTCTGCAACTCAGGCCTCACCTCGCGGTGCTGTTGGACTGTGAGGATGTGCTTCTCCTGTGCCTCCCCCTTTTTATTGCGTCTGTAGGCTGAGATATAGGGCGAGCTGGGTCATCCCAGGAAATGCTAGAAATCTGTTTTTGGTCAACCAGGGTTGTACCAACGAAGTGTATCAAACCCCCAAAAATGTGTATAAAATGGCCGATCCTGTTGCTCCAATCTTAGATTTCCAGTTTGATAGTGTGTTATCTTGAGAAAGATTGCTTACTTTCTGTATGCAACAGGGAGCAGTACAGCAGCATATAAGCAGGCACTATGTATTTTTTTTTCTCTATAAGCTGCTGCTTTGCTCTAAGCATCCAAACGTCCCCTGGGGTAGTAGAGTCACATTTTCTGCTTTTCTCTCCTGCTTAGTGCCAGTAGTAGGGGCTTCAGAAGGGGGCTTTCTTGACGGAAAACCATGGAGCTTCTCTGCTCATTTTATGGAGCTGGTACAAAAGAAATTCGGAGAAGAGATTGTGACAGAGATTTCTTGAATTCCCTGCAGTGAAAGGAAGCCTTGCTCCTGGAGCTCTTGAAGAGGACATGATGGGATCATGTTCATCTGCTTGTGTGAGTGATTGGTTTGCCGTGAAGATGATCAAGTTGTCAATTTGGAAGATCTAAGTAGAAACTATTATGATAGCCAACGCAGCTGTACAGGATAGTGTTCTCAATGTGGATAGGGCGTTGTAAGGGCAAGAAAAAGGAGCTTTTGTCTAGGATTTTTAAATTTTATTTTAAACTGTATAGAAATAACTTCTGTGGGCATGGAAACGGTTTGGTGCACTTAAATGCAAAGATCACTTTCAAAACAGAGCTAGTGTGTTTTACAGTCCCACAATGTCACCTGAGACATACCCACTGGTGCACTGTCTTTCAGACATGACTCAGTAGGGAGGTAAAAACATCCAATCTATGCCTGTCCTAACATAAAGGTGCATCACCCGCTCACAGTTAAAAGGTGAGGTTAAATGCTCAAGTGATGTCAGCTAGGCAGCAAAAGGTGACCTTATTGGTGGGAATCATGAAAGGTGACAGCTGAGATGCAGCATGCCTACTTTGGAAGGGAAGAAGACATTGAGACTCGAAGGCCTCCAAAGTATCTTACACAATTAATTAACCTCCAAACTTCAATATAATCAGTGCACTGATATCACTGACATATGTAGTAAGTGGAACGTTGTTGAAAAATTAGAATAATTCAAGCATTTCATGTAGAAAACCCCACTTTCGAGTCATCAGTGTTGAGTTGGGTTCTACTTGGTGCTGTGTTTTAGGGTTGTTTTGTGCCATGAACAGGAGGGCAGGCTTTGATATATTGTAAGTGGGATTTTTGGCACCTGAATGTTTACTTAATACAGCAGAGAGATTGTAGGTTTCAGTTTGGAGATGGTGTTTTCTGAGCACCACATGGATCTCATTGGGCTGTTGGGAGTATCACAGCTAAGCTCTTGTAATATGGTGCACATGGACTTTCTAAGAAACAGTGGCTGAAAACTACAGCCGGTTGAGAATCAGGAAGACAGATTGTGCCTTATCCTAAAACAATGTAACCATTTAATTTTCACCTTAATATCATTAACCCCATATTCAAGCCTCGATACTGGGCACCAAACTTAGTTCCTTCATTCCCTGGGCACCGTGAAATCTGGCACCTGTGCACACTCTTGCAAGGCAGCTCAGTGTGTGCCTTTTACTCATCCACAGCCTAGCCCAAACTCAGATCAGAACGTAGAGGAACATCACCCCTGATACAAGTCCCAAGACTCTTGAATATCCTTTATCCAACACTGAGATCCCAACAGAAGGACCTCATCTTCAGAAGGGCTGAAGACAAGGTGTGTTCACGCATGCCACATGTGCTTATGCACATAGACAGAGCATCTCGCCAAAAAGAAAGGATTGGGTCCCGACTTTCCAAAAGGAACACTGGAATCTCCAGCCATACACTACAGATGAATAAAACAACACAGCTATTCCCAGTGCTACTAAACCAGTGCCGATCCTACCCGTGCCAGCCAAACTCCAACATATACTGGCAGAAAATCAAAGTTTGATAGCATTATAGCCAGCTACAACAGCGATCCGAAGGGGCTGCAAGTTGACTGAATGGTATCTAGATAAACAAGTATTGGCATAGCCAATAGGTCTCGCCTTTGGGACAGTATAAGTATTTAGTTGTACAGCACAATATCCTTGGTGCAACAATATCAACTGTTGCATGGATAAACACTTATAAGGTCCCAAAGGCGAGACCTATTGGCTATGCCAATGCTTGTTTTCTCATTATCGCCTGTTGTGGTGTCTTATGCTGCGATGTGGTGTGGGCAGTGAGATAGCCGGCCAACAATTTGCACTGCAATCGGCCTATATACCGTAGAAAAAAATTAAAGTAATGTTTGATTTTCTCAAGTTCTTCTCTTGCAAAGATGAAAATCCTTGAGCCTGCTTCAGTAATCTCAGATGATCATGCTGATTGGCAAATGGCTAGGGAGAGGTGTGGTGCAGCGGCCAGGGCAGCTGACCTCGGAGCACAGGGCTCATGGTTCGATCCCCAGCTCCGGCGGCAGCTCAGCTCAGCACCATGTGACTCTGGGCAATAGCTCACTTAATTTCCACAACGGCCCCCAGCGCCTTGAGATCCGTAAGGGTGAGTAGTTTGTGCTTTACAAATACGGATTTACATTTATTTTAAATTTTTAAGTGGTTGCAAACATCAAAGCCTTCAGTGGGAGAGCTTCTGTTGCTTTTAAAGGGGTAATCTTCTCAAATAATTCAAAACTAGTGTAGGACTTTTCTTTTCAATTTTCCATGTATCCTTCCTTTTCAACCAAGATGGCTGTCTGGTTGCAGCTAATGCAAATTTAGGGTCGAAGTCCATAGAAGTTTAAAATATGAGCGAACCCCACATCAGAGGAAGACTGTTCTGTTCAAGATTTCACAAAATTCTGAACAAGAAATAAAAGGAATCAACGTCTTCAAAAAAGAAGCTAAATTGAATAAAACCCTGCTGGACACAGTCTCAAACAAGGCAGGTTGGAAATGTAAATGAACATTACATAAAGCATAACCAAGGGAATAAAGTAGGATTTAGAGAAGGAGTTTTTGGGCTCCCAAAAATCAGTGTACAAGTAAAGGTGTCAGATTGTTCAAGGAATGACTAGTTTAGAAACAGATATATGACCTTCTGGGACTTCCTGACTGAAGGAATCTACCCAGGGCTTAAATATTTGTTCTTTATTGGAGATTTGTTAGGCTCCCCTTGCTACATACAGGCTTTTTCCGGGCCCCATGTCTTTGTGTTTGGGCAAGTGAGAAGAGATGACAAGTAGTGGGATGGACTACGAGTGAGGTCCAATCAAGCATTGCATCAAACAGCCATAGCAACTCTGGAAATGTACCTTAAAGTGATTTGATGTGGGTTATAGTCTGAGCAAAGATGGGCTTCACTCCCTGCTTGGCCCTGTATGAATGTGACTGTGTTTGCATTGTTATACTGTAGATTATTAAATATAACTGGGTTTTACAAATCTACAAATTACATTAGAAAGGCTTTTTCAAAGTTTCTCTGCAACTGTATGGGTTAGGAAATACGCATGGTTCTTATATGCAATGTATTTAGGTTGGAAACAACCTGGTAAATTTTACAACAAGGAAAAACAAACGGAAGTACTGAGAAATCATAGTCCAAATTTTAGGTCTTGGCTTGTAGAGAAAAGCCATCTGTTTTTTCCATTGGTCAGTTAATTAGGGGTGTCCAGTCTAAAAAAAGGGATGAAGAGGAGGCAGGAAGTCACTCCTACACCCTCTCTCTGTCCCGAAGTGCCTACTTAACCACAAAACGTGCTGTCGTAACACAGCATGTTCATCTATGTTTCACAGTCCATGCTTTTCATGGGGTAAGCAGGTTTATGCTCCATCTGTCTCATGGTAGGTGCAGTGACTACATTGGTAATTTCATGCTGAAGGCTTCTAATAAAAATTGCAGTACAGTTACAGCAGTGAAACTACATGTCCTGGCGTAGCGAGGAAGGTAGTAGGACCCTTCCATTTGCCATAAAGAGGGAAAGTCACCCACCATAACGCGCAGTGTGCCACAGACTTAATTACCCAGTTTTAAACCAAATTTCTTTCACATACAGAAAGTGGTGAGATAGCAGTGGGTGGGTATTGGGTTATTAATTTTACTGATCACGAGGAGCCTGATAGAAGCTTGTTGGTAGTGTTTTTGACTTGCTGCTCTGGTTCTGCTGCATCAATGTATAAACAACACCCCTGAGCAACATACAGTCCATGATTACTGTATAAATCGGGCAACAGACTAAGACTTGAAAACGTCTCTTTATATTTTATTAATAACTCCGCATTTATTTAATTAAAACCCTAATGTACATTATATTTTAATTAATACACTGTATTACATAAATAGAAAAGACAATATTCAGAAAATCCTACAGTCACATATTCACATCACCATACAACGACAATGTGCAAAACGTATTGATATCTTTATATGTCTTGTTATCTTCAATGGGCCAACATTTTATCACATAACATAATTACCCATTCATCTCTAAAGTACAAATAATGTCACACAAAAATGATCATTATAGGCCAGAGTGTGTGGCTTTGAATTGTTGATGAATCTTCAATAGATCTATGTGTGTTTCGCCACCAAGCGCCTTCATCAGGAAAGCCACTTAAAACTGTAGGGTACCAATTGAGGAATGAATCAACTTTGGTACCTATTTCCTACAGGCCGTGAAACTGTAAACGGCTCTTGAGACCCTAAAGATTACATAATATCCTAGGACGAGCGGCCACTGTATACCGGCGACCGGAATAACAATTATTTGGTACTAAGCTAAAATAAAATGTTCTGTGTTCCATAGTGTCGTCCGATTGGGCAAGAACATTCCACAATATAGACTTTGTGAAGTTCGCTTGTCGATAGACTCGTCAAGAATGGGAATCAGAAGGAATCTGTAGTTCCGCCAATGCATTATGGCAGATAGAACGAGTGGCAGAGTACATACTATTGTTTGTTAAGGGTCTGAAACCATCTCACCCATTTGTAGTGGGAACGATGCTCCAAGCTGAATCACGACAAAGGACCTGCTGCATCACACAATTCCTGCTTTCGGTGTTCTTAGGTTGCCCCATTGACACTTTTCAGTTGCCCCTTAAATACCCTAATGTGGTGTCTTCTGCGGAACCTCAGTTGTACGAATACTGCTTCGGGGTGACCACCATAGAGACCCTACCCTGGTTTGTCCTGTTCATCTGGGTTCTGCCATTTCTGGCTGAAGGAGCATCTAAAAATGCTGTACTGCATTGTATACATAATTGCCTGGCTTTTGCCATTGCCACTCCAGGGTATTACCTAGAACCACTTCAGGATAGCCCCTTAACCGCCTGTGCGGTTTGCTGCATCACCCTGGTCCCATCACTCCTCTGGACGGAATGCGTTAGTCTAAGTACTGTGGACTAACCACCAAGTTTCCGAGTATTTCCCCACAGACCCTCACTGGTGGAAATGTATTACTTTCTCACCGGAACATCGTCTAGCTTAAAACTGATCACTTCATCCTAAAATAACACCATAATACCTTAGGGAATAGAAATCCAAGTTGTGCTCTATTTGCTAATCTTCCACTGCTCCAGATGTACTCGGCACAATATATAGTAACACAAATGAGATCTTGTGGCTGAGTGTCCTCTATTTCTTAATCATTTCTCAGCTCCAGTTTTCTTCGACAGCTGAGCTCCTGCAGCTCCACACCAAACCTACAGCCAGTAGTGTTACAAGTAGGATCTGGTGGCAGAGCTTCCCCTGTCCCAGAACTACCCATCAAGGCATGTAGTCTCAGGAATCTGAGGTTGCACCGCTCCAGACTTAAAACACCATGTTACAGTAACAAACAATGCATAATATTCCTTTGTGCACAGAAGATACTTTAGCTAAAAACAGAAATGCTTCTTAAGAAATCATACCGACAACCATACTGCAATGTCACAGAAAACAGTAGCTTTCATGCCTGCCTTCTATGACGTGCCAGTGAATTCCCATCTTGTGCATGCTGCATCCTTCACTTTCAGTGCTATTATCTCCCAGACTTCCCAACTCACCTAAAGTACTCTCTTCGTCTTCCAAGTTACACCTTTCACCCCTCACCTATCCAGTGCCCCCACCACCTTCGTCTATTATCCGTCACTGCACTAAGCACACTCACACTTCTCGTTCCTCTACTAACCACACTCCTCCCACTACTGTCTGCTCTCATTCACGCCTTTTGCGTCTTCCACCTGTGAATTCTTTATGTACCCAATCCTGGAATCCAAACCCTCCTCTCCATCCAACTACTTACCTCTCTTGAACATGCCTCTCTATCCTATGCTTATAGGTAGCATGTCACACCATGTTTGAAACATGACTGAACCTCATTCCCCTCACTCAATAACTGCCATATACAACATAGTAATTCAAAGAAATCCTTCAAACCATACATGCCAATGGAGTGCCCAGGAATCCGATGTAAATCAGAGCTCTTTGGGGCCTCATCAGGGGCATAAAACACTTGACAAAATCTACAATATAATGCCATTTTTATTTATTTTTTATTTGTGAAGTGCAGCTTTCAGCAGAGGCATCATGCAACTGGGAAAACACGGAGACCCTATAGATATTAGAGAAAGGACATACCGAAGGACTGAAAAGAGATGCACTTAAGGTGTTTCAGAAATGCGAAGTAGATGGCGATCAGTCTAAGATGGCCCGAAAAAGTTTTCCACAGTTGTAGAGCTTAAAATCTTATTGCTCCATCCCGACAGCAAGCTTTCATAAAATGTGGAATTTCAGCAGGTGCAGTGAGGTGAATCTAACAGAGCACACAGTGATGTATGTATGTGCATAGTAATTCTATAACATGAACATAGCCAAAAAGCAGCAGAGTTCTGTACATGGTCAAAAACGAGCATAAAGTCATTGATTATTAGGAGAGGAAACTGAGTTGTGGACATTAATACATTATTATATAGTGTTTTTCAAAAAGGTAAATCTTCAACTCTTTGCTAATTTGGAGCAGCGTCAGGGCACCCCTGATGGATACGGTTCCAGATCCATTGTGCATAGATGGAAAAGGCCTTTGTTAGACCCCGAAGTTTCTGGCTGACTGGAACGCACCAAAGCCAGTCAGAATCCACCGCCCTAGATAGGATGAATACGATACAAGTGTCTGATGACCTGTGCTCACCCTTAGGTAGCTTGACACTGAGCAGTCAGGCTTATGCTCAAGGCCCAAGTGTAAAGTATTGGCTCAACACCACCCTCACAACACACTGCGTACGCCACAAAAAGACTTCACACCATATGTATAAAACACTGGTCTTTGTATTACACACACATTTAAATCAAAAACTGAATACACATTGTATATGCACTTTACTGTTATATGCAATTGTCGAACTTTCTCATTAGCAGCAGAACGGCATGAACATGCATGCCCCAATCAGAGGTATTCAACCAACATGACATTCCCCAATTTGCATACCCCCAACAGTTGCAATGGTTAAAGCCATCACACGTCTTTGACTACACCTCGTGACCTAGCCCCTCAGTCACTCAACTACACCAGCCAATGATACATGTTGCTCCTGCTGGCGCCACGTTGATTAGATTGACTCAACCACCTAAAATGGAATGAAGCAGTTAATTAGTTTTGTCCATCCAGATTAGACCTCCAGGCACCCAGCCACACCTGCACGAGTGAGGGATCGCTATCCCTCCCCACCCCCCACCCCCGTAGGCAAACTGGCTCACTTCCAAGTTTGGAGAAATGTTTCCCCTCAAGCGGAGGTGTGGGCTGCCGTAGCACGCGGCACCCTGCCATAGGTGCCCAGAAGACACAATGATACCACTCGGGCCCAGTCACGATGTACTCCACAACAAAGTACCTTGTGGCGTGGGTCCTGGTAGAGGGAGCAAGCGACCTGGGACGGAAGCCGTGATGTCGGGCACTGTCGTCACTCAATCTGGAGGCCAAAGACAGTCTCAGCTCCCAGCTCAGGTCCCCCAACACCCCTCGGCCATTACACGCTCTGGAGGGCAAGCTAGCACAGGTCCCCTGGTTCTAAGCATAGGTCCCTCAGACTCTGCAAGCTTCCCCAGCACTCCTTGACTCACGTCCCGCACCTCAGGTGGGTTGTTGTTCTTTATGAGCACAGTGTACAGTCTGTGTACATCAAGACGGTCCTTGTCCTAACCGATGATCACTCTCACCAGTTTTCGCTGCACCCTGCATCATCCTTATAATCTCGTGGAAATGAGGAGATCCTTTGTGTCCCTGAAATCTCGTGGACAGGAGACCAGCCAATCGCCCTTGTAGAATACTTAGAGACCTGGCCCACGACTGTTGGCCCTTAGCTGCAGGCCAGCAACGTCCAGGCAAAATCCGCCAAGTGATAGTTCCCTTCCTGGAGCACAAGCTCCACGCCACCACAAGTCTGCGAATAATCCAGTTGAAATCCCTCCTGCCCTAATGATTCCTCTTGTTGATGTTCCACCTTCTAATCAGGGTAGTATGGTTTCAAATCCAAAGCATCTCTAACTCCTGAGGCCAGAGCCCCAGTAGTTATACCCACAATGGCCTTTGAAGATGCAATCAGTTCAAAAGACCACCTTTGAAATGCACATGCCCTCTCTAAAGTTTGTCCTGTCTGCCATCCTACCCAGGAGCTTTGATAACTATCTTTAGAGGGGCCAAGACACTGCCCCTTGGAATGTCGTTCTCAATTCCACTCCATGTAATTGTCCCAGAAAGGCCCCTCAGAGTCACTGGTATGCAGTTTCCCTTGAGCCCCTATTTCATGGCTTTCTGTCAGGAATGCACAGATGTAGCTATCCCCCCAGCGCTCAGATATGAATTGGAGGCAGGCCGACAGGCACACACAGTCACGAGTATCGAACTGGCCACTTTCCCAAAGTGACATTTCCACACACGTAATGTCGGATCCACTCGGACTGCCGGAGAGGATTCGCCATTACAAACTCATTGATATCAAACACTACACTGCTGCTATTATGCACGTAGGAAATACTGCTCAATATCCTTTCCCTATGCTAATCCAATGCAAGAAGCAGGCCCAATGTACCGAACACATCATTTGGTTCCATTCACAACCCTTGCGTGCAACACACATGCACACATTGCCTACTTCTTCCAAACACTGCACCCTGTCCCCAGGGAGAACTCTGATATAGCAAGAGACATGCAGAACCTTTGCACGTAGCATTTGAAATGCCAAGCTGAGTAACAGTAACCTGCGCACACAGGCCCCACCAGAGCAAACCTGTGGCACGATCGATCAGCTGCCTCCAAAAAAGGCACTACCAGTGCTGCAGGCCCACGGATGACCATTCGAGGTATGTGCCCTGGGAATATATATTGCCTCTAGACTAAGGACTTAAAGCTAAATTGAATCAGCCAATCATGTATACACCAATCACCAGTATGTATATGAATAGCACAGCGGTTTGGCACTGAATGGCAGTGTCAAACGCACTCAAAGTTCTAAGGCTAGCACCTTGGTCAACGGAAAACCGGAAAGGAGAAAAACAAAAAGTTGAGGGAAAGAACCCTAGAAAGGGCCATTTCCAACAGGCTGTGGTCTTGTTTTTTCCTTTTTACACTTCTTAGTCTGCAGTCTGATGGTGTCCTGGGTATGGTTGAGTCAGGAACCACCAGATATGGTGGGTGTGTCTGTAAGATAAGCAGGGGTGCTGGTCGTGGTGGCTTGGTAAATTATGCACCTGGTTTTGAAGATGGTGCAGGACAGCAAGAGGAGAATATTGAGTTCCATCAAGATGTGAATGATGTAAGGGGTGATGATGTCAGATAGAAACTTTGGGCCAGTCTAGTAAACAGCACGCTAAATAAGTTCAAGAGCATTAAATTGAATCTGTTGTCTAAAGGGGGCAATATTCTTAGTACTACGCTTTCCGAAATTTTACAGTGCTTAAGAGATGTAATTTCAGGCTGGAAAGAGAAACAAGTTCCATCTCTTCACTGAAATTCTACAAGCAGAAATTTCTAGGTAAAAAAATTATTTGTTAACCGTAATTTTCCATTTCCAAGTTCCATGCTCTTTACTGTCCTGCTGGGAAATTTGTACTCCCAAACCTTGTTAACAGTGCAAGCTTTTGAATGGTAGAAGACATTAAAATGAAAAACATTTCTGTGTTGCTTAATGTCCACTTATGGCACCAGTCACCACAATTGATTGACAGTTTGAGTGGTTTTATCCCAGGTCTGTGTGAAATGGATTATATTTTCCATGATATTTTTCTGAAAGATAACTGATACTCCTCTCTCGCTCGCCATTGTCAGTGGGCTACTAACACAAAACAATTTCTACCATACATCCCCTTTTCAAATACCCCACTGACACCCCTGACAGCTTTCCAGCATACCTTAGATGCCATACAATATCACCCCCCACCTAGCCTTGTCACACCCCCTCCTTTCTTACACATAATACTCCTAGAATACATCATACATGTCTCTTCACAAAATCAATCCCCTGCTCCACTCACCATTTCCCCATTAGTCCTCTCCTCCCTACCTGTCAAAATTGCCACCTGGTTCCCTATCTTCTTGGTGTGCTACTGAAGAGCTCTCAAACACAACAAAGTTGATTGTGGCCCCATGTGCATGCTGTCCTGCCCTGCGTCCAGGCTCCATTGTGGCAAAGTGGTTTGCAGAACAACAAGACTGATGGTACCACAAAAACTATTTTTGATAACTTTAGCTGTGTTGGGAGGTCTATTGCAACATGTTCCCTGTTATTGCCAGCTTCTCTAATGAAATAGATATTAATAGAACAGTGACTAATATCCCAGTCACAGTCTCACTTTTATGTAGTCTGTGTAGTTATGTTTATTTTGTGGCACATGGAGATTCCTTCTCTGGCCATAGAGTTGTGAACAGGCATACCTTGTAATACAGTGAAGGACATATAGCTACAAGTAAATTCCTGGCAGATGAAGTCCTCCACATCCTTAGTCTTCCATTGGCCTGTTTTCTGCACCACAGCAAACCTTTACAGGGTCTGGATTCAGGCCCTGGCAAAGAGCGAGCCAATCCAACAGGTCAGTGGAGGCCTTAGCTTCCACTCTATTGCTGGAGGACGCCCCACCCAATTTAGAACTCCAGTGTACCTGTTGGGGTCTTTAAATCGGAAAGCTCTGAAAGCTGAATAGTTTGCCAAGTGGGTATCATGTTTGTTGCACACGCCCAACAAACCTTTTTGTTTTTCAATAACAAACTTCCACTTTAGGAGTTATTCTTGAAAAATAGAAATCAATGGCCGTGATGTGACAGGGCGTTCTCTCTGTGCACAAGGGCAATTAGTAGGTGGATTTTCCTGCCTAGGCCCACCATGTCATACACGGTGGTCCTTAGCAAGGAAGTACAGGTAATGAGGAACTCTCTTGGAACTGATTGGATTTACCACATATCATTCATTCCCACTCAGATCTTTTAGAGCCAAACATATCTACAAGGATCGCACATAAACCCAAAACGTGGGCCCCAACAAACAATTACAAGCACACTGGTGAACAATTCAATGAGTTTATTAAAATACAGTTTTATTAAAAAGATTATTTCTAGAAACATATAAAAATGCAATGATGTGATGGGAAATCGCAGTTAAAAATTACAAATTACAGTGCACAAGAGACAGTAAAGTATGTGAAAAACGTTCAAATCATCATATAATGGTTATTTCATAAGAATCAATCAGTTTCAAAAAACCCATCAATAGATATTGAGATTGGATATGCGAAGTTCTGTGAATATACTCAAAATGAACACAAAGGGGCGTCGACACGTTTCGGTGGCAATAGATTATTCAGAAACCACCTTTATCAGGACTAGAATGATAACTGTCTCTCTTAATGTCTAATTTCTGGTGCAAATTCACATAACCTGGTTAAAACATAAACATAGAATCACAATCATGTATTATACACAAATTTAAAGAAAATCTTTCTCTAATCCAAGAGTCAGTTCATTACAAAACACATGATGTCTCCACTAGATAAGATCAACCCAATTTAGAACTCTAGTGTACCTGTTGGGGTCTTTAAACCAGAAAGCTCTGAAAGCTGAATAATTTGCCAAGTGGGTATCATGTTTGTGTGCACACGCCCAACAAACCTTTTTGTTTTTCAAGAACAAACTTCCACTTAAGAAGTTATTCTTGAAAAATAGAAATCAGTGGCCGGTATGTGGAACAGGGCGTACTCTCTGTGCAGAAGGGCAATTAGTGGGTGGATTTTCATGCCTAGGCCCACCATGTCCTACACGGCGGTCCTTAGCAAGGAAGCCCATTGACAGTTGCCTGTCCTAACTAGGATGGGGCAACTTCACTATGATCTGGCAACCCAGTGGCAAACAGATTGCTAGCGTCAAGGTTTTTCACCAAGAAATCGAGCTGAGGCTCCACCAGTGGACACCCTACACTTTGCCCAACCCTGAGTGAAGCCAGCAAACTGCAAGTGGAGCAGTATGGGAGCACCGATGATTAACAGCGATGCTCGCACTCTGCCAAACTCTGAATAAGGCCCTTAGTTTCTAACTTACTTTTTGCTCTCAAATTATCATAACTCCTATGTAGATTCTGCAGAACTTCCTAATGACAAATCAATAGAAGATATGCAGTCAAGAAACAGTCTGCGTGTTATCTTGTTATTTAAGACATAGTTCCATACCCTTTGCTCCCCAAATGAATCTGCAAAGTTATGTTGCCTGTCTGTTCCTATTTGTTTCAAAGTTTTATTGTTTTCTTTTACCACAGGATAAAGAATCTTCATGCGAAAATAATAGAGCAAGATGCTATGATTAAGGTTCTTCAGCAGCGGTCTCGAAGGGAAACTGGAAAGACGGATTCCCCTAACTTACGCCCAGCGAGATCTGTTCCGTCTATTGCAGCTGCTACAACACTGCCAGGGATTCACTCTCGCCAAACATCTCTCACCAACAGCCAGATGGCTGCGGAAAAGAAGGATGACAAGTTCTGGAAAGGAAGCATAGGTAAAGTCAGTCTAACTATTGAAGAGACTGTAAAAGATTTGCATACATTGAATCTCCACATGACATCGACATTTCCCATTGGTGACACTATCTCCCACATATCCACAGCTTACACAAATATTCCTTGTGCAGGATGAGAGGTATTGCATATGCCACAAACTAGCTTTAACTGTCATAAGATCATTTTTGGACTTAGACTTCGCTATTGCTACATTCCCACTTATGGCAACAGTCATCGCAATTGATTAACAGTTTGAGTGGTTTTATCCCAGGTCTGTCTGCAATTGATCATATTTTGCATGATATATTTCATGCATGATACATATTAGCATCTTGATTATGGATGTATTTTAGAGGACGACAGTTACACTAGTTCTGGCCAAAAATGGGAGAACTGCCATTTGTCCTTGTGATGATCGAACCCATCAGTGGAAAATGCTCGATCTTTACCTTTAGACCCGAACATGATGCAGTCTTATCTCTGGGGAGAGGAGTTGACCTAACGGCTAGGGCAGTCGACATCAACGACGCTGAACATCATGTGATTCTGGGCAAATCACTTAATCTCCCCGTGCCTAACAAAAATTAATGTGTCCTCATGTAACGGAACTGGTGCTATGTAAAGCGCTCTGATACTCCATTCGGGTCAAGTTTGCGCTATATAAAACTCTGAAATAAATAAAAAATAAATAAAAACTGCTTATGAAGTAGCTTCCTAATCTAGGGTGAATGGGCCTCCTAAATGTTTGGTTCTAGTATTGCCATGAAAGATTAGCAGAGTGGTAAACTTTCATAAAATGTTTTGTTTCGAGTTCCTAACATGCTGTAATGTCCCGTCCCCCAGTATGTTAAAGAAACAAGATATGTGGGTAATGACTATGGACCCCCACTTTCAGGTACTTTTCCAATGACCAGATTTGGTGGTAGGAGTTCCAACGACTGCCACTTGTATTGACAGAATTTCCAACAAAAGCTGTAAAGTGGCTGCTCCAAGCCACTATGATGTGTATTTTCGTTGCATGTGTGGCTGTAGATAAGCATGCTCTGCAAATTCCTGCTATCTAATGTTGGGTTCGTATGTATGCAGCTTGTTTTTCTTCTAAGAAGTGTGTGTCTCAAGACCTGTTGTGGCTCATTCTTGTTCCAGAATGCACTTGCACACTGGCTCCTTCTCAGACTAGTTTTCTTCCGCTATCGGGCTTTGGGAATGGTGCTCCAAGGTTGATGTGTTAATATGTACCAGATCTTCCTTTCAAGTCCAGTGGCTCCCCCTTCCAGCCCTTCAGCGAAATCGGCTCTACTGCACTGATGAAAGTTTCCGCTCACAATATTGGGACTGTGGATGCAGTAGGCAGTGGTGGGGGCACTTTGACACATCGTGGCCTCGAGTTACCACCCTTGTGAGCCCTCATTGAGACTTCTCCAAGAATGCATCTAGGGTAGCATTATGGAACATACTCCCATCAACTTCAGCCATAGGCATGGCACCAAATACCCCTGGAGTGCCCACCATAAACTCTGCACCCTCTCTCTCCCCCCAGAACAGGTAGAGACTTCCTACAAAGCCAGTCTGGCCTTCCACAGCAAAAAAACTCGTAAAGTACCTGAGTGAAAGATTGCCATCTGACAATTTTGAAGCCGAAAATATGCCTGGCATCAAAAAAGAGGAACCTGGGCTTTCCAGCATACTGGCGTGGCAGGCAGAGAGTCCAAACACCAACTTCTCCAAAGTCTTTGACATGGAGGAACTCTACCTCCTCTTCAAACCAATGGTGCAACACACCCCATCTTTGGGCCAAAAATCAAGTCGATGTCTAATGCATCTACTGTGCCTCAAGGTCTGTCCCAAGCCCCGAAACACACATTCACAGAGGCAGAGCACCACTCCTGCAGGAGAAGGGCATCGTGCCCCGAGTCAAGCTGGAAACCGCAAAAACCTTTGAGTTTCGCTCCTACACACAAGACACCCATCAACAGCAATAAATAGCACCATGCTTTGACACCCTCGTGGCAGCAAGGAACTGACATCCACCATCAAATCTGTCCCCCAGACTCTGAGAAGCTACACTCAGAGCAGAAGTCGACACTGAGAGCTCCTCTTCAACTGGCCTTTAAACTGGTGCTTAAGCCCCTCTTGACGGCAAAGACCTACACAAGGAAGGGCCCAACAAAGTTCTCTAAAATGCTGGATGCAAAGCAGAAAAAGTTATTGATCCATACACTGTTGGATTGGCAATTCCGTGGTCTTCCTCTCCATATATGACTGGTACCACTGGAAGGAGCTGGTAAAGCAACTACCAGAGGTTCATTGTAAAAGAGGACAAGAGTTGGTTGCTGAGGGAAGACCAGCAGCCATGCCAATATTAGATGTAGCGTCGGCTCAACGGATACTGGCATGATGGGTTGCAATACCAGCATCCACCTCTGCAGGCAAACCTGACTTAGGGTGTCAGGGTTTAGGCCCAAGGCACAACAGTCCCTCCGAAACATCTCTTTTGATGGTGAGCATCAGTTATTACCCCCCTCCCATCCCCGATTTTGTTTTCGTAAACAACAGAGGTACCAAACTTGGTGGCTCAATCACTAATTACCTTAGCAACAGTACTAAGAGTCCTTTCAGGACCTCCAGCACCTTACGACCTTCCAGAAAAGAGACTATATGGGAAATGGGTATGGAACAGGCAAAGGCAGCTCTGCAATGGACTCCTCTGCTGCAAAAAACTTTATTAACCCTCTCCCCTCAACATTACACCTGTTGATGGAGGACTGAGGCACTTTCTAGCACAGTGGATAAATATCTCCTAAGATCAATTAGTCCTCTCCATTGAGTGGGAGTGGTACTGCTTCAAATTTCATAACCCCTCCCGACATCCTACCCCACCATCACAGACCACCTTCACCTTCTGGAGGAAGAGGTTCAGGTGCTTCTAGAAAACAACAGAATAGAACCAGAACCTGCTCACCAGTGTGGTACAGGGGTGTATTCCCTGCACCTTTTAATCCCCAAAAAGGGAAGCTCCCTTTCGCCGATCCTCAACCTCTTGCCACTGAACAGGTTTATCATCTCCAGTACATCCTTTCAGAAGACTTTTGGTCACTCTGCAAAACGTTATACTGCAAGGCAAGTTCATTTCAGCGCTGGATATGAACGATGTGTGCTTTTATATTCTGATCCATCTAGCGCACCATCAATACCTTGGGTTAGTTGTAAGTGGAGGACACTACTAGTTCAAGGTGTTGACCTTTGGAGTCGCCGTGCCTCCACGAGTGTTTACAAAGTGCTTAGTGGTGCGATTACTGCACTTGCGCTGAAACACCATGCACGTCTTCCCATACAACTGGCTCATCAAGAGCAGCTGCAGATGACAATCCCTAGCACACACTCAAACAGTAGTACCTCTATTTTACTGCCTGGAGTTCATCGGCAGTGTGAAGATATTGCCTTTTTAATCGCAGCAGGTTCAGCCATTCCTTGTCTCAGCCCTTAATATGGTTATAGGCAAAGGACACCCAAACCAAAAGAGAGTGATGACATACCAACAGTTGCTGCCTCTTGTTTAGATACAGTATTCCATTACTTTTGAAATCTGATGAAACTGTTGGTGATGAAGGCTTTATTCGTAGCAAATGCATCATACACCCAGATGCACATGCACCCACTGCAAGAATGGCTCTCAAAGCAGACCTTGACTCCCTTCCACATGTGACCATAACCACAGATGCCTCTCTTCTAGGATGGGGCGCTAACCTCTGTGACATGTCTGTCCAAGGCACCAGGACCCTTCACTAAGGTTACGTCATCTACCTGGACCTCCAGGCACATCAGACTAACATTAAGAGCACTCCGCACTCCTCCCACTTCTGCAAGGGCAAACAATACTAATAAAGAGAGACAATGATGACAGTCATGTTCTACATCTAGAAGCTGGAAAGTACCGACATTTCCCCCCCCCCCCCCCCCCCCCCAGGTTTCTGTGCTGGCTCAGGAAATTTGGTACTGGGCAACCCGCAACAACATTCAAGTGCTGACACATCATTTACCAGTTGTGGCGAGCAATTTTGCGGACCTCCTTGTACGATGCATCAACAAGTTGGAATTCCACACAGAAGTGCTTCACAAGTACTTCCAACTGTGGCCAACTGCAACTATAGACCTGTTCTCCACTCCTGAAAATGCAAAATGCCTAAACATCATTTTGTGTCTTACCTTCTGCACTTGAGCAAGGCAGGCCGTGCTTACACTTCTATACATTTACACCTAACTGCAGTGGTGGCATAACTTCAAAGCAGACAACACTGTTTAAACTACCAGTCATTAAAGTCCTCTTTGTGTGCATCAACAGGATAATTTCTCCAGACACCCTGGCACCTGCCTTGAACCTCAATGTGACCCTCACTCTATTCGTAGGTTCTCCTTTTGAACCCACACACTCATGTCAATTACAGTTCTTGTGTTGGAAAGTTACTGTCTAAATCAAACTTACCTCCCATATTAGTGAGTTTCTAGCTCTTACCATCCAAGTATTATTCATTTGAGTTCACAAAGACAAGGGGGTTCTCCATACCAACCTTAAATTTCTGCATAAGGTTGTTTCACCTTTCCACATGAACCAGACTGTTGAAGTACCTGTTTTGTTTCCACATCAAGAGTCTGTAGCAGAAAGGGCTATTCAAACTCTGGATGTCAAGAGAGCACTTATGTACTACATTGATAGAACTAACTCCCTGTATAAAGTTTATTCAGCTTTTTATCGCTTTCACAAAACACCACAAGGGTCGTGCCATTTCAAAAGCTGGCATTGGCAGCTGGATATTTAGGAGCTTCTAGACTTGCTATGCCAAGGTTAAGCACACATTCCCCATATCACCTAAAGTCAACTAAACACGCCAAAAGGCACAACCCAAGTCCTTATATTGATATCCTTTTAGCAGATCTCTGCAAGGCCATTACTTGGTTAATGGCTCCCTCCTTCACCAAGCATTACTGTACTGTGTGGATGTTTAGCACGTCAGCAGGCTTTAGTTGGTCAAGCTGCCTAAGAATGCTCTTTTAAACAGATGCATCTTTGACTCACTGACTACATGTTTGGAGAGGGACTGCTTAATAGTCTATGCAGAGCATGTATATCTACAGCTGCTCATACTACGAACTGAAAATGTAACTTACCCTGTAACCATTTGTTCGTAGTGTGTAGTGCAGTAGAGTAAAATGCATCTCACCTTCTCTCCGGAAGCCAAATATGATCACAGATGTGTCTGTGTCATTCTTTACTTGTATAAATATGCACAGCACTCTCTGTTTTCAACACTGCACTCCACGTACATTAGTCACCTGCAATGTGGCAAACACTCTGAGGTGGAGATGGTGCAGTCTGGAAGAATGGTAGAGTCACAACAGGTCTTGTGGCTCACAGTTCATCTAAGGAAAACAAGATGCACTCATCTGCTTTTACATATTATTAAATCTCAGAAGCGGTTGGTGCTTGAAACATCCATTTTAAAAGAATGAAACATGAGCTGGCTTGTTGGTGCATACCTTTTCTTAAACTCCTTTGGGAAATTTGCCAACTTTGAAGTAACACAGGTAGATCTTGCAGACAAGGACAAAGAAAGAATAATGACTTATTCCCACATCTAGACAGTGCATGTCCCAGTCTCCTATACAAATGTGCATTTGAATAGCTTATTGTAAGCAAAATGTTTACGTTTGTACATGGCCACAATATTTACAGCACGACTCTTTGAACGAATTCAAATTTCATATTTGTGGCTTGCTTTTAGTAACTGTGAGCCTCGTTGTATCGCCAGGGCGTACTTGCGTTCAGCTCAGGTTCAGTATTATTACTCCACAAGACCGTATAATCTACTTTGAGCCTTTGCAATTCTGCTGTATTTAACTAACGATATCAGTTGCTGTACAAAATATGTGTCTTTCTTTTTTCCCCGCTAGGTTTGCTTTTGGGAAAGGACTCTAATGAACAATCTTCACTGACAGCACTGTCACTGCCCTCCTCCTTCTTACCACCAGCAACTTCATCAATTACTATGAGCCCATGCCATGTCAAAACAGGCAGCAAAGATAGCAGCACACAGACAGACAAGAAGAGTGACCTTTTCTGGCCGAACAGTGCATCATTCCCAGGTAGAGGAAGGCTGACCACTACCCCTTCAAGCAGCCCCATTTTGAGGCACACCACCAACAAAGGTAGTGGAGAAAAGCTTGGTGAGTATCCCGTTAAAAGTATCATTTCAATGTTTTGGCAGGAGTAAATTTGTTTCCAGGGTGGGAATGGGATAGGAACAGCTCTTAAATTGGTGAGGGTGTAAGGGAAGAGGTTCTCTATAGGAATATTATTTTCTCTGTGGAGAACAAAAACAAAAATATGAAAAGTGAAAATCCAGTCGTGAGACATTTTTGCAAACATAAATATACAGTATATATATTTAACAACACATAAATTCCTTTGCATTAGCGTAAATGGGAATTCTCAATAGATTTCTGTGAGTACACTTGACAACCTGGCTAGCTTCCTGGCCATATTTCGCCAGAAACCCGTAAATTCAAAACTCTACACCTAAACCATCAGCCAAATAATTTGCATATAAGCTTCCAAAATCCTCTGCACACATCACAGTGTTACCACAGCATACCAGTTGATACAGGATTGTATATTTTTTTTGGACTAGTGGTGAGCAGGTAGCGTTTGTCGATTTGTTTCTAAACTTTATTCGGTTCATATAATACTAACCATAAATGTATCACAGCAATACAAAATAACATTCCATAAAAGCACTCATTACATAATGCATATTCAAAGAATAAAGCTCAAAGTGATACCAAAACAGTAAACAATATTATTAAAAAAACGTCTTAATACTTTGTTAGGGACTAACTCTGAATCACAGGGTTAGATCCTTAGATACTTAGGCTAATTCAATACATCCCCCAAATATGTCAGTGAATCTCTAAACCGAACCACTTTGGAAAGGAACATAGCAACCATATAACAAACTATTGCATTACTTAAGTTATACAGGACCTTAAAAGCCTCCTGATGGTGGATAATCTTTTCCTGAAAAAAAGGGCTTTAAGATAGTTTCCTCGCATTTAGATAAAACCTGCAAAAAAGTGCAATGTGCTGTGTTGATGGCTCCAACCAGTTATCACTGGGGCATTTCTGAGTGATGGTCCCCACCCTGCTTTCCTTGGGAATGCAATTTCACAATGGAATATAAGAAGACGAAAGCGTGCTAGCATAACCTATGGTGCATTTTGTGAATTAGCGTAAGGTCCATCTTGAACCACACTGCAACCAACTGATCATTCAGAGCAGTGTAACGACGCTCTGATAAATTATGAAGGTCTGTCTAGGGCCTTTTCTCACGACAAACCTTAATTGCAGTCTTTGTCAATTCGCAAAGGCATTCTTTAATACATGCAGTAGTGCTACTGCACATACTCTTGAATGCCTCTGTGATTGACCTCAAAATATATGAAATGGGAATATTAAAAGAATATTTATACAAGGCTAGTACTAATGAAAGAACTGTGTCTTTGCACTTTTACGATTAGTCAGTGGTATTATGTATTATTTACCCTAAGTAATTTGTTAGTGGAGTAGGTTTAGTCTAGTAGCCATAACCCCAGGTTTACAGCACATCAGAGTGTGATCTGCTCTTGTGTGTATGTCATCTGGAAGCTAACTCCATACAGCCGCAGAAGACGGTGGGCTACAAATGGCCCATGCGCCGCATACGCTAAAATCCTCTCATTCATCCTCTAACTAAATCATTACATAAAATAATGCTGGGCAGAGCAAAATGTTTGAGTGGAAGGTCCAGGCAGTATAAAAATCACATAAGTGAAGTCACACGTAGAGATTTAGGTGCAAAAACAACAGTTGATGGACAGAATGCAGAACATTGTCATACATTCACCCCAGTACAGAGATCTGGGCCTAAATTCATAGTTTTTTGCTCACCATGGCATTCCAGTTTGAATATTATCAGCAGCATGAGAGCATCGTCAGGATTTGTTAGGGGGAGTGGCTCTGAGACTCTTCTCTGTCTTGGAGCTTCGGAGGTACTACAGGACTGAAGAGGAACACGAGGTAGTGGGTAAGTAAGCGGTTTTATTTTAAAATAAAGACTGCTTTTATACCCACTTACAGGTGTGTGAGATACTCGCACTTCCTTGGCTTCAGCCTCCACTCCAGAAGTCTCAATCATGGCCCATGATAAACACTGTACACGGAACAAAATATTTGAGCCACTGTTTTAAGATGGAAGCGGACGCTACTGGCAGACAGCCATGCAGAACCAGTTGACTGATGCAATTGGAGACATGATATTGAAGCACAGGGGTAACAGCTGGAAAAGAGAAGATGATTGTCGTATCATATATATAGAGTTGGTACGAGAAACCCAAGGAGGAAATAATCCCACCAAGAGATTTTGTATATAGATTAGGACGTTTTGGACTGGGCCCTTTGGGACACCAATTTATAATGGAATTGTGGTGAAAGAAGTGATAAGCATCACGAATCATGAGACTGACAGCTCAGTCTGAAAGATACGAGGAGAGCCCGCGCAGTGCTTTGTCAGTAATACCAAAAGAGAGAAGGGTAGATTTGGGGTGGGTGGTCAACGGTATCAAATGCAGCTGAGAAGTCTGTAAGCGTGTGAAGAGGGAAGAAGGATTGTTATTGAACGGAATTATACTAGCCACAAGAGAGAGCGCTGTTTAAGTACAGTAATGGCTAAAAGACCTGATTGATTGTAGGGGATTTATTAAGTTTTGGTAGGTGAGAAACAGGGTCAAACTATTGAAGGAGATTAGAGCAGAACAGAGCACTTGGTAAGAGACCTAAGGATTTGACAATCTGGAGTCTGAAGGAGTCTGACGGTGCACAAGAGAGGTCCTTGAACTTCAGTACAATCATCAAACCAGCAGTAGATGTGGGTTGAAGTATGAGAGTTTAGCGGCATTTGTGGGGTTACAGAAGGGAAGCAGGAAGAGGAAGTTGGGCGGATGTGTAGTTCTGATGACTACAATTGAAAGTTTTTAGGTGCCCCAAAGAAATAATTGACATCAAGACGTCACCAGGCTTGGAAACACAACTAAAGAAGTCCTTGTATTTTATTGTACTTTATTGAACACCCAACATTCATAGATGGATGTCATTTTTTGGGTTTAGTTCTTAAGTGGCAAAAAAGTCGCCCGCTACCCCCCATCAACACCAAATTATGTAGCAAAAAACACATCTTAATTTAAGGTAATACAGTTGGAGTGATAGGTGGTACAACTCCTGGAAACTCTTAACGATCATATAGTGTTCAGTACAAATGTTTTCTCCAGTCTCACTCACTTGCATTTTTTTCTGTTTTTATAGAGAACTGCGGCAGCCTTGGGAGGCTGCCGGACAGCAAAGGCAGAGGAAGTAATTTGGGGCACAAGTCAGACTTCTCAGATGGAGACATGATGGAGGTTCTTATTTAGTGGACTGCGTCCCAGTGGACTCTGCAAACATCTTAAAGCCATTGAGCCTCCTTCTGCAGCTGTGTTCACAGAAGGTGCATCCTGTGGATGGACACAGAAAGTTGGTTACTTGGAAAGAGATTAAGCCACAAAGGGGCTTAGGAAGAGATGGCGCCACAACGTGACGTGAGAAGTGACTAAGCCACAAGATGACTTTGAATGTGCAACAAAGATGATGTGGTGGACAGCAGATGGCGGCTGCACTCTGGAGGCAGTAAAGGCTTGCTGGTAGCCATTGACGCGATGCGAAAGAGACATTAATGACAATGGGGATTCTCAAATGGACTGCTTGAAGCTGCGTCTGACTAGTTCCTGTCCCATGTGGTTTCACAGTTTGGGTGCTGCCAAGCCAAAGTTCGTGAATTAAATCAATAAGAGTATTCTGTTTTTTAAGATGTTTTCGACGTTTTGAAAATGGTGTGCCGGGTTCTTAGTGCACAGTTGTTAAGTTATAAACCTTTTGTACATGCACAGAACACATTCCTCTGCTTCCCTGAATGAAGCTCCGACAGGCAGAAAGTGTAATTGTATTACAATGATGTCATCCATTTTGTATAAAGAAAGCGGTAAAAGGTTTGTGATGCATAAGGCACAAACATTGTCCATCGTTCTGAGGTAGAGACGTGACATGGGTGGGGTGTTGTTGGTGTGCGAAAGCAGTAGGAGATGTGAACCATATGTTTAGCAAACACCAAGATTTCAGTCAAATGGCAAGCACAGAGCCATAGGCCTAGGCAATGGGGGTGTGTGTGTGTGTGTGTGTGTGTGTGTGTGGTGCGCGCATCTGTGTGTGCGCGTGCATGTGTGTGTGCGTGCTCTGGCACTAGGAGGATTTCTATTAGTCTTATGCAGTGCTTAATTTGTAAATTATTAATTTCACCCACACAAAGTTTTACTTATAAGCCCGTCGCCAAATGATGGCATTGCCCACTGCTTAGGTTGGCCTCTGTTGATTGCATCTCATGCCTGTCTTTCTGCACCCTGCCCTCCCTTTTTCGTTGTCTTCCTCTTGCAGTTTCTTTACATCTCTGATTTCTTCTTTAATGACTGTTTTCCTATCTTTCTGTCCTGTCAATCTCTCCTCTCTGCCTTTCGCTCTCTTTCTCTTGGTCAAAGTCTGAAGATGATGAAATGCGTTTTTCTCTCTTTAAATGAGTACCGGTGTCCACCACCTGCAAACACCGGCACTTCTTAAGCACTGGTGTAATGATGTGTAACAAATGGCAAAAAAACTTCTCTCTGCCATAAATAATACTATGGACCTTTTCGGTCACACATTGCAGCATATATGTATGCTGCAATGTGTTTGTTGCCAGCCTTGACATTTTATATGGTGTGTAATTTCCCATTGTGTGGCAAAGCAAAAATTCTTGTGGTGCTATTTCAAATCATAAATAAATGTGTCTGGAGGTAGAGATAGACCTCTATCCTAAATATTATGACAATCTAAAAGTTAGCAAAATGCCCCATGACAAGGTGGAAGCTATGCCTATGTTTGTGGGACCTTTGCCTTGTGGGAAGAAATGAAGAGTTCAAAGAAACAAAGACTTTCCAATGCAATGAAGAAAAAGTACAGCCATTCATCACTGTACTTGCACGCTTGTAACAGGAACCTGTGCTAAATCGGGGGTGTCCAGCTTCGGTCCATGCCACATTTTCGGGATATATCCAAGTTAAGTAAATTTATGTAAAACAAATTTAAATTTAACAGATTTACATGATCAGCAGCTATCCTAAAAACTTGCCATGTGTCTTGCTCTCTGGACGTCTGTTGGACACCCCTGTGCTAAATGACATCAGTCTCTAGACAAGCCAAATGGCAAGAAGCATCAGCGGGTGCAATAAGTTAGCAGAGGATAAGGCGTGTTTGCGATGAATGGATGAGAGAACTCTAC
The DNA here is from genome assembly GCF_964204655.1 of Triturus cristatus. Taxonomy (NCBI): domain Eukaryota; kingdom Metazoa; phylum Chordata; class Amphibia; order Caudata; family Salamandridae; genus Triturus; species Triturus cristatus. Next base: position 225,611,878 of record NC_140591.1, read on the forward strand.
TGCCATAACCCACGGGTCTCATGGACACGAGCAAAATAAACACTGACCTCGTGGAAAACCTTTTGGTACATCTTATTGTGTGCAGCAAAAATGTTTTGTGGTATTTCTATATTGTTATGACTTTATTGTGACAAAACATCTATATTTAAAAGGTGAAAATTTGATGTTTGAGGTACAATTAAGAAACATGTAGATGTGGTTATTTTAGATACAAAAATTATTTACAGACTGTAAAAAAAAGTGTTTTTATGCAGTGTCCAATGACGCCTGAAAATGAAATGACAATTCCAAATGAAAAAGTGTTCGAGAGCTGTTGACGTTGTGATGTTCCCATTGCGAAATATAATCAGTGTAATGATCTCAGGCACAAAAAAGAGAATACCAAGAAATATTTATCAGTGAAATGTAAAAAAATATTTCCATTTCATACGAGAGTTGTGGACATCCATCCATATATTTTAATAAGGGGAATGGTATTTCAAAGACATAAATGATGAATTATTTAAAAGATGTATATTATTGACAGAATGTTTTCGCCACCTCCTGCTTGATGTGCATTACATTTGTTTTGCATCATCGGATCCTATACATGTACGAGTTCTACACTTCACGTTTTGAAGTAAACTATATATTTTACTCCATAGGTTTGTTTTTCTTTTCTGTCCATATTTGTGAGAGAACGTGTGTTGTTGTATAAGTTCTGTCGAGCAGTGAGTGGTAGTTTGAGAGTCCTTAAAGCATTCTTTCTTACAACAGGGAAGCCCACTTGTTTTCATTTTTTTTCCAGCAGGTTGAAGTTTTAAAAGTGCCTAGAAGCACCCGCATGTTAGTTTGTACGTTCAATTGGATTGTGGAACGTCGCACTCCTTGTGTATATGGTAGATGCTGTTGGATTTATTTAGGGTGCCTGGTAAATGACCTCCTGAGCCAGGAGGTGAAAACTATAAATGTAAATGCGTTGTCTCCCGTAGGAGTAACGTCCTTTACTCAGCACTCCGTTGTTGTCAAAATTCAAATAATGGTAATCCAGTTAATAATGCTTTCTTTGACAAGTTGTTTTTTAATTCGAATTGTGAACAATTTCTTTAACATTCATACTATTTCAAGCATAGTATAATCCATGTGGGTTGTCAACAAATTCATAATCAAGTTCAAAGTATTTCAGCCCTATGCATTTCGGGCGAACCCTTCTTCAGGGGACTTACATTTCTGAAAGCATAAAACATTATGTTCAAATCACCGGGTACAACACAAATTTCATCAAAAAATTGTCAATACGTATTACGGTAGCACCCATTGTAGTATTAAGGAAAGTACAAAGGTTTGTAAGCGGAAGAGTACCGGACTATGAAGATTGTGAAATTCATGCAATGTGGTGTTGGCGGACATGTGAATTTGTGTGGGAACACTGTCAGAGAAAAGAAACGTGAATTGTGACTGAAACGACTTAAATTTCAAAGGTGAAACGAAACTCCTGTTTAAACGTGATTAGTGCGAACTACAAGGGCTTGCTTGTTGAAAATGGTACCATAACTTAAAAACGGGGGATCAAACTGACCTGTCAAGAGATAAGCGTCAATTTCTATCAGTCTGTCGTGGCAAACCATAAGAGTTTGTCTAGAAAAAAGGGGAACGATGCTAATTAGTGAACAGGGTATAACCACAATCTTACGAAGCTGTACAAACCGTGACTACGTGTACGTTCAGCCATGATCCTTTTTGCGACAGCGTGTGGCATCTTGACATCGGCAAAGATCATGGGGTGCAGCATCTCAGGAAGTACCATTCTTTAAATCAGATTAAGAGCCCCAAGGAGGTTATGGGAATCTGGAAAGTTGGTAGCTTGAAAAATGAATCAATCAGGATTTGTATAGCGTAGATGCTTCAGCCCTGAGGGTCTCGAGTCGAGGCGCTTCGGGGTCCTGCTGGTGGATTCCACTCCCCGTTCCTACTGGGTGAACATACAGGTCTTGAGAACAAAACTGCTCGGCTCATGCCTACTTTTTATATTGACTTTTTTTAAAGCGATTTTGATTTAATGTAGAACAACACAAAACAAACAATGTCACTTATTATGTATGGCTTCCATTGGAAGCCTTTATTGTGAATATCAGATTCTAAATCTGGTTATTATATGGAATGACGTCGCATCAATGGCAAACAAAAGCCGTTTCCAATTTTCCTATATCATAAAGGATTCCCATGCTGCTCCGCCAGGGCTGTCTTGGAGCCTGTCAGTGCAGTACTGTCGGAACTTTGCTTTGGGAAGGAGAGGGAAGGCGCATCGGGAGGTGGTGGTGAGTGGCAGGAGACCGAGGGGCAGATTTACTGTGATTTGGCATAGGGCCGTGCAGCAAGTCACCTTGCTGCGCTACTCTACGTTGAAGTGAAAGGCCATGGATGCACCATATTTATCTAATATAGTGCGTTTCAATCCTTTCCCCCCTGCGCTGGCGCCGTTTCTGCAGCCTAGTGCCAACACAGGCACCATTGCACCATGGTGCAAGGGTGCATGTCTTGTCAGCAGGATTGCTTGTGTGCAGGAAGGGGCAACTTCCTGCTCAAAAACAATCCTGGGAGGCTTTTTCCTTTTTTTATTCTGCAGAATGCAGCACACATAGAGGCAAAAACGAGAAGAAATAAAGTTATTTCTCCTCGTTGCGCCTCCCCGGGGGAGGCATAAGGTTTTGGTGCATGCCCAGGTTTACATGGTCTTGTAGAACTTGAAGCATCAAAATCCATGGGTGTTGCATCTGAACACCCACCACAACACTCATGGAACGCCTCCCGAGTGCAGAGTAAGGCAACGCAGCCATTAGTGATGCCTTGCTTTACTCCATATCTATGACGCCATTTAAAGCCACGAAAAGTGGCTTTGCGTGGCCTCATAAACATGATTTTGTGGGTTGCCCCGCCAGAGCATCAAAAATGTGACACTATGGCGGCGCAAGGGGCTCATAGATATGTCCCCAGTTTTTTTTTTTTTTTACAATTGGGAGAAAAAAGAGAGGCCACATGTATTGCTCCTCCACTCTGTGTAGCAGTTGGAGGCAGGTTATTTGGGTGAGCCGTACGTAACATGAAATTATAGATGGGCAAAAAGTGATTAGCATATGTTTTTCAATGTGGCCTTCACTCTTGTTGTCTATTTGATGTCTCTCAGAGCCCCTTAGTGAAAATGATCCCCCTTTTTCAGTGTTGCCCATCTACAACTGTACATATTCACACAATGATGGTATTCGACTCAGAGTACTTTAAAAGTGTTTTAAGAAACTTACTGGAACTGTAAAAGAATAAATGGCTATGGTGGGTTCGAACAGACAGAGACAACATTAAATAAAAACAATAGCTGAAGACCAAGACACACTTCCCAGGAGTCTAGTAGCTCTAGTAATGTACCACTGCACTGACCGAGAATCTAGACTTCGCAAGACATTGTGCCAAAAAGGACAGGGGAAATTCTGGTATTTTGCTCCATACACCCTCCAAGTGATAAACTGATAGAATAGTTTCGTTAGGGAGCACTTCATTGATATTTTCACATGGAGTGTATAATTGATCCCTGTATGGCTTACTCTTTAATCTTTTGTCGACCTCTTCTTACATAGCTGGTTACAAAAAGATTATTTAATACTAAACTAGTGACCCTAACCTTGTCTGAGGAACTCCTCACCAATGTATTTTTACAATTATTTAGAATGAGGGTTAATATATGTTTTGTCTGGTGGGAAGATCTCTTCTGCATCAAAGTGTGAAAATTAAACTAAAATTCCATCCATTGATCTAGCTTCTTCCAGGATTTAAAAACTGTGGTTATCAGATGCCCCATCATCATACTTTTTTTCCTCTGAGCTGCTATACCAGCTTATGGACCACCTTAAAATTCTTGCAGGAACATCCTGGTTTTAGGAAATGATCAGGAGCTAAGACTGCCCAGGAGAAATACCCTTACAGCACTTTTCCTTCCTAGCCATAAGTTGGTTCACCTCTAGAATCAGATTGACACAAAATGAAATGAGGGATGACATTTGGTATTTTTTTAAGTGTGCACTAATGCTGCACTTTCTCTCTTTCTGACCTGGAGGGATTTGCACAGAAACATACCTGGGGACAGTGGGAAATTGGTGCCCAATGGTCAGATCTGATAGCAAATTCACTGAGACTAAGAATGAGAGGCTTGTTTGTCTTAACCTGACCCACAGCAGAAGTGAAATCCACTAGAGAGAAGTTTCTCATCAATTTTATCTATACTGTACCTTCAAGTGGACCTTTGCTATCCTTTCACCACTGCGATAGATTATACGGTCCCACTTAGCGCGAAGTATATGGTGTATTAGACCTTAATTCAGAAACTGACCCTCATATTGAGCATTGTATTCTTGCAAAGTCTGAGAGGGCTGGAGGAGTCTGTCCTGGAACAGGTCACCTAATGTATCTATACCAGCTGCCTCACATGTGTTAAGGTCTCCTTATTTATGAAGGTTTGTTGACCTCAAAGGCTCAGCAATAGTGTACTGGGAGGATATGCGATGGACATCTTGTGACTAATCTGAGGCGGGCAAAGCAGGGGAATGCCACCAGCATTAATTGAGGTAAATCCCGGGAAGGCCTGAAACCAGGGAGCCCCGGTTATACAATTCGAGCTAGCAAAGATGTCTGCTGGCGCTCCATCTCTTTGAAAGCAGTCCCCGAAATTCAGCTGGACACCCAAAGCAACTGGGCGCCAGGCACCCCTGATTGGCAGTAAGCAACATCCTAGTTAAAGCCACTCTGCAGCATTTGCTAGACCACACCAGGACTCCCAGTAGGGTATCTAGGTCCAGAAACAAATGCCGAACAAAATAGAGTGGTGTATAAGTAAAATAGTATAGAAGCTTCTGCAAAATTACCATCTGGGAAATGGCAGCACGCCCCATGACTGAGAGAGGGAGGGACCATTAGAAAGTTACCTGGCCCTCAAGGAATTAACCACCCTTGTTAGAGTACCCTATTGCAGGTCTTAAGTGTCAAAAACGTTAATACCTAAAGAGCGAAATGCAGTATTCTCACACTTGATTAGGTCAGCGCCAAGGTTCACAGTAAGGGGAAGGGCACCCTGGGATAGAGGGAATAACAGGATTTGCCTCTGTTAACCAGAAGGCCAGAGGCCGATCCAAAATAGTCTCGGGTCTGTACAGTAGTGCTAAGGTCCGGGCAGGTATCCCTGAGGTAGAGAAGAACATTATCTACATACAGCTGGGTATGCCTCAGTCTCGACCCTCGGTCGGTCGATGTCGATTCTCTATTGGTTCCAGAGTGAATGCGAAGAGGAGGGGGGACAGCGGACATCACTGCCTGGTACCCCTACTGATCACAGTCGGGTCAGATATATATCTGCCCACTGACTGGCCACAGGCCCACTGACTGGCCACAGGCTTAGAACAGAGTAATTGTATGAGTTGAGATCTGAACACAAATTTTTGAAGCACTGCAAATAGTTAGTCCCAGTTATGCATATCAAATGCTTTTTTTTCTAGGTCCAGAATTAGGCTGCAGCATGTGGCCGCTGTCCTATGGCTGCCACTTTAATCCTATATAATCTCCTAATTAAAGGTACTCTTCCCTAAAACAAAGTAATTCTGGTCAGGATGGACCAGGAGAGGAAGTACTTGTTGAGCCCGGTTTGCCAACCCTTGCTTAGTATTTTGTAGTTTGCATTAAGCATGAAAATCAGCCTGTAATTCCTGGGTCAGTTGGGTCTATATATAGCTTTAGTATGGAAACTATTAAGGCCTCTCTCCGTGACAGAGGTAGGCTACCTCCTTCCATTGCCTCCTGGAATAGTTTGGACAATTTTGGGGCCAAGGTTCCTATATAGATTTTGTACAATTGTATTGGTTTGCCATCTAGGCCTGGCGTTTTGCCTGTCGCCCGGTCTTTGATAGTTGCTTTCACTTCCTGAAGAGCAATAAGGCGATCTATGTAATCGCGAAAGTCCATCTCTGGCTTAAGGAGCTCCAGGGAGTCAAGGCAATACCACACCCTCTCAGGCGAATGATGGGGATTTCCTCTATATAGATGGCTAGAATTTAAATGAGCATTGGCATAGCCAATAGGTCTAGCCTTTGGGACCTTTTAAGTATTTGGCCATGCAGCACACTATCCGATAACTGCCGCCCTTCTTCCTTAGCATAGAAACTGAGAGGAGACTACAGGCAGAGGACATTTTGCAATTAATTATTAAATTATTTGCAACAGGCATTAAGCACTTTGCTTATTTGTTATATTTCACTGTAAAAGAAGAGAAATGAAAGCTTACATATTTTACAGCTTAATAAATAGTAATGATAGAAGCGAGGGAGGGTGAGAAGTGTAGGGGGTGGTGGGCTAGGCTGGAAAAGGTGCCAGAGTGCGAGAGAGAGTGGAGAAAGGCACAGAAGCAGGTAAAGAGCAGCGAGGAAAAGGGAGGGTGGTTGCAGAAAGGGCACGAGCAGCGAGATCTGACGCACAGTGTGAAGCAAGCAAAAGACAAGGGCACACCAGGTAAAGAAAATGAGTGACCATGCACAAAATTGTGAACCAGGCAAAAAATACATGCAGACTAATCGTGAAAAGCCAGAAAAAAAAGATGTGTGAAAATACAGTGAAAACAATTGGTAGTAAATGAGAGAAAGATGGTGTGTAACCTCTTTTCTGAAGAAGGTTTTGCTTTGCGTTTCAAGCCTCTGGGAGTGATTGCAGCTGCGGGGACTGTGGGCAGGCATGGGAAGCGTGAGCGGAGGAGATGCTGGCAGGGAGGGGTTGAATTTACAGATGAAGCTGTGCGGCGAGGTGCTCTTGGAACCAAGGGAGACTAAGCCTGCTGCAGAGGGTAGGGTTGCTTCTCCCACATGTTTGGTCTTCCTCTCCAGTGTTTGCAAATACTTCTGGAGAGCACAGACGAAATTTTTGCGATATCGTTTTCCCCCCCGCACGTCTCCCATTCCTACTGTCCAGGCAGCTGTAAGCATATCAAACAGAGTGTTGAAAAGTATACCACAATAAGTGTCGAAGGAAGGCAGCAACTGTATGCAACTAGCGCAATGTTCCGATGCAAAGCTGAAGCAATACCAGCGTTTCCTGAAGAGTTTTCTGACTTTATTGAAGAGAGCAGTGTGCCCAAAACTAGCCGCTGTGTGCCGGCAAAGCTGCCCCGTTTTCCCACGCATTGCCCCCGTGCCTGCTGTTAGCTGCCCAGGCAGTCTCAACCATATTTAAATAAAGTGTTGGAAAATATAGCGCGCCCATTTGAAGCTGTGTCCACGGCATGGGAACTAATTAAATGAATAGAGTGTGCCGAACAAACAATATATAATTCAAAGCATCAGGAGACATGTAGCAGGGGCATTAAAAAAAAGCACGGGCGCGTTGTGTTTAATTAATAACCTGATCCACGACGAGGAATGCAGCTGCCACTCTGCGCGCCGCAGCTCACTCCCGAGAGCAAAACGCCGTGGGAGTTAACATTAAAAAAGAGCTGGTACATGCGCCCGCCTTTAGCCATTTCCGTGCTTTCATTATTGAAAGACACACGCAAAAGCCAATCCTATGTGTGGGAGGGGTCAGACCCACACAGAGTAAACACAAGAAGCCTCAGGGAGCAGCGCATGCACGCTGGCTCCGGCTCAACCTAAAAAGGACCAAACCAATTGCCTGCTGGGGTGTAAACAAGACAACCCGTCTCGGTGCACTCGTATATGCAGGTGTTTAGTATCGGAAGTCAAGATCAAGGCAAGGAAATGGCCCAATTTATCAGAGTGCAAACAAGCACAAGTCAAGGCAGTGCACTGTTTTAGTCCGTGTATCTTCTTCTCTGTAGCCCTCACTGAGGGAAACCCTGATAGAAGTGTTGGCCACAAAAACTGATACAGTAAACCACAGCGACTTGGTAGGACCATGATCCAAAAAGAGTCTGTTGGACTTCGCCCTTTTTGCAGGGTCATCCCTGAACGTTTTGCCTTCCTCCTGTGTTTTCTCTGACCTGTTTTTGTTGGTCTTATGACTCTGGGCACTTTTACCACTGCTGATCAGTGCTATAGTGCATATGCTCTCCTTATTGTAAAGTTATGTAATGGATTAGTGACTCCATGATTGGCTTATTTGGTTTACTTGTCAGACCCTAGTACAGTGCACCGTGTGTGCCCAGAGCCTGTAAATCAAATGCTGCTGGTGGGCTTGCAGCGCTGATTGTGCCACCCACTGGAGCAGCTTGTAAATTATGGCTCAGGCATGCCTTTGCAGAGCCTGTGTGCAGCCTAGGGCTGCCATGTTGACTTGGCAAGTGCCCCCACTTGCCAGTCCCCAAACCTTCCCTTTTCTACATGTTCACCACCCCTAAGATAGGCCCAAGGGCAGGGTGCATTGTATGTGAAAGGTAGGACATGCCCTGATGCGTGTGGCATGTCCTGATAGTGAATTACAGCCAATTTCGTTTTACACTATTGCAAGGCTACCTGCTCCCATAGGACAGAATGGGCAGTCTGATTATAACATTTTATAACCCTAACTGACTCCGGGAACTAGGTAGAAATTCGAGTTTAGTATGCCTGAACTCCGAATGATAAAATACATCTTTTAGTGACTTCCACAGTGCTGGCTTCATCTCCTGTGGTGCGTCTAATGACCTTGGCCCACACTGACAAAGGAAGAAGTTGTGCACTGGCAGAATGCTCCCAGAACTGGTTTGGACTAGGTACAGACACTCTCTGCCTTCAGAAACAAATGATTTGTGTGTATAAAAAGGGGGACCCAGATCCCAGAACTTTGGATCACTTCTGGGAATCAAGACGACCCCTTTGCCAAGGAGAAGAACCAAGGAAGTTGAAGGAGGAGACTGCCCCTGTGCTGTGCTGTTGGGTTTGGCCTGCAGGGGTTACTTTATTGCCAAGGAAAGGAGATGAGGAACTTTGTGTGTACTTTTGCAATCTTGAAGAAAAATCTCCAGGGGTTTGAACTATGCTTGCCTCCTGCCTGAAGTCTCAGGGATACGAGACTTCACCCCCAGCACCCATGAATTCCCTTGCTGAGGAGTTTGGCATGCAGAGAGGTGCCTACTGTGGTTTGGGTCCTCTGAGAAGACTGCGAGTCGCTGGGAGCTGGAAGCGTGACGCAACGAGGAGAAGTGTGTCATGCCGCAGCAGTTGCCGTCGCATCGCGGAAGAAGCGTGCCGCCGTTGCAGCTGTCGCCGTCGCATCATCGACGAAGCGTGTCGCATCACCGGAGAAGCGGGTCGCCGCCACAGAGGTCACCGGAGAAGTGTGTCGCAGGGCCTGTCGTGGCTCAGAAGTTACTGAGTTCACCGCACGTCAGTCACTCGTGCACGCATCGCATCCAACATTGTCGCATCACATCAAGACGCCGTTTTCTCGCATCGCACCAGAGCGTCGCATCGCATCGAGGCGCCATCTTGTCGCATCGCACTGGATCATAGTAAGAAACTGACGCATCACCTCCTCTCCGGTAAGGAACCGACGCATCACCTCCCCGTGCGCTGCAGTAAGGAACCGACGCATCACCTTCCCTGCAACCCTTTTGTTTGTATTGCGTGACGCATCCAAGGTACATTGAGAGTAAAGTGTTGCTTTTACCATCTACATTGAACTAAGCTATTTCTACAATTTTAAAGTCTATTTTTGATTACAGTATTGTGGATTTTTGTCGTTTGGTCTTGTGTTAAGTGTTTTCACTGTATTACTGTATGTGTTCACAAATGCTTTACACACTGCCTCGGAGATAAGCCTGTCTGCTTGTGCCAAGCTACCAAGGGGATGAGCAGGGGTTATTTTAGGAGTGTAGCTCCTTACCCTGACTAGACGCAAGGGTCCCTATTTGGTCAAAGGTACCTACCTCTGCCAACTAGAGACCCCCATTTCTAACAGAGTCCTCATGTAAATGATCCAGCACAGTGATTAGGTATAGCTAGGGGAGGTGTCCTTTCAACAGAAGCTTTTTGACTTCTTTTTTGAAGAATGTAGAGGAGGGGTTTGTCCTAGTTTCTGTAGGAAGTGCATTTCATATTCTTGGGGCAAGACCGGAGAAGGAGCGGTTGTAAGTCTTCTTTTTGATGAACTCCTGCGGCTTCAGCAGTAGGGACTTATAGATTCTTGAGGAGCGACAACCCCCAGATAGTTCAAGTTTTTTGGCCAGATAGACAGGTGTGTTGTAGTGAAGGGACTTATGAGTCATGCAAGCTGTCTTCAGCTAGATTCTAGCTTCAAATGGGAGCCTTTTTAAAAGGTTGAGGTGTGGAAATGTGGATTTTCCTGATCAGTTATGTCCCCTATCTTGGACCCCAACGGTTCTATATGCATGTTACAAGTACATGTATGTTCCCTCCGGTTCCAGTTTCTAAGACGCAAACATATGTGTGTCTACCGCCGACATGTTCTCTGTCAGATCCGCCATCAATGGGCTGGATATTCGATTCCTAAACATGAAAGGCCACCGACTTTATATGGCTAAGTTACTCCATTTTTACAGTTCAGGCAAGTAGGCCCGATTCTGTCCTCAAAGCCTTTCCCTGCTCTCTGTCTTTGACAGCTTCAGCTTGAGCTCGCATCTGTATCCATGAACTTTGTCCTACTCCCTGTGCAGCTAACGGTGCCTGCCTCGGCCAGTTTTCGCCTGCCTGCCAAGAAGTTGTATTTCACCTTCGAATTATCTATTTTGCTCTTCAGCCGATGCATTCCTGTCTAGTGATTTAGGTAAACATTTCCCTTAGCTCACAAGCAAAGGACTCAGCCTTTCCGTCCTCCTGCAAGTGATTCATAGCCCTGCTGCCATGGAAAGTTTTCTGCCCCTCGCATCTCATATAGACACTTAGACGCTTGTACACGCACACACAGTTAGTATAGAATAGATTCTGTCCGAGAGTCCTTCCTTGTGGATAACATAGTTCTCCAAACATAGGATGGTAGATATGATTTGGGATTAGGTTGACTTGACCCCCAGACTTCTCGTCTCCACATGTAGAGCTAAATGTCAAGTCCCCTTCACCCCTAGTTGCACGTCTATCACACGTCATGCTGCTGCGCGCGCATCTATGCCAAGTATTATCTTATAGATCCACCTATGTCTGATAATCTTAACCAATCATGTTTCTTCTATTCCTTATTACGCCTAGTTTCGATTACGTACCTATTTTGTCCATTTTCTTATCAAATGTTACGCCTTCTACATTCGTTTCATTGTAATGCACTTATTATAAAAATACATGTCTGTCAATAAAGTATTGTACTTCACTTCCTGAACCCTCGTGGTGACGGAACCTGAAGGCCGCGACTCGAGTCGGCCATTTTGAATGGAATAAAGCCCATTTAGAAAACCTCTTATACCACGGATTCTGCCTCTTGTTATTTTGAGCTATTTACTTTATTTTAAGATTCCGTATGAAATTCAGTCCGGTATTTTTATTTACCACATAATGGCGCCCGAACAGGGACACTTTCTCATCTCACGCGCCGGCGGTGCGTTGCAGGCCCGGTCTCCTGCCACAGCTGGACGGACCATAAACGCGTACCAGCAGGATTTCCTGTAAGCTCCCTCCGGTCAAGCGGGGGCGACTGAGGCTGCGATCAACCCAGACGAGGCGGTGAGAAGTGCGAAGTATCCCGACCAGAGCCTAGCTGAGAGAGCAAGATCCGAGGTATACTGAGGCCCACCAGGTTTTCCGAAATCCCGATGTCCAGAGGGTCCGCTGTCCGCAGTTATCGAGTCCTGTCCATTCTCTGAGGCCTTCCGTTTCAAGGAGCTACTCGGTGAGTACCATCACCGGGGAGGCGTGTTTACGCGCACATAGTTTGTGCCGGTCAAGACGGATTTGGGTACACAAATCCGGTCTGCACTGTTTAGCAGTGTATATGTACTGTTTAGCAGTATATCAAGTATTCCGAAGTATTCAGTTATTGTCAAGAATTCAGCGTGGTGACTAGTTAGGCAGACTGTCATCATTGTCGATCATTGTTATAATGTTTAATGTTTAATGTTTAAAGTATTCAGAAATGTCTTGCATATTGTGGTATGAATGACTGTTCATTGTTCACTGTTCATTTATTGTGTTTTTCGTATTAAGAAAATTCAAGAGTAAGTATCAGATCAGTTGTAAATATGCCGCTCTTCTCGAAGTTAAGACAGATTACTACCAGAAAAGGGGTGCTTGAAGAAGCAGTTCCTATTCCTCCTAGGGACACTCCAGGGCATTTTATGTACCATAAACATGGCTTAGATGCCATATTGTTTCTTGATCTATGGGTAGATTATACCAAGGGATTGCCGGAAAGTCAAAGGTGGCCCGTAGCGGGAACCTGGGATGCAGAATGCATCATGAAAGTGGAGGAAGAGTTATGGAAAAGAAAGGTCAGACAGTCACAGAAAGACGCTGTTGAGTTATGGCGTAAAGAATCTCATAGACGAACAGAAAAAGCACGTAGACAAGAAGAGAGGAGTAAAGAAAGTTCAAATAAAATTGAAGAAAATCTATTAATTAAGGAAGGTATCCGAGTGAAATCAGAACAAGTAAATAGACAAAGAAATGCTCTTATGAATGGTATGTATCCCCTTCTAGCCGAAGGACTACCTAAGGCTGCTCCAGAGATGCCAAAAGACTTGCCACCCCCATTATTTCCAATTAAGGTACATCCAAAAGGGCGTCCCAGAACCGCAGAAGATGTTTTTCTTTCCTCATATCTAGACGACGCAGCTCCCGAGTATGCTAACGCCACACCACATAGACCGTCTAGCGGAGGGGTTCAACGTCAGGATCAGGTACCTGTCCCCGTGCAACAGCAAGTCCCGACACAAGCTTTGGCAAGCACATCTGTTTCCGCATCTGTCTCCGCAGTCGACTCTACAGGGGTATCGACACCCATAGTTGCTGTGTCACGTTCAACGAACCCATTCACACCCGACGCCCCAGATGGGGCCACGGGAGGGGCTAGCAATACCTTCACACCACCTAGAATAAATAAACTTGTTTTTCAAGAGTCAGCACATTCACGTACACCTAAATTCGTAAGTGAACGTACGCTTAAGGAACTCCTTGTAAATTGTAGATATGACCCGGTGGTTGGTAAAGAGGACGAAATGGTCCTGGCATCATTACGTATCAGGCGAGCCGCCGAGTATTTAGCGAGGTTACCAGGAATGACTACGCATCTAGATAACATATATCATTTTGTTCAAACAGGACGAGATCCAGGATGTATTAACAGAGCTATGGAATTCCAGAAAGTAGAAATACAAGGGGAACTGTTGCGTTTCCTCATAAACTGTGTAATCAGAAATCAAGACCGTCCGGGGGTAGACCCGAATGCAATGCTTACTCTTACAAGATGGAGTCAGAATATATCAGAAGGGAGACACGATAAGCAAAATTGTATAATAGCCATGTGCCGAAAAATACGTAAAGAAATAGAGCGTATTCATGAAGAAAGATTGGGAACAGACGAGTTTGAGCAAGATGAAGTGTCCGAATCAGGGAATTCCGCAAGACAGTCAGAGACCATAGCCTATGTAGGCAGAGGAAGATCCTGTGATAATGCTAGATGTTTTTCTGATCCCATACACTCTGTATGTCCAAATAATAACAGAACGTATCCGACGCCTGTAATAAATCTGAAATCTCCTGAACATTCGTTCCAAGCCGCAGATAAGATACTGCGAGGACGAAGGGGTTACCACCTCCTCGATTCCATGGATGAGCAAGAATTGGCCAGATCAGCCGTTCACTGGATTGACAGTCCTGAAAAATACGGTGATGAGACCGTAGCACACACGTTTTTTAATCTCAGTACAGATGAACAACGCTTAGCTGGAATCTATATGATTCAGCAACTCCTCATATTATATAAGAGCCAACATGCTGACCCTGGTCCTTTACCTGATATATTAACGGAACTACTCACGAACAGATGGAGAGGTTCTAGTAACAAGCTAATTAAGGAGATATTAGTGTCACGTAAACAGTATGTCCTTTTTGTAAATCCAGATTCTCTCTCCCTGCCCCGCAGAGAAAGAGCACCGTACTATATGGATAGACAAAATCCTTTACGAGAAGTACACCCAATAAAAGGCGAAGACAATGAGTTTCACCGTGTATTTGTTTACACACCCATATCAAAAATGGAATTATTAGAAATGAAGAAAGTAGTACCTAGTCACGACAAGGACCCAGCGGGTTTCCACCGAGAAATTAAAGACATGTTACTGATGGGAGAGTACACCTTTCCTGATATTATGACGATATTAAAGGTGCTTTTGCCTGCTGGCATATATGAAAAACTGAAAGAAAAAGAGTGGGAAGTAGGAGACCAAAAGATAGACTGGACAGCATTAGCAGAGGAAGAAAGGGGCCGAACTGCAGGTTCAGGGCTCGGGGATAAAGTTAAACTGTTACCAGGTTTACTAGTACAGGTACTGCCACGTTTATTAACTACAAAAAAGGAAGATTGGGGTGCAATCACAGCCTGCAAACAAAAGCAAGATGAAGACACAAGCGATTATTATGCTCGATTTGAAAAATGTTTTGGTATAAATAGTGGTATAAAAGCAAGTAGTGACTCATATCCACATCTATTTGTGACAAAATTAGTGGAAAATGCATTGCCTCCAGTGAAGAATAGAATATTGAAATTCGAGAGTACCTGGCAAAGTAACACTCCGTCGCAAATGCTACAAATGTTACAGTATCATCACAATAGAATTAGGGATGAACAAGAACATGAGCATAGACGCATGAAGGATACAAAAATGAAAATGCTAGTTTCTCAGACAGTACCAGCAGATGGTCACAAAAAGGGTGTGACACATTCTGGTGATTCTGCAGTTCCTGTAAAAGGAACCTGCAATTACTGTAAACAACTAGGCCATTATGTACATGATTGCCCAGTCCTAAAACGTAATATAGCTACAGGTATTGCAAAAGAGAGACCACGATTAGTTAGACAAGATCAGAATGAACAAGGAGCTATGCAGCATGGACAGTCCATGCCAGTTCAGCAACAGTCCATGCCAGCCTCACAGCAACCCATACAGTTTGTGCCAGCTGCACCACCGTTGCCTGCTACTGCCACACAAACCACAACACGACAAATGTATCAGACCGCACAGTATGAATACCCTGAGTATCAGCGTTACGCATGAACTAGCCTAGAGAGGGAAGTTGACTTACCACTTATCGAGATTCCTGTAGATCAAGAAGGACCTTATGTACATAGTGAATTATTAGGTCAAAATAGAAAATTCTTACTCGATACAGGGGCAAGTCGAACAACAATAAAACATAGTGAAGTTCCAGGGGCACCCCTCTCAGGCTCTCAAAATGTTTCCCTTGGTTTTTCGGGAAAACCTATTGTTAATGAAGTATCACAGCCTCTACCACTTACGATAGGACCTTTGACACGAACTACAGATTTATTGCTTACTAAATCATGCCCAGAAAATCTGTTAGGAATTAAGACTCTGAAAGCACTAGGAGCCATAATATGTTGTTCTCCGGAAGGAGTAAGGTTGTTTTTGCGTGATTTTAAAGGTCACTATGTGTCTAGAGACATGGATCCCCGACTACAGACTTTACCAGTACATCTATGGGCACAAGGCCCTACGGATGTTGGCTGCATGAACATTACACCCTATCGAGTTACATTGAAAGCAGGAGTGGTACTACCACGAATGCGACAATACAAGTTACCGCATGATGCTGTAGTGGCTTTGCTGAAAATCATTGACGAGCTGATTGCCCAGGGAGTAGTTGTAGAAACAGACTCTAATATATGTAATTCACCGATAATTCCGATTCTTAAACGAACTGATCCTACTGCCCCACCAGTATACCGATTGGTTATTGATTTGCGTGAACTAAACAAGTGTATTGTACCACAATTCCCTGTGGTCCCTGATATATCATCATTATTGACAGCAATTGATTCCGAAGCAACATTCTTTACTGTAATTGATCTCAAGAATGCCTTTTTCAGCGTCCCAATAGATCCGGAAAGCCAATACTTGTTCGGATTCAGTTTAAATGGGCGCAGCTTTAAATTCTCACGCGCCCCCCAAGGATTCACAGAAAGCCCCAGCATCTACAGCCAAGCATTGAAACGAGAACTTGACAGTATCCACATGCCAGTCAATACTGCACTGCTTCAATATGTCGATGATCTGCTGATCACCGCGAGAAGCGAGTCAGAATGTGAAAAAGCTTCTCTGACAGTTTTACATTTCCTAGCCGACAAGGGGCACAAGGTGTCCCCTTCTAAGCTGCAATTCTGTGTTCAGCGAGTTATTTATCTTGGTCACTCGCTGTCCAAGGAGGGAAGGCAGCTTACACCAGATCGCATCCAGTTAATTGCTAACATGTCAATACCCCAGACACAAAAGGAGGTGCGAGCTTTCATAGGCCTCACTTCATATTGTAGGCAGTGGATCCCTCAGTACGCATTTCTAGCAAAACCACTCATTCAGTTAACCACACAGGAGGCAGCCACATCGACTGTTCTCCCTTGGACTCAAGAACATACACAAGCTTTTGAAAGTTTAAAGAAAGCTTTATGTCAAGCACCTGTTTTAGCAACACCATGTTATAGCAAACATTTTACACTCTTTGTTACAGAACGCGAAGGTACTGCCTTGTCAGTACTCACTCAGGATCAAGCAGGATCACGCAAGCCATGTGCTTATTTTTCCAGTACATTAGATCCCGTAGCTCAGGCTTTGCCTGCATGCCTGAAATCAGTGGCAGCGACAGCCTTAGCTATCAGACAAAGCGATGCCATAGTATTAGGACACCCATTGACAGTACAAGTACCACATGCGGTAGAGGTTCTTGTGAACCGAACACAAACACAACACTTGACCATAGCAAGACTTACCGGTTATGAACTGACATTGTTTCAACCACACATAGAGATCCGACGGTGTAATACATTGAATCCTGCTACACTATTACCTATAATTGGAACGGACCCACTAGCTCATGATTGTGTTGAAATCATTGAAATAAAGACAAAACCTAGACAAGACTTGACAGACGTTCCATTGTTAGATCCAGACCTGACGTTGTATGTAGACGGATCGTGCATGAGAGCAAGTACAGGAGACTTAGTGGCCGCGTATGCAGTCACAACAGACACTGAAGTTGTTGAGACAAATTGTGTAGATACTTTGTCAGCCCAAGCAGCAGAACTTATTGCTCTAACACAAGCCTGTATTCAAGCCACAAATAAGAAAGTTAATGTATACACTGACTCACGTTATGCATTCGGAGTTGTACACGACTTCGGCGTGCTGTGGCGAGAGAGAGGTTATTTAACCTCCCATGGTGCCCACATTCAGCACGGACCCCTCATCCATGCTTTGTTAGACGCAATACATCTACCCACTGCTATATCGATTATGAAATGTAAAGCACACACGAAGGTCACTGATACCATTTCTCAAGGCAATGATTTAGCTGACAGAACAGCTAAACAGACTGCTCAGAATCGCACATTAGACATGACAAAGCCAATAGTTCAGACACCAACACAGTGTATGACAATTAAGGATCCCGCACTTGACGTAATTGACATACAGACACATGCCACAGCAGAAGAAATAAAGAAGTGGACTGAACTAGGAGGGATCCAGACAGATCAAGGGTGGATGACGAAGGAGAAATCTGTATGGTTTCTCCCTGATTCCATGGTTCAAGCCATTATAGCTACAGTTCACAGTCCAGCACATTTAGGAGAGAAGGCTATGCTAGACAGCATTCAGCACATTTGGTTCAATAAACATTTACGAGCAGCAGCTAAACAAAAAGTTCGTACCTGTATGATATGTTGTCAGTTTAATCCAGGAAAAAGTGTTCCCGTAGAGCAGGGTGGATTTCAGCCTCCTGACCATCCCTTTGAAGTCCTCCAGATGGATTATATTCAGATGGAACGTTGTCGAGGATTCAAATATGTCCTCGTAGTTGTCTGCGCTCTCTCCCGTTGGACAGAGGCGTATCCCGTATCAGATTACACTGCCCCGACTACTGCCAAGCAGCTAGTTCGAGAATTCTTCCCACGGTACGGTTTACCACGTGTTGTATATTCAGATAACGGCCAGCCTTTCTCATCCGAATTAATGAAACATGTCTCACTTTTGTTGGGATATCAGTGGAAATTCCACTGTGTCCGACACCCCGAGGCAGCAGGTCTCGTGGAACGACATAATCAACTTTTAAAAATCAGATTGTCTAAAATATGTCAGGAAAAAGGTGTGGACTGGATAGTAGCCTTACCAGTTGCGCTATTCTACATGAGAATGGTAGCACACTCTCGAACAGGGCTATCCCCGTATGAAGTGATCTTTGGTAGACCACCGAATATGTGGGGGACGCCTATACCCCGTAAAATAACTGATGTTGACTGTAATATGCTGACAGATTACCTGGCTTCCTTGATGTCTGCACTACAATCTTGTCGTTCACAGGTAGTCGCAGCTTTTCCCGACAACACCGAGGTGAAACCTCATGATGTAATTCCCGGTGATTATGTTCTCATCAGAAATTTTGATCGGAAAACCCAACTGGAGCCAAGGTGGAGGCTTCCTAAGTTGGTCCTGCTGACGACCAGAACAGCTGTGAAGATCGAAGGAAGAAAAGGATGGGTGCATTCCAGCCATATCAAAAAATTTCATGGACTTCCTCCTGACACAAACAGTACTCCCCGTGTGTCTTCCCCCATTGACTCAAAGCTACCTTTGGCTGAGGCCAGTAGCACCGAACTCTATAAACAGAAACTCAGGTCCAGATCCAAGCTGTCGGACGATTTGATTGTTTAAGTCCTCTCCAAGGTGAAGCGGTTGAATCTGTCCCGACATGTATCCCTTAGGTCTGAATCATGTAGAGTCCAGAATCATAATGAAACGACATGCTTATTGTAAATTACTGCGTAACCACTGTATTGTGACTTTATTAATTTTGTTCTCCTTGAGTTTTTTAATAGTTACTGCAAGTATATTGTTGCATATGTATTATCCTGTTTCTAAACGTACTTTCAATATAACTGGTGAACATTCTTTTAGTGACCTACCCCCACATGAGTTGTCCTATAGACTTGCGCTGCGCAATAACACCTTCATTAGTATGTTACACCATTCCCATCAGACTAGTAATGCCACCAATTGTTGGGTGTGTGGCCGACTCCCTCCCTATCAGAATAACAAAGGAGTTCTGCCTTTCTTTCCACATCCGTTCACACACAATGGCTCCTGTGGAGCATGGTTTAGTTTATTAAATTCCATAGACCCAGACACAGCAGTTTATCAACAACATTGGATATGGGGAAATCTGAATCTAGTTTTGTTCAAAGTCTGTCACCCTAATAAGGAAGGTCACCCCAGTAGAACAGGAACTGATTTAGAGAATGAAGTGTATAAATTAGGTAATTTTACGCCTAATCTTATGATTTTAAATGTCAAATCCGAAGTTGAACTAATTCTGCCCACTATGTCAGTATTCCCAGTTAAAGGTGAATTATGTGTAAGAAAAGTTGGTTCCATACATATGGGCCATAGCCAATGCATTACTACAATAGAATATAGTGATCAAGGCAAATCTTCATTTAGAGCTTCTCGCCATTCTTACTTCATATGTGGCCAGACGGCATATATGCGTCTGCCTCTAGATTGGGATGGTACCTGTTACATAGCCTTCCTTTTGCCACCTGTTTTCCTAGCTCCCCCTGATTATTATCGAAATGTTCATTTAGTACATGAAAGAGAGCGTAGAGATCTCCCAGTTGTCGATTATACTGAGACGGCATGGGACAAGTATGTAGATTTCAATAAAGGTATCTTTCCCTATATAGGTACCATATCAAATAGTAAGCTGATACGTAGACTAACCAAGACTCTTGAAGCTGTAGTAAACGAGACTATAGCCGCCCTAGGCAATCTGACAGAGGAACAATCAGTGATGAGAATTGTTGTTCTCCAGAATCGTCTTGTCCTTGACGTCATCCTGGCCGATAGGGGCGGAGCTTGCAGGGTCATCGGATCCAGCTGTTGCATATTCATACCAGAAAATTCGCCATCTGTATATAAAGCTATAACACGACTTCATAAGATTGTAAGCCAGATACACGAGAATCCAGGCACTTGGACGTGGTCCGGGTGGTTTTGGAATGTGATATCAGCCTGGGGATGGAGAGTTCTATCCTTCCTAGGTATTGGCCTTCTTATGCTCTTCAGTTGTTGTTTATGTCTGCAATGTGGACCAGCGATTTGTGGTCTGTGTGCCACATCATGCATCCCATATCAAAGTTCTCGTTCAAAATGCCGGAAGAAGAAGGAAGAAGAAATGATGCTCCATGAGCAAATCGATGGAATGATGAAGATTGATATCTCTTGAAGGGCAAGAAGGGGACAAGGAGGGAATGTGGAAATGTGGATTTTCCTGATCAGTTATGTCCCCTATCTTGGACCCCAACGGTTCTATATGCATGTTACAAGTACATGTATGTTCCCTCCGGTTCCAGTTTCTAAGACGCAAACATATGTGTGTCTACCGCCGACATGTTCTCTGTCAGATCCGCCATCAATGGGCTGGATATTCGATTCCTAAACATGAAAGGCCACCGACTTTATATGGCTAAGTTACTCCATTTTTACAGTTCAGGCAAGTAGGCCCGATTCTGTCCTCAAAGCCTTTCCCTGCTCTCTGTCTTTGACAGCTTCAGCTTGAGCTCGCATCTGTATCCATGAACTTTGTCCTACTCCCTGTGCAGCTAACGGTGCCTGCCTCGGCCAGTTTTCGCCTGCCTGCCAAGAAGTTGTATTTCACCTTCGAATTATCTATTTTGCTCTTCAGCCGATGCATTCCTGTCTAGTGATTTAGGTAAACATTTCCCTTAGCTCACAAGCAAAGGACTCAGCCTTTCCGTCCTCCTGCAAGTGATTCATAGCCCTGCTGCCATGGAAAGTTTTCTGCCCCTCGCATCTCATATAGACACTTAGACGCTTGTACACGCACACACAGTTAGTATAGAATAGATTCTGTCCGAGAGTCCTTCCTTGTGGATAACATAGTTCTCCAAACATAGGATGGTAGATATGATTTGGGATTAGGTTGACTTGACCCCCAGACTTCTCGTCTCCACATGTAGAGCTAAATGTCAAGTCCCCTTCACCCCTAGTTGCACGTCTATCACACGTCATGCTGCTGCGCGCGCATCTATGCCAAGTATTATCTTATAGATCCACCTATGTCTGATAATCTTAACCAATCATGTTTCTTCTATTCCTTATTACGCCTAGTTTCGATTACGTACCTATTTTGTCCATTTTCTTATCAAATGTTACGCCTTCTACATTCGTTTCATTGTAATGCACTTATTATAAAAATACATGTCTGTCAATAAAGTATTGTACTTCACTTCCTGAACCCTCGTGGTGACGGAACCTGAAGGCCGCGACTCGAGTCGGCCATTTTGAATGGAATAAAGCCCATTTAGAAAACCTCTTATACCACGGATTCTGCCTCTTGTTATTTTGAGCTATTTACTTTATTTTAAGATTCCGTATGAAATTCAGTCCGGTATTTTTATTTACCACAGAGGTCTGGGGTAATGTGTTTGAATCTCCTGAATCCAGCGATGAGCCCAACAGCTGAGTTCAATGTGGCACTTTGGGTATGCATGCCAGTGTAACGCTCCTGTAATCTAAACGGGAGATAACCAGGGATTGGACTGCTAGCTGAAAGTCAACCAGGGGCTGGAAAGGTTTCATTATCCTCAGTACATTTAGTTGGTAGTTGGCTCCCCTTGTGGAGGAACTGATATGCTCTTGCGTATTCAGGTATTTGTCCAGCATTACACCTAGAGATCTAGTGGAATTGATTACTTGTGGCGCGCAGTTGAGAGCAGTGAGTTGTTTGAGCCATTCTTCTACGGGGGCAGAGTTATTGTGAGAGGCAATCGGGGGGAATTCAGTTTTGAGCGTGTTAAGCCTGAGGTGATTGCCGGTCAGCCATTGTTGTGTTTTCTATAGGGTACAGTTGAGCAGTTTGAGGTCGTCAGGTGAGGAAACTTTCAAAAACTGTTTTGAATCATCGGCGTACATGTGGTAGTGAATGTTAGAGAGCTTGAGAAGTTTGGTAAGCGGTTCCATGAGCAGGTTAAATGGGGTGGGAGAGAGCGTGGATCCTTGAGGGACACCAGTCGTGACTGGTGTGGTGTCAGATACGTTTTGATTTACTTTGATTCTTTTTGTTCTATGTTGAAGGAATGAGGCAAACCACTTTAATACCAGACCAGATAGCCTCATTCTCTTCTCAAGAAGGTCGCTCATATAATCATGCTTTATGGTATGGATGGCAGAAGAGAAATCAAGTAGTATAAGAAGGCAGGGTTCGTTCTGGTCTTCCGTTCTCAAGGCGTCATCAACAATATGCGATAAAGCTTGATCATGTGTTATTGGTAGATGGCTCATGCTTGCGAGGCAATGATGGCACATTCAGCAGCAAATGTCGCTTGCACCACAAATGATGTGGATGAAGTTTCATGGCTTCAAAAAGTCTTATCTGCTCAAGTTGCTGAACTGATTGCTCTTACTAGAGCCTGCAGTTTAACTGCTCAAATGTGTCACCATATTTACTGACCACCAGTATGGGTTTGGTGTGGTCCATGATTTTGCACATTAGGGTCACAGAGAGCCTTTCTTACATCCTCAGGATGTATAAAGAACAGGACGCACACCAAAGACCTACTGGATGCTCTGCAGCTGCCAGGAGAGATCGATATGGTAATTTGCTTAGCACATCAAGGAGGAAGCGGATATGTTACCATGTGGAAATGTGTATTATTTTACTTCGCATAAGCTACAGCCATTTTGGCTGTGGTGTCCATTTTGTTTCCTTCATAATGCTCCCATCCTCTGCTGCTCGTCTTTTCACTGTACTTGTGTTATCTATTTTAGTAGACTTTCTGACTCAGTTAAAAGCAATGTACGTGCTGAAGGTCTGTAGCTGCCAGTACACCTGATCTCAGATGTTAACAGTCGACCATTTACTGCTGCCATAAACATTACTGCTCCCCCTCCCACTTTGCTGATCACGTAGTTATTCATCTGCCCTTGTTTGCTGATAACTATTTCTAACACTTGTTCTTCCTATTTCTGTTCACATGCTTACATTGCAGAAAACCTGTATAAAAGGGGACACAGTTTGTGAATTCAGTGTACTACCTCATGCAGCACTTGAGAGTGCTGTGTGGATGTGGTCCCACTTATGAGTGAATAATAAACTTGTTATTTATTACAACTCCAGTGCTGATCTCTATTTTGTTGGTATTTGAACCCGTGGACAAAAGGGTGACCCTGCACCAGTGTACTCTTAAAAAAGGTAGATTTCTACAGCCATGGGCGACTGATCGCTGACTCAGTAGCACTCTGTTAGCCTGTTCATTTCATGGAGGTTTCACTTGTTTGAAGAGGAGAGTTATTTTGCAATGTTGATGAAAATCACAGATACATGGGATGAACTGAAATGGGTGCAAGAAAATGTGTTAGAAGCAGAACAGAATGGTTGGATAAAGGCAGGTTGCGAGTAAAATGCAAATTATATTTGGATGTCAACAGATGGGAGACCCCTATTACCGGATGGTTTGTTGCTTCCAATCACACAATACTACAATGGATACACATTTAGACAGAATTGGTATAAGCCCAGATTCAGAATACTAGCAGAAGAGGTTTGCCATCAGTGTAGAATTTGTCAACAGTTAAAAGTAGGAAAGCAGACACGTCACTCTAACACACTTACGGAGATCAGGTGGCCCATTCAACAGGATGCAGATGGATTTTTTCGAGATGCCTGCCCATAACAAGCTGAGATATATCCTAGTGATGTGCGTCTCCTCAAGATGGGTGGAAGCCTAACCAACTAGACAGCCTTACTGGTGCAAAGCTGTTGTTGCATGAATTGATACCCAGATTCGGCAGGCCGGTTTCTCTTCAGTCAGATAGAAGAACATACTTTAACAATGAAATTATGAAAATTATCTGCACAGGCTTCCAGATTGAGCAAGGATTATATTGCAGTTACAGACCAGAAGCCTCTGGTATCGTTGAACAAATGAACTGTACCATAAAGTATAGATTGGCTAAAGTCTGTGCATCCACCTCCCTGAAATGGCCTGATGCTTTACCATTGGTGCTGATGAGTGTTCGGAGTACACCTTTCAGGAAGACTGGGTTATCCCCACAAGATCTTAATGGACAGGGCAATGAGATTACCAGACATTCCTGCAAATGCTCTCTTAAATATTACTGACCATTTTATTTTGGATTACTGTAAAGGACTGGCTGATGTAGTCCATTTTGTCTCTCATCAGGTCACAGCTGCCACACTAGATCCACATCAAGAACAGGCCCACAACCTCAGTTCTGGTGGTTGGGCCATGATCAAGAAGCATGTTTGGAAGACTTGCCTTGACCCCAGATGTAAAGGCCACTTTCAGGTGATCCTCACTATGCATACAGCTGTTAAGTGTGCTGGAATCCTGAACTTCAATCATGACTCGCACACCAAAAGAGTAAGCAATCCAGAAGAAGTGCCTTTGGTCTTTGATACTGAGCGAAGAGCATTGGTGGTTGCACCACCAGTCGAGAGACCGCCTAGACCAGCAGCACCGTTGCCAGTTCAGCAGCAAAAGGATGAGAGGGGTGAAGATTAATTGACAGAAAATTAAGTGCAAGTACCTGAAATAACAGAGTGGCTTGGCTATCTCTAACGGAAGAGAAACAGATTAAATCACTGGGAGAAAGTGCCTCTGATGTGATCCTGAGAGAAGAAGATCCAGGTGAAGGAACCAGCCCTGGAATAAGGAGGGTAAATCGACAAGCAGAGTTGACGCAAAGCTATGGAAACAAGAATCGGAGGAAAAGTTCTTTAATAGCTGGAATACCAGAAATAATACCTGAAGAGGCTGAGTCTAGTGATGAAAATAGCCTAGCCCCGAATCAGCAAAACCTAAGATCAAAAAGAGCATGTGTGCCCTGTCGCAGATATTCAGCACCTGAATGTTCATACTTAGTGAGCACTGCTTTCTTTGCCACTTTGGAAGATTTGTGCAACGTGAACCTTGAACTATTTGAACCTTTTTGAAAGAAAGAAACAAATCGGGAACAAATGGAAAATAGTTGGAAAAAACTTCAGAGACTGAACAGAAGAAGAAAGAGACTTGAACCGTGTCTATTAGAGATTTTCTATTTTAGTTCTTTATTTTACAGAAGACAAACTTATTCAACATTTTAAAAGAACCCGGAGCAGTGTTAAGGATTGTCTAGTGAGAGGCTTAACTGATAAAAGAAAAGCTGTTTACTAAACCTTGCTACAGGCTATTGGACTAAGTGCTATGAACTGACTCAGAGAATGTGTTGCATTAGAAATAAATGTAAATTAATTATGGGTTCAATTTTCGTGATAACAATACTTTACAGTGTACCATTAATAGAAAGCATGAATTTACACTCGTAAGCAAAAGTAATGGATACAGCTTGATACTATTTATTTCCTCACAGACCCATAGATAGTATTAAGGCTGATAAAGACTATTTAAACTGTTTAATGCGACCTATTGGCTTATATAATAGCTTTAGAAGAAAGATACACTGACATGATGCATACTGCTGACAAAAAGAGTGATGTCCTAGAGAATGCTTGGAGGAAAGAGGAAAATGAATTCAGAAAGAAGATCGTTTATCCTAAATTGAGACTTGACAACCAACACAAAGGGAAGATTTGCATTTATAAAAGACAGACACCTAAAAGAACTAGACATGTATGGACTAGAAGGTGTGAACACACTTTCAAATTGACAAGTGGATCTTGGCAAATTCTGCAGGGAAACGAGAATTTTATTCAGGAGGTTTATTATATTTGTGGACAGAATGCATACTTTTTATTGCCAGCTGACGGGAAAGGGATCTACTATTTAGGCATACTAAATTTAAAAATGTACCATGTAAAAAGCATAGATGCACTAACACTAACACCCGCACATAGGCAGAAATTCAATACAGAAACAGGAACTGGATTAGTAAGAGACCTATTTTGAGCCGTCATTCCACCTGTCGCCATCATCTTAACTGGCGAAAATATTAGAAAATCCTCAACAGTTGTCGACAAAGTGGCAAAACCGAGGCAGACAGGTAACAAAGGGGGCCCTACAGGGCCCCATGCTGCCTCTTCACCATGGGGTGCATGGAGGGGGGCACAACATGTGCCCCCCCCTGTGTGCATGCACCCCAGTTCCTGCACGGCATGGACTTTACAGTCCACGGTGTGCAGGAACTCTTTTTGGATTCCCATTGCGGTGCCCATTTTCAGGGCATTGCCGTGGAACGTAAAAAAAAAAGCATGCCAGACACGAGAAACATTAGTGATCCGGCGGGTGTCACGACCACGGGTTTGCCAATGCAGCAGTGGGGCTGACCTGGCGCCGCAGCGCCAAACTCTTAATCAGTCCCATAATCTTCAAAATAAAATGGAGATCATAAAAGCAAAGAAGATTAAACAACAAAGGCATCATTACAATAAGCATTAATGTAATCACCATTTAGGTTTAAGAATCGCCATTTTGTTAGGATGTATTTTTACAAAGCCTTCTCTGGATCCCTCGAAACCTGAGAACTTCAGGCCTATTTCATTGCTTTCTTTGTCCACGAAAGATTCATTAACCGCTGACTCTCAATGTTTGTTGAGAGAAGGGATCTACTGCATAGAACACACTCATGTTTCCCCCCTCGGTCCAGTACAAAATGTGTTCTGTTGCTTGCCTCTGATTCTATGCGCCAGATTCTGGACAGGGGTGACACATCTACCTTATTGCTTCTGGATCTGAGCACAGCCTTTGACACCGTGTCCCACAACCTTTTTTTGGAGCAGTTGTGGAGCTACGATGACGGTTATAAGGCCCTGCGATGGCTTGCGTCCTTTTTGCAGTACTTTCAGGTCCTGCAGAAACCTTTTCAATCCGAGTTCTTGCCAGTGTAGCAGGGTGTGCTACAGGGCTCATCTTTGAGTCCTACTTTATACAATCTTTACATGTGCCCCCTGGCAAATATCATCGAGCTGAATGGGTTTGACCTCTTATCATACGCAGATGATACTCAGATTATTGTCACCCTGTCGCAGAATGCAGCTGCAGTCTCTTTGAGGACCTGCCTGGACGGGGTTGGGCCTCTGGATGGACCTCAAACGCCTGAAATTCAAATGCAGGCAAGACTGAAGTCCTCGTTCCAGGGGGTCAGGCCACTATCTAGACTCCTGAATGGTGGTCATCATTACTTGGCTCCCTTCTGGTGCCAAAGCTCAAGGTTAAAAGTCTGGGCATCCTGTTTGATGCAAGCCTTACGTTTGACAGCCATATCACTGCCTTAGCAGGCAAGTGTTTCTGGATGATAAAATCCATCAAAAAGATCATTGGGTTTCTGCCTGAAGCCACTTGGAAAACAGTAATCCAGGTCTTAATCATCCAACGGCTGGATTACTGTAATATCTCATCTCTCAGTCTCTAATAAGACTCCAACGTGTACAGAACTCTGCGGCTCAGCTATTGTTGAATTTTCCCAGGCGGGCTTCAATGGGCTCTGCCCTGCGTAAATTGCACTGGCTTCAGATTAAGAAACGTCTGACATTTAAGGCTCTCTGTTATTGTTATAGGGCTTGTAACCAATCTTGTGCCAGTTATCTTCATCGCTTTATTAAACCCTACCTCCCTTCAAGGTGCCTGAGGTCTTCAGGGACTTTGTTGGCTGAGATCCCCACAGTCAGGAAAGTGTGTGCTGGGGTAAGCTCCTTCAGTTTCCTAGCTTCTAAGCATTGGAACGGTCTCCCGCTGCACCTCAGACAATCTAAGACAGAGATTTTATTCTGTAAAAGTCAAGGCTTTTTAGGTAATTTTTGGTTTCCTCTTAGGTTTCTGTATTCCATGTTAGCTAGACCTTATCAGTTCTGGGACACTTCTATCGAAGTAGCCACATGCTTTATAAATCGTTTTATTATTATCATTATTAATAATAAAAAAGACTCTCTAAATTCTGGGTTTAGAGTGTTCATATGTTCCCTGACTAGTGTATCAGTTTGCCTTTATCAAATCTCCTCAAATAAGTTCCCTGGATGAACAGGGAATCAAACTCCCTATTCATTCAATCCGGAGTACTTTCCTGTGCTTAACAATTTTGCTATTTGCTCAAATGTATTTCTGCTAACCCAAAATGACTATATCTAAGTCACCAAATTCTGGGTTTAAGATGCTAACATATTTACTGGCTACTCACAGTGTATCTGCTTACCTTAATTAAATCTCCTCACAAGCTAATAGATTAGGAATATCCTTCCCAAAATGGCAAAAGTTCTCTTTTGACATTGAGGCGCAATATTACGCTGGCCTCCTCTTGGATGACCTCACTGCTTGGGCCGAAGATCAATCATCAATACCAATCAACCAAACAGGTTTTTGCAAGGGCATGGGGACAACCACTAATATTCTTGCATTATCCCTACTGATAGACAGGGCAAAATCAGCAAAACTTCCGCTATTCATGTGCATTATCGACTATTCGTCAGCTTTCGACAAAATCGATAGAAGTAAACTCTGGCACAAACTTAAGGAAATGAAAATACCAGCTGCTCTCCTAAACCAGTTAATATTGCTTCACACAAATATGTGGGTCCAAGTAAAGCATGGGGATGGAAAGTATTTGTCCAGGAAAATTCCAACAACCATGGGGCTTAAACAGGAGTGCGTCCTGGCACCAACGCTCTTAAACTTATTTATGTCTGACCTTTCATCAGAATTGGATATTTGCAATTCTCATCCGCCAAAGCTGGGAGGGCTTTTGCTTTTTAACCTCTTGTACGTAGACGATCTCGTACTGGTCTTCCAGACCCCCATCGGTCTCCAACACTTATTGAACACAACTAGTCGATAT
The DNA here is from genome assembly GCF_964204655.1 of Triturus cristatus. Classification (NCBI taxonomy): domain Eukaryota; kingdom Metazoa; phylum Chordata; class Amphibia; order Caudata; family Salamandridae; genus Triturus; species Triturus cristatus. The sequence continues at coordinate 225,640,853 of NC_140591.1, forward strand.
TCAATATCTAATGGATTAACCATTAATCATGACAAAACGAAGGTTATGAGGATCCATCCAAAGAAAGAAACCTCTAAATACTCCTGGTATATGGCAGATTCACCAATCGAAGTAGTTGACCGATATAAGTATCTAGGTGTGATCATGGATAACAAGGGGTCTTTCAATTTACAAAAAGAAGCAATTAAAAGAAGAGGCATTACGATAGCGGTAACCATAAAATCAATTAAACAGAAAACGGACGGCCCTAGCCTTATTCCACTGCTACAAGTCTGGCAAGCAAAACTCATCCCGGCAATCACGTATGGGAGTGAGTGTCTGAGGGGAAGAGATGCACTCACTTTGGACAGAATTGTTTCAAGAGCTGCCAAGATAATATTTAATTTACCAAAGTACGTCTCGCCAGCCCAAATAAGGCTAGAATTCAGCATGCAAAGTCAAGAAATAGCCCGAAAAGGAGCAAACGTTAAGACCTGGTATAGGATAAAAAAATCTGAAAAAGGCACACTGTACTCATATCTTTGGAATGAAATGCATCTAAAAAGGAGTGTGCAGCAAGGACCTATTTGATAGCATCAATAGAACGTTTGGGTCTCAAGGAACTTTGGGCCGCCACAGGATCTTATCATTGTTTTAAACAAATTGTTAACAAGACAGCGAAAAAGCTATCATTAGTAGAAGACAAGGCGACACTTACAGAAAGAGCCCACGGATGGTTTGCGGTTCACAGCTATGACAAACCCTCTCCACAACCATACTTAGGCACGGGATTCAATAGAAAGAAGAAAGAAAAATATCTTAATTTTCGATTGGGTATTTTGCCATCTTTACCGCATCTTTCCCCGTGGAAGCGTCTCCAGGGTCAGTCAATATGCCGCCTATGTGAGGATGCTACTGAAAGTGTATTACACCTACTATGTATATGCAGAAATCTACAGGCCGAACGGCAACAGCTACTAAAGCCGCTCTTTGTTAGAAAGCGGATAAGAACCTGCAGGCAGGCTGTGAAGGCATGTTTCGAAGGTGGAGATGTACAGCTGGCGTGTCGCTTTGTTCAATTCATGGAAGTGGCAGGGACAAAAGCTCTTTCGTCAAGTGACCGGATCGCTCAATCTTTGCATCTCATGGCCCCTTAAATCATTATATTAAAGCAAAATTGACATTCTATGCTTACTTAACATTTAGTCGTTATATGCTTGAGTAGTAAAGCTAACAGCAAATCTTTCTTCACTGCTGTTAACAACCAACTGATGACGGAACAGTCCCTCTCTCTCTCTTTGATAACTGAGCCTTGTGTTCTTAATTTATGGTCTTGCAGACATTTACTGTTAATTTCTTTGGGGATGTTAATACAACTCAAGAAAGTTTTATATGTTTTATTTAAATGGTTTTAGGATATGAATTCTGCTGCTATTACGCTTTTTTTATATGGAAATTGTAAAGGTTTTAATTAACCAAACAATAAATATATTACTTACTTACTCTTTTAGTTCCACCATCACATTAAATAGGGACCTGAGTTTCTTTAGCTCACAAGGTAGCTTAGAACTGACCAATAAAAACATGGTTTTCTAGTTCAGCTTGGAGTACACCAATGAGAACCTGAGTTTCTTTTATTCAATCCACTTCACAAGCCTCCTCCCATTACGATTCCTCTACTTCACCTATTTTAGTTCCTCTACTTTTTTTTGTTTTAAAAAGCATTTAAAGATCACTTAAATGATACTTACCAACAAAGATTTACATACTAAACAAAAAAAAATAACTTGCAAACATCACAATAATTTACCTGGATTATTGGTAAGTCGAACTCACTCTTCATTCAGTTTGAAGTATGCTCCTGTGTATTAACCACTTTGCTATTTGCTCAAATGTATTTCAGCTAACAAAAAGATTCCTCTACTTCACCTATTTCAATTCTACTGCTTTAAAAAAAGCTTTTGGGATCTTTTAACTCCTTGTTCATTCAATTCAAAGTACTTATTTTATATTTTAAACATTTCCCTATTTGGTCAAATGGATTTCTGATAAAGTAATTATATGCATTTTATTGTTATGTTACTACCCACTAAAAATTACACCTTTAAACATTAATGCATGAGTCCAAAAAGATCAACATTGGGCTCAACAGTATCCACTTAAAATGTTCATGATTTAACAACTTCTACCCTGGAAGATACTTTCTCTCTCTGAAAGTCACGGTATTGTAAAATACTTCCACAATGTTATCCATTATTTTTTGGAAAGTAAATATAATCTTAAATAATAACCTGAAACCTTCATCCCAATTATTCCATTGTAGGAGCTGCCACAATCAATGTTCAATATTCAGACCATATTCAATAGCATCTAATTTATCAGTCCTCCAAACCTCCCTGATGCAGAGAGTTCTTGATTTAGCTCCCCCTCTTATGTTGCCTGGAACATGCTCAATACCCCAAAACTTGATGTCTTAAGCCATATCACGTACTGCATTGAAATGTTCTGCAATGGATGAATTTCCGTCCTTATTTTTAATTGATCTTGCACGTTCTTGCCACCTGGTAACTGTGGAGCCTATGTTAAACTTATCACAAATGCATTAAAATATATAAATACAAAATGTTGTTTTTCAATGTATAAATGCGTTTATCCTATATTCCTTTGAAGAGTTTGAAACATGGAAAGCCTGAATTCCATTCGGAACGTATTTAGAGCAAATACAATTTTGACATCTGTAACACCCTTCTGGTTCATTGGGCAGCCACATTTTCTGTTTTTCCTTGTTTTTATATTTTATGGTGTCACTTTTCAAAATATTCCAATGTATTTAAAAAAAATCTTGCTATCTTCCTGGGTTCACTGTTGAAAGTGGTTATGAACCTTACTCTTTCAACAGATTCCCTTAGCTGTCTACTCTGCCTTTCAACATGGTGTGTGTGTGAGTGATTTGAGATTGTGCACACCTATGTCTTGAGACTTGAGTTAGTTGGATACATGCTTCTGTTTGCCAATTTGCTCATCCTGAAGTGTGCTGGTTCCCTTCAGATTGCTGATCTCTGTGCTATCAATTCCACCATATCAAGGGTAATTATTCTTGCCACCTGCTCCTCTATGGGTGTCCGTTCCTCTTGGTTGTATGAACCACCGCTTGTTTCCATAGAAGACCTCAAGTTCTGTGCCAGCTTCTCCTTTGTGCTATGTTTATAATCAGGCCACCTCTCCTTACATTCCTCCATAGTCCTGCATGATGGTGCAGCTGTACTGACCTTATCAAGGATGTAAGTCCAACCCACAAGCATGCTGCACCCTCTATGTATATTGATTCGCCCCATCATGTATAGCTGTGAACAACAATTCCAAATCATAAAAGGGGCAACAAATTACACACGCTCGATTCCTTTACTATGCCGATCAATATTTCTTCCATAATATTTGGCCTGCACAAGTTTTGGGATACTGCATAACTTTTTTTGGGTCATACATTCAGTAACCTTTCATTTCATAAGTCCATTTCACTTCTCAAAGTTCCCATATTCTTATGGTTGTATTTAGGTGCTCAAGTTTATTTATCTGCTCAGGTTTGTATCTCGTTTTGGATGTCAATTAAGCATAGTCCAATTCTCAATGTAATAGGGGCACAGGGTTCCACTCTCTAGCATGATCTTCTGTTGAACCATTCTGTGTTTCTAATCATTCCACACCTTCGTACGTTCCTCCACAGTCCTGCATATTGATTCCAACACAATGACCTTATCAAGGATGTGCTTCCACAAGGCAGCCTTCTTCGCTTGTGGGTAGGTAGATGAGACAAAGGGATAGCTCCTATGTTTTGTCCTCTCAGTGATCAAAATCTCAACCTCCTCTTAGGTGAATCTCAGCTTCGTCTTCATGGTACTCTACTGAGTACTCCCCTACTGAGCAACGGCGGTGAGTCCTAGGGTGCAGGAGCGCCACCCTACCTACTACCAGTGCAGCAAACATGAAAAATAAAATGGTAATAAAAATGGTTTCATTACAGTGTTATTTTTCGGTGCCGCCGCCCCGCCCAAGCCAAGTGTTGGGGTGGGGTCAGCACTGCTGGCTGGCAGCAAGGATAGAGGAATGATGCGCACCTAAAGGTTAAAGTGCGCATGTCACTTTGACTGGCAGTCATGCGAAGGCCCGCCTGACGTTTACTTTGAACCTCTCCACCCGAGCTGTCTTAGACAGCTGGGTAGACAGCAGGCACAGGCCTTCAGTGCCTGTAGGAGGGCTGAGCCAGCTTGCACCAGCCCATCCTGGCACCGCTCTCATGCTGGTTAGCAGCATGAGAGCAGCCTCAGGATTGGTTAGAGGAGTTGGCTCAGAGACCCCGTGCTGCCAAACTGTGAGGCCAGAGAGGACTGGATTCAGTAAGTACTTTTTTTCTTTTAATTTATTGTACCGTTTAATTTATTTTTACACCCTGTCAGGCAGTGTGAGAAACGCGCGCTGCCTTCAGTCTCAACTCCAGAGCGCTTAATCATGGCCGGTTATAAACACGGTTTATAACGGACCTAGTTTGAGAGCTTTGGGATTGCACCTAAAGGCATTCTGGAGTGCCCGCCTAATTGCCCCACTACTTTTAAAAGGGATGAGCCACCACTGCTGCTGAGTTACTCCCTCCTGGTCTGTTAACGTCCCCCCTCTCCTGGCTTGCTATGCCTGCGGAATATTTCGGATGTTTTAGCTGTTTTGTGCCACATTTTAAATCTTAGTGTGTTGTACTAACGTTTTGTATCATTTTATGATGTCAAGCAGTACAGCATCTACTTTGTAAAGTCCAAACCTTTTTGTTGGTATGTATGTATGTATGTATGTATGTATATGGTATTTCTATAGCACACTCCCAGCCAAAAGGCAGCGGAGCACTGTACCGTGCCAAAGACTGCTGGTGATTAAAAATGCCAAGGCAAAATGAGGTAAAGAAACCAGTGACATATCAGGAAACAAGACGAGTAGGGGCGCACAAACTTTTTTCACAGACAGGGAAGTTATGAAATGTTCATGATTGTCATCTTTGGCAAAGTTAACAGTTTTCTGGATTTTCTCTTCCTGCGCAAAATCTTTCTGCACATAGCAAGATCATTTTCTCTATAGTCGAGCCCAGACAATCTGGAAAATGTATGCAAGTTTACATTCTGCACAATTCGTGAGCTTGAAACCGCTAAGTCTCTCGTTACCAGCGGCCCAAACATTAGAGGCACTGTTATGTTATAATTTTTATAAAGCGCACAGCTGCCCCAGAAAAGGGGCGTCCCAGCTAGAACAACTGTCAAAGGCAGGCCAGATGAGATGCATGCACAGACAAATGATCTGGAGAAAAGGTAGGTTTTTATGGCTTTGCGGGAAGAAACATGGCTTTGAATGCTTCTGATGCTCACAGGAAGGGAGTTCCACAGTTTAGGGGCGATAACGCGGAAGGCGCGCCCTCCTGTCCGTGCTCTTTTGAAGCAGGGAACTACCGCCAAGTACTGGCCCATAGGACGTAACTGGCGGGTGGGCATATAAGGTACAAGAAGATTGGCTAGAATAACAGCAGATTGAGCGTGCATAATTCTGTGTGAGATGCAACATTTTAAACTGGATGCGTTTCTCCACCGTGAGCCAGTGTAGTCTGCGAATGGACTCTGAGGTGGAGCAAGTTCTTGGCAGACCCAGGAGCCTCCGAACCACAGCATTTTGTGCCCTTCGTAGGCGGAGTACTTCTGCTCTGTTAGCCACAAGATAGAGGGAGCTAGCGTAGTCCAACCTGGATAAAACGGTGGCCTTAATGATCACCTGTCAGATATTAGGATCGAAGAAGCCCAGCATGGGTTGAAGACCACGTATGAGCCCAAAACAGACCCTGGCTACCACTTTCCTTTGAGTCTGAAATGTTAGGGCGGTGTCTACCCATACTCCAAGATTTTTAATTGTCTGCTTCGGGACAGGCGAGATGCCCAGCTCACTCCACAGTAGGATCTCAGATTTGCTGGTGTTAAATTGGAGACAGTTGGCGGTCATCCAGTCAGCGATGGCTGACATTAACATCATGCGCAGTACTACAGATATCTGGGGTATGGCGATCACCCCTACACTCCTGTGCCAAGGGGAATAACATACGGAAATCACAATTTCGACAGATTTCAACCTGTATGCCAGTCATTTTTTTATTTGTTTTTATTGAACGCAAATTCCTCTAGCAATGACCTTCAGGGTTTGCTCTCATTTAAAACGTGGTTTAGCCACATTCAGGAATATCGGGTGGGGGGGTGACGTTCCTGTGGCGCAATGCCCTGCTCCATATTTACAAGGTGGCGTTAGGACACCTAATGTGGCTTAACGTCACCCTGTAAATATGCCCCTTACCGCATCTGTCTGCTGTGGCAAAGGGGCAGGCAATGGCTGTTGCTGTAGGCGTTACACTGCAACACCCATTGCTCTTTGACGCTGCGCCCTATTTACAAGGGTGGCGTAAATATGGGGCAGCGCCAAAAAGTAGAACAGGCAAAACCTGGCCTAAAACAGGCGCAACGAGGAGAAATTGATCATTTCCCCTTGTTTTTGCTATTTCTATGTGTCCTGCATTTTGCAGCACACATAGAAACAGCAAATGGCCATTAGTGATTGTTCATGTGCAGGAAGGTGTCCCTTCCTGCACATAAACAATCATTTAAAAGTGACGTTTTGCAACTTCTATATGTGCTGCATTCTGCAGCAAATTTAGAAGTTACAAATCGCCATTATTCATTGTTTATGGGCAGAAAGGGACACCTTCCTGCATATGAACAATCATTCCCTACTATGCAGGCACCCTTGAACTGTAATGCAAGGCTGCCCGCTTTGGTCCTAGGGGCTAAATTTAGCGCCAGAGCTATGAGAAACGCAGGGGTTTTGAAACTGTCAGAGTACGCGGCATTAGCAATTTTGGCTTAACACCACGCTCGGACAGTTTCCTTGTAAATATGCCCCCAGGTGCGATAATATGCATCACTGATAATACCGATTTTGGTGGAAATATGAGATTCCGGATGACGCTACTTCCAAAATGCGCAATAAGGGCCTGTTTTCTGAAAGTATATCCCATGCAGAACCTGTTCACTGGATGTAAATAGGGATATTTGTAACTAAAACAGTCACAAAAGTCCCAATTTTCATATGGACGTGGGAAAGTGAAAAACCCGTTCAGTTCAGATTTTTTCGAGGGACCTTTGTGCAGTTTGCAAAAACTTAAAAAGGAACTTTTCATCCCTTTAAAATGAGTGAAGTCGGCGGCTCTGGATTTACTCAGTCTGCACTGATGCAAATTTTGCATTTTTTTACTACCTGAAAAGACAACATTTGCACGGACGTATCAGTTCAAAATGTACATTTTGTACCCATTTGCTTGGTCCAAACATCCGTGCAAAATTGTAGTAGGACTTATTTATTTGGTCTAAAAGTCAGGGCATAAAACATTGGTAAAGATACAGTATATGCATGAGAACACTTGGGTTCAGAAATTATTTCCTTATTAATTCGAAGTATATATGAGCATAGGTTTGAATTCATTACAGTGGTTATATTATTAAGCAGGATCAAGGCTGTAAGGACATCCCAGACCCCGATGGAGTCAGACTAGACAGCAGCGTGAGAGACTTCTATCCTCGTGAGAGAGACCAGGAAGGAATCGCTCACATCATGTTCCATTCTGAATTTAGAAGAATTAAGTAAAGCGCTCTGTTAATTTTAAATCATTTTAAAGAACATATAGGTTAAAGTGAATATTGAAAATGTAAATTTTTCTAACTTTTGAAATAGGATTAGCATATATAATGACTTCATATACAAAGTGAAAACTCGTGTGTTTTTAAGAGGGAGCAGAAAAAAATTCAACGACTTCTGCAGATGTTGCTTGCTCAGTAAACCACAGTGATGGCCAACGCCCATTACCAGAAGTGCAAACCTGGGAGAAAAGCCAGACATGTCTCGAGAGAAACAGAGAACAGACGATGGTCCCCTGCAGCTAATGTTAACTATTTCAGGACTATGCCATAAAGATACATGGGGGAGGTGGTGTTTTTGGAATTGCTCCTTTTATGAATACTTCCATGCGCGTAGATTTATTTCACCAAGAGGAGCAGCTGTGCCTAACTATCCTATGCATGCTTACCCAATTCTCCCCTGCTTGCTTGCCCAACTCTCCCCAGTATGCTTACCCAACTCTCCACTGATTACTTGCACAACTCTCCCCTGCTTGCTTGCCCAACTCTCCCCTGCTTGCTTGCCCAACTCTCCACTGCTTGCTTGCCCAACTCTCCCCTGCTTGCTTGCCCAACTCTCCCCAGCAGGCGTACTCAACTCTCAACTGCTTGCTTGCCCAACTCTCCCCTGCTTGCTTGCCCAACTCTCCCCAGCATGCTTACCCAACTCTCCACTGCTTGCTTGCCCAACTCTCCCCTGCTTGCTTGCCCAACTCTCCCCAGCATGCTAACCCAGCTCTCTCATCAGTGCCAGCTGCTACCGAACGAGGGTGGGGGGGGGGAAGCTAGGTGGTAGGGGAGAGAGGAGGAATGAAAATGAAAAAAAATACTTACCTGGGCAAGGCCGGCTGCCGCCTCTCCTTTGTCTTCTTCTGGCTCCCGACAGCAGGAAGCTCCCAGGCTCTCAGACTCCCCTAGCCAATCACAACTCTGCTGTCATCAGTAGAACGTTACAACAAACAATTGATGGACGGAATGCTGACAATGCAGACATTCTCCCCCAGTCAAGAGATCTGGGTTAAATCCATCGTTCTTTTGCCCACTACACCACCCCAGTTTAGACATGGCCATATGCAAATCAGTCTTGACCCTGTGCCTCATGGGAACAGTCCAGCCCGAACTGCCAAGCCATGTCTTCACTGGACCAGAATCAAGCATCCTAGGACCGGTTTCTGGCTATCAGCCGTCATCAGCCAGGATAGCTTGACTCCAGTGGCGTAGTGAGCACGGGTCCCACGTCTGGGAATACCCATCCCACTTAGGGCGAAAAGCGTTACAACAAACAATTGATGGACGGAATGCTGACAATGCAGACATTCTCCCCCAGTCAAGAGATCTGGGTTAAATCCATCGTTCTTTTGCCCACTACACCACCCCAGTTTAGACATGGCCATATGCAAATCAGTCTTGACCCTGTGCCTCATGGGAACAGTCCAGCCCGAACTGCCAAGCCATGTCTTCACTGGACCAGAATCAAGCATCCTAGGACCGGTTTCTGGCTATCAGCCGTCATCAGCCAGGATAGCTTGACTCCAGTGGCGTAGTGAGCACGGGTCCCACGTCTGGGAATACCCATCCCACTTAGGGCGAAAAGCGTTACAACAAACAATTGATGGACGGAATGCTGACAATGCAGACATTCTCCCCCAGTCAAGAGATCTGGGTTAAATCCATCGTTCTTTTGCCCACTACACCACCCCAGTTTAGACATGGCCATATGCAAATCAGTCTTGACCCTGTGCCTCATGGGAACAGTCCAGCCCGAACTGCCAAGCCATGTCTTCACTGGACCAGAATCAAGCATCCTAGGACCGGTTTCTGGCTATCAGCCGTCATCAGCCAGGATAGCTTGACTCCAGTGGCGTAGTGAGCACGGGTCCCACGTCTGGGAATACCCATCCCACTTAGGGCGAAAAGCGTTACAACAAACAATTGATGGACGGAATGCTGACAATGCAGACATTCTCCCCCAGTCAAGAGATCTGGGTTAAATCCATCGTTCTTTTGCCCACTACACCACCCCAGTTTAGACATGGCCATATGCAAATCAGTCTTGACCCTGTGCCTCATGGGAACAGTCCAGCCCGAACTGCCAAGCCATGTCTTCACTGGACCAGAATCAAGCATCCTAGGACCGGTTTCTGGCTATCAGCCGTCATCAGCCAGGATAGCTTGACTCCAGTGGCGTAGTGAGCACGGGTCCCACGTCTGGGAATACCCATCCCACTTAGGGCGAAAAGCGTTACAACAAACAATTGATGGACGGAATGCTGACAATGCAGACATTCTCCCCCAGTCAAGAGATCTGGGTTAAATCCATCGTTCTTTTGCCCACTACACCACCCCAGTTTAGACATGGCCATATGCAAATCAGTCTTGACCCTGTGCCTCATGGGAACAGTCCAGCCCGAACTGCCAAGCCATGTCTTCACTGGACCAGAATCAAGCATCCTAGGACCGGTTTCTGGCTATCAGCCGTCATCAGCCAGGATAGCTTGACTCCAGTGGCGTAGTGAGCACGGGTCCCACGTCTGGGAATACCCATCCCACTTAGGGCGAAAAGCGTTACAACAAACAATTGATGGACGGAATGCTGACAATGCAGACATTCTCCCCCAGTCAAGAGATCTGGGTTAAATCCATCGTTCTTTTGCCCACTACACCACCCCAGTTTAGACATGGCCATATGCAAATCAGTCTTGACCCTGTGCCTCATGGGAACAGTCCAGCCCGAACTGCCAAGCCATGTCTTCACTGGACCAGAATCAAGCATCCTAGGACCGGTTTCTGGCTATCAGCCGTCATCAGCCAGGATAGCTTGACTCCAGTGGCGTAGTGAGCACGGGTCCCACGTCTGGGAATACCCATCCCACTTAGGGCGAAAAGCGTTACAACAAACAATTGATGGACGGAATGCTGACAATGCAGACATTCTCCCCCAGTCAAGAGATCTGGGTTAAATCCATCGTTCTTTTGCCCACTACACCACCCCAGTTTAGACATGGCCATATGCAAATCAGTCTTGACCCTGTGCCTCATGGGAACAGTCCAGCCCGAACTGCCAAGCCATGTCTTCACTGGACCAGAATCAAGCATCCTAGGACCGGTTTCTGGCTATCAGCCGTCATCAGCCAGGATAGCTTGACTCCAGTGGCGTAGTGAGCACGGGTCCCACGTCTGGGAATACCCATCCCACTTAGGGCGAAAAGCGTTACAACAAACAATTGATGGACGGAATGCTGACAATGCAGACATTCTCCCCCAGTCAAGAGATCTGGGTTAAATCCATCGTTCTTTTGCCCACTACACCACCCCAGTTTAGACATGGCCATATGCAAATCAGTCTTGACCCTGTGCCTCATGGGAACAGTCCAGCCCGAACTGCCAAGCCATGTCTTCACTGGACCAGAATCAAGCATCCTAGGACCGGTTTCTGGCTATCAGCCGTCATCAGCCAGGATAGCTTGACTCCAGTGGCGTAGTGAGCACGGGTCCCACGTCTGGGAATACCCATCCCACTTAGGGCGAAAAGCGTTACAACAAACAATTGATGGACGGAATGCTGACAATGCAGACATTCTCCCCCAGTAAAGAGATCTGGGTTAAATCCATCGTTCTTTTGCCCACTACACCACCCCAGTTTAGACATGGCCATATGCAAATCAGTCTTGACCCTGTGCCTCATGGGAACAGTCCAGCCCGAACTGCCAAGCCATGTCTTCACTGGACCAGAATCAAGCATCCTAGGACCGGTTTCTGGCTATCAGCCGTCATCAGCCAGGATAGCTTGACTCCAGTGGCGTAGTGAGCACGGGTCCCACGTCTGGGAATACCCATCCCACTTAGGGCGAAAAGCGTTACAACAAACAATTGATGGACGGAATGCTGACAATGCAGACATTCTCCCCCAGTCAAGAGATCTGGGTTAAATCCATCGTTCTTTTGCCCACTACACCACCCCAGTTTAGACATGGCCATATGCAAATCAGTCTTGACCCTGTGCCTCATGGGAACAGTCCAGCCCGAACTGCCAAGCCATGTCTTCACTGGACCAGAATCAAGCATCCTAGGACCGGTTTCTGGCTATCAGCCGTCATCAGCCAGGATAGCTTGACTCCAGTGGCGTAGTGAGCACGGGTCCCACGTCTGGGAATACCCATCCCACTTAGGGCGACAAGCGTTACAACAAACAATTGATGGACGGAATGCTGACAATGCAGACATTCTCCCCCAGTCAAGAGATCTGGGTTAAATCCATCGTTCTTTTGCCCACTACACCACCCCAGTTTAGACATGGCCATATGCAAATCAGTCTTGACCCTGTGCCTCATGGGAACAGTCCAGCCCGAACTGCCAAGCCATGTCTTCACTGGACCGCATTGTCAGCTTTCCGTCCATCATTTGGTTGTTGTAACGCTTTTCGCCCTAAGTGGGATGGGTATTCCCAGACGTGGGACCCGTGCTCACTACGCCACTGGAGTCAAGCTATCCTGGCTGATGACGGCTGATAGCCAGAAACCGGTCCTAGGATGCTTGATTCCGGTCCAGGGAAGACATGGCTTGGCAGTTCGGGCTGGACTGTTCCCATGAGGCACAGGGTCAAGACTGATTTGCATATGGCCATGTCTAAACTGGGGTGGTGTAGTGGGCAAAAGAACGATGGATTTAACCCAGATCTCTTGACTGGGGGAGAATGTATGCATTGTCAGCATTCCGTCCATCATTTGGTTGTTGTAACGCTTTTCGCCCTAAGTGGGATGGGTATTCCCAGACGTGGGACCCGTGCTCACTACGCCACTGGAGTCAAGCTATCCTGGCTGATGACGGCTGATAGCCAGAAACCGGTCCTAGGATGCTTGATTCCGGTCCAGGGAAGACATGGCTTGGCAGTTCGGGCTGGACTGTTCCCATGAGGCACAGGGTCAAGACTGATTTGCATATGGCCATGTCTAAACTGGGGTGGTGTAGTGGGCAAAAGAACGATGGATTTAACCCAGATCTCTTGACTGGGGGAGAATGTATGCATTGTCAGCATTCCGTCCATCATTTGGTTGTTGTAACGCTTTTCGCCCTAAGTGGGATGGGTATTCCCAGACGTGGGACCCGTGCTCACTACGCCACTGGAGTCAAGCTATCCTGGCTGATGACGGCTGATAGCCAGAAACCGGTCCTAGGATGCTTGATTCCGGTCCAGGGAAGACATGGCTTGGCAGTTCGGGCTGGACTGTTCCCATGAGGCACAGGGTCAAGACTGATTTGCATATGGCCATGTCTAAACTGGGGTGGTGTAGTGGGCAAAAGAACGATGGATTTAACCCAGATCTCTTGACTGGGGGAGAATGTATGCATTGTCAGCATTCCGTCCATCATTTGGTTGTTGTAACGCTTTTCGCCCTAAGTGGGATGGGTATTCCCAGACGTGGGACCCGTGCTCACTACGCCACTGGAGTCAAGCTATCCTGGCTGATGACGGCTGATAGCCAGAAACCGGTCCTAGGATGCTTGATTCCGGTCCAGGGAAGACATGGCTTGGCAGTTCGGGCTGGACTGTTCCCATGAGGCACAGGGTCAAGACTGATTTGCATATGGCCATGTCTAAACTGGGGTGGTGTAGTGGGCAAAAGAACGATGGATTTAACCCAGATCTCTTGACTGGGGGAGAATGTATGCATTGTCAGCATTCCGTCCATCATTTGGTTGTTGTAACGCTTTTCGCCCTAAGTGGGATGGGTATTCCCAGACGTGGGACCCGTGCTCACTACGCCACTGGAGTCAAGCTATCCTGGCTGATGACGGCTGATAGCCAGAAACCGGTCCTAGGATGCTTGATTCCGGTCCAGGGAAGACATGGCTTGGCAGTTCGGGCTGGACTGTTCCCATGAGGCACAGGGTCAAGACTGATTTGCATATGGCCATGTCTAAACTGGGGTGGTGTAGTGGGCAAAAGAACGATGGATTTAACCCAGATCTCTTGACTGGGGGAGAATGTATGCATTGTCAGCATTCCGTCCATCATTTGGTTGTTGTAACGCTTTTCGCCCTAAGTGGGATGGGTATTCCCAGACGTGGGACCCGTGCTCACTACGCCACTGGAGTCAAGCTATCCTGGCTGATGACGGCTGATAGCCAGAAACCGGTCCTAGGATGCTTGATTCCGGTCCAGGGAAGACATGGCTTGGCAGTTCGGGCTGGACTGTTCCCATGAGGCACAGGGTCAAGACTGATTTGCATATGGCCATGTCTAAACTGGGGTGGTGTAGTGGGCAAAAGAACGATGGATTTAACCCAGATCTCTTGACTGGGGGAGAATGTATGCATTGTCAGCATTCCGTCCATCATTTGGTTGTTGTAACGCTTTTCGCCCTAAGTGGGATGGGTATTCCCAGACGTGGGACCCGTGCTCACTACGCCACTGGAGTCAAGCTATCCTGGCTGATGACGGCTGATAGCCAGAAACCGGTCCTAGGATGCTTGATTCCGGTCCAGGGAAGACATGGCTTGGCAGTTCGGGCTGGACTGTTCCCATGAGGCACAGGGTCAAGACTGATTTGCATATGGCCATGTCTAAACTGGGGTGGTGTAGTGGGCAAAAGAACGATGGATTTAACCCAGATCTCTTGACTGGGGGAGAATGTATGCATTGTCAGCATTCCGTCCATCATTTGGTTGTTGTAACGCTTTTCGCCCTAAGTGGGATGGGTATTCCCAGACGTGGGACCCGTGCTCACTACGCCACTGGAGTCAAGCTATCCTGGCTGATGACGGCTGATAGCCAGAAACCGGTCCTAGGATGCTTGATTCCGGTCCAGGGAAGACATGGCTTGGCAGTTCGGGCTGGACTGTTCCCATGAGGCACAGGGTCAAGACTGATTTGCATATGGCCATGTCTAAACTGGGGTGGTGTAGTGGGCAAAAGAACGATGGATTTAACCCAGATCTCTTGACTGGGGGAGAATGTATGCATTGTCAGCATTCCGTCCATCATTTGGTTGTTGTAACGCTTTTCGCCCTAAGTGGGATGGGTATTCCCAGACGTGGGACCCGTGCTCACTACGCCACTGGAGTCAAGCTATCCTGGCTGATGACGGCTGATAGCCAGAAACCGGTCCTAGGATGCTTGATTCCGGTCCAGGGAAGACATGGCTTGGCAGTTCGGGCTGGACTGTTCCCATGAGGCACAGGGTCAAGACTGATTTGCATATGGCCATGTCTAAACTGGGGTGGTGTAGTGGGCAAAAGAACGATGGATTTAACCCAGATCTCTTGACTGGGGGAGAATGTATGCATTGTCAGCATTCCGTCCATCATTTGGTTGTTGTAACGCTTTTCGCCCTAAGTGGGATGGGTATTCCCAGACGTGGGACCCGTGCTCACTACGCCACTGGAGTCAAGCTATCCTGGCTGATGACGGCTGATAGCCAGAAACCGGTCCTAGGATGCTTGATTCCGGTCCAGGGAAGACATGGCTTGGCAGTTCGGGCTGGACTGTTCCCATGAGGCACAGGGTCAAGACTGATTTGCATATGGCCATGTCTAAACTGGGGTGGTGTAGTGGGCAAAAGAACGATGGATTTAACCCAGATCTCTTGACTGGGGGAGAATGTATGCATTGTCAGCATTCCGTCCATCATTTGGTTGTTGTAACGCTTTTCGCCCTAAGTGGGATGGGTATTCCCAGACGTGGGACCCGTGCTCACTACGCCACTGGAGTCAAGCTATCCTGGCTGATGACGGCTGATAGCCAGAAACCGGTCCTAGGATGCTTGATTCCGGTCCAGGGAAGACATGGCTTGGCAGTTCGGGCTGGACTGTTCCCATGAGGCACAGGGTCAAGACTGATTTGCATATGGCCATGTCTAAACTGGGGTGGTGTAGTGGGCAAAAGAACGATGGATTTAACCCAGATCTCTTGACTGGGGGAGAATGTATGCATTGTCAGCATTCCGTCCATCATTTGGTTGTTGTAACGCTTTTCGCCCTAAGTGGGATGGGTATTCCCAGACGTGGGACCCGTGCTCACTACGCCACTGGAGTCAAGCTATCCTGGCTGATGACGGCTGATAGCCAGAAACCGGTCCTAGGATGCTTGATTCCGGTCCAGGGAAGACATGGCTTGGCAGTTCGGGCTGGACTGTTCCCATGAGGCACAGGGTCAAGACTGATTTGCATATGGCCATGTCTAAACTGGGGTGGTGTAGTGGGCAAAAGAACGATGGATTTAACCCAGATCTCTTGACTGGGGGAGAATGTATGCATTGTCAGCATTCCGTCCATCATTTGGTTGTTGTAACGTCATCAGTAGAACAGCAGCGTTGTGATTGGTCTAATCGCTCTAGTTCGGCACTTAGACAGGGACTGGGAGCCAGGGCATGTTCTCCACTCAGGCTGTACAATACAGCCCGGTAGAGAACATGCTAAGTGCGCATGACTGTTTGGCCGGCCCAAGATGGCTGGCCAAACCATCATGCACGCTTAGAGAATGCCCACCACTCCTTCCCTCTGCTTTGGCCAGCCCAGCCTGCCCCGCCCAAAAGTAATAAACGTAAAACTACAACTTACTTTGCATCAACAGGCGACAAGGATAGCTGCCTTTCCCCAATGGGTGTTACTTGCATTTGTTGAAGACCGTACTCTGACTTACTTCCATTTACTTTTGGTGATGCTGCAGTTCTAACTTGCCAACAGTGGGGATGGACTGTTATCAGTATGTTTGTTCTCCCTCCTGTGGCTGTATAAGGTGTTTTATTGGTGCATATTTGTATGTTTTTCACACCTTTAGTGTGTGTAACATATGTAATGTACGTGGAGGATATTATGAGTATCTTCTTTGGCGACCTACCCGGCCTGACGACGGACATACCCAGGGACACTTTAAAACCTGCTACCCAAACCACAATACTCACTGTCCTCTTAAGTGGCCTTCAGGCCACCGAGGCATTGCAGTGGGTAGATTCTACGGTGGGGGGGGGGCCTGTGAGAGGGGCATGCCTATGTAATTGTGACCATGTCTTAGGACAACTTTGATGTTCATCTGTACATATCTTAGGGTGCCACCCGACATGCATTTGTAAGCTTCTGTCATTGGTACAGGATATCTGATATGAGTGACCTCGCACAAGGCCGTTCCAGGACTCTTAGCTTTATGATGGGTTGTGAGTTGCATAGGAACAATGTACAACACATATGGCTTTGTTGTGTAGTTTGGAAGCATTTATGTTCAGAGCTAATGAGACTGTGAGTGTGTTATGACGAGTCTCTTGGGAGTGACATTATACATACTGCGGGGTGGTCCTGCTGCTACTGTCAGTTGAGTAGTTGTGAATCCAGATGGTGATGGCTAGAATGGAGAGCCCGATGGATATCCATCTGACCACAAACTTTTTGGTGTTACCGGTGCAAGGCACCATCTCAACCTGGCCCAGTGACAGGCCTGAAGCCCCTTCATGTGCCTCTTCACTATACGAATATATTGTTAAGGTGTCACTGCGTGATGACTGGGACATATGCTAGTCACACACCCAAAAAAAAAAACCACAAGTGGGGTCCAGCTTTTTGAGGTTTGTCATCGATTTGCTATGGGATCTCAGTAGAGGGAGCAGTATGTCACTTAACAGTGGTTGTGTCCGCGAAGTTGTCAGTTTTCCTCGTCATCGAGTAGATACAGGAGCACAGGACTTGTGATGCAGGATCCATGTTGACACAAGAAGTGCGCGGCTGTGTGCAGGTGATTTATGCCCTTATGCGCCTCCTTTTCTGCCAGCTAGGGTTGGCCCACCTCAGACGCCGCGTCAGAAAGGTGAATCATAATTGTGCGGGAGGTTCAACCACTGTTTCCCTCTCGATTTGTTCTGATGGGCCTTTCCGAAGCCCCAGTGATCTGAATGTTTTGTCAGAGTCAGAGGGAACAGCTGTCGGATTTCAGTGCATTCACATGCATCGTAATACGTCAGTTGGCGCGACTGCTTCTGACGTGGCCTCAGCGGTCCAACCGACTTCGACAGGACATTGGAAGTTGGTCCAACCGGCATCGTAATCGGGCCCAAAGTGTTTTAATTTATTAACTTCAAAGAAATTATTCTTCAACACATAATTTTACAATGATATTATAAATTAATATGAGTATTAGATTATGCATTACAATAAATTTATCATACAAATATTTTTTAATTCGAAATCTAATATTACGTTTTATGAAATAATAAAACACAATGCAAACAATTACAGCTATCCAGTCAATCATAATAACTTTACTCGTTCTCATAAGACCATAAGAATAAACATTAAAATGCAATGCATACAATAATCACTCAATAGGCTCATTTACATTAAGAAGTTTTCGTCATTCTAACATCATAAATTCCATAAAATCTTACAGAAAGATCAATTTTTAAAAACTAGCAGTCTAAAATGTTAAATAAAAGGAATCATTTACATTGAATGGAGGTGCACTGAACATAGAAACAAAGTCCAAAATTATTTTAAGCTTTTCTTTGTTTAATTTTTATTTCAAGTAGATAGATACAAAAAACCACAGCCAACGCGTTTCGTTCCTTTCAAGATATAGTTTCTTAACGGAACTTCTTCAGGGCTGTAATAAGAAAATAGAAAAAATATATATATATAATACAATCATTAAAACTGACGGACATACACATATATTTACATACATTTAAAACCACTTTTAGTGTCTTTTCTATCAATCCCGTTATACCAAGATTAGATTTGTATTTACAAATTATGTACACATTTTTCATTTTTCTTTGTTATGCACGTCCATTTGTACTACATAAACATGGAGATTCCAAAATTTCATGGTTGACTATTATAAGAGAAAGGAGCTCTAATGTATCAACACAATATTCAAAGACTCCGTATGACATGATTTGGATAGTCTCGACAATCTTTCATTATCCATCTATTTAACTAAAGATGAAACTCATAATGTTCTAGCTATCATCTTACCTCAAAGTGACAGCAAATTAAATGCAGGTTTTGGAGTTTCAAATATTGAAGAGTAGGTAGTTAGTTCAACTTTTAATTGTAACTTGTCCAGAGATCAAAAGATATTCTAAAGGAGAAAGTGTGACACGAAGACCAAATTCAGAACAATCTAGATTAATTATTATGATGTTTAAGAGTTGAGCGGAGAAGAGAGGACATGGATAAAGTCTCACCGGATAGGTCGTGGAGGGTCTGTTTAAAATTACAATACCATTCGTTGAAATGTACAATTTTTAGATCCATTTGAATGTTGATTTACCCCGATTCATATTGAGAATCTAAAACAAGATGCAGAATAAAAACTTAATATATAGAAAAAGAAACACATGAAAATTATTAATATGTTAGTTACTTTTAGTTTAAGATGTTGGGGGTGCACTGCTTCAGGTGCATGATAGGCTCAACGATTTATGCTAATACTTTTATGACAAGAGTTGATTCATAAATATAAGAGCTATTTTTAGGAGTTTCTAATTCCAGAGGGCCTCATAAATAGCCGAGCTGCTTAATATGAAAAAGATTGTCAAGAGAGGAGAACATTCGGGTAATAATCAGCAAGAACATGATAGATGCCAAGATATAGAGGCCAAGATATAGTTATATGTTATTCGAGAAGATAATTCAAAGTTTACGTGACCCCAAAATACTAAGCCAAGCCACAATTTTTTAGAAGATAAAATAGTCCTGAGATAGTACCTATTTCTGTATTTTTAGGACAAAATATGATCTCACCTGTATTGTTCCTTTGATGCTGTTCTTATAGCAGATTTTAAGACGTCATCTATATTAGATGCTCAGTTCTATGTCGGTATATTTATTAAATAAACACCTAAGGTTGAAATATACAAAACACATTAGTGGCTTGACGCCACCCAAATGATATTCTGTAATATAATTGAAACTGTCTATGACATTATTCTCAATCTGAATAGTCCAAATTAGAATGTCAATAACAAGAGGTGACTTGACCTATATGATTTCTTTATAAAAAGAATAGCAAGAAAGTTGAAAAAAAGCAAAATAAAACCACATAAACGACATTATTGAGGTTAAATTGAATAACCTTTTAGTGGTCTCAAATAATCAATTTCCACTAAAAAATGTATATTAACAGAGTAGACACTTAACTTAATGTCTCTCCAGGGTCACAGTCTCTCAAGATTAGAAAAAACCCACAGAGAACCCCCTAATTCTACACAGTTATTTGAATCTAGGCTAATTGTTCTACCTAGAAATGAATATTGTTCAATTATAAACTATAGATTTTTAAATTTAAGTAAAATCATTTACTATCTCACATGCATGAATCACAAGGAGGGTGTTAAAATAATCAAAGTACCTTATTAAGCGTTCTTCAGTTACCTCCAGATTCTCCGACCGTTTTTCCCAGCTTGTTTCGTGTTTATATAGTTTGTTTGAATGCTCCTAATTGGAAACACCTGGTTGGGCCCATGTTTGATGATATCACGAATATGCGTCGTCGACACGAGTGCCCACCCAGGTCTAACAACCTATCGCTAATTGTAGCGCCATTTTGAGATGGCCGATTAAATATATTAAATGTGGAGTATGGAAAGCATTCCTTGTATTAGTAGTACGCCAATCGATCTGATTCGATTGTTTTCTAAGAGATAGAAAGAAGAGTTAAGATTAACTCATTAGTATTTAATGCGGGGACCGCGTTAGTTGTTTACAAGATAGTTCCTCTAATAAGAGGCTGTTAAATAAAAGGAATCATTGCATGACTACAGTGGCCCATGCTTAATAAAACAGTGAATGTAATGAGCAATTGAAAAGCAGATGTTCACAGTGGGCAGTGTTTGCAAATAAGCAAGAGTGGTCCTGCAGCACCTATATTAACCAGGGCTGAGTAAAACCTGCAAACAAAACTAAAGTGCTTTGTGCTTTGCCCAGAATGGTCATTACGGGGACAGATGGGTAGATTTGTAAAATATGAGCCCTGGCAAGAGAATCTGAATCTGACTAGCAGAAATCTGTGATGCTGGCTATTTACCCAGAATAAATATGGTTCTATCCATCATTTGTGCAAACACCCATATAAGCTTCAACATTTGACTTATCTGCCTCCCTGTGTACTCTGAGAGCCAGACAACTGGCTAAAAACTCATTCTTCAGGGAGCTTAAGGAACTTGCTTTTAGGCTACAGGGGTGGTAAAATCATCTCCCCGGCTCAGTCTGAGGCAGATGTTATTAATGTACCTCAACCACAGGATGTTTAGGCATCGATCAAGTTTCAGACAATCTGTGATCACTGCCCGATTAAAAGAAGTTTAGCTCTTATTTCATATCCTGAGCCCCAAGAGAAGGGATTGCATTTTGTAAAAGCCATTAGGGTACCCTAACTCTTGGGCACAGTAAAAATCCTTTTGATGAAACCATTCTCAAATTTTCCCAGGTCCACTTGATCAGTAATGCCCCAAACCCCAGCCCCATAAGAAGCAATAGCACAGCCCTTGGCTCTATAGATATCCATGAGTTCCCCGACGGGTTTGTTCACTCATCTAGTAGCGAAGCTAAAGACCGCCTCCACAGCCTTAGAAAAGGCCCAGCTCTACAGGTTTCTAACGGGCCCCACGAAAGATGTTTGTCAAATACAATTCCTATGTAGGAAAACGTGGGAACAGAGCTGACTTTATTTCTATTGACTGTGAAAGCAGCATTTTCATTTTTCTTGACACCAAAGACCATAACATGTGTCTTGGCCTGGTTTACTTTTAAATCCAGACCTTCCATGAACTTACAAAAGCGGTCCAGCAAGCGCTGCAGACCAATAGCATTACTAGCTATGAGGCCAGTATTGTCAGCATAGATTAGGGTTGGAACACTGCAATCCCAACACGGGAGCAATCAGTCCTGAGCAATACAAGATCCTCCTCCAAACCATAAATATATAGTGAAAAAAGGAACGGAGTCAGAACACAGCCCTGGTGCAATCCACTCGCAAGATTAAAGGCGGGTGTTGTTCCCTCCGCTCCCCACCCCGGACCGTACCTCACACTAGCAGTGACTTCATTATGAAGTTCTCTGAGGAAGTTGATGATATACTGATCCACCCCCATATAGGACATAATGCTCCACAATTTGTCCCTATTAACTCAGTCAAAAGCAGAGCTCAAGTCCATAATTGCAAGGTAGAGCTTGCCCCTCTTGGCTACAGTGTATTTGCTAATTAGGAAGTGCGGATTGAGTGATTGTTCAACCGGTCCGAGACTGGGACAAAAAGGCGAACTGAAGTTCAGAGAGGACATTATGTATGCTGGCCCAAGACTGCAAACGTTCCAACAGCATCCGCCCCATTAATTTAGCTGTTGAATGAGACCAGGTCTTTGGGGGGGGGCATTCAGATAGGACAACATCAAGGACATTCGTCAAAAGCAGAGCCCATAGTGCTGGACTTAAAAAGGTCCGAAGGGATCCCATCTGGGTCTGGTGCTCTTCCCACTGGGTAGCTGGACCTCACTCAGCATAACCTCTGGAGCAAGATGGGATGAAGCCAAGGACCCAGAAGGCAGAGCAGAACCTTCCCCCAGGCAGAGCTATCCTCGGCATCAGGGTCAGCATAAAGATTAAAAATACGGGAGACCCAAATCTCCGGAGGAATCTCAGTATCCTGACCCGTGTCCTTGGTATTCTCAAAATAGCTGCAGTTTGCTACCAGCCAGAAGGCTTTGCTACCTCTAAGCTCACTCGCCTGCAATAGAGAAGAGTAAGCTTCCTCACGGATGTCGTTCTTCCTAACTCTAAGGGCTTTCTTATATAGTGCTCTGTGAGCATGCACCAGTCCTGGTCTCTTGTTTGGATTGTTTAAGGGCCTTCCAGTAATGTGATTATGGACCTGGACCTAGTACACTGCATCAAACCACTTAATGAACTTTCTGTCACCCAGTTTAATTGGGGGCAAGAAGCAGATCGTGGGCCAGGCTACAAATCCTATCAAAGCTACTAAGAAGCTCCAGCCCCCGCCCCTGTGTGTAATCATCAACTGAGCACCTCAGGAAATCGGGGAGTGAAGAAGCTACCAGGTTGTGTAGAAAAGAATCTGCGTCTACCTTGGACCTGCTCCTGATCACACCTCTATGTTTAGAAAATGATATAGGGCAAGTTTTACTCGTGACAGACAGCTTGGGGAAGAGAGAGGCATCAACAGAGAGAGCCAGCAACCTATGATTACTAAGGGGTGAGACCGCAAGGTGGCAGTCCAGCACCCAATCCCTCATTGTTTGTGAAGAGGGTGAAGTCAATATGACTGGTGGTACCCCTCCCAACAAAGGTAGGCATGGCAACTGGAGTCAAGGTTAAGGAATCATGGGAAAAGATGATCTTATATTTTGCAAACAGAATGTTAAATTTGTCTCCGAGTGGACAGAGGGAAAAGGGGGAGATGGGATCCCCAGCGTCATCTGTCAGTCCACAAACACTGGCTACAGAGTGCTGCCAGGTGCAGATTGAAGTCCTCCAGAAGTAGTACCACATAGCCCCCCTTGATGTTTCTGGCACACTTGTCAATGTCCATGGGCAGCACACAAGCCAAAGCCACCTTGGAAGTGTCAAAGACCCTATTATAAGCATTCATGAGTACCATTAAGGTTTTGGCTCACTGCAACAGAATAAGCTGATATATACAGAGGAATAGCTTGACCATGGGACCTGAGCAAGGAATGACAATCAGACGATAGTAATAAGGCTGCTCTTGGCCCTGATCCAGCGGCGTACAAACATCAGATACTCTACTACCATATACTCACCTGGGCCCATAAAACACACACAAATCGAGTAAACCGCTGGGGTCAAAGTTTAAAATAATGTCTGTGATCACTATATCAGGTTTAGTTGTTCACTATCCTTAACTAACCTTTCACTGATCAAAAAGTTCTTTCCTCTGGTCGATGGACCATTAGTTGAACTAATTGATGGTGATAATGACATAAAGCTAACTTACCTAAAAACTTTAATCAAATGAAATAACCACAGACTCCTTTAAGATTTAAAACGTTATCTAAATTTTAGAGCATGTGAACCACTTCAAAAATACAGTACAGTCACCTTCACTCGTTAGGAGGGAAAATTCAATCAATCATCAAACTCATACGTTGAACATTTGCAATGACTTATGCTCAGAAAGGAGAGGACAGAGAGGAAAGATCATCTGCAAATACACAAAATAATAATTACCAAGAATGGTGTGAAGCCCAACCCCCTGGCCAAAGGGCTAGTAAGGGTCCCCCGGGATAGATCAGGCGACAAAGGCTTCAGGACAGGAATTAGGACAGGATAGTTGACCTCTCTAATACCGATGCTTGCGTAGCACCCCTCTCTGACACTCCTCGAGATTCTTCTGTGATCTTCTTTCTTCCCCAATTATTCAAGATAATAGGTTCTTCATTTGGTTCTTCATCAGCATCTCTCCCAGCATCAGCATCACCCGCTACACCGACAGCCTCTCCCCTCAACAGCACTCAGAAAATCGTGCTTACTAACTAACTAAAGTTACCTCAATTATACCTTTCGTTCTGAATGTTCCATCCCCTAAAGTTTCAAAAATCGTAAAAATTTGAATTCCAATTGGTCAGACAAGGGGGGAAGATCATCACACCATGCTAACATATCACTTTATTCAGTTAGCCCATTGTTTATAAACCCATCCCCTTTAATTTTTATTCAGAAATGTTATTGCCCACCCGCATTCACATTACATTTGTAACATTTGTTATAACTTCAACATGTAGTTTCATCCTGCTGAACTCTTCACTGTTCGTTCTCACGCAAAGTCGTCTTGCGACTTTGGTTCCGGTTCAGATCAGTGTCATCGTTCCGGGCTCACTTTCAGTAGGCATGCGCAGTCGTACAGTTCAGTCACATGACTCAGCTTACTTCAGTTACAAACGAGAGGCCCAAATGTGCATTAATAATAAAGTCAGAAAGACAAATGTTACTTTAAAAAATAAACGTTTTCACTGTATATACCACCCATCTCTACTCTATTCCCCTTTATTTATTAATGCTTTCCCCGCATTAGCATTAGTTTAATAGCTTGTTTTCTTTTCAGCAAAGCAGATGCCATGCACGTGAGCCTTTAAGCCACCATGTATGTGCCTTCTGCTCATGCGCAAGAATTTCCCTCCAAGCATTACTTTGTCATATTGGGTAGATGCAATTGACGCTTGCGCAGTAAAGATTTCCGTGTTAAAAGCTGTTTAGTCCTTCATCCGTATTGTTCGCCTTACTAAACACATATGCAAGCTTCACTAACCTGTGTGTTTATGTGGTGCGCATTAGTTTTACACAAAACAAAATTAATAACATGGTGGGGGCATATTTACAAGCTGGCGATAAAAAAATTATCGCCTCTTTTGCGGCCGTTTTCGGCTGAAAAGCAGCGATAATTTTATCGCCGAATTAGCAAGGCCACGCTAACGCGTGAAACCTTGCTTTAGCGTGGGGCTTCCTAACGCTCAGCTTTGCATCTCTAATGAGATGCAAAGTGGGCGTTCCTGACCTAACATGACAGGAGAAATCTCGCTAAGCGACATTTCTCCTATGATCAAGCCCCACACTATTAAGCATAGCGGCAGGAAAAGTAGCGATAACCCCTGTTATCGCTACTTTCCTTAAGCCTGCTTCAGGACTGACTTAGCCATGATATCCTATGGAAGGTGGATATCATGGCTAAGTTTGTGAGTCCCTATCAGCAAGCTAACACCACACTACGTGAGATTATCGCTGGGTTTCCAGCGATAATCTCACGTTAGGCAGTTAGCGTGAGGATTTTTATCGCTGAGGAGATAAGCGTTGCTAATAGCACGCTATCTCAGCAATGAAAATCCACGTTACCCGGCGATAATTATCCTCACGCTAAGAGCGCTGAGCGATAATTATCGCTGAGTGTTGCTGATATGCCCCTTAGTGAGTTAAACGAGTGGATTGCATCTGAGCAAGTCTCTCTTCTACGAGTCCTTGCTCCATCAGCCCTGCCCATGGTGCTAGGGATGGCTGGCATAAAATATGTGGCATAACCATCCATAAAAATACAGTCAGTGAGCCATGTCTCTTGCAGACAAATGACAGCATAACGTTCAACAAACCTTTGCCAGTCAGGGCAACCCCCTTTACCTGCCAAGCCTGTCACGTTCCATGAGGCTATCAATGATGATGAGAAACTGCTGCATTTCAAGACAGGGCTAGGAATAGAACAGTCACGGACAACTGGTGTGATTATCGAATCCGGATCAGATCTCTAGAGCCCAATCGCACCTTTCGAGGAGGCTGAAACAGAAGGGTATGTTGCCTTAGGGAGCCAGTCTGTTTGGCCCAGCTGTGATAGTTTTTTTCGGAGTTTTATATAGTGCAAACTTGACTCGAAGGTATCAGAGCACTTTACATGAGAACCAGTTGCATTACATAAGGTCACATTAATTTTTGTTAGGCATGGGGAGATTAAGTGATTTGCCCAGAATCACAGGATGTTGAGCATCGCTGTCGAGACTCGAAACCGGTTCTCCAGATTTGAGGTCGACCGCCCTAGCCTTTTGGCCACATACTCTCCCCTGGGATATGGGGGTGAATCTGTTAAAAATTGCGATGCAGGACCTGGGCAGCAGCGGGTAAGACAGATTAGCCTGTGTTTGATAAAAGTATCCAAGTGGGAGTGCCTCAATGGACGCCGAAGATAACCCAGCCGACCTCAGTTTAGTCAGAATAGCCTTGGTCACCCACCCTATCCTTAAAGTTGATCACGATACAGTTAGTATCATCAGGTTTAGGGGTGTGACCTACCTACGGGACTCTGTGGACAAGGTTGATCTGGTTATGTAGCAACAAAGGCCCTCACAGTCTTTTGTTGGCCCAATGCACCACTTTATTGAGCAGCTGATCATAGTCTTCTAATGAATTGCAAGCCAACTGGGAAAGAAATTTCAGAATAATGACAAAGGGGGTTGCCTGGGGCACGTAGTGAAAGATGACAAAGGTGGCAAGGTTTTCCTGGCTCCGGCATTTCCGAACCTACTAGACCCACAAAGTTGAGTAAATGCCTCTTTGCCAGCTATCTGAAGATCCTGTAGATTAATTTACAAACATAGCTTTCAACAGGGACAGGGAACTGACACAATTTATTGAAGAGAACGCCATCCTCGACCCCTCCCAATCAAGATTCCAAAGCAACCACAGCATGGAGACCGACCTACTCGCCGCCACAGATGACATCCGCACCCTCCTGGACCAGGGCCACTCTGCAGCACTCATCCTACTCGAGCTATCAGCGGCCCTCGAGAGCGTCTCCCAACGCACAGTAGTCACCAGACTACATGACGCCGGCATACAGGGAACAGCCCCGGGATGTATTTGATCATTCCTCACCAGAAAAAGCCAAAGGATCAGACTGCCACTCTTCCTCTCCAATCCCACGAAGATCACCCGATCTCTGAACCCGACCCTTTTCAACATCTATATGGCCCCCCTCGCTGCCATCGTCTGACAACACGGCCTCAACATAGTATCCTATGCCGACGATACCCAGCTCATACTCTCCCTCACCAAAGACCCCACCGCCGCCAAACCCAACTTCCAGAAAGGAATGCAAGACGTCGCAGTCTGGATGACCAACAGCTGCCTGAAACTCAACGCCGAGAAGACAGAAGTCCTCATCCTTGGAAACACCCCCTCGGCATGGGACCACACCTGGTGGCCAACCGCCCTCGGAAGCCCACCTACCCCAACAGACCACGCCAAGAACCTCGGCATCGTACTCGACTTATCACTCACCATGAACCGACAGGTCAACGCCGTCACCTCCAGCTGCTGCAACACACTCAGAATCCTTCGAACGACCTTTAAATGGATCCCACATGAATCAAGAAAGACGGTCACACACGCACTCATTACCAGCGGTCTGGACTATGGAAACGCACTCTACGCCGGTATCAACAAGTCCCTACTCCGCAGGCTCCAGACAATACAGAACGCCGCCGCCAGGTCAACCTTGACATCCCCAAGCACAAATACATCAGCCAGCACCTACAAAAACTCCACTGGTTCGCCGTGGAGAAAAGAGTCACTTTCAAGATCCTCACCCACACCTACAAGTGCCTACACAACAATGGGCCAAAATACCTCAACAACAGAATCAACTTCCACGTATCCAAGAGAAACCTCCGATTTACCAACCTCACACTGGCCAAAACCCCGTGCATCCAGAGAGCCAGAGCAGGCGGAAGATCCTTCTCCCACATCGCAGCCAAGACCTGGAATGAGCTACCGGCAAACATCAGATGCGCCCCTTCCCTGAACACCGTCAAGAAGACCCTCTAGACCTGGCTCTTTGGCTAAGCGGTCCTGCTGACTCCCCCCCTCTCAGCGCCTTGATACCCTCACAGTTTAGTAGTTTGCTTATAATCCCCCTGATTGATTGATTGATTGATTGAGCTTTCTAGTACGTCTCTGATGGGGTGAAATATTATTGGTAGTAACTCTTAAATGCCTTTGTGGATTGGCCATAAGGTGCCGGTAGCAAGTCTGGCCCTCATTGTTGCATTAATATCCCAAACTCTTTCTGTTTAATTTGAACCAAAGCATCTAAAAGGTGAACATTCAGTGAATATTCATATAAAGTTAGTACAAATTGATAGGACTGTATCATCTTTCCACTTTTATTAATGGAGAGAGGGACACTTCAGGGCCAAATCACAATCACATTTGTAACTGTGTTATACAGTACTCCTGTAGTACTTCTTCATGTATGAATAAATGTCTTTCTGAATTGCCCCCGGTGTGCCCCTTGCCTTGATATCAACAAATGATATCCACCTGTAGACATGAAATACAGTTTTGGAAAGCAAAAGGCTAATTGATTATATGAGTAAAATCAATAATTTGAAAAGACACTGTCAAAGATTATATGTCAGGGTTTTTGCTAGGGGAAGTGTTTGGTAATAGGCAAATTTGTGGCTTGCTTTCCGCTGTCCTGGAAAGAAAAATACTTTGTTGAAATATTATGTTGGGCTACAGCAAGATGGAAGCTAGCAGCAGGGCCCTTATACTGAACAGACTGCATTAGCAGAGTTAAGCTGCACTCTTATTTTTCGAAACATATTTTTTATTGGCGTTTAGGTCAGTTCCCAACAGGATTAGAACATTCATCATTACATACCATATCGATAAAATATAACCCATCCAGTTCATATGCAGGTGTATGCTTGCTGTTGTGTATTCTCTTTGGTGGGAGTCTTCAACTATTTATTATTCATTGTGTGCGTAAAACTGCTCAACATAATTAACGTGTTAACTAATGAACTAGGCAGTGGGGCCAAAGCTATGGAGCCATGTCAGGAGTACAGGATGATTGTCCTGGGGATGCGGAGGTTAGGATGTACCTGGATGGGCGGTGTCCCACTGTCTCCCACCGTGGTTCTGTCCACTCCTGCCCTCCAATTGTGTGTTATCAACGCTGGGGGGGGGGGGAGAAAGAAGGTGGGGGGGAGAGAAGGTGAAGCCTATGGCTTGTCGCTCATCATTCAGTGTGTCAGCGTCTAGTAATATTAGTGATTATTTTTGGGGACTTCCCAGTGTTTACCCAACAGGCGTTCCTTCATCGACCTCATTCGTCGCTGTAATTTCCTTCTTCCTCGCTCTGGGTTTTCCCATGCCTCAGATCTCTCTACAATGTCCTGCTATAGGGTGTTGTCTCAACCCCCTCATCTCCGCTCTCACAAGGACTCTGCCCTCTGCCCCGGCCCAATAAGTTATGTCTCGCTTCCATGTGGCAATTGTCGGTCCTGTCATAGATTTCCAAGTCATTGCTATTCGCCACTTAACCAGGACTAATGCTTGGTCTAGAAATTTGCTACCCACTTTCCGTTTGGGTGGTCAGTGGAAAAGCGTCAATAGGCACACCCCAACTGTGTGTTCAAGTGTGCGTCCTGCTGTTGTCCTTGCAAGCTTCAAAACCTCCCCCCAGAACCCAACAAGCCCTGCGCAGTCCCAGGTCATGTGCACAAAGTCTGCATTATCATGGGCGCATCTCGGACATTTGTATGCGTCTCCTTCATAAGCCTTTTACAGCCCATGAGGGGTCATATAGGTCATATGGGTGTAGTTGTATTGTACATATTTCAGTTTCACATTGCATGAAATTTCTTAGGATATGCTAACATTTTGGTTCATTCTGAGTCTGTGAGATCTCTATCTAGGATGATCCACCAACGGTCTCGACATTTCTAGATGCGGAGCGGCTTTCTGCTTTCATGGATTTATTGCGTGATTTCCTGTCTTCACCCATTTGGATTTTTTAAAGCATCACAACTTTGCCACCGATCTCTCGGCCTTGAATCAATCAAGTTGCTTTGAACTCAAATAATCCCAGTCGGCCTGCCAATTCGCAGAAAATTACTGAGACTCATATGGTGTCCCTAGGTGTTTTAATCACTTTTGGAATTCTGTAATTTTACGTCTTTCCTGATCTTGACAGATCTAATTTGCTGCCCCCGTACTGTGCGACACGCCTCCTTGTACTCAGGGCTGTCCCATGTCCTGATGAAGACCCGCTGCGACATACCATTGATGCACAGTTAGGGTCGAAACGTCGACACTTAACCGTGGTTCAGCTCTAAGATATCTCTGGCTTTCAACTTTGAGCAATTCAGTCCTGACCAGAGTGATCCTTCCAATTATTGTCCTGACCCGCTCTCTTTTTTCCCCTTTTGAAACTACACATATTTGTATATAGCTGCATACTTGTATGTATGCACCTTGTCTCTAGCACTGAGCACTCTTTGCACCTTGAAGCACATGTCACCAATTTATTGTGCCTATTTTGGACAGCCTGTTGTTTGTTGAATTTGTCTGATGAAATGCTAAAAAATCAAATACTAATAATATTTTGAAAGTATTTCTGAGTTCTTTATGTGTTGTTAGGGTGTGTTGTTCTTCTATTAGTTTGAGCACTCTAACTGAATTTGTTTACTGGACTTTTTAAGTAAATATCATTGTTCATCCTAATGATTTGTATCTATCATTAAAGCGATTGGCGCTCCCCGACAGAGCCATTGTAGTTTACTATATATCTCTTGATGCGAAGCATATAACCATTTTACCTAGTACCTTGCTGCACCAAGCATTAGAACCGTGTGCAGCACTGCATGTGTCTTTGGTTCCTGCTGGCCCCCTCCCCATAACTAACCAAAGGTGCATAGCACTGTCTCCTAGGTTAAGAAATGGCCTGGTGCAAGCCATAACTCTCCATTAAACATGAAATCCCCAAAGGGGACCAAGGCCGAGTGCTGGTAACAGTCACCCACCGACCCCAATCCGGCCCCCGTCCACTTCTTCAGTTGGGCTGGAGTTAATATCATCCTTGAGTTCCCGTGGGGTAGGCCAACCAGGGGTAGGACCAGAGTGTATAAGGGTGCATTCTTCATCTTAAACAAACAGCTTCACCAGCAACGTAAGGCTGTGGCTTGCAACAAAGATAAATGGCGGATGTTCACTGCCAGGTCAAGCAGTTTAGTCAATAGTGAATTAGTGCGTGTCCCAAGACTGGTTCAAGTCAGTCCCCTCTGGGCCCTCCCCGTCCCCCAGCCAGCCACTGTGCCAACCATGGCAGCTGCGAGGCCAGGCAATAGAATTCGAAGTTTGGGACCCCCAGGCCTCCCTCTGTTGATGGACATTATAAAGTCTTTAAGACTACCCGCCGCCTATCCTTTTCCCATATGAGATCTTGCAGCAACGCATCCAGCTGTCTAAACCAGGAGGCTGGAACTGTAGTGGGGAGATTAGTAAAAAAAGTCTAATAGTAACCCAGGGCCGAGTACTCCACTCCGCCAGCCGAGTTTGCGGAGTTTTACAAACTCTGCGCTTCGCTGGGAATGCGAAGTTGTCGCGAAACTCCGACTCCATGGTGGAGCGGAGTATGAGGCCAGCCCCCTTAATAGTTTTTTTTTTTTAAAACACTTACCTTCTCTTCTGCCTGCCCTCCTCCTCGCCTCGGTGTCTCCCTTTTTCCGTCGTCCTCCTCCTCGCATCCCTGTACGTATTACGTCTTGCATGAACTGCAGGATGAGAGCAGGCAGAAGAGAAAGTAAGTGGGTTTTAAAAAAATGATTTTTAACCCTTTTTGTGGTCCTGGGGCCGAGCGCAGCGTAGTTCCACCGAGTTTTTTTTAAACTCTGTGGAACTACGCAGAGCACCACTCCGCATACTCCACCAGGGTTGTATAAAAGGCGTGGCAGCATAACCATTTTAGAAAGGGAAACCCGGGCCATTACTGGGAGCCAGAGCGAGCACCAGAAGGAAACTCAGGGACCTAAGGGCCTTTCCGATATTACCTTCATGTAGATCATCTAGCGAGTGAAATACCTGGATTCCCAGATATCGGAATGTTATAGGAGCCCATTAAATATCTTCTACTAGGTTCGGGGGCGGGCTATGTTGGCGGACATGGGAAAAAGATAGGTTTTAGTGCAATTAACCTTAAGTCCAGACAGTGATTCGAATTGCCCCATTAGATCTATCACTGTTTTAGTTCCCACAGTCGCATCCTTGAGATAGATTAATAAGTCATCGGCATACAAAGAAATAATATGCATGTTCCCACCCTAAAGTTATGCCAAGTCCCCCCCCGCTGTGTTTAAATAGCACTGCCTGCAGCTTCACCCCCATTGCGAACAGGAGGGGAGACAATAGGCAGCCCTTCCGCGTGCCTCGAAAACCCCTTATTGCGTGGACCCTGGCTGTTGGGTGTTTGTACAGTAGCATCACCCATCTTGCCCAGCCCTCGCCCAGGCCCATGTGTTTCATAGTCTCAAACAAGTAGTCCCATCTCACTGTGTCGAAGGCCTTTCAAGGTCTCTCGACAAAAGGGCCACTTGCGGCAGCTGTCGGGTGTCTGGATGGTACAACGCTGAATACATTCTGCTTAGGTTGAATGACGTGTTCCTGGCTGGGATGAATCCATTCTGGTCTTTGTGGCCCAGTTCTGGTATATGGGGAAGTGAACGGAGTGCTAGGATTGTGCTAAGAATTTTAAAGTCCATGTTTAACATGGAAAGTGGTCAGAAACCTGTGACCTTTGCCTCGGTCAAGGGCTTCTTGGGGAGAGGTACCACCAGTGAGTCCCGTGTTGAGTCAGGGAGATGTCTCAACCTCAGGAAGTCTGCATACAGTTTCTCCAATCGTGGTGCGAGTCTTTAGGCATATGTAGAGTAACATTCAGTCGGTAGGTCATCAGAACCTGGCCTTTTCCCAGTGGCCAGGTTTTTGATTGCTGCCCGAAACTCATGTACCATCACCGGCCCTCCCAATGTTTCTACTACCTGTTTATCTGGTGTCCAAGGGTTCAGCACTCTTAGGAATTCCCTCTGGGAATCTGGAAGTGTCAAAGGGGGGCTTTATATAGGGTTGTGTAGTAGTCACAGAATGTTGCATTAATGGCTTCAGGGGTCTCATTGGTTCTGATTTGAGTGATCTGGGTTCCACGTGTCTCTGGCCTAATTAACCATGCCAACAGTCTACCAGGCCTCCCTTCTTCCTCCTGCACTTTTTTTAAGATAGGCTCTGTAATAGTGGCATCTCAGCCGTTCAAGTGCTTGGTGGTATAGTGTGTGTGTGTGCGTTAGAGTAATTTGTGGGTCTGGTCTGGATCCTTGCTCGTTGTCTAGTCTATGTAAGTCCTTCTCCAGTACTTCCAGTTCCCGATGTAGTTCTCTCTGGGACCCAATCGATTGTCTGAGGCAGTGCCCTCTCATCAATACCTTGAACGCTTCCCATTCCACCAATGCGATGGGTGCCGTCTGCGCGTTACTGTCAAAGTAAGTGTCTATGGCTGTGCCTATGGTCTCCTTAAAGCAAGTGTCCTTTAACGTCGACAGGGTTTTGTCGCCATGGTGGGATCGGTGGGAGTGGCCTTGTGGGTTGGAGTATTAGCAAGAGGGGGCTATTATCTGGGAAGGTGCGCCCTAGGTACTCCATGTGAGTGACCGAGCAACCCAAGCCAGGTGTGTTCAAGAATAAATCCAACCTGGTGTGTAGATGGTGTAGGGGTGAGTAATAGGAGAAGTCCCGGATCCCCGCATGTTGTGTCCTCCAAGCAGCAACTAGCCCCCAATGCCCCCTCCAGTCTCGGAACCCCGCAGTAATACGGTGTGCTTGGGTGCTTGGCAATGGTGGGTATGAGCGATCTAGAAGGGCATCTGTGACACAATTAAAGTCGCCACCTAATAAGACATTTGGGGTTAACAACTCAGCTAGAGGGGCCGAAAGGTTCCGAAGGAATAATACCTGGTCTTGGTTAGGGACATACGCACTACCCAATGTGGTGTCTTGTCCAAAGAGCCTGCTCCTTAACAGCACATAGCTGCCATCCTTATCTATAAGTGTTTGCAAGGGTTCGAATGGGATGCCAGCTCTTACCCATATCAGTGCACCTCTTGCATATGCCGCTGAGTAGGAGGTCGCATATATTTGCCCTCTCCGTCTCTTGCGTAGTTTTTCCACCTCGCTATGGGTGAGATATGTTTCCTGAAGGAAGGCAATCTGCACCCCTCTCCTGTGTAGATATCTATGTATGTTATGGTATTTAGTGGCTGAGTCCATCCCTCTAATGTTCCATGTCAGTGATTTTAGTGCATGTTGATCTGGTGGCATATTCAAGAGCCTAAGTACATAGGCCCGCCATCTCCTCCAACACTCCTCCCGTCCCCTGAAATAATGAGCCCACCTGCCTAAGAAAGCCAACGACATGAAACAAGCAGAACCCCCAAAAACATACTCTCTCCAGTCCGCAGAGCAGTCTGGCAACGGCCAGCCACCCAAACTGCAAGCAAACCGTCCAAATTCTCGGGAGGCCCCATCCACGTCTAGGTGAGGCCATCCGGGGGGAAAGGGAGCTGGCCGCATCGTGTGCAGAACCATCTGGCACGTGGTGTTCTTGTGGCAGCACAACCCGTGCCTGCCTTTGTGACCTCTGGCACCCGCCTGCTAGACACCGGCCACAGCAGGCAACTCTATTGTATCCCAGCACGTGACTCCCAGTGAAAGAATCTCAATTTGTTTAAAGGTCATCGGCCATTCTGGGGGTAGCAACCGGTAATGCGATGCTGTTCACTCGTGAGCTGTCTGAGTCCAAGCCCCCAGTTCCTTTATGTGATCCGGAACCAGGTTCTGACATAGACTCGGTCGGTCTCATGATGGCAGCTACAGCTTGCAAAGCTGCAGCTCTCTCCTTCTCGGTCTGGGAAGGGCCGGGTCTTTTTGGCCATTTCTGCTTTTATCGGGACCGCACTCTCTTTCCTGACCTTGTGGCACCACGAGAGTCTTCGAAGACAACTAGTTTCTTACGTTTGTGCCCAGCTCTGTAGGATTCTAGCCATTCCTAGGCAGAATCTGGGTTTTCACAAAAGTGTGTCTTTCCATCCAGCACTATGCGGAGCGTGGCAGGGAACATCAGGAAGTATTGCAAGTTCTCTTCCCTCAATGCCTTCTTGATAAGAGGCCCGCTGTTTCTGCACTTCAGCTGTGTAATCAGGAAAGATGGAGACTTTGTTAATACTCACTGTGAATGGGCCATCTGTGCGTGCCTTCTGCAGGAGGACATCTCTGTCTTTGTAGTGGAGGAGTCTGACTACCACTTGGCGTGGAGGGCGGCCTGGGGCCGGCAGGACCCCTTTGTACCTTCTCGAGCATATAAAACAGAGAGTGACCCTCCGGTGCTACCACCGTGCGAAGCCAAGAGTCTAGGAAGGTGATCATATCACCGCCCTCTGTTCACTCTGGCAGCCTGATGATCAATACGTTATTTCTCCTATTGAGCCCCTCTGCATCCTTGGCCCTGCCCTCTAATGTGTTGACCATTTCGTTGAGCTCAGTGACCTGGTGAGCTAATCTTGTTTGTTAGGGTCGGAGTTCTAAAAATTGAGGCCTCCGCTGTTTTTTCTCGTTCTGCTAATTTATGATGCTCCGCCCTGAGCATGCACAGCCCCACCGACACTGTGCTGATATCTTGATGGAGAGTAGCTTTAGGGTCTGCAATTGCGTCCAAGATTTTAATCAACTGTTGTACTGGGTCTGCCACTTCCGGTGAGGTCCCTGGGGCCTGTTGGGGCTCTTCAGTCTCTTCTCCCTGATCCAAAGGAGCACCGGTCGTCAGAGTTGCCCGGGGCGGTACCGGCTCCAATCCAACGCGAAGGGTGGATATACGCTCCACCTGTGTATCCTATAGTAACTGTGAGAGGGCCCTCATAGTCTGGTATGTGCAGCAAAGATTGCGTGTGGGAAGGTGCTGCGTGCCGTCTCCAGCAGGGAGCACATGGCTGTTAATATATTGCAGGCGTTGGGCCCCGTCTGAGTCCTCCTATAATGTGCATCGGTTATGGGAGTCTGTCTTCCTGCGCCAGGCCTTTTCAACACAAAGGGGTCAATGTTACCCTAAGTCCATGAAGACTGCCTAATGGCGGTCTATGTTCTCACCTGTAACACTACGGCCTTGCCATTGTCCCAAGCGTATGTTCTTCCCGCAGTGTCTCACGTCAAAGGTCTTCATGAGACACAGCACCCAGCACCAGGCCACTGCAGGGCGGCACGAGCCGCTGCCCCAGGCAGGACTGGGCTCGTCGTATGTTCTCCTGTCCACCCGACCTCTGCAGCCGCTGCCCCAGGTGCAGCTCCGATCTTCGGGCCTCCGCGCTCCGTAGCTGAAGTCTCATTGCCTCTAGGTCGCCAGTGGAGGGCCTGTCGTCCTCTCTCATCTGTGCAGCCCTTCCCAGCCGCAGCGATCAGGTCCTCACAGAACGTCACTTATAGCAGGCCCCGCCTCCGCTCCTGGCGCAGCTCCAGGGGCAGGCCCGATCTCCAGACCTCCGCTCCCCGCAGCCGAGATCTCGCCACCTCCGGGTCGGGTGCCGAGGGCACGGGTCTCGTGCTCCCGACCTGCCGACTCACCCTCCACACAGGTGTAGATCCCACGTCCTGCTGGGGATGAGACCGCAGGTCTGCATTCACCTCAAGTTCACCACACCTGCCATCTTATGGCTCAGGGTATCTGGCACAGAAGCTGCAACGTACAGCCCTCCATCAGTGCTGCAGGTCATCTCAGCTGACTCGGTAGGTCCTCTCCACTGTTGCGATGTCCCGCTGATGTCGAGGGTGCAGCCCGGGACCGTTAATTGAAAGGCTGGCGCAGAGCAGCTAGCTCACGCACCAGCCATCTATGGCTTCCAAGCTACGCCTTCGATAAGCTGCACTTTCTAAAGTGAGTCTTAGGAAAAGGAGAGAGAAAATGAAATCTGTTTTGTACTTCGACAACATAAAAAGCATGAACAGCAAAATATTGTATAGTAGATAATTTTAACAAAGGACCAGTATTTTCGTTGCATCTTTATGAAGGTTGCCTACACTGCCTACACAACAACGGACCCAAATACCTCAACGACAGAATCAACTTCCACATACCCAAAAGAAACCTCCGATCTTCCAACCTCGCATAGGCCGAAACCCTGCGCATCCACAGAGCCAGAGCAGGCGGAAGATCCTTCTCTCACATTGCAGCCAAGACCTGGAACGAGCTACCGGCACACTTCAGACGCGCCCCCTCCCTGAACACCTTCAGGAAGACCCACAAGACCTGGCTCTTCGGCTAAACAGATCTGCCAATCCCCCCCCCCTCCCCTCAGCACCTTGAGACCCTCACAGGTGAGTAGCACGCTTACAATTCGCTGATTGATTGATTGAAGGTTTATCTGCACACAATTTACTTTCTGAACATAAAAAATCAATCCGTTTTCTTAACAACAAAGTAAACAAAATCAAATTGGATGACTAATTATTCATTGGCACTGCGGATACCTTGGTCTATCCTAGAGCAAATGCACTTCCTAAAATAAAGCTATAACCCAGCAATTAAATATTTTCATGAAATCAAAAATGCACACTGAGAAAAGGACAACTTCAACCCCACTAAAACGAAGAGGGACCCAAATGGGACAATGTAACCATACACAAAATGCCAGTGCTCTCAGCAATTCTTGTGCTTTTTTAAATTATTAATGACAAGGTATCCAACAGATAATGTTGTCTATTTGAGACCTAAAAAGACAGCTTCTATTTTGCAGAAGTAACAACTATACATTACAGCTTAGACACAGACTCTCTTGTCCAAAAGATCAGTGTAAAAGAAGAATTCCTTTCGACTTGTACAACTCAAAGGCTGATAGTTACTCCATCTTCTAACAAGTATTTACAGTATCCATAGAAATGCAGAAATTAAATACTACTGCAAGTTCATTCAAATGCCAATCTCCTCCTTTTAAGACTTTCACTTTCCGGGGATAGCAGAATCAAACACTTGGAGGTAGGTGTGGGGGTACAACATTGAGTTCAGGCAGCACATGTATCACTCACAATGAATAGAATGTTGGGTTGGGTTTTGGTAGTGCTAGCATTCGAGTGTTCATGCGGAGCAAGGGTGCAGTACTAGCAGATGGTGGTTCCAGAGTGCAGCTGGATGGAGGTTCAGTTGCAGGCATGATATGTATGCAGCACCTTCTTTACTCTGTGTGATCAATTTTAAAAAATACAGTCCAGCCCGAACTGCCGAGCCAAGTTGTCCTGAACCAGAACACAATCAACCCAGGACCGGTTTCACCCTTATTAGGTCTCTTCAGACAGGTATAGCTTGGTCCAGTGGCACAGTGAGCCTGGGACCCAAGTCTGGGCATATCTGGCTCACTTAGGGTGTCAAGTCCTGAAACAACAAGATGATGACTGGAATGCTTGAATTAATGTCAGCCACTGGCAATCGCTGGGGGACTCCTCCTAATCCATTGTTTTCCACCCACCATGCCACCTCGGTTTGGACCCAGCCATATTCTAATCAATCTTGACCCTGCTCTTCATGGGAACAGTCCAGCCTGAACTGCAAGGCCAGGTCATCCCTGAACATGAACACAAAAAACCCAGAGACAGTTTTGCCCTTATTAGGGCTCTTCAGCCAGGTATAGCTTCGTTCCAGTGGCACAGTGAGCACGGGACCCACGTCTGGGCTTACGCAGAGCACTTTGGTTGTCAAATGCAAAAGCAGCAAGGTAATGGATCAAATGATCGAATAAATCTCAGCCACTGGCAATCGCTCATGCGCCATCCCAATCCATCGTTTTTCACCCTCCATGCCAACTCAGTTTGGGCCCAGCACCCTTATTAGGTCTCTTCAGTCAGATATAGCTTAGTTACAGTGGCACAGTGAGCCTGGGACCGTCGTCTAGGTATACCTGGTACACTCAAGGCGTCAAAAACAAAAAGATGATTAATGGAATGCTTGAATTAATCTCAGCCACTGGCAATTGCTCGGGCCGCACTCCAATCCATCGGTTTTCGACCAGTATGCCACCTCAGTTTGGACCCAGTCATAGGCAAATTAGTCTTGACCCTGCTCCTCATTAGAGCAGTCCAGTTGGAACTGCCAGGCCAGGTCCTCCCTGTGCCGGAATACAAGCAACCCTGGACCAGTTTCACCCTTATTAGGTCTCTTCAGGCAGGTATAGCTTAGTTCCAGTGAGACAGTGAGCCTGGGACCCATATCTGTACATATCCGGTGCACTTAGGGTGTCAAATGCAAAAACAACAAGGTGATGGATGGAATTATAGAATTAATCTCTGCCACTGGCAATCACTCATGCCACATCCCAATCCATAGTTTTTCGCTCAGCTCTGTTTGGACTAAACCATACGCAAATCAGTGTTGACCCTGCTTCTCATGGGTACAGTCCAGCCTGAACTGCCGGGCCAGGTCCTCCCTGAACCAGAAGACAATCAGCCCAGGACCGGTTTTACCCTTATTACGTCTCTTCAGCCAGGTATAGTTTGGTTCCAGTGGCATAGTGAACCCGAGACCCAAGTCTGGGCATATTTGGCTCAATTAAGACATCAAGTGCAAGAACAAGATGATGAATGGAATGCTTGAATTAATCTCAGCCACTGGCAATCGTTTGGAGCCGCATCCCAATCCATTGTTTTTTGCCCTCCATGCCACCTCAGTTTGGACCCAGCCATATGCAAATCAGTCTTGATCCTGCTCCTCATGGGAACAGTCCAGCACACACTGCTAGGCCAGGTCTTTCCTGAACGCATCATAAGCAATCCAGGGCCGGTTTCTCCCTTAAGGCTCTTCAGCCAGGTACAGCTTGGTTCCTGTGACACAGTGAGCCCGGGACCCACGTCTGGGCATACCCAGAGCACTTAGGGAGTGAAATACAAAAACAACAAGGTGGTAGATGGAATGCTTGAATTCACTCAGGCAGTATCCCAATCTGTCGTTTTTTGCCCACCATGCCACCTCAGTTTTGACCAAGCCATATACAAATCAGCCTTGAACATGCTCCTCATGTGCACAGTATAGCCCGAACTGCCAGGCCAGGTCCTCCCTGAGCCAGAACACAAGCAACTTAGGACTGGTTTCACCTTTATTAGGGATTTTCAGCCAGGTATAGCATGGTTCCAGTGGCACAGTGAGCCCAGGACCCACTTTTCGGCATACCTAGTGCAGTAAGGGCATCAAATGCAAAAACAACAAGTTAATGGGTGTAATGTTTGAATTAATCTCAGCGCTGACAATTGCTTGGCCGCATCACAATCCATTGGTTTTCTCTCACCATATGAAATATGGTCACAATGAAAAGTCGGAAGTTGAACATTCCAATAAGGCACTCACTCAACAATACTATAAACATCTGACACTGGAGGGTTTTACGCAACCTGGAAAAGGCAAAACTAGCTTTGAACTCCCTCTTTACTGATAAAGCAGACTATGCAATCAATAAATAAATACATTGTGATATTGTGGGTCACTTGCTAGCTTCACAATTGAATCAGAAAATGTAAATTTGATACTTGTATAGCGCGCTACTCACCCGCAAGGGTCTCAAGGCGCTTGTACGAATACCGCTGTGGAACCCATCCTGGCTTTCCCTGTGAGGCGTCCACTCCTGGGCACCCCCAAGGTGGAGGCCAGGCATCCTTAGCATTGTGGGGGCCGTTGTGGAGATTAAGCAAGCTATTGCCCAGATTTGCAGAGTGGGACTCCATGATTGGAATAGGCACCAAGGCGAGAATTATCAGGTCCGTGGAATTTTTAAGCCCAAGACCTACCGAGGCGGGGAATTAAACCCTGGTCCTGGGCTAGACCTCTGCATCAGGGTCTGCCGCTCTAATCATTGAGTCACACTTCTCCTTAGAAAGGCTCATACATGGGTGTACCTTCACTAAGATGAAGATGACAGACTTTACAAGACCATGTTAACACCTTTGAAATATTCTTAGGAAGGCTCTACTATTCCAATTCGGGTGCTGAGATCTTGAAGGACGAGGAAGGCTCCTTTGACAAATACCCACTACCTAAACTATCGGACGCTGAGAAGGCTTTGTTAGGTAGGGAGATCTCTCCTGAAGCAATACAAAACGCTCTAATAATAAATAAGTTGCCTGCAGATGATGGCTATCCTAGTGAAATCTACAAAACTGGAAGCCCCCCATATGGTTAAATTACTACATGAGCCTTTCAATAGGTGGAAAATGCCAACACTTTCCATGATCTCCAAACCAAACAGAGACCACTTGTGCTGTGCTAACTACTGCCCAATCTCATCAGTTAACACTGATATAAAAACCATAACTAAAATAATTGCAAACAGGTTGCATAAAGTAATTTCCTCATTGGGCCATGACTCATAAGTGGGATTTGTCCCTTGAAGGGACTCCATGCATCATCTTCGCACTCTTTCCCATATACTATGGAACACAAAGGATTCTCCAGACCATACTAATGCACTCTCCCTCAACGCAAAGAAAGCCTTTGATCGAGTGGAGTGGGGCTATATTTTTTATAACACTTTAAAGATTTCACTTAGGTGATAATTTCTTATCTAAGGTTTACTATCTTTAATCACCCCTCGGCAGAAGTAACAAGTGGTGGGTTTAGTCAAAATGATTTCCAATTTTGAAATGGACAAGAACGATCCCCCCCCCCATTGCCCCTTCTTTTTTTCCTCACTCAGAACCACTTGCAATTCCTGTCACTAACACATTCAATTTCAGGGATACAGACAT
Source organism: Triturus cristatus (assembly GCF_964204655.1). NCBI lineage: Eukaryota > Metazoa > Chordata > Amphibia > Caudata > Salamandridae > Triturus > Triturus cristatus. The sequence goes on from NC_140591.1 coordinate 225,682,681, forward strand.
CTACAGGAGAAGTGAAGGCATTGATCTATGCAGATAACATAATGCTTCCAGTAATCAAACCGAAATTTTCTTTACCTTCCTGGTTGTCCCTTTTAGAATCTTTTTCAGCCTTCTCGTGTTACAAGATTGATTGGAGTAAATACAAGACTCTCCCTATGTCTCGACATACCACTAGAGCAGTGATTGACCGCTTCCACATTAAATGGGTCCACCACAACTTCAAATTTCTGGGTATTCTTCTGAATACTGTACTCACTGACATGATATCTGACTATCTCCTTTAATTCGTCAAAAAGATCTGAACTTCCACAAATAACTAGCCTATGGATTTGGGGTTGGATACAAGTGATGAAAATGATGGTTGCCCAACTATAGGGTAGGCATTAAGGAGTAGTGAAAGGGCTGTACAATACGGTAAACACAGAGCCATACTCTACCGCCACGATACAGTTACTATGACCAAAATGGCAGTTCATCCTCTCCACAGAATAAACCGAAGAGGAATGGGCGGGACTCATAGATACACATGATAAAGGTATGAGAGAATCTAAGCTGAACTTTAAATAGTATAAAATATTACACAACTTGCACTAGACACCATCACTGCTCCTGCCTTTAATTCTGAACCACACTTCGCAGTGCTGTCTGTGGAAGCGTGAGGCGGGAACGCTGTGTCATATTCTGTGGACATGCCCCTGATCTTCAACTACTGGGCATATATATGGGGTACTTTAACAGTACATAGGGCCCAATTCCAATCTCGTTAGGAAAGCATACCGAATGACTCGGTCTGGAATGCTTTCCGGACGGCTCGAATTGGGAGAGTCCGACCAAATGAGTATGATGCATTTGAATGCATCCGGATACAATTTGGCCGGGCTCCCATTGGCTTCAATGGGAGCCTGTGTTCCGAACGCGAACACTGGCTCGTATTGACAAAAGGGGTGATTGGGGCTAATCATGCACCCTGTGGCGGGCACCCCTTGGTGCCCACCACACTGTGCATGGTTAGGAAGAGAGGACCTATGGGTACCCCCACGGGCCCGATTCGGAGGGCCCCAGTTGAAGGGGGGCCAGCTACGGGCCTCCAAAGACCGATTCCAGCAGCCTTTTCATTCCGGGCAAACCGAATCAGAAAGGCTATCTGAATCATTCATCGTACTTGCTCGCTCAGAAAACATAGTCCATAGAGCTGTACAAATCAGTTCCGGAAGGCTTTATCTCTCCGGAACCGATACGGTCAGCGCTAAGGATTTCCAGGCATCGTACTTGGTTGTTCGGAACTGTTAACGATTTGGTAGGAAACAAGGGCTCTGGATCGGTTTAGGCACAGCCGAATCCGATTCGGAGCCCTTCCAACCGAGATCGGAATCGACCCCATAGTCTTCTAATCCCGTCCAACCCTTCATGCAAGAGGCATTATTACATGATCTATCTAATGTAGTTCATGTTCCCTCCTCATAGAGGAGATGGATGGAACCTCTCTTACAATCACAACAATCTATATATTACCCACTGGAAATCCACAATTATCCCTACACAGACTGAATGGTTAGCGGCACTCTGTTGTATAACCATAAAGAGGACGATTGCATGGACACCTTTAACAAGATGTGGGCTCCTCTGTTAGATAGATAATTGCCATGTTTCTGACACGCAAGAGCTCCTGAAGCGTTCCCGACCACTTTGAATGGTGAATGTGGCCATTACTGGTATGGACACTACTTATGTCACAGGGTACCAATAGGACTTTCCATACATTTAGAATACATCGAACTATAAATCCTATTACAGGTGAAACTGCATATCGTTAACATGCCAACATGTAAGAAGAGGAAAGTGAGAGATTTAAAAAAAAAATATTCAGGAGAATGAATTTTCCTCATTGACTTCTACTGAGGCAGAGGCAATTTCAGCCGGAAAACAGCCTTAGTAAAGCCATTTGGCTTAGAAGATTGGGAGCCTCCCGCCTGGATCGGGTCTACTGGCATATATGAGGTATGAATGTGCCGTCTCAGTGGGGGGGTGGGCATGGCAGAAGAATGCATAGCGTTCTCCCTTTATCGAACGTCCCTTTGCTTACCAAGGCGTCCATGGTTTAACATTTGTTTCTTTCGAGACACAGAATGACTTTTCAATGTCATTATCAGCCACAGTATACGTTACTAATTCTGCAACAGAATCTGCATTGTTTTTGAGGATCTATAGTGACTATAAGGACGATCTAGATGTGAGGAATTTTTGTTTGGCAGATGTACTACGCTCATAGCCTTTTTGTGAATTAAAAAAAAATTAAAGAAAAATTATTTCGAAAATAAAAATGCAGTTTGTGAATTGGGCTCACAAAACATGCCTGGGTGTTAAAATGAGAAGATTGTCAGGTGGACATACGGGTCTTTCAGCGCTAGAGCGGCATAGAAATGGAAAGTTTGAAATACTAAAAAGTACAGCAGGGCGGTGTAACTCTCATCCCTTATATGCAGGTGTGTTAGTTAGGCCACAAACAGGCAAACAAGCCCTACCCTGACTTACAGATCTAGCATATATGGACATTTAAAACTGCAGATGCAACTTACTACCAGGGCTGGACTGGCCATAGGGGGCACCGGGCATTTCCCCGGTGGACTGGAGGGGCGGGGGCCGGTTGGCCGCAGGGGGCCGCTTTTCTTACAGGGTGCCATTTTGCAGCAGCGCTGCAAAATCGGCCCTCTGTAAGAAATGCGAAAGCAGTGCTTAGCGTCTAACAACCCCCTCCCCTTCCGTTACCAGGGCCGGTGGAGAAGCAACCTGCCAGGGCTGGTTGCTGGTCTCAGTCCGGCCCTGCTTACTACTCTTGCAAGTACTATAAGAATTATATTTTGTGCAGTGCTAACTTTAGGGTGGGTTTGAGGACATGGATGTTCCTGGAGAAGGGCAGTGGTTGACATCAAAAAGGTAGTGAACACCCATCAAGTCGTCATTTTATCGGAACTGACACACCTCATCAATGGGTTCTCATACCCATGTTGGACTCTAACTTTAGCTCCACAAAAGGTTGGAGCAAGTAGGCAAGTTAGGTGTGTAAAAACTCGTCAAACATTTCTGCACAAAGAACAATAGATGGGACTGTGCATTTGCCTCTGTAGTATTTTTTTTTTAAATATGGATGAATAAGGAAAAATATTTTCCATGTGGAGAAATAAAATAAAACTTTACATGTGCATAAGCACATTTTCCCTATTTTTGAGAGCAGGTATAAAGAAGAAAACGACAAGTGCATTGAAAACTACAACTTCCAAGCTAAACCAGAAGGTATTTGTGAATCTCTACATGTGCTGTAATCCCCAAATATTGTAGGTTTAAGTCTCTGAATCCTAGCTTTTCATATATTTTTGAAAATCTGTTCCTTAGCACTAGTCAAGCAAGCTTTGGGCTATAATTAAGTCATGTCGCTATGAGGAGCGTAGCTATTGGCTTTAGACATTGATAAAGACAGTGGCCAGGAGGGGACATGTCATATGTCAGTAATCCAGATCCATTCTCCTGTTTAGGCTTCTTATGCACAGAGCTTGCGCTGTGCTTGTGCAATCTCTTGTAAACAGAGAAAAATAAAACAGACTTAGAGCCTGCCCCTAACTTACCATTACTTACCATTGGTTGGCTTTGACTTCATTCTCCTTTCTTTGCTTCTTATTGGTCAGAGTCTCCTCCTCGTCTTGGTTTCCTCCTCGGGCTTTGTGTATGCCCTGACATGGAGCATGGACCAAGTACAGCTTCCTATCTGCAGTCAGTGCCCTTCAACTAGCCACAGGTACTCTTTTTTTTTTTTACTTTTTACATAAACTCTTAGGGACAGATTTATTATTGGATTGTGTTGACCTCACACCTTCCATGGAGGTCCTTGTGGAGAGGTGTGGCTCACTGGTTAGAGGCGGCAGACCCGTAAGCAGAGAATCGGCCAGGGTTCAATTCCCGACGCGGCAGGGTCATGGACCAGGGTCAAAAACTGACTCGATAATTCTCATCTCGGTACCTACTCTAACCAGGAACACACTCGGCAACTCTGGGCATTAAGCTTACCTCATCTCTACAACGGCCCCCCACAGACGCCGGGGATGCCTGGTTTCACCTTGGAGATACCCAGAAAGGGACCATCTCACAGGGATAGCCAGGACGGGTTCCCCAGCGGTCTACAGCGCCGGGACGCCCCATTGCTGGGGCAGCTGTGCGCTTTACAAGTCTACAACATTTACATTCCATGGTGTCACAAAGGCAACGCAATCCTTAAATCAGATTTGAATCTGGAGTAACGCAAGGCAGCACAAGTCACTGCCTTGCGTTACTCTGCCTGGGAAGACGTTCCATGGGTAAAGGGTAAGTGCTCCCACGCAACCACCCATGGATTTTGACTGGTAAACCTGGGAATGCATCAAAAGGGTATGCTTTACCCGGGCGAGGCGCAACAAGGAGAAATATCTTTATTTGTTATCATTGTTTTCTCCTTCTAAGTTAGCCGCATTCCTCAGCATGCTTAGAAAGAGGAGTAGGGCTCTAATGATTATTTTTGTGCTGGCAGGTATGCCTTCCTGCACAAAAGCAATCCTGCCTGCAATGCAGGCACTCTTGCACCACGGCGCCAGTGCTTAATTTGTGCCGGTTCTACAAGTATCTTGGTGCGTCATTCATTGATATATTGGATTTACCTCACTATTGGACTTTTCGCAGAGTGCTATGTTCAACTTCTCGTCCGTCTCCCGAGTCAGTCAGTCCCGGACCGATGAAGTGTGTTGCAGGCACGGCTGTGAGACTGAGCCTGCCCTGGATGAGCCAAGAGGAGATTTGTATAAATGAATTTCAATCTGATATGTTCAGTACTAAAATATGTTGATGGCAGCCGCGGCCCTTAGTTAAGTGTTTTGCCGGCCCAGTGGGCGGGGCCTGATTTGGGCGTAATTTTGGTTCTGTGGGGGTTGGGGCTGTGCGGCAGCAGGCAGCATGCGCAGATTTTCTCAGATTGCATTGCCATGCCCCTCCACCCGAGTCATCGATCGTCAGTACAATGGTTCAACACTGAACTGAGTGCCAGGCCAGCCCGACCTCATGTGGATATTGAGGACTGGAAGGCAGCAGCGAGGCAGGCCTAATAATCAGTTAATAAAGCTAAAGGCCTGCAGTGTGTGTAGCGGCCGACCGGCCCTCCATGAACGGTAAGAAGTTATATACTAATTAGTCGCACTCGCCATGTCAATAAACTGCTGTGGACCTAGTGGCCCATGCCAAACCAATGCTGCTCTTTTTTTTAGCATGGTAGCGTGACGGTCGTCAGCATTATGTAGTATACACGGTCACCAGAAAACTTCCTACAGATCCATCAGAGGCAGAGCTGTGTTCTAGAAGCCTCGATCCAGAGACGTTTTCTCATGGCTGACGGTGTCTGTAACAAACCGTCTCATTATCTGGAAACCACAGGCCCCGATGCAAGAATCGTTTAACCTCTCGTATTAAAAGTTTATCGGGTGACGGATCTCATGGTCAAACTGCTGCATTAGACTAATGAGCAGATCCACTAGTCTAATGCAGGGACGTGAAAAGGTTGCTTTATGCTTTTATGATTTTGCTTTGATAGCAGAAGTGAAGTCTCTAGTGTGCGGTGTGGTGCCCTTGAGAGCTGTTGTGCAGCCTCCCGTGTGGTCTGTCGTGCCCTGGAGAGGTGTAGTTGCAATCTCTAGTGTGGGCTGTGGTGCTCTGGAGAGCTGTGGTACATTCCCCAGTGTGGGCTGTGGTGCTCTGGAGAGCTGTGTAGCATCCTTACGTGTGATTGCTGGGCAGGCTTTGTAAACCTGGACAAGCGTCAGTTTTACCCTCTACTGCCGGGGCCACCAGACAGAGGATTCCCGATGTGCTTTGCAAGTGATTGTAGCGCCAACCTCAGCAAAACCATTTATTGTTTATAGTGTTCTAATTGCATTCGAGGCTTTAATGTCAAATCTCTCTCCGGGTCAGGTAGAAAATGCTTGTTTGCTTTCAAAGGCAGGCACACTCCTGACACAGGCTTACTTATGTAGTGAGGCCAACAGTAATATAGAGTTTCCAGAACAGTGTGAGATCAGATGTATTGACCAAACAGAGACGCTGTGAATAGTTACTAGTTTTCTGTAAAATCACATCCGGTTGTTGAAAATGCAGCTCGCAGGGTGTGCATAGAGTACACAAGCCCTAGATGTTTTGTTTACCAGCACAGCAGACATTAAAATGCACCTGAACTTCAGCAGGTCACGTCAGTGTGGTAGTAGCTCTGGTCCGGTGGCTACACAAGATTTGAAGATAAATGATGATGTACTGCCTGGCTGGCGGCCGCCTAGTAGTAGCTGCCGCCGGCCATACACTTATATATCACAATACCAGCACTGCACGATACTGATGAATATGATATGGCCGGGCTAGAGTTAAGTTAAACTGGCCTGCCCTTTCCGCCTGCCCGGCCCCTGCCCTTGAAGTATCCTCCATTCCTCCCAATTCTGATTCCTCCCTTACTTCAGAGTGGCTAAAATGCAAAATCCGTGCAGGCTGGCAAAAAACGAGCACATCTGTGTCTCGCTCTTGCTGCTGTCGCACTCCTGGAATTTTTTCCCTCTATAGCTCCTTACTGTATACACGTTGTGAACGGCGGATCAGCCGTGAGAGCATTTTTAGAATTTGTTGAGAATATCTCGTCTTCTAGAGAGACACACACATTACACTGTTTCCATCCCCTTCCGATTTCCCCTGTGGAGCACACATTAACACACACCCTAGGGATTTGACTTCCATCCCACAAATGGACAGGAATTGTCTTGCATTCACGGATGAACAAATCGCAGCAATCCTATCGGGTCCGTCACTGTTCCCTGATGCCCCCCTACTTAATGTAACATCAGCAAGGGAAGAGTGGGAAAGACTCAGTACAACTAAGAAAAAGCAAGTCAGGATAGCCCTTCATGGGGCATTGATGACAGAATATCTAAGAGCAGGAGCAGCCCCAGCGAGCCTCATAGTAAGGATTGAACCCAAGATCTTTCTGGAAGATAAAACATTCAGACTAGATTGGAGCTATATAGCCAATAAATGTACACGAGATTGGCTAATCCTTATAATCAATACTGCAAAGAGATTAAGTGAAGATCTACTTAAGGAAATTGTTGATTTAGAGGAGAGTATAAGGAGGGACACTACCCTTGTGGATACCAAGGAACAGCTCCTAAGGATCCAGGAAGACCTGAGCGACTACAAAAATTATATGATCAATCAAAAGATCAACGGGCTAAAAAGAAATCTTGATCGTTTTTCCCACGAATGGGCTTTCCCCTATGTGGAGGATAAATATTACGACTCAATAGTTGAACATCCATTTAGAGGAGGTAGAGGTAGGGGTGGGAGGCAACAGACCAAACGTGCACCCAATAACTGGACATTCGATAACACCTCCAGCGAAGAGGAAGAGCTAGGCCCACAGTCAAACCCTCCTAGAGTAAGATTCAACGAACAGGAGACGAACAACGAAGACCTAGGAGCTCTTCTTCGGTCTTTTTTAGGACAGGGCCACAGGGGCAACAGAGGGGGAGGTCCGCGTGGCAGGGGTCGAGGCAGGGGCAACCAAAACCAAAACCAACAATGGCAAACCCACTCCCGAGAGTAACACGGAGCCGCGGACGGAACCAGCTATGATTAAGAACAACATAGTGGTGAACCTATCTGATCATGAACTTACCACCAATGAGGAAAGGGTGTTGAATAAAGGGTTAGGGTTTGTCCCCACCCCCACACATGACCCCTTTAAATGCAGGATTGAACTCCATGAAACGATGCGAAGAATAAAATTAAAGAAATTCTTCGCTAATAAACCACAGGATCCATCAACCGTGTTTAACACCACACTTAGGAAACCATCCAATTTTTGTCCATCTAATACAACTGTAGGCCCTGAGGTCACGGTCTTTGAAAATAAAGTACTGCAAGACATTTCTCTATTGGAACAGCAAAATACAACCTTTCAATTTAACAACATGAGTAGGGTAGAGTGGGAAGCAGTCAAGGGCCTTGAGAATAACCAGCACCTGACGATCAAAAACGCAGATAAGGGCGGCGCTGTAGTAGTTATGAATACCATCGACTACGACACTGAGGTGTTGAGATTACTTAGTGTCCGCCAAAACTATCGCCCATTGGTACAGGACCCCCAGAAAGAACTGTTGGCAATCATCAAGACTATGGTGACTAAGGCGAAGGAGAAAAAATGGATAACAGCGAGGGAGGCCGAGTTCTTGGTTAATGATAAGCCAAGAACTCCGGCCTTCTACATTTTACCTAAAATCCATAAACCACAACGCCCTCCACCCGGTCGATCAATCGTTTCGGGGATCCAGTCGGTGTTAGAGCCTCTCTCGCAATTCGCTGATTTCTTCCTTAGGGAATCAGTTGTCAATCAGAAATCCTTTGTAAAAGACACCACAGCAATACTCAATATCCTTGAAGATTTCCAGTTTGACCCAGATAATGAATTTATGGTAACCATTGATATAGAGTCACTCTATACCTGTATACCACAGGATGCAGCGTTGGTGGCAGCAGCGCATGCGCTTAAGGCACAAGAGTGGTTCTATGATGCTCCACAATCTTTCATACTACAATGCATAGAACTGGCCCTCACACGAAATTACTTCTGCTATAAGGATACCATGTATCTGCAGACTACGGGCATGTCTATGGGCGCAACGATGGCGCCGAGTCTGGCCTGTATCTATGTGGGCCAGTTCGAGGAGCACGTCATACACCATCAGTCTAATCCCTTCCAGAGTAACATCCGTCTCTGGAAGAGATATATAGACGACGTGCTCTGCGTCTGGTCAGGTCTAGCTGACGGTTTATTACAATTTCTGAATTGGCTCAACCATCAGGATGCAAGTCTGAGGTTCACATGGAACTATAGCAACCACACAGCAGTATATCTGGACCTAGACATTTATGCAGATGGGGGCAGGCTATGTTCCAAAGTACATCAAAAACCAACAGATAAAAACTCCCTCTTGTCCTACAGTTCGTATCACCCTAGAGCACTCAGGGACAACCTTCCTGTCGGTCAGTTTCTTCGGTACCGCAGGAACTGTACTTCGACGACAACATTTTTGGACCAGTCAGAAGAACTATGTGCCAAACTTGAGATGAGACAATACCCACGCAAAACCATCAGACAGGCTAGAAAAAGAGCAATGAACACCCCCCGGAGTGTTTTGCTCCAGAAGAATGAAAAAACGAAAAAAGACTGCCTCCCGGTTGTCATGACATTCGACCCGTTAGCCACGAAGATCCGACAGTCCATTCGTAAACACTGGGTGTTGTTGTCAACTGAGGATTTCAGTATGCCCCCCCCCAGGTTCGCCTTTAAAAGATCTAGTAACCTCGGTGACAAACTTGTGCATACACGGGTTAAAGTGGAACAGAAGTTCACAGAGTCGTCCATCCCCCCTGGTCATCACCCGTGTGGGTCCTGTTCAGTGTGCGGATTAACGAAGAAAACCCAAAGTGTAGTCCTGAATTCAGGAAAAATCTGGCATTTGAAGCAATTTAGCAATTGTAACACTGCCAATGTGGTTTACAGACTAACGTGCCAATGTAACCTTCAATACATAGGATTAACAACCAGGAAGGTGAAAATCAGAATGCAAGAACACCTAAGCACTATTAGAGCAGGCAAGTTGACGACGAAATTGGTACAACACTGTCACAACACCAAGCACACATTCACGTGGGTGGTCTTGGAGAGAATGATGGGCTCTCCCCAAAACGTGGAAGAAATTTTGGCTTCAAAAGAAGCGAGATGGATTTTCCAGGAGAAGTCCGACCGAGGGGGATTGAACGACCAAATCGAATGGGGGAAGGCGAGATACTGAATACTTAAAATATAGAAACATCTACATCAGCGAGTAATGTTCGCCCCCCCTATAACCTCTGTTTGGCCCTCCTCGGGTAATACTGAAAAACAGTGATAGACAACAATACACCAACCACATGAATACTCAGGAATTACCAATGGACTTAAGTCGAGTTCTATCTAACGTCGTAGGTCTTTTTGGGATACCCTGGGTGTGACTACATTGATCCATCAGAGTCTTAGACTCCTGCGTAGCCTAAGATAGCGCAAAAATTCCCATAGGAGGATTCGTTTTTGTGGGCAATATCCTACTTAGAACCACCGATATACAGACCAGGTCACAACACCCCAAACTTAGGTTCAAGATCGCGCTATATAAGAAAGACACCACTTCAGAATAAATTAAACTAATTCCGAGGCTTACGGCGCTGAATATCCAACCCTAGACACACACGAACCTCCCCAATCCAAAATGGCGCCCATACTGGCCCCGCGTTGAGGAGGACGCGTAGGGGGCGGGATTATAAATAAGCCGCGGAAACACAACACCGTTGACCGGCGGAGAGAAGGAGCTCCGTGAGGCTTTGGGTGGTAAGGAGGTGTTGTATGTGAGGAGAGGGGGTCAGCATGATACATGTGTGTCCGGTTTGGATGCTAGGTAGTTGTCCCTTAACAACTCGAGAGACCGGGGCAGGAACCATTCTCTCCCTAGGCATGTGTGTGTGTATTTATATAAAGAACAGCGCTTTATACTGCCGGTGAAACGAGGGTGATTGCATATCAGAGGGTATGCGAGTAGTCCAATACGGCGTTTCTGAATGCGCAAAGACATATGAGCATTACATTCACGAGGGTGTTCACATAACAGGCTGAATAAGAGCATCCTAAGCAGAGTAGTGATAAATATGGAGAGAAAAGATGATATTAGGAACAGCAAGGGGTTTGCCTTAGTAGTATGACATTGGTTATGATTGTGGTACCGAAATTGACAAATAGAGTCTCTACACAAGAAGACTTTGAGTGTCTTTATGTTGTCGACAGATTGGCATTACGGTTGAATGCTGCACTAACCACGAGGACTCACATAAGGAGCCTATTGGTGACCTCAATGATTGAGCTGGTACGCGAGGCCATGGCTCCACGAGGGTAATTTAGTAATTTTTTATAGATCCAACAGAGAGAGATCATGTTGATCTAGGAAGAAAGGATGAACATAATGGTAAAGTGTTGTGTGTGTTTTGTTCATTTTTACTTTTGGCAGTCTCCGAATGTGACTCTAAGAAGTGTCCCTATCGTGTGCCAAGCGACTGTTGTTGCCCTGACGAAATCGCCAGAAAGACTCCAGGCGATGAAACATGTTGGCATATAAGAACGGTATGCATATTCTGCGACCTTTTTAAGCATTGAAGTAGGTGCACTCCTAAGGCGGAATAAAGTTTGAACCTATAGAGGGTGTATCTTTTTCACTTTTTATCCTTCACTATTAAGTCGCATCACTTTCCTACGAATTTTTCGTTGGCTTTATTTTGTGGACACCTCGTTTATTACTTTGGAGCGTGATGGCTACCGATGATGAGAAGAGTGGGCAAAGCTGACTAGTACCAGCCAGTAGGCTCATTTGGGGATGCGCACGTGAGGTGCCATCACGTCTCTCTCACATTTTTTCACATTTATGTATCTATTCACGTTTCTCTCACGAGGTAATCGAATTGAGAAACTCCTGGTGTACTATACATGAGTTTAGACACTTTGACGATCATTTGGGAGACTGTTTGGAGTAAAATCTTTTACCGTTTTTTAAAAAAAAGTGAAGGTGGCTAACTAGTTGGTAACTACCCAAAAAAAATTCAAATTAAGGGTGAGTACAAAATACCTATAAGGTTTAAACCAATTTGTATGGCATGTATACCTTCAGAAACCTAGGTCTTCGTAGTAATAGGCACTCTTGGAATGCCCATTATCGGGGATGGCGCAGACAGGAAATTAGAACCTCAACCTAGGCTCTAACTGTGGGTGACAGATGACGGGCTTAACGGCCCAAGGCTCCATTGCCTGCCTTATGAGCAGTAAGCAGTTGCAAGTTCCAGTAATATAAATCCACTGACCACATATTTATGCTTGCATTAAAAGATCAGTGAGAGGAATTATCTTCATTCTCTTCCGAACGAGAGCTTAATTACAGACCGCGGAATAAAAAATGGTTTACCTCACTTTACCACAAAAGCGTAGCTAAGCTCTAGTTTTTCAGGTCTTTTTAATCTCCAGAAGATATTTGTGTACCTTCTCTTCGCTGTCCTAGTAATCTGCTCTTCTGAACTGCTGATTCAGTATATTTACTTACTAAATCTAATGATAAAATTCAAAAAATGTTGTTATATGTTCTTGTAGGAACACACAGATGCCATCCAAAAACCTAACATGCCTGTTCTAATTTGCCAAAATAAAGAAACGTGTTTTTATAGCCAAGACATAATTCCAAGGAAAAAACAGATACAGCTAAAAGTCAACGTGCAGCATGTTTCTGGTAACCGTTTCTTCAAAAGCCCACCTTTCGCTTTGCATAGCTTGTTTGGAGCTCTCTCATCACGCCCCTTGCACCTAAATCTAACTGCTCCCTTCAGGTCGTGCTTGCATCAAAGACTAGTATAATGGCGTCCACCCTTGGGCATTTCTATGACTGTTTTGTTTGTCACTTCTGGTAATACTACTCCTGCCAACAGAAAAGCCAGATCACACAATACTTGTTAGCAATAGCATATCACTGATTTATTTATTCTAACTACTAGAATTTACAAAGCAGTACATTTTATAGGCAGTGAACACCATCATACAAAAGCTTACTTTTTTAATGAGATGGGTAAAATAGCTGCCTTTAAAAGCATAAACTTATTCAGTACAATAAAACAGAAAGTGACCATTTGTGATATGTGCCAAGCATTTTGTGCATTTGAATAATGTTCCTGCTGTTCCTCTTTGGCTTGATGTACAGCGCTGCGCAGCCCTTGAAATTAAGTTTGTGCTCTAAACTAGAAGAAGCATCGCAGTGAGTGTACACTTATATAAGCTATGTGAAAGTTGTATCTTTGAACTCAGACTCTGTTAAAAATGGCATACCCCCGTATTGTCCTTTCCTCCAAATCAGCACATAGATGAGTGAAATTGTCCCTTTTCAAAGCATTAGTGATTTTAGCTAATTTATTCCAAAATTGTGCTTTAAATGCACTTTTGATATAATCTTTTTCAAAATGTTCACAGGTCAGGGGAACCTCCTATCAAAACCTTGCTATGAGGAAGGCTCCCTTGCTGAAATTCAGATCGGGTATTATATCTGACTTTCAGCAGTGCCAGTTGAGGATGTGGGTGGAGAGAATAGAGAAAGTGGGTGGAGCCAGTGGAGGAAGTGGGTGGAGCTGGAGAAAGTAGGTGTGGCCTCCGACAAACATTTGAGCACCTGCACTTCATATTTTACAAATTAAGCACTGCACAGCGCAAGGGTGTCTGCGTTGGTGCTAGGCATCGGATTATGCACCAGCGCAGGCGGAGAGCAGGAATGTGCCATATATTGGTAAATATGGCACAGTACTGCCCTCTTCCTTTCATGCAGCGCAGCAAGTTGTATGGGTCCGTTGCATTGCATGAAATATTGATAAATGTGGCCTTGAGAGTGCATGTTTCTGCAGTCCCTCTCCCTCATGTTGCTTCGACCCCACTGTCCATGCGTGCTTTAAAACCCTCAACACCCTCCTGCTGTCCGTGTTTGCTTTATTTTCCACCCTCCTGCTCTCTTCCCGCTGACCTACTTTCTTTATTTCCCACCTCCACCCTCGTCCCCCTGTCTGTGTTGGACGAATGGTAAAGAAACCATTCAAACATAACTGAACACCTAAATATCAAACACACAGGAGCCTGGCCTACTAGATTGGAGAGGGGAACAACAAATGGGGCAGAGCATGCAGCATGGAGAACTCATGCTACCGCAGCGGAACCAGTATCAACAAGCATTAGCAAAGCCAATAGGATCCGTCTATGCGACATCTATTGGCTTTCTCAATGTGTTTCTTTAGACATATTACCCCGCAACGCTGGCTGCTGTGCAACATGGCTAAAGGGAAAAAAGCGCTATCGTGCAGTCAACGCTGGTGGCGTCATAGAGTTTTTTTTACTTGTTGCACTGTAGCCCGACCTGTTGCGCAACATGTCTGGAAAAAAAGATGTCGCCCAGGCAAAAACTATTGCCTTTGCCAATGTCTGTTCCTTTTCGGAGTCCCGCAGCCCCTGACAGGGCCTATTAAAGGATTCCTGAGGCAACGTTAATGGAGCGTCGGCTATGTGTGGTATGATCGCCGTGTGGCGCCCCTTTCCGGCCGGCCGGAGCATTCCTGTCCTCTTTGCACCTGTTGCCAGCCCGTGCCAGTGGCACCGTTGCCAGGTAGAGGGGAAGGATAGCACGCGAGGGCACGCTGAAGCATGCAGGCCATTGACCGCGTGCCCAACGTCACTTTCAGCACTCCTCAGGATCAACAGCTGTCTGTATTTTTAGTCTACATGCGGCTGAGGAGGAGGCTTGTTTCACCAGGGTTCCGGCGTCCCGAGCTCATCACACCTCTCAATGGAAGGGCGGGCGTTTATTTAGCTGTTTCTAGTGTCAAGTCGCGGCCATTTTTAGAAACTTGTTAAACGCGAGCAAACAGGCAATCAAAAAAGACTTACTTGCAAAGAAGGGCCTTATCATACCTTTTAACACCCACGAGAGCCTGTGATGCTGGAACATTTTTCAGAGAGTGGGTGCCAGCTAGTGCCTTCCGATCTCTAAGATCATGGGGGTTTGAAAAATACATATGTTACTGAACAGGTTAGTGTCGCATGCAAGTGTTACCCTTCCAGCGCTATACTGTTTGACCCTTCCAGAGGCATTTTCCCAAACGCGGTTACAATATACAGCGGTGCAGATGGACACACGTTTTTCCAAATATAAGGACAGAATGTTTTATAATTGTGTCTGATAATTTGTAGTGACCACATTCTTCATCAAAATAGCGATTTCATTGGATATTGGTGATTCACAAAAAAACAACTACTGGATGGCCACCTTTAAGTCTTACATACTTAAAGGACAGATCTTCACTGTTCTTCTCAACTGATGTGGCAGTCTGACAGTGAGCTTGAGAATTCACAGTGAACTTGAGAATTCATTCTGTGCCTCACACCAGCCAACAGAGCCCTGAGATAATAGGCCCCAAGGATCAAAAAACATTTATTTGGTCATCGCCTATATATTGTGCTCAGTTAGAGGCATGAATGACCCACAGACACGTGTTAGTGCAACAGCCATGTTGTGTCATTCTGAAACATCAAGCAACAGCTGAAGTAATGATCACAAATACAATGGCAAAGAGACCAGTGCTAACTGGGCAGCACATCACATAACACAGCCACAGGCAAAGAAAGCGTTTATCAGGCAGAGTATCCACCAGGGCTTCCCACTGGCTGGGATTGGTTCCTATGAATGCAGAAGTGGGTCTGTGGACAAGAGGCACAACCCTAACATGAGAGAAAGAGTGTATTGTAATTAGGGCTCCCGGTTTTATGGTATTAATTTTTTTGCCATTTCCGTCTGTATTTATTTTTGGGGCATTTTTTCTGTATTTATCCACATTTATTTTTGCCACCCGCAAAAGACGACGCTACAGCTAGTATTTTTCCACTTTTATGTAAATTGAAAACACTGCGAAAATAAAATGCCTTTCTACACTTGAAGTTGAAGGCATTGAGTAAACGTAGTGCTGCACTACTTCTATAATATACAAGAAATGCATTGCATTTGTTAGTATCACAGTATTAATTGATCCAACTTTCGAGTCCCATGCTACATACATTAGCAGCAATTCCCACAGTAAAAACGTCTGTATTTTTCATATTAATTTTTTTTTTTTTAATGTTTCCTTACCGGAGCTTTGGCAGCCATAGTTCATTTAGGGCCCCTGTTCTCTTTTAAACTGCTTGTCATTGGATTAAAAATAAAATCAAACAGCCTTGAGCACACCGAGCAAGTGCTAAAATCTACAGAGCTCCTAAACTGGATGTGCTCTCAACATCGAACCCCCACTGATTTTTAATTGCTGGACTGGAACCATCTCAAAATGATACAGGCCTTTCTGTGTCTGTAAAGTAGTAAGGAAAGGGAGTGCTGTACGCCGAAAAACAGCCCCTGGCAACAGGAAGGTACCAACCCCCCTCCCCCCCCCCCGATGAATGTACTTGATTTATGTCGGGCTATCCGTGAACATCATTGGCAAATTACACAAGGCCACAAGTTCCCCACAGTACTCTGACTGGGGAAAGGATATTTCCTTCTCTATTACATTCTAGTCTCGGTATTCTCTCACTCATCGGCACTTCTAGTCTGTCTCACTCTTGTCACTGTTGTCCTACTTTCCTCTTCCTTCTTTCTCTCAGTTTTCAGCCGGTCCTTATCTTGCTCTGGATTAAAGTAAGTCCAGGCCCCCAAAAATGTGTTCTGGGTGACAACACCTTCACAGACGAGGTGTTGCAAGTACTGCAGGAGTGAGGGGGAAAAAGGTCAGGACCTTAGTTCAACAGGTGCAGTGTGCTCTTGGGCAGATGTGTACACGTTTTCCATGGACCTGAAAGTAATGGGAAGCTGCTGAGGAGCCATTGGTGCTTGAGCCACAAATGGGGGGGGGGGGGATACGAGTCCAGCCGCTGCAACACTGTTTGAATCCTGGCCGAGCAGACTCAGGCTCTCATCCTTCTGAGTGCAATAAAATGAGTAAGATATAGTTGGGCGTTAGTGGCAGTAGTTATTTGTAGCTCTGCGAAGCTGCAAACCTGGAACAGCAAGCGCTATATAAATGAAAACGTTGTTGTCACGTTACACTCTGTGCTGGAAAACGGATCTCTGTAGCTTGTGTTTGCCATGGATTTGAACCATGGCAAGGGGTGGAAAGGAGAACGCCTCACTCTCTGTGTCTCGATCCAGCCCAGTGTCTGCCTCTCATGACATCGAGTTCAGGAAGGAATGCCCGTCCCTGGCAGTCCATTGTTGGAGGACGAGGCGTGAACCCGCAGCTCCTGTGTAAACAGCTCCTGGCACCCCCGCACCAGGGCCTGGTGGCAACAGGCAAAATGGGCCGGTGTCCGCTTTCTCAAGGCCCGTGCTTTGTTCAGTGTTTATCAGAGCACCCGGGGAGCTTAGCTGCGATAAGCCCCAGGAGTTAAAAGGTTCTTGGGGCCAGCTCGCACTTCTCTTTGGAACTCCACGGGATGCAACAGCCCCTCCCCGACCTCGCGTAGGCTGTGGACAGCCCATTGACATTCTGACTGCATATGATTATCACATTTAGAATGACAATGGGTCGTCTGCCTTTAACATAACGTGCACTGCAAGTGAGTGTCTTTGAGGAGAGTGACTAGATTGTAGCAGAGGAGCTTAACATGTGCTCGAGGTGTGCTTCCTCACTGCTGATTAGCACATGCCAGAAGGCGTCCTCATCCATGCACAGTTTTACTAGTATTTTTCCGTTTCTAAATATAAATACAGACAAAGGAAAAATAGTTTTCCGTCTGTATTTATATGTAGAAATCCGTAAAAACGGAAAACCGGGAGCCCTGATTGTAATTTTGTAGGAGACACCTGCCCCTGAACTTGTGCTATCACTTATGTATTTTTGAAAATTGCCAATTTGATGTGTGAGCAAGCTTTTCTTAAAATTCTTACAAACATTCAAGAGAATAAAAGTGGTTTATACTCGAGAAGGGGTGAGAGAAAAAATAATCTAGTGTGGCTCTAGGATACAGCCCCCCTGACTAAATATATAGCATAAAAAGTATACCACCACCCTGCATTCCCTGGCCTCAACAGCAGGGTCTGGGAATATACACAGTACATCCTCATGGTGACACAAAACAACTAAATCTTAGGGCCTGATTATGACTTTAGCACAGTTGCGCCGGCTCTCCACCGACACCAACACAGCTGCATCAAAGCAGTGCAAGGACTGCCCACCTTATTACGAGTGGAACTTGTGTAAGGCGGATGGTCCTTTGCCTTTCCTACGGTGGTGTCTGGAAAACAGGCACTTCAATGGGAACAGCAAGCAAGTTCCAGCATGTCATAGATGGTGGCGTCCATGTTGTGCTGAAACTTTGAGGGAATACAGACAGGAGGGCACATGTTGTGCACCCCTGAATGTACCTCCATGGCGGGGGCTGCATGGGCGCCTTGTAGGGCCCCCGTTGTTCCTCCACCGCCAGTCTTTTCATGGCGGGCTCCCGCCATGAAATGGCTAGCGGTGGCAGAACTCATAATATGCTCAGCGGGACTGCGCCAGTCCCGCTGAGCATCTTAAATTGTGACGACGTTCCGCAACAGCCAGGGAATGACTGCAACCTGGCGCAGCCAGTGGTCCTCCACCACAATGACGTTTAAAATCGTAATGCAGACCACCACCAGCGCGAGTGCCCGGTCTTACGACTGTTGCACTCGCAATCAGGTCCTTAGTTGTTACCAAATATGATTCTACTATGTAAACCGTAAGTGCCTTATTGGCAAAGGAATCAAACATCTGAGTAAGAAAAGCAGTGAGTAAACTCCTGCTTTTATTTAAAATCCAAATCTGAGTCACAAATACCTCATTCATAATACATACGTTGTTAACGTTTTATTAACTTTGTTCTTCTAGGTCTGTGTTGCCTAAATGTAAGACGGCGAATGGTCTGTATTACACACAATTTGCATTGGAAGAGTCAGTGTATTGGTGAAATACACTATTCCTTTTTATTTTTTTATTCACAGACAGGTTATTTTCCATATGAAGATGTCTCTTTACCTCTGATTACATGACATTTTAGTGCATTGTGTACACCAGGACACACTTACAAGCCCTTTTTTGTCGGTTGAATTGACCCACGTATCATCGAAAGCAGAAAATTTCCCAATTTCAAAGGGAAGAGAAAACTTTTAATCAAAAATATTTTGTGACTAGAAGGAATACATAAATATTTTAAGCTATCAATTGCCTAAACCTAAAATCTAAAGGGAGAACATTAGAAAATGATTTACTCCTGGTTCACTTAGATCTTCGTTTAGAAATATAAATAATTGCCACTGTATGAGTGCTCACCAAATATTCGAGGACGACTGCTGTGGCACTCTCATTGGAACCCTCAAAAGGTGCCTTTACGACTGTGGAATTTCGGGACACGGCGGAAATGTCACAATTTTACCATGTCTTCATCATGCAATTGAATGTAATCAAACTCTATGGAAACATCATATCCAGGCTACTCTTTAGCAGTTCAGTGCTACTTATATTAGCTTAGTGCAGTCACATGCTTGTGGTTGCTTGTTGTAATGTTATGAGACTAGATTAAAGGATGCTAACCTAACATAGGATAGCAACAGATCTGCCTATATGGTTCATAGAATAAATACACTGATGTGTTTGTTTCCTGTTGTGTTATTTTCAACTCTGAAGTAAATATTTTAAAAAAAGGATTAATACATTAGAGTGGTTTCAGCTTTGTGAAGATTAGAAAGAGTAAAGTCATTGTGGCATATTTGTTTCTAACTGTTTGAAAAATATTAGCTTCAAAATACCCAGCATTAAAAGGCATTGTACTGTATTTGGACTTCAAATGTCGGCGATATATTTTGAAACAAGTTTAAAGATTGCTAACCAATGATTTTCCACATGCTTTTTCCATTCAGTGTCGGCAGCTGTCACTAACGTTGAGACTATAAAATTCACACGCATTACAACCAGACACATGTAAACATGTACATGAAGCAAAGAATACTACCATTTGTTTTAGAAGTCAGTATCTTCCTGCCACTATTACACATAACATGTGACTCTCTGAACTCACGTGATAGGCTGCAATGTTGTAAACTCCCAAAGTCAGACTCCATTTTGGGCACTTTAAGTTAACCCGACTGCTTTTGGTCCACATTATCTTTCGCAGAACTTGTGAAAGTGTTATTTAATAGAAATAATGACGTTGCTTTAACATCAAGAGACACAAGCTACACAATATCTACGTTTCAATATTTGGCAGTAGACCTGTAAAGTAAACATTAAGGACCAGGTGTTGAAGTCAGTCAGAAAGCCAACAACCACAGGTCGGAGGCTTTCCAACCGACATCAAAAGGTTTCAATTCCGAGCACCTAATTTCCAATATAGGCAGTCGGAATTGAAACAGGCTGGTCATTCCGGCTGTCTTCTGACGGGCTCAAGGAGTCCATCGGCCAGTCGGAACCGGCATGTAATCCCTATATGACGGCGTTTCAGCCATTGGAATTACGATGTTGGTTTCCAACAGGCTTTCCATGTTGAAAAGTGACTTTGGGGGCCCCTAGCAGGGCCCCCTTCTTCCTGTGGCCTCCGGTTAGGGCACCTATGGTCAAGGTGCCTGCAACACGGTGGAGGAATTAACAGATTCTCCCACTTCTCTCTGGGAGCTTGTGCTATGGTTTACAGCCGCAGCACAAGCGCCTATAGAAAAATGGGATTATGCGACTGCACCATGAGCAGTCGCATTGTAATACTGTGGTCGGGACCACCGATCTAAGGTCGGTTGGTCCCGAATCTGCAATGATGTCGGTCGGAGGTAACTCTGACCGACATCATAATCAGAGTTGACATATTCTCATTGTGCTGGTTTAGACTGGTTATATATGGAATTATTAGAAAGTTCCCCAATGTATGCGAGAAATCAGTGGTCAATCCTACACATCATTCTTTGGATTAACCACTGGATTCAAGAGGCCTTCGCAACAGTTTATCATGAGAGGTCCTGCCAGAATGCTGTAGCATCCATCTTGTGCCAAGAGTCAATACAGTGATGAGAGGCGCTTAGAGCAGCTGATTGTGTGTTTTCCTTCCGGGGAACACTCTCTCCTGGCTTGAGTCTGATAACCACAGCTGATCTGCTGTGAAGAGGTATGCAGTGCTTTGGACCCCAAGAAACTCTAGAGGCAAGTTAGCTATTCCATCCTCTCATAGAATAGTGCATAGAAATAGCTTTAGGATGGTAAGTAGTAAGGGACATTTTAATTATGTTAGAACTGTTCATTTTATCTTCGCTGCAAGCAACATGATTGAGTGCTCTTTTTAATTATATGCTGTGTGGTCATTTTCATGTATTAAGCAAGAAGATGAGACTGTTGAAATAAAACACTTTTAAATATATATATTGTTTTACCTAAGTACAATGTTTGAGTGTGCTACAATGAAGAAGGAATTTGGGGGTGAATTACCACAGTATCCCTGAACCATATAATTGCCTTAGTAACCCGAAAGTACGGAAACCACATCAGAAGGTATGCTCATTGGGTTGTGTGGGGCTACAGTTATCATGGTTATGTCCTATGGACGAAATACGGGAGCACCTATTTACTGTAGGTTAGTGAAGCTTGACTCTTAGCAGGTTATTCTTCATCTGTGGTTTTCTTTGTTTTGAATCTCATGCTTTATTGAATCTGCTCCATTGAAATAGCGGCTTCTGCCATGACAGGAGTAAATTACTGAGAGGAAGCTACTCCTAAGAATAGAGGTGTCTCCAATGCGGCAGGGTGGGGGACAGTTTCACTTGTAACAGCTGCACACGCCTTTGAAACATTTTACTCATGGGTGGAGTTTGAGGCCATAGATGCTGCCTTAGGGCAGTTTCATGCATAAAACCAGCAGTAGCGTCTGCAAACTTTTAGGGCATACCAGTATCTGGAAATACCTTTGACTTACCAATAACACCAGAATTGGTTTGCTGCTGAACTACCACACACACACACTCACATGCACACACACACACACACACACACGACTGTTAAAGTAATCCCTTTGAGTAAGGAAAGGGCCTAAATTGGCTGGATATTCACCATTTCTGACATCCTGAGAACTTACTAATTGCTAATGTAGTAGGAGTCTTAAATTATAGAGTCTCTTTATACAGGAAACACATATAATATGTGCTACAAATTATGCATGCTAGACAGGTAGCATCCAATCTAATAGGAGCAGTAGTGCAGGGACAGGTTGAGGTGCAGGCAATCAGCCCACAGACCATACATGCTATCATGGGAAAGATGTTCACAATGCACGATGAAAATGCGGCAATTCCACAGGCAACATGCGGCCCTCCACGCAGATTTGAAGGTGGCAGGTGCTATCGCAGATCACTGCGTAGAGGACCCATGTTGCCTGTCGAATTGGGGCCACATGTGGGACAGCAAGCTGGAATATGCGTGAAAGGAACATAAACGAGGTGACCCAATGGAGGGTTTTTCATATTTTAAAGAGAGATTTTATGCCATGATATATGTTCCAATTGGAGTCCTAATGAAAGGGCAAATGATTCTGTGATTGACTACTTGGACCAGAATGCACTATGATTGTTCTCCAATTGGTTGGCTTACTGGAGGGGCTACTGATATAAATTAACAGCGGATGCAAAGAACTGCCGATAGTACCCATGATTAAGGTCATTGACCAAAACGCATAGGGAAGACACACCTTTGTTTTAATGTTCCAAATGATTGATTAAATGAACCTTACAGTCAAGTGCATCTCTTTTCATTTCTCCTGCAGGCATTGGAGAATTTGGTTATATACACATATATAAACATACACATATATATGGTATTCAGACAGAGGGGCCGATTACGATGTCGGTCGGAAAGATCCGACCACTAGTTGAAACGACAACAGGGCAGGGGGAAAGGACAGCAATGCACCATATTGGATACATATGGTGCATTCCAGCCCTTTCCTTGTGACGCTGGGCAGCGCTGCAAGATACCTTTCTGCGCTCCCCTGCTCCGCCATCCTACTAAATATGCCCCATAGTGTTTTGCCTTAGTGGAAAGGTTGAGTGTGCCATTCTAAAGAATACAATTGGGTGTTATTCACCACTGCGTCCCTTAACCTTTTAAGGGACTGTGAGTAAGTGCCCTCTTTCTTGCATGGTATGTTCCCACTTTTTGCTGAATTGCTTATGTTCTTTGACTGAGTGTGCCCTGGGCTCCTGCTAATCAGGTACCCAGGGCTTTTGTTCCTTCCCTAAAATTGCATCAAAGTCTAAACCCAATTGGCATCTCTGGCCACATGTCAGCCCCTGGTAAATGGTACCACAGGTACACATGGCACTGTGACCAGAGAAGGCTTTTAAGGGCTGCAACACTTATTGTGCCACCCTTAGAGGTCCTGTAACCCGACACACACACACTGCCTTTGCAGGCTGCATGTCTTGGTGCAAAGCAAAGTGAAGAGTCGACATGGCACACATCCTTGTGTGCCATGCCCACAAAACCACTGCCCTGGCATAGATCAGTCACTCCTCTAGCAGGGTGCACTATGCCAGTGGTGAGGGTACAGGTACATGAGCCCTGTACCCCTACAGTGCCCAAGTCCATTCTTGGGCATTGTAAGTGCAGTGCTGCCATTAAGAGTATATGGTGCTGTGAGTTTGTCATCACGATCTCCACAACACCATAATGGCTCCACTGAAAACTGTTAAGTTTGGTATCAAACTTCTCAGCACATTAAACCCACACTGATGCCAGTGTGGGATATAATGTAAAATGCACAACAGAGGGCATCTTAGAGATGCACCCGGAAACTCGACCAACTTCTAGTGACCTGACTGAGTGGCTGCTTAGGCTGCCACCAACAGACATGTTTCTGGACCCCTGGGTCGAGAGCCTGCTGCTCTCGAGGGCCTGAAACAATGCACATCCTGGGATGAGGTGCCAGGCCTCCTCCTCCAGGATGGGCTGGGTTCACTCAGGCGAAGCTTCAAAGGCATGCCGCCTTTGTGAGCCTGCCCAGACCATTTGCTGCTTTCAACAACTGGTCCCCACTGGTTCTACCCCAAGCTTTGGGCGGGAGAGCCGGCGGGAAAAACAAGTGAGGGAAAGAGGTGTGCCCACCTCTGCCAACTCCACCCCTCAGGTGGGGGAGGAGAGGGGAAGCACAACTCTGAGTCCCCGCCATCTTGAGGATGGGGGAACCCAACCAACCAGGGACAGGCTCCTGCCCCCCTCCAACTGTAGGGTGGCACAATAGGGGGTGTACTCACCCCAGGGAAGGGACCCATTGGTCCCTGCCCTTTACCTACCTGTAACACCCCTAAATCTAGTATTTAGGGGGTACCCTGAACCTTGCTTCCTCTTCCTACAGGCCTTTTTCCCCTTGAACCGGCTTCTGTGAAATCCTGCTGTGTCCTGCAGCCAGCAACCTCAAAAACCCCGGAACACCTGCCTGTCTTCACTTCCAAAGACTGCTTCTCCCGTGAACACCGGATTTGTTCAACTACAGCCTCTGGCAGCAACCAGAAACCGCGAATCCAGCCCACTCTGCACCCGCCGAACTCGGCCCAAGCTCGAGTGGAAAAACACCACAAGGAGGTCCTCCCGGCAATCCTGACCCGAGATCCAGCGACCCCTGACCTGCCTCAAGCCTCCATCCGACGCCTGCAGTCTAAATCCAGAATGCCCCCCTAACCGCGACCAGGAGCTGGTAAGAAGATCCGACCCCAAAAGGCACCCCTGCACCCGACGCCCCACAGCCTTGTGTGCCCAAACCAACATTGCCTAACCAACCCTTAACTTCCCAACTTACCTCTCGAAGTGGTGGTCGCACCCAGAAGTCCTTTGTCTCCCTGCCTGCAGTGCTTTTGCAAACTGGAGGTTCTCCATTGGAAACCACAGGGCGCCCGACGTCGAAACAGCACTCTGCACCCGGCCGCCCCAGTGCCACTGAGGGTGCACCTTTTGTGCTACTTTGTTTCCCCATTTGCCCTGACCTAAACCCTAGGAGATTTGCTCCCACAACCCAGTGGCCTGCTTGCCAGCAGCCACCAACCGGAAGCCCCCTATCCCCCATTGGATAACATTGGGCCTCAACACCATGCACCCGGCCGCCCTAGTGCCGCTGAGGGTGTAACAAGAGTGCATCACTGACCCTGGGGGACCCCTGCATCTACCCCAGAACCTTAACTCCCACAGTCGATAACTGACCTGTGAACCGATAACCTGTTTTTCCTACATAGGATAACACGGACAATTTTCTTCCATTAAGTTTTTAAGTGTGGAGTTTTGAAATCTAAAAATATTCTTTAAAAATCGAATGAATAACCAAAACGTATTTACTTACCTGTTTGCAGGAAACGTCCCAGTGCTGAATCTAGATATCCAGCACTGAGTTAGAAAAGTAACGTAAAAAGTAACTTACCTGTAATTTACTGAAAAAGCCTGTTCATTTCAATACACTGTATTTGAAAAGTATTGCAATCTACCGCATCCCCTGTAAATCAAACAAAGTCCAAGTTCTATTGCATTTTCAAACTGTTCTACAATCAGCAACTTATTACTGTAAAGTATTTAATGCTTACCTGTACGAGGCTTGCTTGGTTCTAAAAATAAAACAACAGTATATATTTTTATACAAAAACAATTGGTCTAGAGGTTAGTCCTTGAGTGTGAGAATTCATTTGCATTCTGAGTGTGTACATCAAATGCTTAACACTGTCCTCTGATACTGCCTTACTGCTCGACCACTCTACCACAAATAGAGAGGAAGGTTCTATCTAACTTCAACCTCTGTCTATGTCTGGGGTCACCTGGACTCTATACACACTATACCTCATTTTGGTGAAGCATTTATAGGGCCAGTTTCCTATAGGGACTGCTGGTAACTCAGAAAGCATGGACAGCACACCACCAGGCATGCTCTGTGGGTTGTGTGGGTCTACAGTAACCTGGACTTCCCTGCTCATAGAATGGTGAACTGAACTCAGTCCCTGCATCCATGGGTGGAGAAGCAAATCCTTGTAGACCTGGGACAGAGTCTCAGTTTCAGCAACAGCATGGTGAAACAGTTTAAACGGCCTCATAATTGCCCATTATCCAGCTAAAATAGCCCCAGGTCACCTGGGGGTGCTGCAGCCCCTGCTGCACCCCTACTACCAGCCCTACTGACGTGAGAGAGACATATACCACATGAAGGCTGGAAACCTGCATACCATTTGTACACATGAGTCATTTTAGCAACAGGAAGGAAGATAGTAATAAACTCTCCTCTGTGCTGTTACTATCCTCTTAAGATATTCCAGACCTGGGCGAACCCCACAGGACTGGGAAAGGTGGCAGTAGAGGTGATGGAGAGCTTAGCAGGAACATATTCAGGATTACCAAACCCAGTACTGGCACCCATTAACATGTAAAGGGGTACATTTAAAACAGTTTGCTCTAGGTTTGTGTCACAAAATAACGCAAACCTGCCCAAATCTTTTTTTTACTTACTTTCCAGTGCAAAAGTAGCCTGAGGGTAAGCGCTGCTTCACGGTACTCTGCGTCAAGGGGGCATTTCATGGGTGGTACATGGGTGTTTCTGGGCAACCACCAATGGCGTTTGATGCAAAACCCTATCTGCTAACAATAGTGGACAGTGTTTGGCATCTAAAGATAACGTCACTTGAAAGCAGTTGTTAATAAGAAGCAATGCTTTTATTTCTCCGAACTTTTCCAACGTTGCATGTGTGCTTCACGGTACAGCACCCATCCAATGGGTAAAGTTTAAAAGTTAGTCTAGACATAGTATTTTGTACTAGATGGGAATCATTCCAGTACAAAACCTACGCTAGACTCAAGTAGACACCTTTGCACTAGAGCGCAAAGGTGTGTGCGTGGTACCCAGCAGCCTAATTGTGCTATAGCGCTAGGGAGAGAGGAGGACAGTGTTATATCATAGCAGATGTGGTGCTTTTCTGCTCGCTCTCTGTCATGCAATGCAGCACAGCGCAGCAAACTTGGCTGCTGCTCTGCATTGTGTGGCAGTTTTGAAAATGTGGCCATCGTGTTTTGCTTTGCTTTGACATTAAAGTACTTCTCTTTACTTAAAAAATTGCACTGGGCTGGATGATGAATTATTGTGGTTGTAGGTTGATTGCAGAGTTCTGTTCTCCCAACCCCTACAACACTACCTCCTTGAGAAGCCTGCTTGCCCTCACTACCGTGAAGGCCAATTGCAGAAACAGTTTCTTTTTTTTTTTTTGAAAAAAAGTTTTATTGTGCAGAGAAAAGGTTACAAGCACGGGCCTACAACCGCCAGGGCCGGCCGCTAGTAGTTAAAGTGGTCAAACAGATCAAAAAACAATGACTGGCCCACAGGGGCTCCGCTATATTACAGTAGATCAGACTGCACATAAGGGAAGTCAGGATACACACTTTTAATATAAATAACAACAAAAATAAAGAAAAACAAAAAGCAAGGCGAAACGACTTGAAATGGGCGTCGAACCACAGCCGGGGGAGTCCACACCCGACCACCCGAGGGCGGTCAATAAAAGGAGGCGTGAGAGGGAGGGGGGGGGGCCACGGGAGAACCAAATCTGTACTCCGAAGTACGAGATAAGCAAGGAACCCTCAAGGATCAGGGGGACGAGGCAACCCCAGACATATCCACCAGGGGGGGAGCACAGATAGACCCGCGATACACGTTCCACTGCCCCCAAATTCTACCCCATGCCCCCGGTTTACCACGAGCCACATACACAGTTTTCTCCCTGAACATGCACCAGTCCATGTTCTCCTTCCATACGGACACGGTGGGAGGCCGTTGGGAACCCCAAAGCTGCGCTATATCTCTCTTTGCGATCATGTTCCCCAAGGCCGCCCACCGAGCCTGAGCCGCATTATAGTCATTGGGCTCCCATACATTCAGAACACAGCGACGCACCTCCGGCAGCAGAGCGACCCCGGTGACTCGTCTCATAACATCATGCACCTGGCGCCAATATGCCGCCACCTCGCGGCATTCCCATAGAATGTGGAGAAAGGTGGCACTGAGCCCGCAGCCACGCTTACAGAGTCCGTCGTCAGAGAACCCCATCGAGACCAAGCGGGGGCCCGTCACATAAACACGATGGAGAATCTTAAGCTGGACCAGACGGAGACGGGCCGGGATGGCCACCTCCTTAGGGGATGACAGTGCAGTCTGCCAGTCCTCGTCGTCCAACTCCACCCCATCTCCCGTCCATGCCTCCCGAAGACGCACCAAGAGGTCAGCCCGATTATTTATCAGTTTTTTGTAAATCAAGGAGATAGTACTGTCGGGGACGTGGCCATCGAGTATGCGGTCCTCGAGAGGCGAAGAAGCAGGGACCGTGGTCCCCTCCCCAAAGACCGAGAGCAGGGCGTGCCGAACCTGTGCATAACGGAAGAACTCTCTTTCACTAAGCTCGTGCTCGCTCTGGAGCGCCGCGAAGGATTTAACCGCACCTTTAACCCATAGGTCCCCCACTCTGCTGATGCCGATCGTGTCCCAGTGCTCGAAGCCTTTCGTTGTCCAGAGGCTTCCCAAGCGTTCTGAGGCAAATAAAGGAGTGGCACACGTTAAACGCTCACTCCAGCCCATCGCTACGTTCGCCGCCTTCCACACACGTACCGCAATCCTAGTAGGGCCCCTAAGGGTCCTACCAGCGGATCGAGAGTAAAGCGCTCTGTTATAGTTACCGCCGGGAAGCAGGAATTTATCCATCTCATATGCCGGGTTCAAACCAGGAGCGTACGTAGCATGGTTAATGGCAGACAGCTGGGAGGCCCAATAGTACCGTCTAATATCAGGAAGCGCGATGCCCCCGTCATACCAGGGGAGAGTCAGCTTTGCCAAAGCGATACGCGCTCGCCCGTCCCAAACCAGTCTCCTCTGCAAACTCTCCACTTCCCTAAAGTAGGCCGCCGGAATGACATCAAAGGAGTTCTGGAGTGCATAAAGAAATCTGGGAAGGGACATCATTTTAAACAGCGCCGCGCGACCAAGTGGAGACAAGGGCAACTTACACCACCGAGCCGTATCCGCCCTCAAACGCCGGAGTGGAGACAGGAGATTCTGCTCATAGTGGACCGCCGGATCCAACGAAACGTACACCCCCAGGTATTTAAAGCCGGACTGAGATATTTGGAGCGGAAGCCGAGGCGGCAAGAGAGGAAGGCCACCAGAGATAGGATACACACAAGATTTGGACCAATTAATTATCAGACCCGAATTTTTCCCGAAGGAAGTAAGGACATCAAAGAGAACATTGAGCGACTTCCGCGGCGAGGTGAGATACAAGAGAATATCATCCGCGTACAATGAGACCCGATCCTCGAAGCCCGGGGCCCACCGGAGCCCCCTAATCGAGGGCTCCCAACGGAGCCAGGCAGCGAGCGGTTCCAAGGCGAGAACAAAGAGCAGCGGGGACAACGGGCACCCCTGCCTAGTTCCCCTCCCGAGAGCGAAAGGCCGAGAAACCCGCCCATTGACAACAACCTGGGCCATTGGTCCAGCATAAAGAAGCTTCACCCAGCTAAGAAATCCCTCCCCAAAGCCAAACTTCGCCAAGACGGCCCAAAGGAATGGCCACTCAATGGTGTCAAAGGCCATCGTGGCGTCTAAGGAAACCAATACGGCCGGTTCAGAGAAGTACTCCGCCCTAGCGAGGACGCCGTGCAGACGCCGTAAGTTGAGAGCGGTATTACGATGAGGGATGAAGCCGCATTGATCCGGATGTATCAAGTCACATATAACGCTCAGCAAGCGATTAGCGAGGACCTTAGCAAGGATTTTGGGTTCGGCATTTAGTAGGGAAATAGGCCTATATGAGGCACAGCGGTCACGTGGCTTACCATCCTTGGGAATCAGAAACAGTTTCTTGGCCAAGTTTGCAGAGCTATAGTAGGACGAAAACAGTAGCAAGCAACCCCAACCACCATGGTTGCGGCTAGGGGTGTGTGGATTTCGCATTTTTTGCTTTTGTTTAATTACGTGAAACTAAGGCAAAATTACGCATAATTATGGGAATTGCAAATCTGTCATTTTGCACTATATTTTAGCGCAAAATGCATCCTTGTGTCAATTTCCGATGCAAGGATGCATTTAACAGCAACACGAACAACAGCCACTCACATTCTGTGGTTCCTGTGCATTCATAGTACATTTTTACAGTGAATTGTGCCATTTGCTGTAAACTTTTACCATGTATGGTGCATAATTATGTGAAGAGGCATGATGGCGTAATTTCAAGAATTTTGCATAATAAGTATAATGCGGAATTCCTTGAATTGCGTGAATTATACCAGTGCAAATTACATTTCACCCAGGACTAGTTGTGACCCAGTAGCCCCTGACTGCCATGTTGTATCCGATCTGGGCCTGACAATTATATTGTATTGATGTGATTCCTTGTTGACATTTTGTTGGTGTATTGCTGTATTCTAGTTTTGAGGTGTTATGTTATTGTGTTGTGTTCTGTGCCTCTGCACTGGTATATTGTGCTGGTATTTTATCTTAAGTTGTGTTGTGTTTTGCACTGTGGTGTTTTGCTGTGTCTAGTCAATGTTGTGAGGTTGTGTTGTGTTGCAGGGATTCTGCTCATGCACAGAACTATGCGCAGGAAACCAGGACCTCAGTGAATTGCGGTGTACCAAAAACTCACCTCAGAACCCAGAACCCCAATCCGACTAGCATCAGTGTCCCATTCGTCCTCCGTATCCTCTCGGAGCTCCCAATGTATAGACAACCCAGAACAAGCGACTTAGAGTACTCTCAGGAATGGTGGGAATCAGAAATACCTGTTCGTTATTATTCTCATATCAGTCCACAACAAGAGTAATCAGAGACACGGTAAAGTTTAAAATGTTTATTTCATAAACTACGTGTCCTAAGATGCAGTACTTTGGCTAACATAAGCAGACAAATGATTACAATTAAAACCATCAGCATTGTTACAATACCATAGAAAATGAAGGGAGAAATCATATTACAAATGATAGTGGAATACAACCACCCTCCCTTCGCTAGTGAGCTAGTATTATTATACTAATAGAAGGTCTCTAGGTTTGAATGGGGAACCCCATTCCGTAAAGATCAGCTTAGGTGAATCACATCACAGGATCAGCTTTGCTCTACGCCTGGAAAAGTTCTTCTCCAGAATGTGTGTCTAATGCATGCAAACTGCAATATTAAAGGCTCTCGACTTTCAGATATTTGCAGCTGTGAGCGTGTTATGGCTAGAGCGTGGGCCGATCAACCTGAACTCGAAAACATACATTGTTTGGTGGCTCAGACTGTTTCTGCACACAATGTTCAGACCAAGGTCGCAGTGCACGTCTAGGGATGTGAACAACAGACAGTACTCATGTGAAGAAAAGGCAAGCAAGCAGTTTTCAAATAATAACATGTATCTGCAGTGTCGTGTGCAAAAGCAGCAAAAGTGGCAAGATGGCATTCCTAACATCTAAGGCGCTTATGCTAACATAGAAATGTATCTATCTAAAACAGTTGTTTTGTTGGTGTATGTTATATTTTTGTGTTATGTTGTGTTGTATTATTGTGTGTTGAAATTATGTTGTGTTTTCTTATTGTGTTATGTCTGATATACTGTTTTCTTATATTGTATAGTGCTGCTAATATTTTATTTAGTTGTGTTGTTGTGTGGTTTGTCATTGTGCTGGTTGGTGGTTGTGCTCGAGTATTATGCTGCTGTTGTCTTTTCTTGTTGTATTGAAACAGGGTCATCACAAGCGTAGGGCAGAAGTAAAATAATGCTTCAGGGCCCGCGCTTCGTGAAGCCCATCACACTGCTGCAAAAATATTTAGAGTAAAGTAAGCTTGCCTATCTATTATTAAAAATTCATTTGAAGCAATACCTCTAGATAGTGTCAGATGCTGTGTTTTCTCTTTTGGCTTCTATTCGTAGAAGCAAGTTGCCCCAGGCCCTGCTGAAACATCTGACACTACTCTGCTAAAGTATTGGGATAGTTGTGTTATGTTACTGGGTAATTATTGTGTTGCGTTGTTGCATTGTTACTCTGTTGTGCTTTGTTGGTGTATTATGCTGCGTTCAATGCTGTTGTATTATTGTGTTGTTCTGTTGGTGTGCTGTGTTAAGTTACTGCTTTGTGGTTCATTGCTACTTTATTGTGTTGTTTAGTTGACGTGTTGAGGCTTTGTCAACTCTTGTGATGTTCTATTGAGCAGTTGTGCCTTGATGTTGGATTATTTTGTTTTTCGGTTGAGTTATTTTATTCTTTCCGTACTGTGTTTTGTTGCAACATGCTTTTTGTGTGTTGTTTTCTTACCTTTTACTGATCTTTCGTTTTGTTTATGTGTCATTGTGTTGGTATATTGTTTGCTGAGACGCTGATGTGTTCTTTTATGTTGCTGTGTTGGTGTGTCTTTTTGAGTTGTTGTGCTTTTGTGCTGATGTGTTGGTGTGTTTTCTTGCTGTGTCCTGCTGACCTTTTGTTGTGTTTTTAGGTGTGCTGTGATATTATGGTTCTTATTTTGTTGTTTTACTGAGTTGGCGCTTTGTGGTTATAGTTGTGGTTGTGAGTTGCAAGGAAGGCAGACAATACCACGCACAATCCTTGCCTGTCAATGAAGGAAAAAGGCGAAATGTGCTGTCTCACATTAACTAAAGGGGCAATTAACTTGCCCTTTAACTACGGGTCATTTTATCAATCATCATTTTCTTGAGAATTGTTGAATGCTACGTTGCATCCGCTCCAAAGCTGAATGAAGGAGTTTTTCTGACCCAGTCGACAGGACAGTCATGAAATATGAAATTTAACACAACACACTTATTGGACCCGGAATAACTAAATAAGCGTGTAAATTAAGCAGCCAGTCGAGGGGCATTAGTACAAGGTTGGATTTGTAAAAAGCAGCGGCAAATGCACACTATGGGGGAGATTTACCTACTTTTCATGTAGTGCACTGCAGCAGCCGCAAATGCTGCGCGGCGCTACGCGAAAAGGAGAGAGGAGGAGAACGCCCTATTTACTGAAATATGGCACTCTTCTCCCCTCTCACTAGCGTCGGCACTGGGCACTGAAATCAGCTGCCGTGCGCCACGGAGACACCTTGGTGCCATGGTGCAAGGGTGTGTCCATGAGTCTAACATAGGTTTTGTACTGGGAGGAAACCCTTCCAGTACAAAATACTATGCTGAGACTCACTTGAAAACGTTTTTCTCTTTGTAGGAGTGCTGTGCGATGCAGCACATATGCAAAGTAGGAAAAGGAAGGAGAAATTCAAGCATTTCTCCTTCCTTGCGCCCACTTGAAACGGGCTCGGTTTTCTCATGCTAAACCCAATCTACTTCACTTAGTACATTGGGTTTAGCGTGACAAACCTTAGGTGGTTGCATGGGAACGCCCATGCTCCACCCTTGTTACGCCCCATGGTGCAAAGTAATGCAAAGCAGCGCACGTTACTTTTCCGTTATTTCCTGCGCTAAACAAGTTTAGCGCTGGAAAGTAAATTGGTATTAAAAATTGTGTTGATTTGCATCACTTTTGTGACGCAACCACGGCACAAAATATTAGTAAATCTCTCCCAACGTTTTTGCGAGTTCAATCTAATTTTGTAAACTGTCCTATGTACTAACAGGTCGTTTTTCAAAAATTCTCATTCGGAGTTGCTCCCAATCCGACCTACCTCATGAACGTTAATGAGGTAGGTTCCAAATTGCAACTCACTCTGATTGGTGCTCATCACAGGAAGGTTGGCCAGCCAGCCTATCCAGCCTATTTTCATTTAAGCAAATGGGGGCTACGTTTAAAAAAACATGTTAACTTTAAAAAAATAAGTTTGTTTGAGAATGGTCCCCTGAAGTATTAGCTACTCCATTACAAACATTTTTTTTTACACTCATAGAGGGCAAGTGGTCGAGACTGCTTCCCTTTTGCAAGTAGCTTACCTCAACAACACGGAAGTCGGACATTTTTCAATGTTTTGAATCCAGATTACAGTTGCTAAATATTGATACATCACATACTGATTTGCAATTTGGAAGGACGAGGCCCTTCCAAAGTGCAATTTGTTATCAACTGGCAATCCAATTTTAAGGGCCGATAAAAGTTTACTGGCTCTTTATATGGGATTAGTACGTGGAGAAAAACTATTTTGCAGTTGTAAAAGCTGCTGTTTTGGAAATTGCGGCATTTACGGCAGCAAAACAGATCAGAAAATCTGGCCCTTACTCCTGAAGTCTGAATGCTACTGTCAAGCAACCAGAGAAGTTGTCTGCAATCTTCCAACTGGCAGCTCAATTCTTCAAAACATAAAATATTCCCATCTTTCCATTGGCATAGGCCCATTGACATGCATAATGCAATTTTAGCCTGATGCTACACCCTGATCTGATGGAATGGTGACCTTACATTTATGAATAAGCAGAAGAGCGTTGAATTAGCAATGGGGTCTCAAACATAGACAAAATGATCAGGAGGCTAGGGCAGAGAGTCTCATCTAGCAGAAACCATCATGTTGGCCATCTGAAGAAGTCTTAATGTACCTGTGCCAAAGGAATGCCTTTGGGTTTAGAAACCTAAGCTCTTATCTTTGATTTTTCCATCACTAGACATAGCACTGTGACTCATGTGAACTTCAAAGATTTTACACTAATCTTGCCATGATGGAAATTGGTTGCCACAGGACTTCAAGGGCTGGCACAAAGACAGAAACATGTGGTTAGAACTTGGCCTTCTTTGTGGCTCAATAAACAAAAAATACTGACCCAACATGAAAAAATTAAGAAGTGGTAAAAAGGGAGGAACAGGAAGAGAAGAGTTCAGGGTGCTCACACCTTTAGAAACAGAAGGAGGGAGGAACAGGAAAAGAAACTAAGTATTGGCTAAGCCAATAGGTCTTGCCTTTTCGACCTATTCACTCTTGCAATGTTTTTGCTTATGCTGCAGCATTGTCAAAATAAAAAATGAAAAAAGCTTGATTGTTGTACGTGTGCATATGGGTGTAAACACCACGCTGTTACAACAGCCCATGCATGCGTGAGCATGCAGCATGACGCAGACACTAATTTGGGGCCATATTATCAAGGAACGGCGATAACATCATCGCCGCTTTAGCGGCAGGAAACTGCTGCTAAAGCGGCGATAATGGGCTTGATAATATGCCCTTGTGAACTCCCATAGAAGCCCATGTTCTGGTACCATTCAAAGACGGCGAACACCATCTGTGAACAGCAAATAAAAAATAATAATTGAAACATGTGCAAAAGTGTGTTTGGAATAAGGAGCTGCCCAGTAGCAAATGGCAGCTGCCAGGCCCACCACAAAAAACGCTGGGTGAATCGACGGATCGATGATGGGGGAGAAGTGAACAGGGGGCTGCAATAGGGAGTAGGTGATGCGTGCGGGAACAATAGAGAGAGGTAAGGGGAAGAAAAATATATATATATAAAAGCCAGAGATTGCTGAGTTAAGCATTGAATGAGCTAGAGGTCGGGTGAGGCAGGAGCAACACAGAGAGTGCAGGGGCATATTTGTGAGGTAAGCAGCACACAAGTGAGAGAAGAAAACACATGCACTCTCTAAGGTGGTGAAAGAAAAAGAAAAAAGTATTTCCCTGAATGTGAGCAGTGAAAGGCTACAATTCATAAGATATGCTCCATTGTAGGGACAAAAACAAGAGGAAGGAAAGTCATTGAATTAGAATCAACTAAATGAGATTCAAGAAAACCTGCCAATGGTACGCAATGACTGTTTCAGAGTCCACAATAGGTTGTGGTATGGTCCACAATAGTGCTTTGTTGGCAAGATCTGAAAAGGGAGTCTATGATGGATCCCTCCTAAAAATGAAGACAGAGTAGGAGAAGTTGGGGAGAAGCCAAACAGCATTAAGAAGGTCATTCAAGAGGTTACTTTGGTCAACCTGACGAATGTCGCTCAAGGTGGACACTGTGTTAAGAGGTTCCATGAAAACACATTATCAGAACTGGTTTAGCAAAGTTGTTTTTTCAACCCGTATAAATGCAGTTCCTGGGCTTTTTGTCTGCTCTTGATGCATTTAGATATAGGTCGACGTCCGTGCCTGTTCTCCCTCCAGTGTGCCATCTTCCGTGCACAATATACATGTCATAGCCGTTAATTATGCTGATGGTATGAACATACTTCGTGCTTAGTTAATGCCTGTGGCCACTGGTGAAATTGGTGTGGCTCTGCCAATCACATCCTAATGGACACTCACCACAGCTCACTAACTCTCAAGTCGTATACCTCCCTGATAGACCGTTGGTTGTTCCTCTTGACACCTCATCACCACTTAACTTGAGCACTATTTGTGATTTGATAGTTTTACGTTTTACAATGGCGGACCTACCGTTGAGTGTGGCGCTGCAATGAAGATGTTAGAATGGTTTGTACTATCTTTGTGCTTTTAGCATCTTGGGATGGGTGACATTCAGGGCAGAGAGACCACATGACATGCAATTTCCTATGCTCATGTAACATCACAAGTCCACTTCGGATTGCATCCTACCTTTTTATATATTATCATAATTGTTTATTGCCACAGGGCATCTGTGTACACACACAACAGTTATATGGTGTTAATGACATTGACATTTTCACTTATTTTCATTAATCTACATTTAAAGGAAACAAAATCTGTAACTGCTGTCCCAGTTTTTAGGTCTGAATTATTATAGCATAGCTGTTAAAAGACCTATTGGTTCTGATATACTTAGAATTGACCACACAATTCAACTGCTGGCTTTTTTTTTTACCAGACCCGTCTAGCCAATGGCTTGAGAGATTGTCATTCAGGTCCTGGCTTCACCCAATGTAGTATTTCCCGCTCTCCTAATGCTATTCGCTCTATCCTTCCTGCTCCAATCGAGTGCTTGCATTACGGCCATCAGGAACTATTTTACAACTACCGACCTACTGATCTAACACCCTCTGTTGGCTTCTCGTCACTCCTTCCCGCCACTTGCACTTCGCTCTTGTACGTTGGTTCCTCTTAGTTCTCCTGCGTCTTGCTTCTCATCCCTCCTACTCACCCTACCTGCCCACTACATCCGCCCACACTCCTTCATTGCTCTGGGTGTTGTTCATCTTTTGCGACCAACCCTCTTCTAGGTACTTCTTCCATCACTCCAAACTTTTTAACAGCACCACAATGTAAAAGACAGATGCCACATTGCCAAGGTGCAATAGTGAAACACCATGTTATGCATGGCTACTGCAAATCCTCTTACTGTTCTAGTTACAAAGTTTAAAATTCTGCACCGTACATCCTAGTTAATACCTTATTCTTATATCTCTTAAATATTAAGCATGCTTAAATGCTGCACGTGTCATTCCCTATGCCCGAACTAAAAAACCTGGGGCACAATGGAGACATGTACCATCTATGCATTAAAAGAAGAGCAAACTGGAATGCCAATGATAGGTTATCCCATTCTATGGCCAGTTTTTCTAAGGACTTGCGTTGACCTTCCGTGATGCAAGTCATCGCAAGTCCTTACCTGGGATTTACGAGGACACACAAAGCCATTTTGCGTTGCTTGGTGTGATTTAGTTGATAGAAAGTAACGTACGATAGAGCTAAAGCGCTGCCTTGCATTAATTTGCTTCAGGGAGGTGTTCCATGGATGGAGCATGGGCGTGCTCCTTTATCCACCCGTTGTTGTTGACACAATTGCAGGTTTACTAAGGCCAGTACATCAGGGTTTGCAGCAGAACAGTGCGCCTCCCAGACCCATGTGTAACAAAGTGTAACAAGGTGTACTTCCTTTTCTATGTGTGATGCATTCTACATCACACAAAGAAAAAGGAAAATGTCTATACGGATTATTTCTGAGCAGGAGGTGCACATTCCTAACCAAAAAGAATCCTGCTTGTAAGGTATGCACCCTTGCAGAAAGGCGCAAGAGGGCCTGCGTTGGCGCTACGCAGCTTTAAGAGCACCAGTGCAAGGAGGGAGCAGAACTGCACCATATCCTAGTAGATATGGCCCATTTCAACTCTCCATTTCACACAACGCAGCAAACTTGCTTGCTGCCCTGCGTTGTGTGAAATGTTAGTAAATATGCCCCTAAGTGTCAATGTTTCTGGAATCACATCACTGCACCACAATGGCCACTGATTATGTTAGGTTCTATAGTTTCGCCTATTCTACAATGCACAACTGAAAGATCTCAGGGACATATTTTTTACATTTTCATCCGTGTATAAAGTCAAATGTCACCGTGAATTAAATGTAGCGGTGAAATGAGATAGATAGATAGATAGATAGAGAGATAGAGAGATAGATAGATTCACATATTAATGACGGTTTTTTGTTTATTTTTTTACTGAGTTGCTATCCAGCAAGCGCAGCAAGCATCCCATAGTTATGGTTGTGGGGCTCAAATGGTTGGGGGCAGGACAAATCAAGCTGATACAGGTCCCACTGTGCCCCCACCCGAGGCGCCAGTGGCTGAAGTCTAGTAAGCCACAGGTTGCGAGTTTTAAAATCAGCAAGGTCAATTCAGCCTTTCATCCCACTGAGGCTGGCACATTGACCACCGTTAATCTGCACAGTAGCAACTGACGACCTGCTGCGTGAAGGGCTATATAAGAAGCGAGCTATTAAAAAGTTAAACTACTTCTTGATCAGACCTATGCGGGCTACCTACATTTTATTTATTTTGCTAACAATAATAATGAATGTACTGAATTTGTCTAAAAAAATCTGTTTTCACAAAACAAATATCTAACAGAGTGGCACAATCAAAAACGCTTGACATTTTGCCGATGTCTCAATTTATTGCAAAAGAATTGTGGGGATAAACACTTGGTTTCAGCGTTACCTGGAAAATCCATTAACTCCCTGCCCTGCAGAACATCCAGAAGGCAGCCGCTGACCTGAGAGGAATTCAGAACAGTCTCTGTGACAGCTGGAGGAAAGCCCGGTCACGGAACAAGATGTAACCGGCTTCCGCCTCTCGGAGAGGTTGTGAGGAGCTGTTCATTTTACAGCTGGCAAGTTTAGACTCAAGAGCCGCTTTTATGGCCCTGCTTTAAACCTACGAATGCCGGGGAGCGGAAGTGACTTCACGCACCCCCTGACCGTTGCTGATCTTACAAGTTAAATCTATTCTCTCACCCGTGACCCAGTCAACAGCCTCCCGTGTTCTGCTGAGAAGCTATGAAAAAGGGCAAGAACTAGGGGGCATATTATCAAGCCAGGCGATACAATTATCGCCGCTTTAGCGGCAGAAATCTGCCGCTAAAGCGGCGATAATGGGCTTGATAATATGCTCTATGGAATTCCAATTGAAGCCCAGGTTAGATGTGAAGGACATCTAACATGGGCTTCAATTTGAATTCCGTAGAGCATATTATCAAGCCCATTATCGCCGCTTTTTAGCGGCAGTTTTCTGCCGCTAAAGCGGCGATAATTTTAACGCCGTGCTTGATAATATGACCCTAGGGGTCCCAACTGACCGGTAGGTACTGTTACGTTGGGACCTTTGGGTGATCCCATCATGTTACAAGCAAGAGGGGTGTTTACATGGAAACCCCTTAGCACAGACAATGTCGTGGTCCGACTGTCACGTGGGGGGTCTGCTAATACATGGAAAGACCTTGTGGTTCTTTTATCAATTCACCAGCCTGTGACCCATGTATCATTGGGTTTCTCTTTACAATCTGTGCAGCAAATCGCCCTACGCTGAGGCCACTGTAGAGATAAGAAGACAACTCGTAGGTAAGTGAGTAGACCAAGACAGCCTCCTATCTCATCCAGTCCTCCTCCAACTGCCGCCCCAGCTCCTAATCCCATCGCACTCCAGAACACCAGTTGCAATGACCATGGATACCAGGACAACACATCTCCCCTTCTTGATTACTTTACAAATAATCAACAATAGAACAATTGACAATAATAATAATATAATAAAACGGGAATAGGTAGTGGTGGATACAAGGGTTGCACCTCAAAATTACTGTATATACGGGCTACAAAGTAAGTTAAAGTAGTAACCTACTGAAAGAGTAGAATTGGTGCCACTCAGGGTAAGAAAACACCCCGCTTCCTAAGGTGTAGGAAACACAAGTAACAGCAGTGACTTGTGATATAGCTTACAACAAAAGAAACCCTGGCACTCACAATATTTCAGAATATATTAATGATATAATTCTGTCAACCTAGCCCAAAGCAAGAAATCGTCTTGACACAGGAAACACAGGACGTGCATTTATCAAGACATTCATTAGTTTATTTTATAAATATCAAAGTATCAAGATTAATACAAGAAGTTACAAGGACTCAGACACTTCAGTCTGGATAATACAGTCAAAACTCTCTACAATGATGGAGATAGTGATCCAGTCCTTGTTGCAAATGTATTTCTTTATTTATGTCATTTGTAAAGCCCCTGAATCACCCCAACCGGGGTATCTCCGCGCTGCAACGGCCCTTGGCTATCAAAACAGGGGGATCAGAATACTGCGGTTTTTAACAGCTTCCTGAGGGATGTGTAGTTGGTGCAGTGTCGAAGGTGGATAGACAGTTGATTCCAATATAGTGGGGCTAGATAAGAGAAGGATTTCCCCCCCCAACCTAGCCTGTTTAATGCGAGGCATAAGAAGAAGGTTTTTGGATTCTGAGCGAAGGGTCCTTGAGGGGGTATATCGGACCAGTTTGTCAGTCAGCAGTATACCTGCCAAACACATTAGGCATGTCCTGAAAGGCTCGTATTCGAAATCTGTCTCATTTCCTCGCCAATCTCTGGTGAAAGCAGTCTCCTCCCGTCTGTGCCGTAGCAAACTCTTTCAGGACCAGACCAAATGTGTTAGCTACGGCAACGGAGACCGAAAATGACCTAGATACCATTAAAGACTTTGTATGCTGATATTACAGAATTACTCCTATTACGCCAGTTGGGCCGTACAACTTCTTCGAACAATTTGTATACTTTTAAGCCTTGAGAAAGTCACGGTGGTGACGAAATGCGTGTTGGCTGTTTCATGTTCTTTGCAACAAAGACTGGATCACTATCTTCATCATTGTAGAGATTTTTGACTGAATTATCGAGACTGAAGTGTATGAGTCCTTGTAATATCTTGTATTAATCTTGATACTTTGATGTTTATCAAATAAACTAACGAATGTCTTGATGAAAGCACTTCCTGTACTAATAATATCATCCCTGCTAATGCAGAATACATAACCACCAAGTAAGTTGCATTTGACAGATAAGCACCTTTGGGGTATAACAGAAAAGAAGTTGCATTACCTGCATAGGGATAACCATAAAAAAGCATGCATCGAGTCAGCAAGAGAATCACGTTCCGACTCCTCACCCACGCACACAAAGCTCTCCACAACCAAGGCCCAAGATACCTCAATGACCGCCTGACCTTCTACGCCCCCACCCGCCAGCTACGATCGACCAACTACGCCCTCGCCGCCGTCCCCCGCATCCGAAGAGTCACAACGGGAGGAAGATCCTTCTCCTACCTGGCTGCCAAGACATGGAACTCCCTCCCCATCCACCTCCGCCTGACCCAGGACCACCTCTCCTTCAGGAAGCAACTCAAGACCTGGCTGTTCGAGCGGTAGCGGACCCCCTTCCCCAGCGCCTTGAGACCTTACGGGTGAGTAGCGCGCTATACAAATGCTCTGATTGATTGATTGATTGATCGAGTAATTACAACCCAATATATAAGCATTCATGTGACAGGCATAACCTGTACAGGGATAATTGTAACTAAGCATGCATGTAGTAGGTACAACACAACCACATTCCTTCCCTTTGTAACATTATTACATTGCAAAATCAGCATATTATTTGGGCAGCACCATTGTCCTGCCTGCACTTGTTGCTGTAGTAGTAGAACTACTCCTTCTATCGGCAGAACTAATGTGTGTTGAACGTGTACTGTTTGCATTAAGATCCCCTAGCAAGTCATGTGTTTCTCCATGCTCTTCTACAACTCTTGTGTCATCCCACAACCATTCCATGGATTGAGAATTATTTCCTTGTCAGTCTGCCAATTCAAAAGTTTGCAGTCTGCCAATTAAGAATTCTATTACACTTCGCCATTTTGCTAAAGTGCCAATTCTTTTTATCTTACCTGAAATTGACATCTCCTTATTCAAATCGGGTATCATCCTCATACAAGCCACTGAATACCACCTCACAATCTTCGAGTAACACTTCAGCACCCTGTCCTACCTCCTATCCAAACCACCTCAACCACCTCCAAACCCCTCAGCCTCCCAGCCTTTTACTCTCTCCCTCCCCGACTCTCTCCCTCCCTCCCCCAGGCATTTCAACTTCTAAAGTGGTCTCCCAAACCACAATATCCAAAGCCCCTTCCTCGCTCGTGACTCTCCCTCCTCCTGTCATCCCAACAGCGCACACAGTCACCCAATTTCTCTACCTCCAGAATTACTTATCTTCACCCACCACTAATGCCACCTCTAACCCCGCTACTACCTCCCAGCATTCGCACCTTGAATTCCCTACTGATCGTCTGCCGGCACCCACTTCACCCTCTCTCAGCCGCCTTCCTCCTCCTAACCAGGATGTTATCTCTCCTCACTCCCCTCTCGCCCCCTTATCATCTCAGATCACTTATCCTGATCCTTTGAATGCCCTTGATCGCTCCGCGGCAATCTCTTTGTCCAATAACCGGAGCTCCCCTCTCTCCTCACCTCCTGACCCCCACCCTGTCCACCCCTTACACCTCCCTACTTAGCCAACCCTGACCTAACCCCTACCCCTCCAACCTTCTCTCCCACCTATAACCCAGACACTATCGAACATCGAACGCCACCTCTTAACCCTGACATCAGAACTCACACGACTCAGAAAATACTTCAACTCCGTCTCCTCCTTGAACCTCCTCTATCGTTCTAAGGCCTCTGGCTTACAAAACTCCTCTAACCCCCAACATTGGCGAACTGTTCCCCTCTGCAACTGTTTATACAGGCCCCGCCGTGCCTCGAGACATCTCTCCCCCTCTGACACTCTCGACCTATGCAACTCGTACCTCCTTAACCCTCCTATTCTTGATCCTCCTGCCCCCACTCTACCATTCCTGTTATCCTGGGAACTTGCAGAATACCATCCTTCCCCGTCTCACCTAGACCCCCCCGATATTTACCACCATCCTTGCAGGCTCTCCCCCCATGACCAACCCTAAACCACTCGCTTGCATGCTGGTTAACTACAGATCAGCTGTCCAACACGCAACTGAAATAGCTGAAACCATCGTTAGCGAATTCATTGACATCGCCTTCCTCACGGAAATTTGGCTCAATGACCATTCTACTTCTATTCTTGACTTACTATCCCCCCCCCCCCCCCCAGTTACTCCATCCTCAGACAAGACAGACT